>NC_090661.1:10704435-11341935 GCF_013368605.1 Nyctibius grandis | reverse complement strand
GTTTTTTTATCTTGCAGTGTTTCGTTTTGGCCAATTTGTAAAGTTCAGATTATTCCTTCTGGGGAAAGTAGCTGATATTGTTGATTTTTGCTACAAAACTGTGACATTTCATATTTTCTGTTCATTACTCATTACAGCAATGAATTGACTTGAATTTAACAAAAAAAAATTAGTTGATACTATTAAATACAGAAGTGTAAAAAAATACAGGAACTGCATAAAATGTAGTAAAATAAAACCTGCTGTCTTTCAGAGGCAACATAGTAGACTAGAGAGGCTGTTGGAGCATGAGACTCTTACACCCTTTAAAAATACAAGGTTTCATGAAGTCTTTTAGAATCGGATGGGCTAACATAAAGAGGAAAAGTGCAGTATGACCTTGCAGGAGGATACATAAATCTGTTGCTTATATATCATGTATTACTCAAGGGGAAGTGGTGCTTGCTGATAGTCATCGCTAAGCCTGAAAGTGAAGATGGGGCATCAGAAAAAGATTCTTGCACTAATTGCACTGAGACCTTTACTTGGAAGACAGCAAAACAAGGCCCAGACTCCTTTTATTTTTGTTTATGTAGTATGTAAAAGATATGCTTGGAAATATATAGAATTTATAATGAAAAATGATTGCTTTAAATGTAAATAATTCCTTTGAGAATTACAAAAGCGTCCCTATACTTCCTTTTTTCCCTCCTAAATGGGCCAATAGCCATTTAATCCCTTTGCTGGAGAAATAATGTGATTTTAAATACCCCTCAGGCAGAGTTAGATACCAAGACCAGATTTCCTCATTGTCTGTAAAGGTTTTAGCCACTGAAGTAATGAATAGAAAGGGACAAATCATCAAAACTTTCCTAAATAAAGTTAGTCCTAGAATCTTGAAGAAAAGCATGGTTTATTGCACCAAAATCTCTTCTCAGCTTTTCTTCATAGCTACCTGAAGTCACCTGCCTCAACCTGGTCACTTTTGTGACCTGGTAGATGACACCCTATTCTCTTCACTGGTATGCATGAAAATCAGGAGTGTCCCTTTAACGTTACAAATCCTACCACTCGCAAGGCCCTGCTACCAAACCACACCAAAGAACGAGGCCCTGAGATACCTCTATGTCCCATGAAGCCACCTGTGTAACCTTAAGTTCTAACTTATATAGACAGAAAGTTTCAATGTTCCTGTGAAACTGTGTCTGGATAGCTTGAGAAACAGGTTGTTCATCAATTCTGATAAACAGAGTTCTGCTAAACAGAATTAAGGAATTTCATATGCCAAGTTTTCCCTATGTTTCTTTGTTGTACACAGGAACAAGCTATAGCTGCTCATTTCCGATTGAGCTGACAAATGACATGACACTTTGTTTCAGTCAGTGTATATTTTGTTTATTCTGTGAGAAGTTAAGTATTAGACAAGATTTTTCTCTGTTATGCTGTGTAAGTTCAGAGTTACTTAGACTGAACATGACAGCATCACTTAGCCCTCAGCTCAGTGCACTCTTGCTTTGTTTCTGTGTTGAAGAAACCTAGTTTTCTTTTCTAGGAATACTAGTGTGCCTTTTGGTAATTAACAAGGTTATAGTGTTTGGCATCATTAATTGAGCTGTATCACTGCTAGTAACTGGATATCATTCACACATATCCGAGATAATATATTATTAGTAGGATTCATTAATTAAGTATGCAAATTTGTTTATAATTAACTGAAGAAATTTGTTGCATTAGAAAAATTATTACAGTAGCTGATATAAACACATTTGGTATAATAGCAATGCCAAGTTTAAATGCTTTCAAGAAGAATTACTGATATTAGTACCACAATGATCACTATTCACGTTTGACAGCACTGTGTAGATCTGGCGATTATTAGTTTTGTGCTCTTTTAAGTCTGCTTTAAATATCAACTTGCACACTATTAGTATCTTCTAAAAAATGTTGCAGAAAACCATTCTGAGGCTATAAAACTTTGTAGCACGAATTATGCATGCTGCATAATAAAGTAAATCCCTGAAATCTCACCACACTCAAGTTGAAGAGAAACACTTGGATTTATCTTGTCTATGCACATTCTGACATTGTTATACACTTAAAGGTAAGGTGGGGAATTGTGCTTGTGAAATAACTCATCCTATTAAATGCTGAAAAAGATGAGATCTTGGTTTTAAAAGTGTGGAAAATGGCTCTTGCATTTGAACATGTAGCTTGGATTTTTTTAAGAATTTGCTCATTAGGTAAGTATTTCTGTTTTATCTCAAAGCTAGCAAGAAAGTGATCTTTCATTGTGCAGCTGCAAAAAAGCAGATATTTCAGGAAAGAGAATTACGGCTTTGCCTATGTCTTATCTATACTAGAAATATGTTTTCCCCACCTTAATCTCAATTTACTAATAACCTTAGGTTTGTTACATCACCTCAAGAATTTCAAGCTACTCTTTGTCATGATTAGTACTTTTAATTGTCTTCTGCAAGGACCACTATCTAGTTGATGATTTAAACTTAACAGTTCACAGTGATGATAACTGTTAAACGTTAATGTAAAATAATTAATAAATGATTGATGACAAAATTGTCCTGAATGCTAGAAATACTGGAACTGAGGGGAAAAAAAATCAGGGTAAAAATTAGCAAGATTTCTGTTCTGTTGGTCTTCATAGATGGGAAAAGTCATGATGTAACAATACAAAGATGAATGTGGATTTACTGCTGTCTTGAAATACATTTGGTTACTGGTATCTAGTTTGCAGGTAGATTGCAGAGTTTACACACTTATACACTTAATTTTGGCCTGAATTTCTCAGAAGTTTAAGTGCTGATAATCCTACTGATTTTGAAAAGCTCTGTTCATAATCAGCAGTTTTGAACGTCAGGTCATTTGAATCTAAAAGAAGCACAGTTAACACTGCCTACAGGAAAGGCTGAGGTTTTTTGGTGACTAGGCACTTGGGTTTTTTTAGTGTTAAAACTAAAAAACTAAAGACAGTGTTGGACATAGTTTTTAAACAAAATCTTTTGGGGAAAAAGCCCCAGGTATAAATATGTATCAACAAGATGGGAGAGATTTCCTTTCCAGTGAATCAATACTAAATAGAAAGCATATGTCTAAGCTTTGAGAATGTATTTCTGTTTCTATAATTGCATGGATAAGACTAATGATGCCTGTTATACAGAGACAAATATGCTGTTTTTCTATATGCAACTTCAGTGCTTCAGCTTCTAGCTTGGAATTCTGTTCATACAAAATGAGAAAAGTAAATTCAAAGGTTTGCCTAAAACTAAGTCAACAATTAAATCTGCTGTTCTCATGGTTAAGTAATCTCTCTCTCTCTCTCTCTGTGCTGTGTGTAGAGACAGTGATGAAAAAGGGAATCTTCTCAGTGTTTCTAATACACTAATTTGGCTGTGGCATTTTTTTCTGGATTATGAAATGAAACCCATGTGTTCACTGCCTGGAAAAGGAAAAGTCGTTATTGGATGTAGTAGCGACTGTGCTCAAAAGCAAAAAAAGCCATTGCCTGTTTTTCCGTTACCTAACAACAACAACAGCCATTTCTTAGAGGGACTCATTAAAGAACACAGCAAGGCAGCAAAATGGTAAAAGGAAAAAAAATTTTATGCACGAGACTCATGTAAAAATGCATTGAGTTGTTGTGAACTGGGTAAACAAATAATGTAAATGACAAACTTAGATTTAAATTATTTTTATTTTCTCATTTATTCCATAGTTATAGGAGATTATTACCAGTTGTCCAGTTGAAAAAGTCAAAATCAATAGATTTTGGATGATCTCAAAAGGAAGCATTTGTTGTGTTTTTAGCCCTTGGTCATGTTATTTTCTCTTGCCACATGAAAGGAAAGCTGTTGAAGACGAAATAATGGAAAATTCTTATGTCACAAGATATTTCTCATCTGCCTTGCCAAAGTGTCTGTGCAGTTGGAACCTAGAATTTAGGAACTCAGCTGAGGAATCAGATTTAACTCACCGGAGAGTAGTTCATGGGAAGTATCTGATTAAACTACAGTGAATCACAGAGGTGAAGGCACCTCTGTTGCTAAACCTGGGAATACTTGGACTGTAAAGCTTCAAAGACATGTGGCAAGAAATTAAAAGACGGAAAAGAACTGTGCTGCACCTCACTTAGACCAAGGAAATCTTCAGTTCAGATAGTTCATGTGCTTAATATCCCCTTGAGTACTCAGTTTTCTTACTCAGAACTCTGTCAAGGACTATGACTGCTCTTGAATGTCCCCAGCTGAAGTTTTAGTCTTTCAAGGCATTCAGAAGCCAACCACACTCAGTTGCTCTTGGAGAACAGTCTCACACTTCGTAGCCTCACACTCATGATGGAGCAGAGGACATGTTTTAGTCTGTATTTTTTATCTTCTTTTCCGTCTACCTTCAGTGTTTCACTTTACCTGAGAGGACTTCTCTGATGTAATTTTCCAGCCTCTTTGCAGTGATTCAGCAGCTCACAGTAACCTGAAGAAAATCTAAGGATGTAACACACATAATCTTCCAGGGTTTTCCCTTAAATAACAACTTGAGGGTACACTGCCTCTATGATCAGAACATCCTGTTGTGCCCCTACGCTGACTGAGAGACTGCTGACTTTATATCCTTACCTCTGTTTAGATTTTTGCTGTGTGGAAAAGGCAACAGGCAGAAAGAAAAAGTAATTTTATTATCTGGAGTGCAATTTGTGAATGAATAGACTGTGATCAAAGACCTTGCACAGCTGCACAAAAGGCTTAAGAAGAAGTTTCATTTATGCACCCTCAATCCCATAACCCATACAGAGAGCATTTTCAATACTATGCTGTGGACAAGTGTCACATCATCTTGTTGCGTTCCTCGATATCTTCAAGACTAAATCGATAGAAGCAAAATCCTGTGCCCTTTCTTCTGAAAGTTGGTTAAAAGGGAAGGAGATTTATTTCCATTAAGACAGCAAAAATAAGAAGGTGCACTGTGGAACCACTGTGCAGCTGTATGCAAACCAATGTGAGGTCTCACATTGCCTCTTTTCCAGATGTCTGATAGTAAGATCTTGTTTGCTTTGGTTTCTGAAGTAAGAAATTTCACCAGATATTGAGAATTTCTTCTCTCCTACTCTGCTATCCTACTGTTACTCCAGGGACTGAGTGTTGATGTAACAAACTGTCCGCTGGTTCTTAGGCACAGAGATCAACCAATCTACAATTAAAAACACAGCATCATGATAGATAATGGCCAGGATTTAATTTAGTTCAGTATATCAATTCTGAGATATTACACGTTTTCGTATTCATTTACAAGTAATACATAGCACCACGCATAGAGATAACTTGCTAAGCAGGTTATTTCAAGGTCTGAAAGCTCAAGTCACTTCTCATCTTTGGAGCTGATTGTCATTGCTGCTATCTTTAAGCAAAGCCTAATATCTGACATCGCTTATCATACCTAAATAAACAAATAATGAAGCAAGTTCAAGGGGGAACATTAATATTAGAGTCATAGAGAAGCTGAATATATACTGAAGCAGTAAGACATGATTCTTATTTATACCACACTGCCAGTGGAGATAAGCAAGTTGTGAATATAGCTGTATGTGCATAACAGTTACAGATACTTTATTGCTGCAATCACAGGATATTGATATATAACCACTGAAAAAGATACTGGCAGTAGAAATGAATTAATCAACTAATTAGCATCAACTTCACTTTGCCAAACTGGTACTGAATTATTTTTATAGTGAAGTTATGTAAGTAGGGTTATAGAATCAGAACCATAGAATCATTTAAAATGTAAAAGAGCTTAAGATCATGGAGTCCAACCATAAACCCAGCACTAAGTCCACTACTAAACTATGTCCCTAAGCACCACATCTACACAACTTTTAAATACCTCCAGGGATGGTGACTCCACCACTTCCCTGGGCAAGTTGTTCCAATGCTTGATAACCCTTTCGGTGAAGAAATTTTTCCTAATATCCAATCTAAACCTTCCCTGGAGCAGCTAGAGGCCATTTCCTCTCGTCCTGTCACTTGTTACTTGGGAAAAGAGACCAACACCCACCTTGTTACAACATCCTTTCAGGTAGTTGCAGAGAGTCATTAAACACGTAAGTCCGCTTTCTTTCCTCAGCCAAGTACTTCTAACTTAGAATCCTAAACTTACAGTCTTGGGAACATATGCATAACACTGTTTGCTTTAGAAAACTTCTATGCATGTTAGTGGGATATCCTTGTGAGTAAATGACTAAACTTGCTTACTAGCCTGTTACAACTCAGTCTTAAAATTGCCTTCTATAGGAATAGAAGGTTACAGCTGGGTTAAATAACTTGTAAAAAGACATTCCTTTTGGTCTCTGCCTATCTCTAAGTAGCCTGTGACCAAACTGAAATTTCCCAGGTGTATTTTACATAAGCTTTTTAAGAAATTGTATGAGGGAGGACAAATTCAGTTGTAATGTGAACACTGGGTAGTTGAGAAGGTTTTTAATACGTAGGATAGTGAACACGATCCCATACCAATTTGGTTTCATAGGTCAAGGTAACTGGTAAGCTAGCTACCAAGAAATGATGCATACATTGGCTATCATTTCCTGTTTGTGTTTCACATAGAAGTAGAATAGTATTCTTTTAAAGATGCAGTCAGAGCAGTATTATGTTAATAGTTAGGCTTTGCATATCTATGCGTAATCAAGCAAAATGGTAATTTGGATATAGTATCTGTAGTAGTATTTTTTGCTAAGTGAAAGAGACACATTAACCAGCATTAAAATTTCCAAAGAAAATTATAGTTGTGAATGTGTAAAACTAGACACCTAGTTGTTGGAGAAAAACATCCTAATTTCCCTTTGAAACTGGATAAAATATGTAAAAACTGCATCAACAAGAAAAAAAAAAAAAAGAAAAAATTGATGCCTGTGGCTATTAGTATACAAATAATAAGAACACTGAGGAGTCCAATTAATTTGAGAGTAAAATTAGCTACACAGGGTATCAGGCAGCTACCATTCACATAGGTTTGAAATAGTAACATGTTTTTAATACTTTGCCATAAATTGCTTATATAAATACTGTTTTTCGTAACATAGCACAGTCTTAAAGTTCCTTGCAATTTCATAGATTTTTAAATGGCATTAGATAGCCATACACTTCCCAAATTTATTGAAAGGGGAATGACATTAAAGAGCTAATACGCTGTCATCTGTGTATTGTCCACAAAATGGAATATTTAAAAAAAATAATCTTAATGATGAAAGTCAGGGAACTAATACCATGGTATTTGCAACATGTCCAATTAAGTTATGTTTCTAGTCCTGTATCTTAATTCATTGGATAAAAATTGCATTACAGTTCACATACAAAGGATGTCCTGAAAAGTTGGGAGTTGTATCTCTGAGAAAGCAGGTCAGTGTAGCTACAAAGACTGAATAATCACACACAAGAATATTCACATAGTTAAAAATAAGATACCACTGTTTCAACAGACACATTTTGTACTCCCAAATATGTATTTTGCATGTAGTATAGGGATATTTATATTTTTATGTTCCTTATAAACAAATGATAAGCTCACACTTTCAGTTTATATATACATAGCTCTCCATTCTATGCATGCAGAAGTTCAATAAACAGTTATCTCATTTTAACCAAAACAGCTGCAGGTCCCATGTATGCCTGAATGTAATCCAGCAACTGTGCTCAAGTTAATTTTTCTGAAGTCCCCTGAAAAGTCTGCTGCAGTACAGATTCTCAGAGCAGACCACAGCATCAGGTTCTTCACAGGCTGTTGTTTTTTTTATTTTTTCCTTTTAAAAGAAGTTTCCAGAAGGGACTAACACCCAAATTGTTAGAATCTTTGCCCAAGGTGTCTAACATCTTGTGCTCGGTCCCAGGGAATGTGCTTTCTTACTTGATATTAATATTGACTGTGCTCATTGTGAGCACAACTGAGGGAAAAAAGACAGAAAAAGAAAAAAAAAAAGCACTCCAAATTAAAGGTGCTCTAGGCCTGAGAAAGAATAGTGATCTTAGAGTCTAAATAAATTTTAGTTGGAATGTGTTTTCTGTATTTGAAATTCATTTTCTCTAAGCATTTAAAGCAAACCATTCTAGTGCTCTGTATTACAGTTAGCTTGAAAACCTGTATAAGTGCTGCAAAGGATTTAATTTGTCAGAGCATACAAGAAAAAGATGACATAGTAACAAAATGTCAAAACACTATAAAAAATTAAGATTTTCTAAGTTTTTATTATAGCCTCAAAATGCTAGTGATACTGAATTTATTACCAAAATTATCATCATATTCCCCACCCCTACTTCTTCCTGCTTCCATGATTCCTTGTGGCGTATTCAGCCTTGAAAGCAAATAAAAAGCTAGTACAGGCTTGACAATTTTATATCAGCAGCAAAGCTTATCTAAACTAGTATTTACTATAGTCAAAGGCAATCATGGAGTGCTTTTTTGCTTGTGGACAACTTTATTTCATGGAAAATGACCTGAGGAAGAAAATGGTTCATTGTAAACATCTTATTACAACAGGAAAGAAAGAGCATATACATATATATATGAAGATCTAAATATGGTATATAAACATCTTTCCCAAAGCCAGCCGAATTGTCTAACAAGTCTATGTAACGTCTCGTATGATCATTTTGAGACATTTGAAAAAGCATGGTAACAGCAAAGAAACTAAACAAATGAAAAGGACCTGTAGTCAGCCTTATTAGAAAGCAAGTACAATTTTCTGCCTACCAACGAGGTAAAGAACTATTAGGTAGCAAACTTAGCACTTGGGTAATTTCAATAGTATCAAGAGAATTTTATTTGCTTATAACTGGGTTGATTTTGGCCCTCTAGTATGTAATAGACACAGATTAACTGCTAATGGAGAACTTACTGCTGCATTAAACACAGGAAGTGACTCAGGAGCTTACATTCAGCAAAGGAATTCACAGCAGATAGTGATGCTCTTCAGCTTCTACAATGAATGAAGAGAAGTTATGCTAAATCAACACATTCAGCACTCTTAATTTCTTCTGAAGAGATTAGTCACAAAGAAGCGTTGAATGGGATTTTTTTTTTTTGCACGTACAAAAAATAGTTAACTCAATAACAAGCAATCTAGCAGGAGGGCTGACATTGGATTCTACCTGCAAAACAGAGAACACATCTTTAATGTGGATCTAACGAACACTTCTGTTATTACAGACATAATCGTTTTCCCACAATATTGGAAGACCACAAATATAGAACAGTAATAAAAAAAATAAACTGAGCTATAGTTTTTACTTTTCAGTACTATCCATCCCTCTTTCTCAGGGAGTCTTACAGTTTAATAGTGATATTTGACCCACTATCTACCCTCTCATTGAGCATTTGTATTCTATTAATGTTGGTTTTTCAGGTAGTGTTTTATGCAACTTACAAGGCACATTCCCTCCTTGACTTGCTTTCCATGCACCTGTTGAGCTAGGAAATACATGCATGTAAACTTGGTGCCAATGCAACTGAGGAGGTGATACAGAGGCTTTAGCTCCCCACGTTAATTTATTGTTGTGTCATCAAAATGAACAATGAGAAAATATATTATTCAGTCAGGAAGTTATGTCATTAGTGCTGAACGTATGTCCTCAGATTTGTTGTATGAATAGATTTTTAACAGTTAATCTTCGTATTCCCATATTTTTATTTATTTTTCAAAGTTTCTGTTCAACTAAGATTAAAATATACATGTTCATCTTATGAACTTCTTGAGATTCTCATAAAAACCTATGACAGATACAGAATGCTTTCATTTTGAAAACCATTGCTCAGTCTTGTAGTGACAAACAGCATATGTCTGTCTAAATACTGTTACACATTAATCTTGCCTTAACCTTACATTCCACTAAATCTTTATTGGCCTGCACACTGGATTCACACCAATAGATCATAATTTGGTCATTTTGTCAGCCAAACAGTGCTTTGTCTCTTACTCCCTCGTCAGCCTGAGAGTTAATGACACTATTGTAGTGTGTTGTTACATTTTTGGTATTCGTGCCTCAAAAATTTAGAGGCAAAAGCAAAGCAGCAGTTTCTGTTCCAAAGAAAGGAGAGACTTCACACATTTAACCACACTCAAATCAGTTTAGTTCTATGGGAGTCCTGACATGAGTAACACTGGTAACCAATGCAGGTACTTGAACAAATACAGCTATGTGCTGGGTTGACCTTGGCTGGATGCCAGGTGGCCACCAAGCCACTCTTATCACCCTCCTCCTCAGCTGGACAGGGGAGAGAAGATATAACGAAAGGCTTGTACGCTGACATAAGGACAGGGACATCACTCACTAGTTACCACCATGGGCAAAACAGACTCAAATTGGAGAATTTAATTTAATTTATTGCCAAACAAATCAGAATAGGGTAATAAGAAATAAAACTAAATCTTAAAAAGTCCCCCCGCCACCCCTCCCTTCTTCCTGGGCTCAACTTCACTCCTGATTTCTCTACCTCCTCCCCCCCCAGAGGTGCAGGGGGACGGGGAATGGGGGTTGCAGTCAGTTCTTCACACGTTGTCTCTGCTGCTCCTTCCTCCTCACACTCTTCCCCTGCTCCAGCATGGGGTCCCTCCCATGGGAGACAGTCCTCCACGAACTTCTCCAACGTGAGTTCTTCCCACGGGCTACAGTTCTTCATGAACTGCTCCAGGATGGGTCCCTTCCATAGGGTGCAATCCTTCAGGAACAGACTGCTCTAGTGTGGGTCCCCCACAGGGTCACAAGACCTGCCAGCGAACATGCTCCACCGTCAGCTCCTCTCTCTCCACAGGGCCACAGGTCCTGCCAGGAGCCTGCTCCAGCACAGGCTCTCCATGGGGTCACAGCCTCCTTTGGGTGCATCCACCTGCTCCAGCATGGGGTCCTCCCTGGGCTGCAGGTGGATATCTGCTCCACCATTAACCTGCATGGGCTGCAGGGGGACAGCCTTTGTGACTGTGGACTTCACGACAGGCTGCAGGGGAATCTCTGCTCTGGCACCTGGAGCACCTCCTCCCCCTCCTTCTTCACTGACCTTGGTGTCTCCAAGGCTGTTTCTCTCACATATTCTCACTCCTCTCCCGGCTGTTGTTGCGCAGGCTTCCCCCCCCCCACCCCTCCTTCTTATATACATTATCCCAGAGGTGCTACTGCCATTGCTGATGGGCTCAGCCTTGGCCAGTGGCTCTACTGAACATAGGGAAAGCTTCTGGCATCTTCTCACAGAAGCCACATCTGTAGCTCTTCCACTACCAAAATCTTGCCACACAAACCCAATACAAGCTAAAATATCACATATAAGCCAGTGCCTTCTCCTGACTTTTTTTTAAACTGCGGGTACCAGAAAACATAAAATAATCTTGAAAAAATATTTTCCCAGGAAAATCATCATATATAGACAGACAAACAACAAAGGCCCTGTTCAGTAGTATTTTATAGTCAGCTTTGCAATTATCTTTCAACTGCAGACCTAAATTAAAACTCTTTTAAAGAAATCTAGATATTTTAGTGTTAGATTTTTAAGGGTTTCAGGGAAAGCAATAATAATTAACTTTAAGAGCCAGAACAATTCTATCTACATACAACACATTCTTCCTTTACACCTCCTTGTAGCTTTAGACTAATGGATCTGTCCTTCATACTTACATTTTTTCCTTTCGCTAAAGTCTAGCAAAAGTGAATATAAATCACTACTGCGTTTCTTGTACTGACCTACCCACTTAATTTCAGAAGTTATGAGATTCTTAAAAGCAGCAAGCTCTTTGTTAGAGCAGACACAAAAAAGTTTTCAGTCCCCAGTCACCCCGAGGACTGAGTTTTGTAAGTTATCTCACACTACTGTGTCTGAACATAGGAAAACTTGCCCTATGCACCTCTCTTGTTATGGTAAAACAATTCAGATCAACAACACGGATTGCAAACTCCAGAGACCCCCAAAAGTAAGTTATGCAGCAGGGGGGAAGGAGGAGAGTTACGAGTGCCCCAGGCGTAAGGAGTTAGATATGATGGCACACTAGCTGGGGTGAGGCCAACAGCAGGCACAGCTGCAGGAGCCAGTGAACTGTCGTGGGGGCTGGAGAACAGTGCTGGTGTGGTAGAACTTTAAAGGCAAAGTATAGTGTGAGAGGGAAAAATAAAACATTAACCAATATTTGTCAAATGACTCATTTGTCTTTGTCACTGCTAGTGTGACATAATAGCAGGTATCTTCTAGTCTTGCATTATTCTAAATCCTAGCTGTCCTGGAAAGAAGACGGGGGATTGGGTGACTCTCTGCACTGGTGCTGATGACTACAACTAAGCACTCCTTCTCTGGGAACCAGGCAGCAGAATTAGCTTAATCATAAATCCTCTCCAGTTCAGTCTGCTCCTAGACGGAGACATGTATAAAGGTAAGTGTTATTAGGGTGGTGGGCTAGTTATTGCTTTTCTTACATTTCTTATGATTGTGTGTACTCTTCCACTGCTGTTTGTAGTAATTTTCTTTCTCACTCCCCTTGGTCTGGCCTTCAAAGGTGGTATTTTCATTAAGTACTGAGTGATGACCATTTTGTTTTTAGGAGCTGTTGGTTGCATTGGGTTATTTTTCCACTTTTGCAAGTTTGAGACCCTGCTAAGTTACTGAGAAGGCATCACTTTGTGAGGAGATCAGAGAGAGATAATAAGGTTAGTGACTTCGATCAATATCTGTTTTTTGCCTATGTTTGACTGTTTTTCAGGCATTGCCTTTATAATTCTAGGAGTTTCAGAGTGCACAATGACTGAAGTTTGTTTCTTAAGTAATGTCACAACTCACAGAATCACAGAATGTTAGGGATTGGAAGGGACCTCGAAAGATCATCTAGTCCAATCCCCCTGCCGGAGCAGGATTACCTAGATCATATCACACAGGAACGCGTCCAGGTGGGTTTTGAATGTCTCCAGAGAAGGAGACTCCACAACCTCTCTGGGCAGCCTGTTCCAGGGTTCAGTTACCCTCACTGTAAAGAAGTTTTTGCTCATGTTTATGTGGAACCTCCTGTGTTCCAGCTTGCACCCATTGCCCCTTGTCCTGTCAAGGGATGTCACTGAGAAGAGCCTGGCTCCATCCTCATGACACTTGCCCTTTACATATTTATAAACATTAATGAGGTCACCCCTCAGTCTCCTCTTCTCCAAGCAAAAGAGACCCAGCTCCCTCAGCCTCTCCTCATAAGGGAGATGTTCCACCCCCTTAATCATCTTTGTGGCTCTGCGCTGGACTCTTTCTAGTAGTTCCCTGTCCTTCTTGAACTGAGGGGCCCAGAACTGGACACAATATTCCAGATGTGGCCTCACCAGCGCAGAGTAGAGGGGGAGGAGAACCTCTCTTGACCTGCTAACCACACCCCTTCTAATACACCCCAGGATGCCATTGCCATATCATAATAACTGATATTATATAAAATATATTACGTATATTATATGTGATGTATATATGATGTATATTATATAAAATATGCTGATGTAATTTAGAAAACCTATGAGTACTGGATAGAGTAGCCATTATATCAAACTTTTAAAAACTTGTCTATGTGTTACGTGCACAAAAAGACAAAAAAATTATCACAAGTTTCCACTTTTTTTTTTTAAATTCTCATTTCTTTACACCTGGTAAACTGAAACTCTAATCTACTGAATTACTGCCCCGAACCAAGCTGTACAGAGCTGTGCTGCTGATCTTAATAGGATGATGACCCCCTTATTTGTGGTTCTAGTTGTCTCATTTTAGGTAAGAGAAATAGGAGATGTTGGCACACAGCCGTTCAGACTTCTTCCTGAGTTTCTGATGAGTACAGAAGTACAAGATGAGTTAAAGTGTTTAAGTACTTGAAGATAAATAAATACATCCAATTTGCTACCCTATTGTGAGAGAGAACCTTATCTTTTCCTGCCTTTTTTATCCCCAAAGGCTTTCTCTCTCTCTTTTGCTTTTTAAAGCTCTCTGAAATAATTGTATTTGTCTTCAAAGTCTGTGATTATGACTATTTCCAAGGAAAAGGCTCAAGGAGGGCAGAGATTCTTTAATCTTTGCAGATGCACAGCTGCTTGTCACTAGTGGGCTTGTAGTGTTGATACTGTTATTTTGTGCTTGTCATGAGAGCTTAGTTTAGAATCTATGACTTCCTGGTTGGACAACTAATAGAAGTAATGAAATACTGCTGCAGTACAACATAGAGTTTTAAGCTGTATAAAATTTAATACGTGTATTAAACTATGTCACAATTCTACTCTGCTGCTTCTGCATTGGTGCTTTTATGATATCATAAATTGTGAAATCAGAGCCGTTATTCAGGTGAAATAAATAAGATAAGAAACTTTTTGGAGACAGTGACTTAATACTCCTGCTACATGTTAAATTAACCATTTACTACCTTGCCCCAGGGTGTCTGCTTCAGATTTTCAGGTGTCAAAAAGAAGGTGGAGATTATTTTAACCAGTATTTTCATGGCCATGTACATGACTTAATCAGCTGAATCAAAATATAGAAGAAAGGAGCTAAACACGTCACTACCATATGTTGGAGTTTTTAACCTACTTCACATAACATCTGGTAGTGATGTGCTCTAACTCCTTTATTTTGCATTTTGATTCAGCTGACTAAGTCGTATACATGGCCATGAATATATGTGAGAAGGAACAATTTTTTTCAGGCTGCTCTGGAGATAGGTTAAGAAATCACAGTAATAGATTCCCCTGAAAAAGGTTAAAAAAGAAAACCCCAAATTTATTAGTCTGACTTCTTAGCCCAGTGAGAGAAGCCTAAAAAATCATGCTTGTTTCAGTTTATGGTAATCAGTATATGGGAACTATACAGCAGTTACTTGTTTGCAATTTACATTTTTGTGAAAGCCAAGAGGTATTAGAAACATAGTGTCTCTTTGCAATAACCCAGCACCAATATCTGGACAAAACAAGCATAGCAAATTTTCAAAATTTCTGGCCTTGGTAAAGCCATGGTGTTCTAGTGTGGTAGAATGGATCTGATACCACAGGCACAGAGATACCAGGGAAAACAGGTGTGATTTGGCCAAATATCTTATGCTACCATCTCCTGATGTCATATCTCATGAAGCTATTCCTTGGCTTCTCATTTGCCCTGGTCGTACATGAAGGTGCAGGTTTCAGTAGTAATTTTTTTCTAATCAGGCAGTCATTGCTTTCTGGAGACAGAGACCGTGAACTTGGCAGCCTCTCTCTAGGTGGCTGTTACAAGGTGTGTGATTCTCTGTTTATTGGTGGTTTTGGCATGTCCCTTCTATCGACTTCTTTCTCTTCTTTCACAGGCATCCCTTGTCTTTTCTACATGAAACTATATATACTTTTCTATATTTTCTGGGTAATATAAAGTATGTAGGTGTGTGATGAAATGAATTAATATTGAGTTGTGTGAGAATTTTCATTTAATACTTGAGTGCCTCTTTCACATGAACCTAAAAGCTTACTTCCTGTAAGAATTAAAAGATGAAGTTACAGTAAAACATCCTGGACGCTGAGTTAGGGTCTCTAGTTGTCTGTGTATCAGAGTTAAATAATGTACAAACATTTCTCTAGATGTCTAGGTTTCCCCAAGATGGAGTTAAAGTATCAAACAACATGTAACTTAATCTTCACACAGTACTAAATTCAATGACCATCCTCAACAGTTCAGGGATTATTTGAGGAATGCTGTGAGATTCATTAAGACTGAGTCCTCTACATAGGTCTTTGTAGTAGACTGCAGTTCTTGTATGGAGGACTGCTTATATTTCACAGATGCCACATAAGGCAGAAGGTGATAATGGACCCAGAGAATTGGCCTGCACAGCCACTGCCTCATGTATGGTCTGGCCTGTGAAACTAAGGAGTCTGGGGTCCTATGAGAGCAAATGTAATATGTGCACACAGGGTTACTGTTGAACAAGGGATGATATCTTTGTAATTTTTTGACCTTTAAATAGTTTGCATCCTAAGCTATCATTTTATGGAACTTTGGCAGAGGAAAATGTCTTTTTTCACATAGAAAAGTTAAGATACATGAATCCTGTACGTGAAATGATTCATGAGATGACAGCAGTATTCCACACTGAGTAGTATGTGAATTCTGTGAGAGAGATGCCCTTGCATTATTTAAGGCACAAATCTGTAATGCTGAATAGCTGTGAGACACGCTTGTTTGTTTGCTAGTTTCTGGGGAGAAGTTTTGCCTGACCAAGTAATGCGGGACTCTGCGTAGAATCGCTGCCAAAGTAGAGTGTAGATTACAAACAACAGATGTAAAATTCCAATCTTGGTGGTTTTATACCATCTTCTCAAATTTTGTAAACCTCGAGGAAAAACTATTAATAAGTGTGTTGAATTTTTTTACTGCCTCTTGTTTTGGTTACAGATTTTTGCATGTAAAATTGTTAAATCTACTTGTCATTCTAAAAGCTGGGCAACAAAGAAAGGGGCCGGTGCTGTTCAATATCTTTATAGATGATCTAGACGTAGGGATTGAGTGCACCCTCAGTAAATTTGCAGATGACACCAAGCTGGGTGGGAGTGTCTATCTGCTGGAGGGTAGGAAGGCCCTACAGAGGGATCTGGACAGGTTAGATAGATGGGCCGAGACCAACGGCATGAGGTTCAACAAGAACAAGTGCCGGGTCTTACACTTCGGCCACAACAACCCCATGCAGCTCTACAGGCTGGGGGAAGAGTGGTTAGAAAGCGGCCCCGTGGAAAGAGACCTGGGGGTGCTGATCGACAGCCGGCTAAACATGAGCCAGCAGTGTGCCCAGGTGGCCAAGAAGGCCAATGGCATCCTGGCCTCTATTAGGAATAGTGTAGCCAGCCGGTCTAGGGAAGTGATCGTCCCTCTGTACTCGGCACTGGTGAGGCCGCACCTTGAGTACTGTGTTCAGTTCTGGGCCCCGCACTTCAAGAAAGATGTTGAGGTGTTGGAGCGAGTCCAGAGGAGGGCGACCAAGCTGGTGAAGGGTCTGGAGGGTCTGACCTATGAGGAATGGCTGAGGGAGCTGGGGTTGTTTAGCCTGGAGAAGAGGAGGCTCCGAGGTGACCTTATTGCAGTCTACAACTACCTGAAGGGAGGTTGTAGTGAAGTGGGAGTTGGCCTCTTCTCCCAGGCAACTAGCGATAGGACAAGAGGACATAGCCTCAAGCTTCGCCAGGGGAGGTTCAGGTTGGACATTAGGATGAATTTCTTCTCAGAAAGGGTTATTAGACATTGGAATGGGCTGCCCAGGGAGGTGGTGGAGTCACCATCTCTGGATGTGTTTAAAAAAGACTGGACATGGCACTTAGGGCCATGGTCTAGTTGACGTGGTGGTGTCAGGGCAATGGTTGGACTCGATGATCCCAGAGGTCTCTTCCAACCTGATTGATTCTGTGATTCTGTGATTCTGTTCATGTGCTCCAGTTTGGAAAACTACTTAGCCACTTCATATATTTTTTTTGCCCCATGCTCAGTCAAAAACTGTATTATGTTCTGATAATGAATATGTTTGTTTAAAAAAGAAAATTAACTCATATTAAATGGTACCACTTAAACTCTAAGCAAAGTCATTAAATGAATCAACATAAGAACCAGATTCACAAATCCTTTAGGTTAATTTAAAAAAAACCCCACTCTTCCGATGTCAGATGATACTGGTGTCCTTTTTAATTCATCGTTTTCTCAGTCAAGTCTTTCAAAGCCTCACTGATATAGACACCATAAGGGATCTCATTTCAAGTTTAAAAAAAATTAACTTCTGGGCTGAAAACTTTGTAGTTTTCCTTGTGAATGCAAAACATTTCTACTAAACCTGGAATGTATTTTCTAAAACAAAGAATATGGCTAATCACTGGGGTGGCTCTCACTGTTGGAAGTACTACAGTTCATGCACTACTTAGAAGACATTGCAAAGCTCACTTTATTGAACATAAGTTACAGTTTTCTTTGTAATTGCAAGAAAACTTCAATAATTACATCTCATGTGACTTCAGTTCTCCTTCCCTGGGTAATGATATCTGGGATTTTTGGCTGGCATATTCACAAGGGACTTCCTTTAGGGGATTTCTCATTATCCTTGTATCTGAAAGCAAGTAGTTCTATAAATCTGCAGACCAGAGCTCAAGCAGACTGCTTGGAAAATATGCTGACTCAGTTTCTTTTAAATTCTTGATTTGTCTTCTTATGTGCCTGGAAAAATAATTCAGATGCAAAATCTGCTTCCCTTGAGGGATGTATTTTTTGCTTGGTTTTCAAATGAAGTGGGTGAAGCAGGAAGGCAGAAAGTGACTGTTGTGCACTCCTGCAA
The DNA here is from genome assembly GCF_013368605.1 of Nyctibius grandis. NCBI lineage: Eukaryota > Metazoa > Chordata > Aves > Nyctibiiformes > Nyctibiidae > Nyctibius > Nyctibius grandis. The sequence continues at coordinate 11,323,637 of NC_090661.1, read as the reverse complement.
GTCAGTAGCTCATTGCAGGTTGGCACTGTATTTTTTCTTAAGCTTTAGAAAAATGCAGTTTTTTGGAAGACATGCTTTTGTTTGCCTAAAATTTATGGATTGGATATGAGAATGATCTGGAGGAACTCTGTAGTCTATATCCTGTTTAGCAGAACAGCTACTTAGGCCCTTTCTGGCATCAAAGTCTGAATTTGTGTTGCTATGAAGAGGATTAAATCTTTCAACAGGGAAAATAAAATCTCAAAAGAAGAAATGTTGATATATTGATTTAAAATAACTTCTATGTATTTCTTTAGAAGTTCTATATAGTAGCACATGAAGAATGTCATTAGCCATGGTATGTAACTGCAAATGGAAATAGTTCTGCAGTAGCACAGTAATAGAGAAGTAATAGAAATTAATGTGGATGAGGAAATTAGATTAGTCCTCCTAGAAGAGTAAGGAAAAAAATTGATCCATTCAAAGCTATGAAGGGAATATGTGGTACTCCTGGAGAAAGAAAAAGGTCTCTAAAAAAGTGTATTTTTGACAACTCATTAGACCTCTGACTCACAGAATTGAGGCACCCCCATTCTTGTATAGCTCAGCAAATCTCTGTTTGTGTATGTATGTTTGAAGCCACGAAACAGTTGGATAAAATGCACCTGTTAATATCAGTAAGTGGCAATGAAAGAGCCACCCAAGAACTCTAACAAAAAGTATATCTTTTAGCTGAATTAAGCTCTGGATCTAAATTTGGAGAATGGCTTACTTGTTTCAATAGAGAAATGAGCATTCAGTGCCAAATTCCTTTGAAGTTCAGATCTTTCTCTCCTTCACGTCATGCAGTTGTAAAATTTTATGAGTAATAATATAAGAAGGATGAATAGCATAAGAATATGGAGCTTACAAGAATGATAAAAGATATTATTCTTGCCTCTTAGAGTCTGCAATCCAAATTAAACTTTCATGACTCATTGATAATACCTCCAGCCTAGATTTGGGCACAGAAATGATTGGTGGAGGTGTGTGCATTTGTTCGTTTGGGGTTTTATTGATTTTGTTTTTGTGATTTTGTTTTGGTTTGGTTTTAACTAGCTGCGGGAAAAGTTAAGGTAAAAAGGATGAAGGGAAAAACACTCCAGACTCATCAATTTAGTAAGTGGTTCAGGTTATTTTGACAAGATGACTTCCATGTACTTCCCTTTCTATCTAATGCTCATGCTGCAAAGATGCTGCATGATGATGATGTAGATGCCACCATAATCCTAGAGGGACCCACCTGTCAGTGCTAGTGAATTGTTAGCTTAGAGTGGAAAGACTGAAATATCTTTAGCAGCCATTCCTTCAGCTACTTCTCCTTCCACTCTGATACACTTCTAAGCTAAAGTTCTGTACTAGCGAATAAATTTAATGTCTGCTGTACTGCTGAAATTATAAAGCTCTCTATGACATCTCCTTTAATGACTGATCTTATTCTCTCACACCAGCTGGATGGTACACTTGAAAGAAGAATTGCAACTGTGCATCCTTGTAATGGTCCTCTAGCAGCTGTGGAGGGGTAGCTAGTTGCCACCTTAATTTCCTGGGTTTTAGCAAGGCAGAGCCTGTGCATTTCATGAATTTTCTTCCCAGTGTTCCAGGTAGCAAATAAAAAAGCTCCAGTGGCCTGTATTTCTGGGTTTTGGAGGACAAGAATTCCTCTTCTGGTCTTCCTATCCTTGACCTTTGAACTAGAACCTAGTATTTCCTGTCTCCCTGTTTTTTTGTGTTTTTTTTTTTTTGTGGGGGGCAAGCTGTGATCTTTTGAGGAAGGAAAAAAGTGAGGAGCATAAGTATTGGGGAAAAAGAAGATTGTTGGCTTACCAAAGGGAAAAAGATAAGTGCTCTGGAAACGGTTAAAAATACAACATCTGTACTTCAGCTTCTTAGAAAAATTGACCCCTTCATAAAAAATTCCACATGGGGCGGGGGGGGGGAGGGGAAGTGAATCAGACTGCCTGTGCATCTTTCTTTGCTGCTCAGCTCTAACTGTCTAGCACTAATTTTGATTTACAATATTTCTAATGTTTGGAGGGGTGATTATAAGATGGACTTGAAGTTAAAATATTAGGAATATTTTCAGTGCTAAAATCAAAAGAATGAGAGAACTGCAAATGGTAATTTATTCAGAACTGCAGCAGATTATTGAGGTAATTCTCTATTAAATGTACGTAAAATGTCTGAGAATAAGAGTAGGTATTACTGTGCAGTGAAGACAGGCAGATGGAAAACTGACAAAGCAGGTGTCCGGAAGGACAGGTTGGTTGCTCTCCATTTTTTTCCTCCTACTTTGAGATAGTGCTGACTGTCTCTTTAAATCAAATATGTCCACAGATTAAGAGGCACACGTTCCCCTAGAATACTTAAAAACTCAATTGAGTAACAAAAGTGACATGGTTACAGTAATGATGACAAGAATTACAGCTCTGTACAGCCAGCCAAATAAATGAAATATTTCATAGTGAAAAGTATAAGTAACAGTAGTTTATCTATGCTTAAATAACCTCAGTTGTCTAGTGGAAATATCTGAGAAGCACTCTATTTCTATACATTTTCTGCTTACAAAATTTGACATCTATGTAACTCTTTTCTCATGTATGCCCTTGTGTTTTGTATTGCTAGGGAATCTGTGTAAAAGGAAAACCTGCATTTCTCAAACATCTTTCTTTTTCCTTTGAAATCCTTATTCTTTTGTTATAGAATAATTTGAAGTGATTCAGATAGAAACATAACCGCCCAATGACTCAGTGGTATCCCTTTCTTTTATTTCAGTGAGTCAGACTTCATCATGCAGAACAGCATCTCAGATTATTTCTGAAAGATCATATCCTTTGTACGCCACTGTTTAGAGCATAGCTTAAAATGTTTTAGCTAATGTGTGCAGATATCACAAAGTCTTATACAGACAAGACATACTGCTTTAATTTTGTACTCATATTCTTGTTTTAAAGACAACTGAGGAGCTTGTATTTTCTTTTCCTTTTAATTTAATTTTATATTAGAAGCTTTTAGAGCTGAAACGGTGGCAAGAGGCTTAAGCTTCTCTTTGTTCTTTATAAAGATGAACTTTCATGATTGAAGTATGCTTAGTAATGGTCAAATAGTTCTTTCTCTTAGGTAATTTAGTTGTCAAATTGACTTTTAACTATTGAAGAGTCTATTGACTCTTCAAACAGTAATGCTTGTGTTTAGTTGCAAACATAGTGAAGCTAAAATAATCCTGGAAGCAATGACATTCTTTTTCTTTACACAACTATTTCATTGCTTAGGTGCTTTAGTCTCATTGGTTTCGGTTTTAGGAAGTTTATGTTTGTCACTGGTTTTATTAACAGTAGTATCTCATATCTGAGTTTCTTCAGCAGCAGACTAGACAAATATTTTGTGATGAATACCACAGTCAGCAGGAAAGTGTGTTGGTTTGGTTTTTTTTTTTTTTCACATTAATGATCCAACAGAGAGAAATCAGATAACTGCATCTATCCATCTGATGGGGATCAGGCAGTACCATTGACTCATGTTATCAGCCTGTCTTGTTAATGTCTGGAGAATATTGTGCTTTGTACTTTCCATTCACAGAAAACAAGCCATATATTTTTGGTCTGAAAAACATAGTTTGGAATAAGGGCTACAAATAGGAAATTAAATAGGGAAAAATATATTCAGGTTCTGTGAGAAAAGTTGGTGACTGCCATTCACTCTGGCAGGAATCTTGAAATAAACTCTTCAGCTGGTGAGCCCTATTTCTGGTAAAAGGATGCACTTGTAATCTAAAAACACAGCTCAGAGTATACGCTTAGAATTCTACACATCACAGAAACTTCCCTAAACAGATCAGAATTCCTAAATGGGCTGTGGTTATTAGGATGCTTTTTAATTTTGCATGACACGTATAATGAATGAAAACACTACTGTCCTGTTATTACTTAAAGATAGTGGTAGCCTTAATTAAATAAGAACATGCACTCAGTGCCTTCAGCTTTCCAATCTCATCTTTCATTGAGGACTGGGATTTAAGGAGCAGAACATGCTTTCAAACTTCAAGTGAATATGCTTTCACTTTTTAAAAGAATGCTCTGCTTTTCTGAGCTTTACTAGACCTGTTTTTCAACTTCTGTGTCAAGGAGCTGAGGATTGTGAGGCCATTAGTTATAAGCCATCCCAGTTCAACCCCTTGTGAGAATGTGCAAAGAGTAATTAAGCAGAAAGAGAAAGAAGTTAAGGGAATCATCTTTCTTTTCAGTTTGATTGACAGTCTAGATACTGCAACCTGACTTCTCTCAGTTTCCCATTGAGACATCATCAGAAAACTCTGAAAAAGCAACAGCAGAGGTTTTGCTCCAAGCAACTAGGAGATTGGCTTTGTCTGATGTGAGAACATGAAAAGGAAAAAAAAAGCTGCTTCATCTCTCCCCATCCTCTTTTCTTTCACTAGTTTCTAAATAATGCTTACGGTATAGTCTCTTAGTCACCTAAAAAAGGTGCAGACTGAATTTTGCTGAAAGTGAATGGGTCCAGAGCTCTGGCTTATTAGTTTCCTGATGACGTCTAGATATGACTGACTTAGTCCTTAGATTTTAGTGCTACCACAGAGGTTTTAATTTTTTATGTTGGCTACAGCCAATTCAACTCATCTGTTGCTGTTCTGAATTTGCTGGTATATCCAGGGGAGCAAATGATGCTCACACGATCAGCAGTTACGTGCTTTTTTTTAACCGAGTAAAAATAAAAACTGCTAAAGATAGTGTTAAACTTGAGGCTTTTCTCCTTGGAGCCTGTTTCTGCAATGTTGTAAGCCTACAAAATAGATCTAAATCGCTAAGCAAGGCTCAAGTGATGCAGGCTGGAATATGGCATATCTATTTCATTAAATATTTGATGGTGCCTTAGAACACAACCAAGACTTTCAGAATTCTGTGTCAAACAGAATATTGCCTCTTCATAGATAACTGGTTCTTTGATCTCATTTTGTCTAGAAATGCTATGCTAAAGCTGAAATACTTTCTCTATAATATTTTTCTTTACATCAGAGCTTTTGAAAACATTATTGTTCTTCTGAAGCAGTTTTATTTGAGTGTGTCTATTTGTGGGGTGGGAGGCTGGAGAAAATGTCCTCAATGCCTTTGAGCAGCTGTAGATTGACCCTTGTAAACTACTTATGACTGAGTCCTAATGCCCTGACTAGGAAGAACTGGTCTGTTGAATCTGCAGCTCTCCTGACATACATAAAGAAAAGAAAATAAATATATGAAATGAATGACTGTTCTTTTCACTGTTGTCAAGAAGATAACAGGAAAATAGTATTTGTGAATACTCTATAACACCTCTGAAACCACACATCTTTTAGAATCAAAGTATAAGCAATTTTGTTTTCTTGGTTATTTTCTGAGTTCAGTTAAGTGTGTCTTGATATTTGCAAAGACAGCATAAATCCTTCTTGCTTCACCTCTTACCTTTGCAGTGCCATGCATTTAAATAAAATCCACTTCAGTCGTGATCTTTCAGGGATGCCAGCAAGAGATATGAAGGCATCAGGCACTGCTGTTTATATGGCTGGTGCTTTGGATCCAATTTGAAGGATTAGAAGAAAGGGGAAGGAGGTGGATTCTCAAGAACAAATATTCTGACTAGTGTTTTTCTGCCAAAAGTGAAGCCTACGCTCACCTTTTACCTCAAGGTTTTTTGTTTATCATTTAACTTGAAGGAGTTAAATTTTCACACACTTGTAAACTCTGCATGCAGTCCAACTGACTCGCTGACGCATGTAGTTGTAGCTAGGAAAGAAGCTACATGGGATGAACCTGCAACAGACAAAGTTTTTTATAACATAGAGCCCTCCCTGATAGGGGGAAAAGTGTTTCGTTATTTCTTTACACACAAACGGTCTGAATTAGCATTTTATGGCTAGAGAACTTCCTAAATTTTTTCTTCTTGAATTGGAATATTATTCTTGCATTAGTAGCATTGGGGTTTTTTTCTGGTTTTGTTAATGATTAGATAGAATTTTGTAAGTCCAATTCAGTGTACATAGTCAAAGACAGTAGAAGCTGATGTGGAATAAGCTCTGAGAGAACAGATGCTCAGCCTGTAGGTTAAAGTAGAAAAAGTGAAGATTAGGTTAGTTTTGGGGCTTATTCTGTGGGTTATTTTGGTTTCTGTTTTGTTTTTTTTTTTTTAATGCAAGACATTCAAAATGTGTGAAAAGTGAAATTAAGAGACTGACTGACTTTGACTTGCAAAGGCCTTTACAATTTTTTCCCCTCCTGATGCTAATTTTAAAAGACTATCAAGATTGTATCATATAGTCATACTGTGCTTACTAAAAATAGCACCTGTTATCAAAGTAGCAGGACAGCAGTCAGGTCAGAATGAGGAAATGAAATATATTAAAACATGGGGTGAAAACACATGGATCAAAAAGCTTGTTACAGTCCTTTCTCTCCCTTCCAGATGTGACATGAAGGTTGTTCTGACCCATCTGTGTTATAGCTTCAGTAATGACATGTAACTCTGTGTTTATTATTGATAACTATACAGAGAGAGATTGGTGCTACGTACATTTGCAATAGCACAGATGCGAACTATCTCTTCTTTCTTAATTTCATGTTTTTTATGTCTAGCAAGAAAACAGAAATAGGCATCATGCTGCCAATCAGAGCTAAGAAAAATGAATTGTACATACTATGGGAAGAGTTTGGGGTCTGCTTTTTTTTTTTTGTAATTAATCTGAACCCCAGAGTTGGTGTGGCCCAATAAGCTGCAGAAGTTAGAGTGAGAAGACGGGAGTTCTAGGGAAGGAAGAATGTGCACTCACTCATTGGTGTGTGCTCACTAATTTGATGGGCAGTGTGACAGGAGGTAGGAGTTAATATACTGCATATGTCAGATATGCTCAGGTCCTTGGGTGTAAAACTGTGGAGAATATGTGAAGATGTGCTGTCTGGGGAGTTGTGCTCTGTTCACTATTGGTTGTACCATTCGTGTGATAGCTTTCTCAGTCTCTGAAATGAGCATAGTTGTTACCCTTGTGAAACATGATTTAGATAAGTTTTGGAAAGTCTTAAAATAAGTGCTGAATGTTATTAATATTTTAGTTTTCTTGGCTTAGTACACTGAATGTAGGCTGGTATTTCCTAAGTTTGTCGTTATCTTTCTCTGACTACCCTGCCTGGCAATTCCAAACAGATTACTATTCTGCATATTTAACAGCAACCAAAGAATACTGGAATGACTTTACTACACTTAAATAAATGGAAATAAACTGCTGCTATATAGCACTTGGAATATTCTGTAAGAGCATTTGATACCTTTACTTAGAAGCTTCATTGGAAGTAATACACACTTAAAATCAAATATAATGGGAATTCAAATGAATGAAGGCAACAGTTGAAAACGATATGTAGCTCAAAATAAGCATGTTCTTCTCTAACTTGAAAATGCTTCAATAGAAATACTAGGAGAGGAAATTCCTGTGTTGGATGTGGGATATTTCTTTTTTAAGATTCAGTTCCACTAAAGACAGTTGTCAGGATCATGAAAAAAACATAGTTCCACTACATATATGTATCAGAGAATCACAGAATCACAGAATGTTAGGGATTGGAAGGGACCTCGAAAGATCATCTAGTCCAATCCCCCTGCCAGAGCAGGATTGCCTAGACCATATCACACAGGAACGTGTCCAGGTGGGTTTTGAATGTCTCCAGAGAAGGAGACTCCACAACCTCTCTGGGCAGCCTGTTCCAGTGTTCGGTCACCCTCACCGTAAAGAAGTTTTTCCTCATATTTATGCAGAACCTCCTGTGTTCCAGCTTGCACCCATTGCCCCTTGTCCTGTCAAGGGATGTCACTGAGAAGAGCCTGGCTCCATCCTCATGACACTTGCCCTTTACATATTTATAAACATTAATGAGGTCACCCCTCAGTCTCCTCTTCTCTAAGCTAAAGAGACCCAGCTCCCTCAGCCTCTCCTCATAAGGGAGATGTTCCACCCCCTTAATCGTCTTTGTGGCTCTGCGCTGGACTCTCTCTAGAAGTTCCCTGTCCTTCTTGAACTGAGGGGCCCAGAACTGGACACAATATTCCAGATGCGGCCTCACCAGGGCAGAGTAGAGGGGGAGGAGAACCTCTCGTGACCTGCTGACCACACCCCTTCTAATACACCCCAGGATGCCATTGGCCTTCTTGGCCACAAGGGCACACTGCTGGCTCATGGTCATCCTGCTGTCCACTAGGACCCCCAGGTCCCTTTCCCCTACGCTGGTCTCCCACAGGTCTGTCCCCAACTTGTACTCATACATGGGGTTGTTCTGGCCCAGATGCAGGACTCTACACTTGCCCTTGTTATATTTCATTAAGTTTCTCCCCACCCAACTCTCGAGCCTGTCTAGGTCCCTCTGAATGGCGGCGCAGCCTTCCGGTGCATCAGCCACTCCTCCCAGTTTGGTGTCATCAGCGAACTTGCTGACAGTGCACTCTATTCCCTCATCCAAGTCATTAATGAATATATTGAATAGTAGTGGTCCCAGTACCGACCCTTGAGGGACTCCGCTAGACACAGGCCTCCAACTGGACTCTGTCCCATTGACCGCCACTCTCTGGCTTCTTTCCTTCAGCCAGTTCACAATCCACCTCACTACCCGATCATCCAGACCACACTTCCTCAGTTTAGCTTCGAGGATGCTGTGGGAGACCGTGTCAAACGCTTTACTGAAATCAAGATAGACCACATCCACAGCTTTACCATCATCTATCCACTGGGTTATGTCCTCATAAAAGGCTATCAGGTTGGTTAAGCATGACTTCCCCTTGGTGAAGCCATGTTGAGTGCCCCTAATGATCCCCCTATCCTTGATGTGCCTAGAGACAGCACCAAGAACAAGTTGTTCCATCACCTTTCCAGGGATGGAGGTGAGGCTGACCGGTCTATAGTTACCCAGGTCCTCCTTCTTGCCCTTTTTGAAGACTGGAGTGACATTCGCTTTCCTCCAGTCCTCAGGCACCTCTCCTGTTGCCCACGACTTAGCAAAGATGATGGAGAGTGGCCTAGCAATGACTTCCGCCAGCTCCCTCAGCACCCGCGGGTGCATCCCATCAGGGCCCATGGATTTATGGACGTCCAGATTGCTTAATTGGTCCCTGACCCAGCCCTCATCAACCAAGACAGATTCCTCCTCTATCCTGACTTCTTCTGGGGCCTCAGGGGTACTTATGCATGTAAGTGCATATCTATATATAATAGAGTGCATATCTATATATAATAGAGTGTAAACTTGTTGGAGTAGTATGTTTATGTTGGAGTAGTATGTTTATGTTGGGGAAGAGCATGCTCGGGGGGGGAGGGAGGGGGGGATTCAATTTTTGTCTCCTGTGTCTTGCCAAAAGTTCAGTTTGTGATTTGCTCTGTGGAGCTCTTCACCCTCTGTACAATACAGAGAAGTACATACCCAAGTGCAGTGAGAACATCTTTTTGTTGATAAGGTCTAAATCTCCAGTGTGAAATAGCTGACTGGACAGAGATATAGTTGAGGAGTAATGATTTGCATGTAGGTCAGCTCACGCTGGGGTGCTTCAGAACTGCAGTTCAATAAAGGGAAAGCAGGGTCAACTGGACACAAGGAAGTCCTGACGGGGCCAATAAAAAGCTGTTGCTGTGTAGACAACCTTTCATTTTGATGTGCCCTGAATTTGGAGGGTCTACAATGTCAGCATTTTTGTACTTAACAAATAGAATTTAAAAAAAAAAAACAAACAAAGAAACCCCCCAAAACACTCCTAAAATGCCACATTAGTTCGAATATATTTTTGAGCTGTGGTGGCAAACTTTAGGCTAATTACATTGATATCTACATTGAGCTAAGTGAATAACTGCCTGCAGAATTGAGTTATCCTCTCTTTAGATTGGCACATAACTTGGATTATACTCCCTTTTCTTCTCCAATGGTGTCTTTTGCCCCTAGGTTTCTTTCCTATAACTGCAAAGTTGTTGGGCCCAGCTATCACAGTGATGGATCAGTACGTGAAACTGATTTCTCAGAACCCTTGTCTATTCAGCTTATATGAGAAATTGGATTAATTAATGATACATCAGCACTACAGAACTGAGGGCCTGTATCAGGCACTGACAAGAGGCATCCATGCGTGTGCTCAGCATGTTCTGGGAACTAACTTAATTTGTGAAGTCTCAGTTTATGTAGTGGAGATCACTATTATGATTTTTGGGGTGATGTTACTTTATTTGGGACACATCAAACTTAATTTATACTGATCTGAATAGCTCTCTTGCATGTGACTGTGACTAATTTCATTTTTGTTCTGTATTTCCAAAAGGACAGTAAGATTCTTTGCAAGGTCAAAAAGCTGCCCCAGACGTGATCTGGGAGGTTGAAATTATAATTTCCTCAAGCTGAAAGAGAGGAAAATTAAACTGTCAATGAAACTGAGATCCATTACTTGTTTATTTTTTAGAGTGAAACTCCTGACAGATTATATCATCTTTTATATCTGGTCTTTTCTTGCACTATGCAGAATTAATAAAGGGAGAGCTATTCTTGAGCTATGGGCTACTGCGAAGTCCTCATGAATGGTGTTCATTGATTCCCATGTAGTCTCTTAACTATTTTTCTTGACACCCTTGCTATATCTACTTCTCTCTGTTGACAGGAAAGGGTAATTCATTTCACTCTAAGGTGTGCTTCTAAAATAAAGCAGATGGGTTCCCCTCTAGAAGTGCATGTAGAAAGCTAAGTGACATGATTAATGTCCTGTTTATAAATTGTTTAAATACACATTGTTTTCATCTTGGCTAGTGAATATTTTCTTCTTGTTAAACATAGCTGTCAATTGCAATGTTTTGTTTTTCTTACTGGAAGCATTATCAACTCAAAGTAAGTGTCCAGATCTCAACTGCCTTTAGTGAATTTTGGTTCAAATCCTTTGAGATGAGTAGCAAATATTTTTAGATTCCTTAAAGATGTGCAATAATATCCAGTGAGAGAGTTAGAATTGCTATTTTCCTTTTGTGATCTCAATGGTATAAGGCACATCCAGTGGCAGAAGAACCACAGGTCCCTCCTGAAGTCCTCAGCTTCGTGATGTGGGGTTATATTGGTGATGGAAAAGATTAAACAAGTTGTGTGGGTTACAGAATCACAGAATGTTAGGGATTGGAAGGGACCTCGAAAGATCATCTAGTCCAATCCCCCTGCCGGGGCAGGATTACCTAGATCATATCACACAGGAACGCGTCCAGGTGGGTTTTGAATGTCTCCAGAGAAGGAGACTCCACAACCTCTCTGGGCAGCCTGTTCCAGGGTTCAGTTACCCTCACTGTAAAGAAGTTTTTGCTCATGTTTATGTGGAACCTCCTGTGTTCCAGCTTGCACCCATTGCCCCTTGTCCTGTCAAGGGATGTCACTGAGAAGAGCCTGGCTCCATCCTCATGACACTTGCTCTTTACATATTTATAAACATTAATGAGGTCACCCCTCAGTCTCCTCTTCTCTAAGCTAAAGAGACCCAGCTCCCTCAGCCTCTCCTCATAAGGGAGATGTTCCACCCCCTTAATCATCTTTGTGGCTCTGCGCTGGACTCTTTCTAGTAGTTCCCTGTCCTTCTTGAACTGAGGGGCCCAGAACTGGACACAATATTCCAGATGCGGCCTCACCAGGGCAGAGTAGAGGGGGAGGAGAACCTCTCTTGACCTGCTGACCACACCCCTTCTAATACACCCCAGGATGCCATTGGCCTTCTTGACCACAAGGGCACACTGCTGGCTCATGGTCATCCTGCTGTCCACTAGGACCCCCAGGTCCCTTTCCCCTATGCTGCTCTCCAACAGGTCTGTCCCCAACTTGTACTGGTACATGGGGTTTTTCTTGCCCAGATGCAGGACTCTACACTTGCCCTTGTTATATTTCATTAAGTTTCTCCCCACCCAACTCTCGAGCCTGTCTAGGTCCCTCTGAATGGCTGCGCAGCCTTCTGGTGTGTCAGCCACTCCTCCCAGTTTGGTGTCATCAGCGAACTTGCTGACAGTGCACTCTATTCCCTCATCCAAGTCATTAATGAATATATTGAATAGTACTGGTCCCAGTACCGACCCTTGAGGGACTCCACTAGATACAGGCCACCAACTGGACTCTGTCGCATTGACCACCACTCTCTGGCTTCTTTCCTTCAGCCAGTTCACAATCCACCTCACTACCCGATCATCCAGACCACACTTCCTCAGTTTAGCTGCAAGGATTCTGTGGGAGACCGTGTCAAACGCTTTACTGAAATCGAGATAGACCACATCCACAGCTTTACCATCATCTATCCACCGGGTTATGTCCTCATAAAAGGCTATCAAGTTGGTTAAGCATGACTTCCCCTTGGTCGTCATGTTCTAGTAGAACATAGCCTCCTGCCAAGCTGGCTCTCGGTTACAGCCTGGGAAAACATCTTGGTGCCTGTTCTATTTCTACAGCTTCGAAGCTCTGCCTTGGTTTACATGGCACATGGCAGTGTATGCTTAGTTTTGTTTTGGTGGTGTGTGTTTGTTTGGTTTGTTTGGTTTTTTTTTAAAAAAAAGTCATGATGAGACATTAGAAAATATTCTGGAGATGCTTTTAGTTTGACTCCCTATACTAATCTAATGTCTACTTTTAATATGACAAAGCACTGTTTAGATATCCTGTGATGATATCTTAGAACTGTGGTATTGTCTAAATAGTTCAAAAACGAAGAAGCCAGGAACAGCTCTGGTGGGAAGTATCAGACGAGAAATATGACTTATATATGTGGCAAAGAGCTGTTTTTTTCTGAAGCACAGGATCAGTTTAAATAAATACACTAAAATAGGATTTACACTTTGATATTGCAGAAGTGATATCCTGCCACTTCATGACTTAATAGGATATGAGAAATTGGTTCTGTAAAACATGCACCATGTATGCTGGATTTATTAAAGCAGGTATTCCTCTAGATTCCCATATCCATGCTGATAGTGACTACTTATGCATTTTGGAAAAGACTGTTGTGTTCGTTTAGCCCAAACCTGGGGCTAAACCATAAGCAGTTTTTCTCTCACCCAATGTCCCTTCCCCAAATGAGGAAGGGAATTGGGGAAAAGAGAGGGAGACTTGTAGGATGAAGTTAACCAGATTTAATGAAATGAAGAAAATCAATATAAATGACAACACAAAACAGACAAAAATACACTCATCCACAAATCACTGGCAAGTTGCTCCAGGAATCACAACAACAAAGAGGGAGAAGGAAGGAGAGGCAAGGAGAGCAAGAAAAGCCCCCTCTCTTCCCAGCAAACCCTCTCTTTTATAGTGAGCTTGATGTCAATTATATAGAATACACCTGTGGGCCAGCCAGGGTCAGCTGCCCTGGATTTAACTGCTGAGGGCCTTGATCACCATGGCTGGCCACAAACTGAAACAAAATCGCAATGAAACCAGGACAACTGTATTTTAGGAGTATTGTTGAGTTTTCTGAGCAGGTTGCTTCTAAGCTACATTAGAGTTTGAGTCCAGAGATTTGTACTCAAGTGAATAGTTTGGTTTATATTGAAGGGTTTTATTTATTCATTTTAATGGAGTAATAGATTTCACATCCAGCAAGGCTAAAAATCAAACAACAAAAAATGTTGAGCTAGGTGCAGACTTGGCACAGGTGTATTCAGAATACAGTATGGGGATTCTGCAGTCTTGACTTCATTTCTGTACATGAAGAATACATAGTTCAGACAGTATGTAAACTTTGGAATCGCCAATATTCTTTATTTTTCTTTTAACACCACACATTATAAACCGAAATTCATGCCTTGATCTACGTACAGGAGCGAAGGTTCTCTTTCAGCTTTCTGATGTTATTGTATTTGCTTGGGAATGTGTCACACTTCATTCCAGCAGGAAATGGCTTTCATTTCTTTTCTCTGGATCAGCTGCTCAGTTTTGTATCAATTGTTCTGCTTTTTCAACCAGTTAGGCTCATGAGTTACCCTCTTTCTTTCTCTTTTCTCAGAAATCTTGAGTTGCAGCTTGCTGTCTCAAACAGCTTAGGTAGTTAATGGATGGAAGACATACAGCTAGAACTCCTCATTTTAATGAACAATTCAAAGAAAACACCTAGCCACACTGGAAAAACGTTGTACCAATATTTCTTTTTACCGATTTTAAGACAGTTTAGAATTAACCACTGGCATGAGACTTCAGTGAAGCAAGCTAGCAACATTTGGAAGAAGTTTGGGTAGAAATGTGGTAATACCATTGCAGATTCTTTTCTTAAGAGGGTGTTTGCAGAGAATGTTAACCACTGAGCATTGGCGCATCTAGTCAGCCTAAGAGATACATTCCAACGCAATGTGTGTACTTCCAATCCAATGTAGTGTATACTTCTTTGGGTGGGACAAAAAGCAAGCTCACTTTCTGTGGAGCATCTGAAATAAGGAAATGAGATACTGAAGTGGATGGTCTGTTGACTGATCCTCCTGTAGCACATCAGTAACAAATTTCACTTTTTATAGCTGGAACAACTCTAGGCAGCTAAGGCTGTTGTTTGGGTTTTTTAAAATATATTTAAGCATACATATATATGTTTTAAATATTTATATATAAGCACAAAAGGCATTTATTCTTAAGAGCTTAGTTTTCTTTATTGGAAAATAGCGGCAGATACACCGATATATCTATATCTATCTATATATTTGATACTTTAAGGACTTTTTTGAGAGGTTTCATCTGTTTGAATTTGTACCATACCCCTCTTCTAATATTTATGTGTTGAGCAAATACGCAGTGCCAACTATTCTAGACAGATGTAATGCTCCCTGAATCTAGCAAATACCGTATCTGAACAAATACATTTTTAAACCAAGAAGATTCTTTACCAAAAAAACAGCAATGGTGCTTTCTTCCCTACTACTGCAGTGTCAAAAACTGTTGTAAACTGTAGCTTATATTTTAAGGTGAAGAGTAACTGTTATGATTTATTGCAGGAGCAGATGTGTCCATCTCTCTCCAAGTAATAGCATTGTATGCTGAGGTCCCTGTAGGCTGTGGTCAAAATGTTTACCTAAATAAACATAGGTATTTCATTTTAGGTTCTTGGAAAGGTTTCATTAGACACTACATATATCTGGGCTAATGGCATCTCAATGAAACCTTCAAAAGGATTTCAAAGGGTATCTTAGATGTAGGATTATAACCTACTGTGATAAATATGAGGATTTGTATTTGGAGATTAGAGACTGTTCTCTGAGGTGGCAGTCATAAGCAGCTAGACTCTTGCCTACTCTCCAACTCTGACTCTCCCACAAGGAGATGGCTCTGTACTTTAATTTATTGGGGTTTTTTTTTGTTTGGTTGGGTTTTTTTGGGTTTTCGTTGGTTTGTTTGCTTTGTTTTGTTTTGTTTTGTTTTGTTTTTAATCTGAAAGAGGGTCTGTCCAGGCACGAATAAGAGTCCTAGCAGTGTAATTTGTCACATCAAAACTTCATGTTATATTTTCATTGTGAATATATACTTTTTCATCAGTGTTTTCCAGTCATTCTCTCAGTGAGATAGAAGGGATCCCACAGAACTCGCATATCCTAGATCTCTCTGACATACGCTAGTTGTGATGCAAAAAAATTAGATTTTAATTGTAATTATTGTGTGTGAACAAGGCAAAAGAATCACAAATGTAAGCATGTGGTAGAATTAAGTTTACTCTTTCTAAAACACAACAGTGGCCACTGATTTGTCTGATTTTCCCAATCAGTGTGGCACTGATTGTCCCATTATCTCATGGCTATGTCATGGAAATTGGAGCTAGATGAATTTTTTATGATGCTTCAGGGTAAAATAAAGCAGCTTAGGAATGATGTAATTATCCTGCTCTCTCTCATGCTGCTGAAGCTCTAGTAGGACTATAACAACTGAACCTTGATTGAAGATTTTGACAGGCCCATCATCTGTAAGAGGAAAATGGACACATTTTAAATTCTGACAGTATAATAAAACTGCCAACTTAAGTAATGAAGAGGGTCATGCCTTGTCAATATTGCAATAGCATTCATATTCTGTGGCAGTTAAATCAGTGCCTATGGTAGTTTAGATATAGTTTTCTTATGGAGCAATGGGGTTTTGTTATTTAATTTTATGACACTTAAAGGGAAATGAGGCAGGTAAGAAGGTCTTTCTGTATATAAGAAGTGGAGATGGTCTTACCTTGATTTTTTTCTTGGACCGATGCCTACTCTCCCAGAGGCTGCACTGAGACCTACTTATCCCCTTGGAGATACAGCTGGGGAGACCAGCTGGAAGACCATACAAATGGTCTTCCCATTTCAGAAGAGAAAAATGAGACTCTCTCTTATTGTCTTTTTTATTTTTTCCTTTAAACAGTGACAAAATGCTGGAAGCTTGAAAATTCACAGCTGAGATCCACAGTATTTTTTTTTCAAAATTGAAAGGCTTTTTTAAAAATAATTTCTATCGGACACTAAAAGCTGTACTGAGCTCAGCAACAATAGCCAGGAGCAACTATAGTTTACATCTGTTTTGTACCTCCTTATCTCTGAATAACAGTGGAGTAAATGAGCAGATTCTTGTTATGATTAAGTTAAAACTGGACTTGTTTTACTAGTGTTATTCAGAAAAGTGCAACCACAAAAAACTGTTTTCGGTCTTTGAGAGAAGGGTATCCACAGTTGGTGCCTCTGACTGGGGAAAGTTTTAGGAAATGAGAAATTTCTCTCAGACCCGTGCCTCGGAAATGTACTTAATTCCATAGTTTCTCATTTCCTTTGTCTAAGGAACTTGTAGTATTATAAAATAATAAAACAAAAAAATCCTTGGAGCCTTACAGAGTGCTGTGTTTCCATCATGCGTAATGCAGAGGGTTATGCTGTGAAGTCGCAATGCCTGCGTTGGGCTGTACACTTCATACACTTTCTGTATTCTATATATTTTAGTTTTGATTGCAATATTGATTGCCATCTGATCAAAGCCTCAGTCACACTGTTAGTTAACCCCTTCACCACTGAAACAGTAAATTAAACAGAAAATCTGCCAACTGCTTATAAAAGCCTTTTACCACTCTTGTTAAGAAGTGTACCTAAATGTGCAGCTAAATTTATCTGTTTATAGTGTATATTGAATTTGTTTATGCCATTTGCTACATACTCTTAGTCTATTCAAAGCTGAGAAATATTGTCCCCAAGGGGGTACAAGGATGTGGGTTTTTTTTAGTTTATCTTTATGGAGGTGGTTAGGCTTTTTTGTAAGAAGGAAGGGACTGTCAGGAAAAATTGGTGACAAGGTCTGTTTGATTTTTATCTGTTTCTGAAATTAACAGAAAATAATCTTCAGTAAATTGCCCTGAATGTAACACTCTATACATTTGTCTGAAATGGAATTTTGTCAAGGGACTGATGAAAGATGAAAACGGGGAGGAGAAAAGAGTAACTGGCATGGCTGATCAAAGTGTATCAATTCATAAATAAGGAATGTAGCAGGTTCTGAAGATCTGAGCTTGTAGCTCGAACCCCTGGGAAGACTGGGCTGCAATGATTGGCACAACATCTCAGATAGTAAGCTGGCATGGTAAAGACCCTGTTTTATAACAAATGAAATACTCCATACTACCTTGTAGCAGAATTAACTTCTGTATTTTTGGAACTTCATTTTGGAAGATGCATTATGTGTCATTTGTCTCTGCCTATCAGCTCTCTGCCATACTTTCAAGTTCTTGTTGTTCACTTCTCTTCTGGTACAGAAAGGCAGATCTGGAAGAAAATTCTGCACTGAATCACAGTGGTGAGCTGTAGGTTTTAGGTTGTGCGTGTGCGTATGTAGAGATTTTATGTCAAACTGTTAAGGCTATTGGGCAGCTAGTAGTATTTCTCTTAAAAACTACTGAGTGCTGGAAAAATTTGGTTTCTTATCTTCCAGTGTTTGCACAGCTCATTTACATCTCCTGCCTCATCGTGGGAGCTGGGACACTGGATTAAAAGGCAATAGTTAACAAACCCAGTCTGGTGATCTGATATCCCTGTATTGTTTATAAAGACCTGTCACCCCAACTTGTTTTTATTTGCTGTGCTTTGGGGTCCTTTTCTTTAAGTGGTGTAGATAGAATTACAGAAGGATAGTTTGTGACAAGGATGTTATAAAATTATCTCAGTAATTTTTTTTTAAAAAACTTATTCTCAGTGTTTATCCAGAGGAGCCTTTTATTTGGTTTAAGATACACAGCAACAGAAAAGGAAATGGCGGTGAGCAGCTATGGAGGCAAGGCTCTTAACTGTTCTATACATGTAATGCTTTCCTTGGTTTTTAGAGTATAGTAATAATTTATTTCATTTTTACATAGGTCAAAGCATTTCAGTGCTGCCATGGAACGTAGTAACAGAGCTAGTTTTGAACAACATGCCATGGGTACAAGAATAAGTCAGACTTGGTTTTGTGATGTCCTTACAGAGTAAGCTAACCCTCTATGGCTGTTGTGTACATGGTTTCTTTTAACGTAGCTCAGACTCGAACGTCATGTGCTTTTTTTTCCCCACTTCTTTCTCTAACCATATTTTGTGTTAAAATTCTGTCCTTGTCACCAGAATGTGTTCATAGGTTTTCCGTTAGTCATTGAGCACGGAGATTCAGAATTGGGGTTTTGGTTTGGGTTAGGTTGGTTTTTTGTCTTGTTTTCTTTGTATTAATGGCTTGTGTTTTGTTTTTTCAAATAAAATACAAGCAGTGTATTACTTTTAGGGGTTTAATGTCTGAGAACAAAATGGTTGCTCTTTGAATACTGGAAGAGTGCTAAAATATGAAGATGCTGAACACAAAAAAAGAAGAGGTTTAACGTAATACTGATTCAGCTAGTGTATTTCAAGGAGTTCAGGAGGTGAGGGGGAAGGATGAAGAGAAGGGCTGCATCTCTTAGCATTTTAGCAAATTGTAATTGAGTGTCCTAAATGGGCCACTTTATTTAAAAGCTGTGATTAAAATTTTCAGTAATTGCTAATGACTTGAGATTTTCTTTTGAAAATGGGTCGCTTTGATTTACAGGTTCAGGGTAGGTTGTAAAGGTGAAAGTTTTAGGGAGAGAGTACTCCTACCTGATTGAGTATGCAGGGAACTTGGAAAGGTGGTCTGTAACAGCTTGTGCAGACTGTCTTGCTTTTTCCTCTAAATCAGGGTAGTTTTCAGCATTGGAGGTGGCACAGGCAGTTACTAGTATTTCTCTTAGTTTTGTATCTTCTTAAAATGAAGCAATTTCCGAGCCTTAACTTCACTTACATCAAGAAAGAGCTACTGAAGAGAAGGCTTCCTCAACTTGCAGTTTATCTGTCAGACTGCTGGAGCTGTTTAAAAAGGTGCATAACCCCACCCAACAGCACTCTATAGGTATTGATTAGTGCTTGCTGAAGTGGCTCAGATCTCTCCAGGATTCAAAAGTCAGTGTTAATTTAGAGCACAGAATCATCCTGAATAGTAGCTTTCCATTAAGATGAGTTTTGTACTAATTTCTGTATGAAGTTCCAAAGTTCAGACTGTTCTTTTCTCATTTCCTAAAGACTATTCATGACTTACTTAATTCAGCTATAGGATTTTGCCGTTCATCAGAAAGAATAGTTGAACTGCTTTCAACTGAGGATCAAACAAAAATACTGCTTGAAAGATTATGAGGATTTTTCCTTTATATTTTAGTACTTGACAGAAAGGTCTTCCACACTCAGCACTGGAGACAAATTTGAGTGCCCTAGTACTGATCTCATCTGTGTGTGTGCTTTTCAGAATCTTTACCATTTTCTGTGTAAAATATTTTTACTTCTCAAGTTTTGATGTAGAAGTATGACTGTTAATACACTGGCAAATGTAAACATTAACAAGACATGCTGGCCTGTAGCATGTAGAGTATCTTGATTGTTAATTGACAAGGAAAACAATTAATCAGCAGAATTCCTCAAATATGCATTATGAAACTTTGCTTAGGGATTACATAGCCACTAGTATGAAATCAGAGTCTGAGAATGACAGACTCTCTTTAGGTGCTAAGAATAAAAGAGGATAGATGAGTTTTATGTGTCAGCAGCAAAAACATTTCTGTAAGATGCAAGTTTTCTAAAACATGTTTCAGTAACTGCATTCTTCACACTTCATAGGCTGATGCACAATCCAAAATGTAATTAACAACCAGAAGTCTTATGCTCAGTACTTTCTAGGATCTCTGTTTAGTAGATAGGAAAAGATTTCTGAATTTTCTTCTTCTGCATGTACTTGTTCATTCAGAGCTGGAAGAGATTGATTGCTGTGCCATGCATCTATATCCCCCACTTAGACAGAGATGGAATTGATTAGAGGCTCACAGAAAGGTGATAAATATTTTAATTTGCTATCCAGGCAAACTGCAGCACTGAACAGGGACCAATTATTTGTTGGATTTTGAAATAGATGGGCATAGTAATAGGTTTTCCTTTGTATTCAAAGGTGTTTCTAAATCTGAACTCTAAAGTTTGCACCTTGAGTATTTTGCATCCACTATATTGAGCCACCTGGAATTGTTCACAGTGGTGGTCTCCCATCTGTGCCATGTCGCAAACAGCAGCACTAACTTCACAAATAGGTTATGTATCATTTGAACTAACCAAGTATCAGGAGGAAAGGAAGTTTCGTGGCTGTCTGGAGTTCAGACTGAGTCTGATTTTTATCTCTGATAGACTTAATGAGTGACCTTGAGCAAGTTACTTCCCCAGTCTGTTGTTTGTTGTTGGGGTTTTTTGTTGGGTGTTTGTCAAGCTGACAATTGTCAGCCTGACAGGTATATTGGAGGTTAGGTCACTGTAGTTTGTAGAGGAAAGGGAAGTCTTCCAGTGGAAGACACCACAGGAGCACAGAACTAGATCCTCAAATTAAATGCTGCAGGACAGGTACCCTGGGTTTTTATCGTCATTACTTGAGGGTGTTTTTCTGAGGCCCTGGTACTCAGGGCAGTACACAGAGTATAAGTAGTAATTTTTCTGAACTAGGAGTCATGCACTGTTATCTTTGCAACTTCCTAGAAGGTGCTTTTCTCTCCTGTCTTTCATAAGTTATCAAAAAGAAAATTAAACTACTAGCCAGAAGGAACAGAAATGCTAGATAAAATCAACGCGTTTCTTATCACAGATAGACTCAGTGCTGTCTGTACAACTGTCTGTACCCATCAAAAGTCAAGTTCTTTTGCAGCAAACACTGGCAGATACCAATTGCTTGCTTTTGCTGCAGTAAAGAATACTCTTTCCATGGATCATGTTGGATGTCAAAGGCTTCATAGCTGAATGAGGAAGGAGGAACTGGTGTTTTGCAGCTGTTCAAGGGTTCATTAGATTCTCAAGACCTGTAGTTTAGAAGTCATGGTCCTTGTACAGTTTGCATTATTGCTATTAAATAATTTCCCAAGAGTATAATATAATGCATTTCCCTTGATGCCATTCCATCATATTTATTTGTTTAACTTTAGTGCTCCTTGGATGAAGAAAGCTTTTCCCACAGTGTTTTTTTTTCCTTTCCCTTTTTTCCTTCCTTCTTTGAATGTACAGTCTCCACACATGTGGCTTAGAATTAGTTTTTCAAATTCATTTGTAAAAAAAGAATTTTCAAATTCTTTTGTTGCAACTGTACCTTTCTTAAATTCTTTAAGGACATTTCTTGGAATAAATTGTGAAAATACACATCAGGAACACAGGGGAAGAAAGCTGATACCTTCATAAGTGAGAGCATTGTATGAAGGGTAACTGTCTTCAAGTGCATTTTTTTTCCTTTTTGGAATCCTGTCAGCCTCCCTTCTGGGTGTTTCTCACTAAGAATAGTAAAATTGTACTTACATCTTGCTTTAATGCCAAAGGCAAGTAAAATCCTACATTTCTAGCCTGCCCTGTTCAGATCCTATTAATTTAAGTAATGAATTGCATAAGAAATCCATCATAAACTTCCAGGTATGAACAGAGTGGGTTAAAAAAAAAAAAAAGCAAGGGGGGAACTATTTATTAAAAGAGTAAATTGGAGGGGAATAGGCTATTTGTTTTGTTCCATGTCTCAGATGAAAATAATTGGCTCATTAATCACAATATCAGCTTGGCCATTTTAGGAAGGTCAGGCTGAAGAATGAATAGAAACAAGGCACATCATTTTAAAATTTAAAAAGCAGACATTTAGGATGTCAGTGAAAGAAACTTCAGTAAAAAGCCCTTGACATCTTGTTACTTTGCATGAGCAAAGTTTTAGGATTGAATGTATTTCACACTTCCACCTCCCCTGCCCAGCTCATTTGGAAACGTACACTGAAAATGTATGTCTGTATATATGTATATATCACAGAATCACAGAATCACAGAATCAGCCAGGTTGGAAGAGACCTCTGGGATCATCGAGTCCAACCGTTGCCCTGACACCACCCTGTCAACTAGACCATGGCACTAAGTGCCATGTCCAGTCTTTTCTTAAACACATCCAGAGATGGTGACTCCACCACCTCCCTGGGCAGCCCATTCCAGTGTCTAATGACCCTTTCTGTAAAGAAATTCTTCCTAATGTCCAACCTGAACCTCCCCTGGTGAAGCCTGAGGCTGTGTCCTCTTGTCCTATCGCTAGTTGCCCGGGAGAAGAGGCCAGCTCCCACTTCACTACAACCTCCCTTCAGGTAGTTGTAGACTGCAATAAGGTCACCTATGAGCCTCCTCTTCTCCAGGCTAAACAACCCCAGCTCCCTCAGCCGTTCCTCGTAGGTCAGACCCTCCAGACCCTTCACCAGCTTGGTCGCCCTCCTCTGGACTCGCTCCAACACCTCAACATCTTTCTTGAAGTGCGGGGCCCAGAACTGGACACAGTACTCAAGATGCAGCCTCACCAGTGCCGAGTAAAGAGGGACGATCACTTCCCTAGACCGGCTGGCTACACTGTTCCTAATAGAGGCCAGGATGCCATTGGCCTTCTTGGCCACCTGGGCACACTGCTGGCTCATGTTTAGCTGGCTGTCGATCAGCACCCCCAGGTCTCTTTCCACTGGGCCGCTTTCTAACCACTCTTCCCCCAGCCTGTAGAGCTGCATGGGGTTGTTGTGGCCGAAGTGTAAGACCCGGCACTTTTCTTGTTGAACCTCATGCCGTTGGTCTCGGCCCATCTATCTAACCTGTCCAGATCCCTCTGTAGGGCCTTCCTACCCTCCAGCAGATCAACACTCCCATTGAGACAATATCATGGAAATTAATATTGATTTCTTACCTTCAAATTTTTCTGGATGAGTAAACGTTCTTTTGGCTCTGCTAGCTTTCCATGCATCCACTATTTCTTTCCCAAGCTATCTTCTGTTACCTTCAAATGCAAGCAGCTGTTGCTAAAGCATGAAGAAGGCAGAACAGAAACCCTGAAAGCTTTCCACTCTGTAGGTTCTGCTTAATGTTTCAGATACCATAATTGCCAGTGGTAAGAAAGTTTTTCTTTTAGTCTCAGCTCTGAGGTATCAAACTTTTGTAAGAATATTGACTTATTTTTTAATATTTATTGTTAAATAAAAAAGATTAAAGTACTTTGGAAAATCTCATCTGAATATATAGAAGCCAGAGAATTTATATGAGTGAATAGCTTTTCATATCACATTTAAAACTAATGTCATGATTTAGAAAGCTTGCAGATGGGGATGGAAGTATCACCTGTCTGTCTCTCATTTACTGGGTCTAATCTATCTGTTTTCTCCCCTGAATCTACACCGCAGTATTATTCTCTGATATCATAGTCTCCAGAGCAACATAAACCCTCGAGCTGCAGTACCACAGATTTCTAACTCTACAGCATCTCTCGTGGTTGCTCATTTCTGCTTACTGCTTTTGGGTAAGCTCAATACCTTTCTATTCAGTGGCATTTAATGTCAAAGGATGACTATAGACATACACAATATACTAGCATGCAGTAAGCCAGCGTAATGGATGCCAGGTTGATATCCTAGTTCTGCTATAGCCAGTAGGATTTTTGGCAGACAGATTTCTCCAGATCAGTACACAGTGGAAGAGGTTTTTTCCTTTTGTAATAACTTAACAGGCACTCTGGAAACACTTGTGCCAAAACCAAATATTGTCTTGAGGTAGAGACAGAAAAGGGTTTTTCTCTTAAATTACTGCACATGTGCAATCATCTATCATGAGAACAGATACATATGATTAAAAACCTAGAATTTTGACATTCATTGGATTATGAGTGCTTCTGAAAGGTTCTGGAACCAGCTCAATTAAATCATCATTTGTTTCTTCTTAAGCTATGTGTAGCTTCATGGATGAGTCCTAACCCTGATTTTTATCTGCATGAAAGATTATTAACTAATGTTTTAAGGCTAGGTAATTCTTAGTCCCCAATGGCTGCATGCTTAAATACACCATATAACTTTCAATGAGGTACACCAGAGTGTGTGCTTAAGTTCTATAGATACTGATGTATTCTCAACTTTTTACTTGATTGGGAATGAGCACTATCTAAATTGGCTATTTTTTTAATAGAGAATCCCTGAAAGAGAGGCCTGAGCTTTCAAAGATGGAGAGAGGAGTTGTATTCTGTTTATGGAGCAGCACTACTTATACACTGCTGTAAAAATACTGTATTCCTTAAGATTCCCCTAGCAAAATCTAAATTAAGTCCAAGGCTGTCCTGTTTGATGTATTCCTTTTAAATTGCTCATTTATAGGGGAAAAACTACAAAAAAGCTACGTGTGCTCCATATGAAATAGCGTTGTTATTGATGAATCTTGTCAAATTATTTTATGGCACTATACGTGCTATTCTTTATCTGAAAACTAAAGAGAAAACGATTGATAACCTAATTTTTTACATATCTGTGCAGAATAGTAGTTTACTCTGTATTTGAAATTAGTGATTCCAATCATGGATGAAAGTGGCTAATTGGTGCCATATTTGTGCTGAGGAGCTAAGAAGGTGGTGTGATATAGCAGAAGAGAGGTATGAGGCCTTCCTATGACTAATCCATTGATTTTTAACTGCCAGTAGTCCAGCTGAGGGGTTTTGAACATATTAAAATAGCAAGTTGAAAATTATGCTGATGTGGGAAAGGTCTGCTTCTGTACTAAGGGCACAGAACATCAGCATGTGAATCTTTGTATTCTGAGGCTTCAAACAGCTTTGCAGGTGAGCTGTATTTTGCAAAGGATAAAAGGCATTTTTTTATATCTGATCTATAGGTGAATCAAGAGAGAATCATGGAGTTGATGAAAAGAAGAGATATGGGAATTTTGCAAACAATAGTAATAATGATGTTAGAATTCCTGGGTGAGGTGGAAGGTAACCTATAGAGCCCATGATGAGTTCTGCTTTAAGCTCTGCTAAATGGCAAGGGAAAAATGTTCACCTTTTGATATTCTCTTTTCTCAGAGAGGAAGGGAAATGCCTGAGGTAGGACATATGGCATGAGTTACCCTGTGCAAGTGTATGTACTGAATTTTTTTTTGGAAAAGGAGAATAAATAGGCTGATTCTTTATCAGCTGCTGAAAGCAGCTCCACCAATGAGCTAACTTCTCTGCTGTGTAAAACTTTTCTCCCTTCCTCCACCCGAGTCCAGAAATCTATTTCTGTTGTGAGAAACAGAAACATGTGATAGGGTGAATCAGCTAGTAATGTTTTTTTCTACATCTGCAAGGGCTATAACTTATTTTCATTACTCCTCTCTTCCTTTCATTTTTGTTCTCATGTTTGTCACTTTCTTACTGTCTCTCCTTTCAAACATATCTCAAACAAACCTGGTGAGGGTCTTGCATGTCTGAAAGTTCATCCACTCTTGCTGTTGGTATCATTTAGTCAAGAAGACATTACCTTTTCCTTTACTAATCTTGCTTGAAATAAAGTAATCGAGACAAAACTACGTTTAATGTAACCTTTATTTTACTTGGAAAAACAAACCAAAACAAAAAGCAGACAGGAGATGAGAGCCTAAAATCAGGGGCATTTACCCTTTACTTGAGAAATCGAAGTTAGAAGCCTGTTTTTGGAATTGCTGAGTATCTATTGCCCCTCACCTGGCAATGACTAGGACTACCTGATATCAAGGAAAACTTAGGTGAATTTCACCCACAGTGAAATCTTCCAGGCTTGGTGACTGCCCTGGAAGTCACTGCAGTGGCTCTCCCACATTGTGGAAAAGAGAAATGTGCCCCCCTCAGGTGAAACACATGTAAAATCAACATAAATTCTGCTAAAGCTGAGCTTGTAATAGGATTTGCCAGTTCAGCTGTGACAAGGTTGGCAGTATTTGGGTCAGGCCAAAGCTTTTATTATGTTATTAATTCTTCATGTTTTTGTCTGGTTGTTTTTTAAACACTTGTATCTCTCTTATTCTGTTTACCTAACTTGGGACACTTCTAGTGCATGGACCTTAATTGACTACTGTCATCTAGTCTTCAGTTTAGAACCTACATAAGGACATAATCTTGCATGATGAAAAAGTACTGGTTTTGTTTTCTTCCTCTCTTTTCTTTTAAAAGCAACCTATAAGTCTGGAAATTTGAGATATTGAGAGTACATGGCTGAAGGCCAGGGAGTTTTGACAATTCCCTTTGCAGGTCCCCAGTCAGCACATCACATTTGACAAATTACTCCAAAATGAGACTGTGCTTTTAATTTTATCCTCTGGTTCACCACTGTACTGTAAATCTAAACTAAAGAATTCTTTCTTGAGAATGAGCTCTAAGACATGTAAATAATAAATTGCAGCAATTTACTTTAAAACCTTCCCTATCACATTCCTCATGTCTGGACAGAATATAAATCCATTGAAAATATTGAAAAATAATTATGTCTCAAATAAGCTCACTACAGTAAAGACTCTGGGGGCACCTTTCAGTTCTTTGTTAATAATTGCTGTTACTTTTGGTGAAGAAAATCCTGTCTAATGGCAGGAAGCTTCATATTAACCAACCAGTTCCTCCTTTCTGATCTTCATTCAAGACGACTGTAGAGGATATAAGTGTATTTACCAGGAGATGTTTATGCATATAAATCATTCAAAGAAACATCTGGAAATTTTAAGATCAAAGCATTCCAACAATTGTTCAGCCAGTTTCCATATAAACATAATATTAGTGCATTTTGCCATTGGTCATTATAATGAAATGAAGAGGAGATTATTAGAGAAATACTTAACTGTTTTATATTCATTCTGAATTGTGTTTGTCACTTCTGTTGATTGACTAAGCATTCAAAGGTGGATCCTCAAGACTGATGTCAAAGTAGCTTTTCGGAGTCTCTGATTTGACAAACTTTATCTGATTGTTTCGTTAGTGAAGATCATGAGAATACATAGCTGATTCTGTTTGTGCACCTAATTTCTCAGGCACAAAAGCTTGAGTATTTAGAAAACTTTATGCCAAGAGGATTTACCTCAAGTTCTTTAGCAACTTGGCAATTTTTCAATAATAGTATGGCTGACATTATATGGATTCTCCTTGAAGCCAGAAAGTTAGTGTTTTTAGATAGGGATTTTCAAAGGACTTTAAATATGTCAGGTGTTCAGACAGCAGCCCCAACTTTCACGTTACCAGACTGGCTATGATTTTGAACTTAAAAATTTGATGCCAACTAGTAGCTTGTCTGTGTAAGTGTGTGTCATGTTGCCAACAGTTTCCCTAACGCAAAGAAGCTAAGGTAATCTATAATTTTTCTCCCTGAATCAAGCTGCTATTGTTTTATAATGAGGTTTGTTTTTCATTTA
The DNA here is from genome assembly GCF_013368605.1 of Nyctibius grandis. Classification (NCBI taxonomy): domain Eukaryota; kingdom Metazoa; phylum Chordata; class Aves; order Nyctibiiformes; family Nyctibiidae; genus Nyctibius; species Nyctibius grandis. The sequence goes on along the minus strand of NC_090661.1, from coordinate 11,295,898 downwards.
GGTATTTGAGTTGATTAGGTTTGTATTGTCCCACTTTTTATGCTTTTTCTTGTTAGCAATATTACCCAAATATTACATAATAACACTGAAAGCTCTTTCTGAAGTGGAATTAGGAAGTTCACTACTTCATGCTACAGAGCTGTATTCTACATGCACCATCAGTGCATCTCAAAGGGAAAAGAAATCTGATTATTTTCCTCCATAAATGGAAGAGCTTTCAAAGAACTGTTAATGCTGATGAGTTCATCAAGCATTTGACATGCCCAAATCTTTCCTATCTGAAACTTCACTTAAAAAAAAAAAAATCAGCCACTAGCATTTGTGTTTAAAAGGCAGATAAAAGTGCTACTGGAGATTATACTCCCAAGTGCACAGCTATAAATGGAGAAAACTAGCTTTGTAGAATGGTTTTCTGTAGTTGCTTCAAATGGAAGTGCTTTATGAGCTGATTACAGTGGAAAAGCCAGAACTGACATCTTTCATCCTTTACTTGAGTTTTCTCAGCTCTAGAATATTCAAATGGCTGTGTGTGAGCTCTGAAATATGCATAAGGAGTTCTACAGCATTTCTAGTCCACAGCATTTAAAAATGTTCTGTGAAGAATGAGGCTTTCTCAAGAGGGGGAAAATAAGATGAATCCTTGGGCAAAAAAGTGATGAAGTAAACCTGTATTTTTAAAGATTTGTCCCTAGCTGGTGACAAGCAAGACTCGCAGAGAGCCAACACAGATACACTGCATGGATCCCATGCTTTTGTACTTCGGCAAATAATCCTGTACACATCAGTCAGATGTATCCTGCTTCCCTTCTGTCTTGATTACTTCTGAAATTCCAGATATGTTCCTTGACTGTAGTGTGCCAGATTTCCCTGCATATAATAAATAAATAAATAAATTCTCAGAGGAACTGATTTGCTTGAACCCTTAGCAGGTGCAGGCATGACAGGGCAAACAGCAGAAGACTTCCAATTACTTTGTACTGCAAGTAGCCATTTCAGTGAAGTGAAATAAAACAAAAAGTTCATAAATATGTCATTTGTTGTAACTGGTTGCCTGAAACAGAGTATTTCCATGGATTTCAGTGGGGTTTCACTGATACAAAAAAGGAGAATGCAATTTTAAGATGCTTTTTCCTTTAGATGAGCCTGATACTTACTATTTAACAGCAGTTTGTGGTTTGTATTAGTCCTCTTACCCCACTAGCACGTGTTCTAGAATTCACAAAAAACAGCGACTCCGTGGAGGTAAAAGGTACATGTAAAAAAACTTGCATGTCTGAACAGAATAACCTAGCTCAGGACACTTGGATGAACTTTGGGATGCTTTATTCTTGCCTCATTGAAATATGGCAGCTGGCATCTACAGCACCAAACTTTCCAAAATAGCTCGGAACATTCAGTTTTGGTTTCTGGTCCATATTTGAACTTCAAGTTTTTAAGTGAGGCAACTGTAAAATCTTTGTTCACGTGAGCATTCTCTGTCTGGGATTAAGTAAAGTAGGTAAGGTCTACCTGTGCCCAAATTTTTTTAATTGACCCTCTTTCTTCAAAATGTATAAATCTCACTATACTGTGACATAGCTGATGTATCCAATGGGCATTTTAATACTAGTAATTTTCTGGGGTTTAAGTGCTCAATTTCTCAACCTTCATTCTGCCGGTTTTTTTTTTGCATGGAACATTTAATCAGGTGTCCTTGGTTTATATCCTCAAAGGGTCTGACTACAAATAGGAAACTGTTGCTGAGATAACAATATAGCATTCACTTTTAAGATTTTTGTTTGTATGTGTGTTCTGGTGTTTTTGGAAAAAATATGCAAATTGTCAGGTACAGGCAAGCTTTATCTTTATCCAGAGTCATATGCATTGTCCATATACTGCACTGTAGTTCAGAGATGTTCATCTTTGATCCCTCTTAGCCAGGAAGGTTGATGGCTAGTGTAGTCTCTTTAACTGTATTCATTTTTATATAGCTCAGCAAGTCAAGATATTATGTATGGCTACTGCAAGTACATCTACAGGAGATATTATTTAAGTAAAACGTGCATTCCACTTTCAAGTGTGGGGGGTTTTTTTCTTCAGTTATAGTTTGACTATGCATCTTCAGATTCTGTTCTGTCTCCCTTTATTCCTGCAATTACCATTCCTATGCAAAAACAAGAGATGTGTAATGCCAAATTATTCACTATAAAAAAGTTGAGAGGAGAGTTTGCTCTCCCAACTTTGTTTGTTTAATTTGGAATTCCTTTTGGCCAAACTGTGTTAAGTGGGCATTGTCCAACATGCTGAGCTTGCTGAGTGAGCTTCTGTTCTGGCATTGCCCATGGGTCCATGCTAAAGAAACTCCAGGCTGACAATCTCCATTTGTGCCATACTGACAAGCTAACAGTTCTTCTTGAGCTGTTGTAAGCTGGAGAAAGGAATGGGATGGAGTTCTCAGAGTTGCTGTTTATGCTTTACTGTTATCCTTACTGTTACTTACCTCTGCTTTGATCTTTGGCAGATCTTTGAACGAACTTATTCCCTATTCTTTGTTTTGATTGCTTGCTTGTTTCGCATAGTGAACCACTGGAGGTACTTATGATGATTTACTCATGTTGTATTATGCCTAGAGGTCAAATTGGAACACTACTGTCCTAGATGCTTATAGCTTCACAAGGCATCACAGGTGGAGGTGGCATTTTGGCAGCACATAGAGGTGGGCATAGCAGGATGTTTAAGTGCTGGATGAAGTTTATGAACGGTCTTAGATTAAAACAAGGCAATTCCCTCATGTTACATCTGTAAGTCATATATACTGTTTTCTTTGGAGGTTTGTAATGCTTGACAGGTTTGTGTTAAGTCTGTATTGTTGACACTTGTCCTAGTTAGGATTGCATTGAGTGATAAAACTTGAGTTCTTCAGGGGAGGAAAAAACCTTTGGTTTATCTTCTGAGTCCAGGGAGCTGTGAAAAGATGCAGTTCAAAGATCAATAGCTCTAATTATGAATGAGATTTCCCATTTCCCTCAACATTGGAGGGCAGCAAGAGTAAATAATTTATTTGCAAAAAGTTCCTTGTAAATCCAGACAGACGAACTTGGGTTTGAATCGACTGAGCCAGACTGACAAGTGCGGATAACGTGATCCTTTGAAGACTTTAGATTTTACGAATAGAGGGGAATGTGTATTTCTACACATAAAAAGAACACTTTGAAGAAGCCAGTAGTGGTGGTAACTGGAAGATCATGCTACCTGGGAGATGGCATACACAGCAGAAGACAGAATTAATTCCACAGGGAGATTGTCATCATCCCGTTAACAGTGAATAAAAAAATCAGACTGTACATTCACTATCCATTTTTCTGTCCCTGCCTTATTTATCTTCCTCTGCAGTTACTAGCCAGAATAAAGGATAAGAACTGCAGTTTGTTCTCATATGTAGGGTTCGGTCATGGATTATGAATCTATTAAAGATCCTAGCAATAGAAAATGTCCCTTAGTTCAGTCAATAAACTCACAATCTGTTCTGAAGGTCCCCTGTTTAATCCCTGGAGGTGTTCAGAATAGTGGTGATCAGTCATCCAGTAATCCTATACAAATTTTAATGAATTAGTTTTCAAACGCCATGAGGGAAATCTTTTTAATCTCTATTTTTAAGATGTGGGAACTGAGGGTAAGATAAGCCACATACCTTGCTTGAGGTCACATATAGTCTTTGGCAGAAATTTTCTCTTGGCATAAGATGGCAACTGTACTACTACTGCAGCAATAAGGCACACTAGGCACACTCTAATGTTTTGTTATGGTGGGGTATAAGCAATAAAATGTTTTGGCAAAAGTCTATTAATGTTCTTGCCTATGTTAGACCAGGCTGAGAAATAACTGAATTTTGTGTTCATTTCTCCATACTCTCCCTTCCATCTTCTAATGGTGCCCATTTCTGATCCCAGAGGGCTTGGCAGACTTTTCCAAAAGGAAACCCAAAGGCAATTGACTGACAGTACAATTTTAATGTGGAATCCCATCTTGTAGCTGTTTTGTGGCTGTGCAGAACAGCATAATAAATGAGAATGCGTGGTACTCATAAACTCTGCTTCTCTGACTTCCTGGGGTAGGCAACAACAGTAAACATGAAAAAGAATACTGAAACCCATTTTAGCTTTGTATTTTCTGATTATTAGTGTTGGGATTCAACATTTAGCTTATGGAAAATAAACTGCATGAAGACTGGTTTTTATTACAGAGTTCAGACTAGGCACCCCACTCAGTGTTATTTGAAACAACTAGGGAGACAAAATCCACCAGAAAAAAATCACTGTGGTGGTTGTGTGAATTCTCATTGGACTCCTAATGATATTGTATGATTTAAGGGAAATTGTGGTTTTATGTTTTTATCTCAGCAGACATTTGATGGTGCCTAGGACATTGTGTTATGCCATGCTACATTTATGTGTCAGAACATACTGTTGCTTAGTTGTACCTGATACGTTCTGCATGTTTTATTATTTAGGATGATAAGAAGCGACTGCCTTCATGACACAGTAAAGTAGAACATTTAAGATTGTAGACCAGTAGGTTTTCAAATTCTCTATGCTTGTTTTTTTTGATAGTGACTTATTAAGAAACCATTCATATGGGAAAATAAGGATGGGTGGACCATAGCACTCTGCTTATGCTTTTGGTTTATGTTTTATTTTTCCCTTTGGTCCTATCATATCTTTGTCTGTCAGTGATTGTGTACAGCCAAAAAAATCAGTCAGGTATTTCCTTTTGCTTGCAAAGCACCAAGTTATCTATTCCAGCTCTCGGAACTGTACAAAGTGGTATAAACTAGACTTTGAACTATATTTTTTAGTTAATTATTTTCTTATGAGCATTTAAAAGTCATTTATAATGTTCCCTGTACACAGGACAGCCATCCTCTCCCTCAGAACCTTGTTCTTTTCCCACAGGTCAACACCCTCCGCTCTCTTCTTTCACTGCTTTGTGTGTCTGATCCCTCACCTTGTCCTTCTGCCTAGCTTGTTCTTTGGAATAAACAATGCATGTGTTCCTGTAGTTGCTCCATGTGCTTTACTTTCTCTTCACTTGCCTCTAGCTCCGCTCCCTTTTCTTTATATTTTGTGAATTTATTTCATGCATTCTTGGCCAGCATTTTTCAGATTAGGTGTTCTATTCTTCAGCTGATTTGTGAGCCCAATACAAGTGCAAGTAGATGAACTGGGGCCAGAAACAGAGAATTGGTGCAATATTGGGGCAAGTTTGGGATTTTCATACATAAAGGAACTTGAAGGCATGTATTTAACCGGAGGGAATTCAGAATCTTTAGCAGTTAGAACCAGTGGCATCTCGTCAGTTATTCTTCTTTTAAACAAAACAAACTCCCCAAAACCAACAACCAACAACAAAAAAACCCAGTCTGTGACTAATTTTCTTCCTCTGTTTCTCAGCTTTTTAGTCTCCTGTCTTTCTTCTGTACCCCGAGACACCAAAGAACTTTAATCTAAGTTCTCTTTCACTTCATTCTCTGTCCTATCATCCTATTTCAGCAGACATAAATAAGCTTTTCTTCAAAGGGCTTACCCTGAACAATAGCGTTTCCTCTTGATCATGTGGGTGCCTGAATTGCTCCTCCTGGTTTAATGCTGGGTAGTGTCTTAGCATTTGAGCCTAGGTTTCTCAGAATAAATGCTCGTGCATAACAAATACTTGTTGACAGTCAGGCTGATGCTGTGAGCTTTTTCTCTGCTAGTCCTGCTTGCACTCAGTAGAACCACTACTGTTTTCTTTTTGATACAGACCTTGACAGGCTACTACGGTCATCATTTGCTTTCTTTGAACCTGAAACATCTTCCTAAAGGTTCATATGCCATTTCTGTCTTTGTTACCATCTTGACTGGATATACTCTTCTGTCCTTATTTCATTGCCCAAGTGATAACACTTATTTAGAAATGTCAGTGCAGGGATGGTTTGTGCCTGTGTATGCCTGCCTGCATGCAAAGAACATCTGAGACTGCGTATACCAGCCGGCACCTTTCATTCTTTGTGTATGTGGTATTTTTTCCCTCTGCTTTTATCAGTCTTTCAAACTGTAAATTCTTCAGAACAAGGATGATGGGTCCTTATGTATTTGTAGAGCAGTGGGCATTCTGTAAGTGGTATTGCAATAAAATATATTTGAAGCATTTCTCCTCAGCCTGAATACCCTGAGAGGAGGCAATTCAATGAGTAACACACTGTTGTCATCCCTGGAATGTACCAGAACGCTCCAGTTCTGGATCTCTTGCTGAAATACCACTGCCAGCCCTTTTCCAACAAGTCTGTGCAGTCAGTTATATCCAGTTGCTCTGCAACAAAGCAGCACTGGTTTGTAGTGCCGTGAATGCACCTGGTGAGTGTACGAGCTTCACAGAATTTGAGCTGTCTACAATAAAAACCCAGTACAAGTTTCCATGTACTTATGTAATCGTAAGAGCTTTAATCTATGGTGTTAGCTCTAGGAGAGGCAAAAAAAAAATCAGAAGTGCCATACAAGAAATAGATAACCATGTAACTTTCTTTTTTCTAATCCCTCACTCCCAGCTCCCCCCCCTAAAAAAAAAAAGAAAAAAAAACGGTGTAAAATTGCAGCTGTCTCATGATGTGACAGGAGTGAGAAACTATTGCTTTTTTTTTCCCCCCTGGGTTTATTTTCAAAGTCACAAGTTTAAGGCATATATTTCTATGTTCGCAAGGAGGAACTTGCCAAATTTTAGTGCTGTACTCCTGTCTGATTCTAATTCCCATTAATAGTGAAATATAAAGTCATTCTGTACTGCTTCGCTTACTTTTTTTCCAATGAAATATATTTGCATGAGCTTATCTGTCTCTTATCCTAGCAAAGTGTAATTTTACTTATATTTCTATCTGTATAATACAGCATACATATATTTCAGTAGTCAGATGCATTATCTGACAAGTTTTTTCTTAAACTTCTGGTTCACTGCTTGTAGATGAAACTCAGCATCTGTGGGTTCGGAGGGAATATTAAAATATTAGAGTAGAGTATTTATGGTGATGTAAACTGAACATATACTTCAAAAATCATGGTCTGCTCATTTCTTACTCTGGATTAGCTCATACATTGCTGAATGGTCTGGGCAAAATACTTAACTTCTCTATGCCTCATTTTACTCATTGTACAGTAGAGATAAATTAGTTACCTATTTCATGGGGATGTTATAAAGACTAATAAATTATTTAGGCAGCACTTTAAAGCATTGGTATAAGTAGGTGATGAGTATAAATGATGAAGATATTCAGATGCACAAATGGCATTTGGACACTTAACAGTCATTTCTGCCTCTGAAAAATTTCCCCTGGCTATTGGTGGTAGTGATTTGCTATAGCATGTGACCTGGGGGAAGCTACTTAACTTCTCTGCCAAATGGGAAGACTAATGATGTACCTCAAAGGCATTTAATCTACAAAGAGCTTTGAAATCCTCAGATGAGAAGGGCACTATCAGTGAGCTTATTAGAGTTGTTGTAAGTCATGTGACATTTCTTGAAAATGTTTCAGCCTGTGCTTCACCTTGCGTGATAAGGATACTTTCTATTCCAAGTATCAATTTTATTAATTAATTAACATATCCTATGCTATACTGTGAAGTTACTTGGCAGAGAACTGGACATATGCTGAGGATACACTTGCCTTAGAAGTGACATTGATTTATTCTTCACATTCTTCTTACGTGACAGCTACCCACTGTATGGTAAAGAAACTGCAAAGGCAAACATTCTGGTACTATTGTTTCAAGATGCTCAAATGAGAAGACCAAGACAAACATCTTATTAGAATGGGGAGGAAAAAGAATTTATTAAATGTTCATTTAACATGCATCTTACACACAACATATTAGCTGCTCAAATGTTGAATGGCTGCTAACCATGACTAATGTTAAAGACTATGGTTGACAAACAAGGTGAGGTCAGTTGTTCAAAATGCCTTAGGAGATGTCCAGATGATCAGAATTGAAAACATTTGGAGTCAATAGAAAGGGGCCAAATTAGGAGCAGTGTAACTAAGAGGAAAACTTCCCTCAGCATGGATTTTTGTTTTTCTGGCCAAAACTATACTTTGAAAAAAGACAATCAGAGAACTTTCCACATCTCTAGCCCAGCACTCCACCTGCTGGCTCCACAGTATCCATTAACTAGCAGTGTTATTCACAGAATATCAATAATGTTGATAAACAGATGTTTTGGTATGTTAACATTAGGAACATGCTGCCAGTATTCTTAAAAACAGTAGGTCCCCTGAAACCTTTGGCTTGTGATAAAGTGCTGCACCAAACATCCGTGGGTTAGCAGAGATGGTGGCAGCAGTAGCTTTAATTTTTCTTCATGAAGTATGGTTCTACTGCAATAACTTAGAAACAGTGTGATAAAATACACTGAAGAGGAGGAAACCCTTGCAAGACTGCTTTAAAAAGGTGTTGTTAGGAAAGTCACTCCCCTGAAAGTTGGGGAAAATAGGCTTTTATTCCTCCAGAAAGAAGGCTATTTAATACAGCTGCCACTTCAGTGTGAATGGTTTTAACTGCTGATAAAAAGGGAAAAGAGGTGCACCTTCTTCTCCAGCTGGTTTTGAGTAGTGACTATACCTTTATGAGGGCTCAGAGAACATACCCAGTCACGTCTTCAGGAATTACATCCCACGGTCCTGTACCTAATAAATCTTTGGTGAAGCTGAAGTTTGAAAAAGGAAAAAAAGGAATCAGCTGCAGCAGAGACATTTTTCTTTTTAGAAAGATGAGCATGTGCTAAGCAAAACCTGGGTCAGGGCAGGAGTCAGTTTTTAATCAACTATTTACTGAAATTAAGCACTTTATTTCCTTTGAACTAGCCCAAAATTTTCTTTTCCTAATGTTTTAACATAAATTTTCACTGTTTGTTTTTCTTTAGAAATTTCCCTTAAAGTCCTTGTAGACCAACAATTTCCAGATACCAAAAACTGCAAGTGTTCTCAGTTTGGTTTCACAGAAAGCCTGCAAAGCAAAGCTGGCCAGTGACTGTTGGCCAGACAACAGTGACTGAAATCTCAATGGGAAAACATTTTGCTCAGGTTTGAGCAGCTGTATGTGCCGAGATCTTAGAAGGAATTCAGAACAATGAAGCTTGATATTCAGATGTACTTTGATTTTTATTTATTTATTTTTAAACTGTGAGGCCTGTTTAGTACTTCTCCAGAAATATTTTAAACCATGTAATATCATATAATACTGCTGTTTATCAACAGTCTGAATTTTGGGGAAAAAAGATAAAAAGCTTTTCTTTTTCTATATTCTTTCTTTTTTTTTCCCTGACTAATTATATCCAGTCTCTTGACTCCGAGGTTGAAACATCTCTATGTGTCCTTTCTATTGTTTAATCTATGCTAAGTGTAAATACTTCATTATAATAATATAAAATTCAGTTCAGTATTTCTGTGGAATTGCTGCTGTACTAAAATGGTCAGCAATTACAAGGTATCATTTCTGAAAAGGTAAAAGATTGCTAAGTTCAAATAGCTGTAGTCTTGGTCTTGTAATTATCTAACATCGTTACAGACGTAATTATCTAACATTGTTAGAGACTGAGTCCTCATGTCCATCCTGGGTTCTTGCCCAATCTGTCTTTAGGAAAGCTCTGAATGACTATTTGTGTGTTGCTTATTTACAAAAATGTGATATTCTGATTCAACAGCAAGGAACTGGAATCAGGTATGTTGATTTAACTGGTCTGAATGCATCACTACAGAGGAGTATTTAGAAGCAGATATTTTTGGATGTTTAGTAGATACAGCTCACAGAAGAGCATTTATGAAGTGCTCTGGATGTAGAAGGCAGTAGCATAAGTAACCTGGCCTGTCAATGCACATTGGACAACATACAGACTAAATATAGACAAACTAAGGAACCTTTTATCAGATTATCAGGGTCCATTAGATTGGCCACTGGGAAGAGGGGTTTGTAGAAAACAATAGTTCATGCATATTGTATTGCTGTCTCTTCAAATGCATTTGCAAATGCTTCCCTGTATGCAGCAGTTGCTAATTGCTATATATAAATATATATAGCAATAAAATATAATATTCCCATGAAACAATTCATTGGGATCATTTTTGGGGAGTTTTTCCCAGAGGAAGTCATACTTGAATGCATAGGCTGTGTTAAATTACCATTTTCCAGAATAGATTAAAAAACTAAAGTGGTCTTCTGTTGCATAAGAAATGACAGCACGGTTGTGAAGCTGTCCAAGTACGTACGGGAGTGAGGAAGGCAGGGCTGGCCCTAAATTACCAAGTTGTCAGAATGGTTATTTGCAGAACTGTGATGGTAGCTACTTCTGGTAACAGCTGTAAAAACCAACTGGATCCCCACTGTGTATAGCCAGTGGCTGTGGTCCTTGCAGTTTCTAAGGGAGAAGAAATCGCTTGTTTCCTAAGGTGCTGTGAGTAGACGGGAGTGCAGCACTAAAAAGAATCTGCAAGATAATTACAGATAATTGCCTTTGGGACGTTAAACTAAATAATAAATAACCAGAAGGCTGTGCTAGCTAGTTTTCTCAGTGACCAGCTATTAAACATGTTATATTCTTCCAAGACTTTGCAAAAATCTGCCTGCAGCCCCTCTCTCCACCATACACATACCCACATACTGGCAGTTTTTTACTCACCTTAAAGTGGACATCGTATCCACTGCTTAGACCTAACACTTCACCCTCAGAACCCTGTCTTGTGTGACACAGCCTCTGGTAGGCAAGAGGTAAGGCTGAGCAATTTGAGAATCCCTCCCACCATTAAGAACTGTGAATCATTTTGTGATCTATGAAGCTGTCACTCCATGTTTCTCCTGCAAGACATTGCACTTCAGAGGACAGATTTGTTACCCCTGTGTGTCTCACCTTTTGCCAGCAAACCTGCTTCTCTCAGCTCGCTCTCTCTGACTCTTCCTAAGTAGGAGTGAGTATCTGCAGCCATAATTGTACGTGATCCTTCCTTCCTGGTCTGTAGCAACTGTTTCAGACAAAACCAGCTGCTGCGGTAGCATTCCCTGTTTGTGTAGAGTGGATTGGGAATGACTGAATCTCTGAAAAGTGCAGTCTTCGAAAATGGCAACATAAAGCAAAATTCAGCCCCTGCCCCTTTTTTATAGTCTGGTGGATAAATAGATAAAGGAAAGCATTTTGATCTCTGTGATGGTCAATGTCACCTTGTGCTGTTACCGATCACCGGAACTTACACAGAAGACAAAAATGGACTCAAGCTACCTGTGAAATACAAGCAATGTTTTCCTACCAACAAGCTGGTGGATGTTATCTCTGTTTCAGTAGAGCCAAATTTCATTTGCTGAAAAATTCTTGGGTTTTATATATATATGTGGGCTGGAAGATGGACAACCACATACCAGGACCTAAGGTATTATTTAGAACTGTTATTTTTCTGAACAGCAACAGGCTACCCCCCTTTTACTTTTGTAGTTCTAAAATACATGCTCAAGAGTAAGAGCTTTAAAAGAATTCAGCTCTTTACAAAGGTCTACATAGCAATAATAAAGATATTGTTAGTCTGTGGACAAAAAAGAAATTGTATTCCTTGCTACAGTTGAAGTTAAAAGCAGTTGTTATGGCAACTATTGCAGTATCTTTATCGGTATTTCTACTGTACTGTTTGGCAGAGGCAAAAATCTCTTTTGCTCAACTGTGTGTGACTGATGATAGAATGGGAGACGGAGATGCTCCCTGTTGACAAGTAGTAAGATGAGGATTCTGGTGATGTGTTTTAAGTTAACCTCCCCCTTCCCCTAGGGGATAGGGAAGCAAGGGCTGCCCACAGCTACAGATAGATTGCACACAGGTAGGCACAGGATCAGAACACTATTTCCAAATCTCTCAGTACCCAGAAGGCCTGGCTGAAAGTACAGCCAGATGGTTTCACATGTCAGTCTTGGTAGCCAGATCTCTATGTGCTGCTCCCAGGGAAGTGTGATGTGTGTCGTTTATTGAGCGTCTGGAGGTCCTATCCAGATATCTGACAAGAGTCAGACAGAAATGGTTGCCTGTGTGTTCAATGGGTAATTTAAGAATGCTCTGCAGTAATGTTTGTATTACTGCTGTGGACAGTCCTGCAAGTGCAATACCTTCCAGTTGTGAAATTAGGTTTGCATTTGGACGTTTGTCTGCAGTTTACCTGGAAACTTGTGTGTGCTTGTTTGGCTTCAAGGTTTGACTTGGACTAATTTTTTCCTCATTTTTTTTGTTTCAATTGGTTGCTTTCCTTTATAGTTCTCAACTTTGTTTTACACTATTTTTGTGGTCATTATTACTGTAACAGTAGAGCATCTGGAGCAGTCAGAAGAGTGTTGTATATACCATTGTCATTTCACAGGCAACTGTTGGCATATATCATGCCAGAGGGATTTCTGCTCAGTTTTTAAAAGCAAGGGTAATATAGGTGTTATTTCTGGGGTAAACACTGCACACCTGTAAGGTGCAATGTGGAAAATCAGCTGCTTTTTGATGGACTTTGATGGGTCAGCATCTGCATTGTGATGGATTTCTAGCTTTAGCATCAGGAGTTCAGCACTTGATGACTGGAGGAAGGATGGAAAAATGTGTATGTTGCAGAGGTTCAATAGCTGTATGAATATCAGCACATGCCTGTCTCACCATACATAGTGGTGTCTTTTATATCAGGAAATACTTTGTGCTGTCTTTTATATCAGGAAATAAACTAGCTTTAGGCAAGTGTAAGCTGGCTGATCAGCCTTTTCTTTCTCCTTTCTCCTCTCCCCTCCCCTTCCCTTCTCCTCTCTTCTCCTCTCTTCCATATTGTCTTTCTGCACCTTCATTCTAACTGGATAGCTGCCTCTCTGCTAGGGTAAATATTAAGTCATCAATATCTACAGTTGTGCTTTGCTTCTTCAGCTATGAGCTCCCAGGAACATTTGTGATAGCAGAAGAAAGTATTCTCGCTTGCTCTCTGACTTCCAAGTCTTATATTCTGTCTTTACGTAGATGAGAAGTTCTAGACCACTTCAAAGTCACATCCATCATGTTAGTACCACTTCTTTATAAAGATATGTGCTTCTTTTGCCATATGCTGAGTACTATTCAAATGCTTCTGTTGGATCAAAGAACTAGAGAGGAGTTTCTGGTAATATACACTAGTTTGGGAGCCAAATGCAAAGTTTTTCACAAATTAGCACTCATGAAACCCAGTTTCTTGAATGTTTTAGAAGGCAAGTGAGCTCTGGACTGCAAACAAACCTCCTTGTTCATCCCATAGTAACATCTCTTTAATGAAAAGGAGAAAAAGCTGTGGCTAGATATACAGAACCCAGAAGTAACATACTTAAGAAGCTAGAGAATGTAAAACACTCACTCATGTACACAATGGCTTCTTGGGCATAGTGGGGAAAAAAGGAAAGTGCATCCTGAGCTGTAAAGTTTAACTTTATGAGTAGGCTATAATTTTGAGCAGACTTTAATTCTCTTGTTCTTCAGTGTTTTAATAAACAGAACTGTTAAGCACAAACTGGTGTTCCTTTAGCACAAGAGGCAGGACACAATTAATTAATTAAGGCTAGCATGCTATTACTTCAGTCTGGAAAGATCAATTGATAAAGGAAATTGGAAAGTAAAATACGCAGCATAATGTAATCACACAAGGAAGAAACTGTAGTTGCTCCCAGGGATTCCTAGGAGTTTCACCATGGAGAAGCCTGAGTCTGTGTCCCCACACCCTGTCCTGTTCCTGCTTGTGCAGTCCCAGCCATGCCTGGATACAGAGGGAATTGCGGACAGATTACACTCCTGCAGCTTCCTTCCAGCAGTCTCTCTATCAAAAAGGCAAACTAGCAGCCATGATTATAAGAGATTATTGAACAGCTGATAATTTTTAAAATCTTCAGTGATATATATGTATCAGAGAGTGCTCTGTGGGGAAGGGTGAGGTGTGACTTGTCAGCAAATCTGCTGGAAAATTCAATTTTCCTGTACCTCTGACTCATATAGTAATCTTTAATAGTCTGTTGACTCTACAGTGCCCTTAACAGAGCCAGACATTGTATCAAGCTAAAAGAAAGGTATGGATCAATAGGCCATAATTCAATTAATAATCAGGAGTCAGGTTTTAATAAGCATGTTCCCCTTGGAAAGCATGTGACTCTTCAAGTGGTCCCACAGAAATTGACATACCAGAAGAGATGATAGCTCTCTAGCTAATTTGACTGTCTGATTCAGTTTTCATGAAAGGGCATGAGAATGTTTTCCATAAAGCAGCTGATTGCTTCTGCAGACAGTCTGAAGTCTAAGTGAATAGACAGGCTTGTGAAACTACATCAGTAGACCTTGACTCATGTGAGCTCAGATACGATACAGTGTTCTTTTCAGATGATGAAAGCTCCATGTGACTTAATCTCTCCCAGGAAAGTTCAGTCAAGGATTTAATGCCTGAAAGCATCGCTTTTAAGAAGCAGAATTATTTAATTTTGCCATCCTTGACAGCAGTTATTGATTGTGAGACCAAGTAGACAAAATCATGCTATGGAACAATACAGTGGTTTAAATACGAACTGTTTTAAGTCTAAGTGTCATCTTGAATATTTCTGTCTCTGTGCTATCAAATTTGAGAGTGGAGAAGCTTTTTCTTTAACTTTGTTGACTACTAAATACACAGAATTCATAAGAGTAAGATGACCCCATTTGCGTAGGCACAATATACACAGATTGGAGAAATGGAGGTGGCATAGCATTCAGCTGCAGGCAGAAGGGTTAGATAGCTAATGTACAACCATACAATGTGGCTTCAAAGTAATTCAGTTTAAGTTTAGAGACTACTTTTTTGGAATAGGAAAGTAAGACTGGTTAGAAAAGTGATACCTGCCAGAAATTTAAAGTTACTACTGATACTGGGTTCGTGGTTTGGGGTTTTTTTCTTGTGTGATGTGTACCCAGGTAAAATGTGCTCAATAGCAAAGCATGTGAGGAACAGTAAAAATCCAGGTGATTCACTTCTCTGGCATGATGATGATGGGCTTTCTTCATCTCTTAATAAAACAAGCTCTCTCCAAATGGCTGCCAAATCTGACTAGGTATGCTCAGCATGAATACTTACAGCATAAGATCTTTTTTGGAAAGTTGCTGTCCATAGGATAACTTTTAATTCTTGTCTTTGCAGTGCTTGTGGTGTATTTTTTCAACTGTTTAGAAAGGTGTTCCAAGCATCCAATTTGGCTAGTAAGATAATTTTTTGTATAGGTTTACAGTGCACGTGTGACTGAACACTCCTTCCATACCTGTATAAACAGGGGTTATTTGTGGAATTCAGTGTGAGTCTTGCTTGAGGTGTACTTTGGGGATCCAGGTCAATTCTTCATAATAAGGAATTGTGGTTCTTCAAAGTCAATGTATGTGTGCTAACTTACACTAGGTGAGGATTCATGCCTGTTACTAACAGGTATTGGGACAGCAGGTTGCACAGCATTTCAGTATTCTCAGGCTAATATTTGGCTCTGGATTTGAGTAAGAACTGCTCAGTGATCTCCAGACTGTGGGAAGTGGAGGAGCTTCCAATTTGCGATTTGTCACTGGTTATTCAAGATGATCTGTAGACATGTTTGGGACATATTTTTAGTATCTCCTCTTTAAGTGTGAGCATTTCCAGAGCATTTGGAACTCAAGTGATAAAACACTTACCTTTCACTATATAGCTGCACAATGTCTAGGAGAATATGGAAAATTAGAAAGTAACAGTAAATAACAAAAATATGATGCACAGAAAACCCCTATTAGAGGCTGAAGACAAGAATGTAGCCTTTGGTGGTTTGTTTTGAATTGAAATGAGCACTATACTGTCAATGTCATCTGCAGCAAAATATTCACAACTGGTATGAGACTCACTGTCACACATGGGCACTTTAAACACAGGTATTTAATTTCCTAACTGTGTTTTCAGAAAATTAACAGATCTTCCTGAGGTTAACTGTTAGTATGCCAGTTCTAGAGCAAGTGTTAAAGATGAAGAAATAAAACACTGAGATACACATGATTTTAACAATGAGAGAAATTAAGGGAACTGTATCAGCCAAAATGACAAGCTGAGGCTTACAGTATTCTTTGTGTGTGCTGACTAAGAGCTTTCCCTTCATTCTCTGGCCTAGCTGAGAGGTGGCAAACATCTGCAGCCAGTGTGCTCTGGGCTGGGTTTGAGGTTTGGGCACTAGACTCACTCCACTACAGATTTACCAAGTTGCTGCTTTTGGCCAAGGAGATGCATTTTTATGTCCCCAAAAGCTGAGGCGTGAATGCGCCCTGGATTTAGCTGGACAATCTGACTTCCATTTTGTGGATAAATGAGTGAGCAAGAGATTGCTGGATAGCTGTGGTCTTGGGTTATGGGACATCCGAGGTAGGATTTTGTAGAGCTTTCTAGTAGTAAGAAAGCATCAGTATTTTAAAAAATTTGTGTGCTGTTGTTTATAAAAAATCTGTACCACCCACATGGAGGACCACTGACCAAGGATGTCAGCAGAGTTTAAAGGATGGACTTCACCTCTTAATACTTACTTTTAGCAGTCATCACCTTCTAAACTGTGGTTCTGAGTTTCCTTAGAATCATTCTTCCTTTTAAAAGCTGAATTAAAATTGCATTTACCTCTGGCCTTTTACAAGTAATATATATTTGTTGTTTTCATATCGTAAGATGGAAATATAGATATTCTTTTAATGAGAAAACTCTGTCCTAACATATATGCGTTTCAAATGAGGCTACTTCACTGGATATATATGATGATGAAAAGTATATTTCTGTGGTGTTACAAGAAGTTTTCAGATGATTTATCACAAAGATCACTTTCTGAGACTATGCACAACAAGACTGAATTCAGGTAAAATAGTCACTTCCACCTGACAATGCAAAGCTAATGTTAGTCAATAAACACAAATACATTGCTCTGCTGTTTCAGAATACAGCTGTGAGTGACATTCCTGAGCACCATGTTCTGCACTTCTAAGTATTTTCATGATAAAAGGGGGGGGGGGGGGGGGGGGGGCAGGGGGAGGAATTTAAGAAATACTACAGCAAATCAGGAGAGAACACTCTGTTATTCAAAAGCCTTAATGATTACCTCTCAAGCCTCTGTATTAGCACAACTATTTTGTATTCTGGTTTTGAGGAGTTATTCTGACTTAACCCTGTGGAAAACCTTTAACATTTATTTGAATGGAAGGTGAAATATGATGATGTTATGTTCTGCTTTTTTTGTCAGCAGTAAAACCAGAAGTAGTGCTGATGGTATTCTGGGTGGCACAGTGGTAAAACTGTGATCCAAACCTTTCACTCTGGTGTCTTGTTTCCATGTCTTTAAGACTGTGGTTGGATGAAGTGCACTTTAATATTATTTTTTTATTTTTGGCCAGTAAAGAGTCAGTATGTGAGTGTATACATACATGCTTTTGTTTTATATATAAATGTGTATATATCTACACCACCAAATATATATATATATGTAAACTCCCACAAATATACATAATTTAGGGTGTAAACAGAATTGTGGTGCATTCTATTGATGTGTGACCTTGAAATCTCAATGTTTCCCTTTCTCTGTATCTCCAGTTGAGTATCCAGTGCTACTCAGTATACAATGATGTGACAGCTGCTTGCTTAATTATCACTTGTGCAACTGCCTCTTGATCAACGTATATAAAAAGGCTCAGTGAGGGGTGTTGACTGATTAACTTCTTTTTAGCAAAGACACAGAAGGTAGTACAACTAAGGCCTGATATTGGTGGATTAAATTTTGGTCTTTCGAAAAAGACATAACCAAAAATAGCTGCCTCTTTCATAGCAAAAGAGGGCAATTCTAAGTCCTGTTCTGCACAGTCACTCCCACCAGATGTTAGCAAGCCTGGAAAGACCAGGCAGGTGAGGGCACTCAGTTCTAGCTGGGAATGAACAGGTATGGTCTTGGTACTCCATGCTCCTGAATACGTCTAGCTTTGTAAAAATAAATATGTAAACAAATAAATGAATAAATTCTTAGAACCTGGATCTCTTCTGAAGACTGTACAGCCCATCTCCAGAAGTATTACCTAGGGATCTCTGATACAAGCCAAACCCTAATATCTTCTCCCCCAGGACACAAAAGTGTTCTTTTCCACATGTTGTGCTCATATCGTCAGCACAGCTCCTGTCCTTGTTGCTGGTGCCTTCCCACACATGCAGATGTTGTGAGAAGACATATAGTGGGATTCTTATAGCCTTGAGAAACCACTGTAGGTGATATCCTGGTATGAATAATTTGGCAGAATGATAGCTGAGGAGATAGAGGAAAATAAGTATATGTTGTCCATAAATATTTGAAGAAGTACAGTAGGAGGAAGGCTTAGGGTTGCTTGAAATTTTCTTTTTTTGTTTAATTGTCAGGATAGCCTTATCAGCTAGTATTAACTGTTGTTAATTGTCAAGAAAAACTCATTAAAAAATATATTGGGAGCAGTGCGATAGCAGCAGGTGGAAGAGGGAGCTGGCTGGATCTTGTCATCTTCATCTTAGACCATACTTGGTTGAGGGGTATATGACTTGTGGAACAGTGACCTTTTTTGCCCATAAGTGCTAGCTTTCCCTCTTTAAAAAGAGGGAAATGTTTTTCCCTCTTTAAAAACAACCCAAAAAACAAACTATTGCAAAGGCAGATTTGGGAATATTTTTGATCATTTGAGGCAACTGATGATTGAATAATATTCTGTAATTTTCCAGAAAGTGATGATGAGTTTTGTTTTTTCACATAGTATGGTGATTATTTGTCTTTTACAGTGTGAGGCACTGCTGCTATATCTATGTAATTCCTGTGTATCTGAAAAGGAAAGTGGTGATGAGGCAGTTCATGACTGAGTGAGCGCAGGGCTAGCAAAAGATGGCCGTCCTTCAGTGCTGCTTGTTCTGCTCTGGTTTTCCCTCCTTCCAAGAGAAGAGGCATGTCAAAGAAAATCTGTGCTGGGACCTTAGGTCTCAGTGCACAATAATGGCACTGCTTACATATATTCATAATTTCTACTATACCATTTTAGCAGGCTTAGCCACAGATTTAAACCCATTTCCATTTTTCTAGAAGTTATCATCACATAGAAATGTTTATTCCGTGATACAAAACAAATGTAAAAGCATACTATAATGCATGTATTTTACACATAGCTGAATTGCTGTAGTATAAAGTAATGTTTCAAGTCTGGATTTATGTTTTGTGTTTTCTTTTTTTCCCCCCCAATATTTATTTTGGTAATTTCACTGTAGTTACTAGAATTGCAGTACGATCAAATTTAAACCCACAGTTACCACTGAGAGATTCCCAGTAACGTTGCTCTGTTTCAGAGAAGCTGAAGAAAACTGTTCCTCAGTGCAGGCTCCATGGGAATCAAGGGGAGCAGCAGCCTTAGAACTGTGTGTAGCAGGGAGGCATGGCTGGAGAGCACCAAACATGGCTTGGTGAGACTATGTGGCTCACTTAGGTGTTTGTTTTGGGGTTTTTTTTTGTATGTGTGTTTTGTTTTGTGTGTTTTTTCTTTTTCTCCCCCACTTAGCAGTGAACATCAGCACACTGCTGCCATGTAATTGGGAATAACTACAATCTTCTTTGGGCAAATGCTAGACATACAATGTTCATTTTGGTATGAAATGAAACATCTCAGAGCTTTTTTTGTCAAGTCTTTGCCAGATATCTCCCTCTAGTGCTCATAAAACAAACAAACAAAAACCCCCAAAAAACCCCAAACCAGAAAGTGACTACTCAGAGTGCAGCAGGCATGCAAGAATCGAGACTGGTTTCATCCACACTACTTGTTTTTCCCTTATGGCTGCATCTTCATGCACTGAAGTCTGCTGAAAGGAAGCTCAGTTTATCCATGTTACTCTGTAGAAGTTCTGTGCTTTTTCTCTTTCTGACTGTGCGGTTTTCTCCTCATTCATCTGGAATTCCTGTGAAAAGTAAGTCCAGTTGGTCAGTGGCAGAACTTGGGAGTGCTCACAATGGCTCCGCATGCCATGTACTGAGCCTTCTCCCATCGGGACGCTGCACGTGCTCCAGTGTGCAAGAGGCTTGGCTCACTTGTGTAGCAATCTCCTGTTTTCTCTACAGGATGAAATTAAAGCTGCTTTATCTTGTCCAGCAGTGGTACCCTGACAGTCAGGTTACTGATGCTCTTTCAGGGTTCTAACTTTAATGGGAGTTTTCATTCAAACAGGCCTGAGGGACCTCTGAAGTCGGTCAACATGCAGGTGTTAAGCCCATCTTTATTAGCTGTTACGGTTTTCCTGTTGTTGGCTCAGTGATATATTCTCTGAGCAGCAGATGTATGGTAACTATATATAGCAGAAGGTTGAACACATAAATTAATGTGCCACATGACTTATTAAACAGTCATAAGAAACAATACCGCTAGCTGGTCCTGAATGTGAAGCCAGTCTGTAAAAGACAGTTTGGCACATAACCAGCTCCAAAAGAGTTTATGACTGTTACTTAAAGTAACAAACAAGAACATAAAAGAACAAATAGAGTAATAAGAGAGGAAATTTACATACAAATAAAAGCAGCTGGAAATAAAGAGGCCAGTAATCCTAGTGTTCTGGTTTATCTCATCAGACTGTTTCTTCCTCTCCTCATTCCAGTCTTAGCTGAGATGAAGTGATACCGCATTGCATTCACACCCCTTTAAAGGCAGAGAGAATGGCAGAGTGAATTTACACTTTTTGCTGCTGTTCTTGGATGGAGCCATTTTTAATCCAAGTCTCTGGTAGCCAGGGAACAGTACGTTTAAAAACAGAAAAAAAGAAGTTGTAAGAACGATGAACAACTGGAAGGAAAGTGCAGTCATTGAAACGGAGCCCAACCCATTGAGAAATGTCAGGGGGTTTTTTTTGTATTTTTCTTCCAGTAGCTGCTGCTTTTCTCTTGTAGCTTTTTTTTTTTTTTTTTTCCTTTTTAATTAATTCTCCTCCCTGGCTCACTTGAGCCCTGGGGTTCTCTCTGTGGTTTTATTTAGTAGTACTGGTGAGGAAAAGTCCATGGGTGCATATTATACACCTATATGCCTCCACACACCACATCACACCACACCACACTTGCCCCCATATATTTGCACGCTAGTAGCTACTGTGACCTAGACAGGCCTCCCTAGAGGGAGAAAGGAGAAAATCCTCCCTCACTGTAGCTACTCATGTGCAGGTAGGACTTTTTACCACAAGCCTGCAGGATACTGATATTTAGCAACAACTTGCTGAGATCAGGCTTGGGTTAATGAAAACAATGAAACCACCACTTAACTTCCAAATGGATTTCCATGGAGACAGCTAGACAGTAATAGTGTTTGGACTTTTTTATTCAATAGAAGTTTGAGTTATAAATATTCTCCATTTGTTTGCTATTTACAGCTGTAAAATATTTTAGGATAGCCTACCCATCACCTGTCATTCAATGTCTCTATAAATGCCATGAAAACATCATTGTGAAATAAAAACGTCTTATTTTCAGCCCACAAACCCAATTTCCACACACTCACAAAATAAAATCAAAGGGACAAAAAAGAGGAGAGAAGGAATCAAAGGGGGGTGAGAGGAATACAGTACAGCAGGCAACAATGCAATATTTGCTACACAGTAGCAAAAGAAATGGGTAAAAAATTCAGTCTGCTATGATGACAAGCTTTTCAGGACATTTGTTATAGACCAGCGTTGTCCAGTGCATTTCTGAAGGACGAGTTGAAATCCAAATTCATTTTCATTGTTCTCCTGCAATTCCAGGCAACGCTTGGATTTTCGGTTCTGGATTGGACCTCCCTTTAAAGATGGAGGGAAAAAAAAAGAAGTGTTTGGATTAAATTGTGAACTTGTTGCATTGCTACTGTGTGATAATATAGATTAGAGAACATTCCAATGTCCATCTACTGAAGTCCACTGCTACTGTGAAAAATGTTTCAGTTAGAGACAAGATAAGCACTAGGCTGGATTTGGAGTGAAGGTTCCTTTGTCACAGGCTGGTTTAGTCTCTGATGCAGTTTAAAAGGGCCTCAATTGCCTGGTTACCCTTTCAGCAAATGGGGTTTCTAGAATTGAGCTGTGTTTCTAGCCATGCTTTTTAACCATGAGCCAAAAAGCTTTCCTGTTTACTTCAGTTACCCAGCTTAGTGGCTCTGCTGCACCTCTGAAACATCCAAAATAGGCAAAAGAGGATCAGTGCCTTGGCCAGGGGTGTCCTGTATGTAGGATAAAATGCAAAAAATTGTTTATGATTTGAATTCTGAAATGAACTGTCTTTTCTAATCTTATGTTGCTAATCCTCAGTATTGACTCTGTTCAATTCTCAGCTTAATAACGCCATATTAAAGCCCTACCTTCACTGTTAAGCAGCAAATCTTAAATCACTGGGGCTATCACACAGTTAACTATAGACTAAATTACAATTAAATCATCATGTAGGTGACTTAAATTACTTTTTTTTTTTTCCTTTAATTTTGGTTTCAGTTGGTTCTCTCACCCTCTCTCCTGTCTAATAAAGATAATAGACAGGAGACTTGTCTTGTCTAACTTGTACACATTAGTGTCTGGGAAGTTTCTTCCAAAATATAGGTTAGTATAGTAATTCACACAGAAGTCTGAAAGTCTGACTTTAGTCTCTAGAGTATCTCAGACTTGTGTAGTAGAGAATTACTGGCTTAATCTGCAAATCAAAGAATGGAGTGTAAATCAGTACAGATTAGTACAGCTGAAGTATGGAAAAAGCAGCCACATTAAATTATTTGTACAATGGGGAAAAAATATTTGCTATTAAAAAAAACCAACAATGCAACCCCATACAAAAAAAAACCCACCTCATCAGTTTTGTCCAAGTCTGTGTTATACCTTGCATTAGAAAGTCATAACTGTGATAGATTTCTGTTATAATCACAAGGATATTGGCATAAATCCCGTAGAAATGCTGAGTTTGCTTTTTTGGAGAAGGCTGTTCCTCAGGCACGGGCAGCTCGTGCCATTCAGTACAGGTTCCGCTTCATTCAGACAGGTGACTGGGTGTCTCCTCCTATCCTGCCAGTAATACTTAGTAAGTACTTCCTCTGAGAGGTGACTTCTAAAAATATGTATGTGACTGGCTAATGAAATGCAGAATTAGGTTTGAAAGCTCTAAGTTTTAAATATGGCTTTGGGTAAGACAGAGACCATTTCTAGAATAATCCACAAAAATTCAAAGCATGAGGCTCCCATAAATCTTCCTTGGTAGGCCTACGTGCAGTCTAGATACAATTTTCACTGATTAATTTACTAGACAGGCATACAGTAGGCATTTTACTATACCTCCATAACAAAATGCTGAGTGAACTGTATTTTCACACTGCTGTGTAACTATTATTGACATTCATATTAATAACGGTAGTTAAATTTGGGTGTCTGGTGGGATCATAAACTCTAAGCTATCTATATGCAATAAAACTGCCTGACATACAAGAAAGTGGAAGAAACGAGGATGGGAAATTAGTCAAAGCTTTATTATATGCCATTTGTTCCCTTATCCTAAACACACACACCCCTCCCCTCCACCCTGCCAAGTTACTTTGGCCTTTTTTTTCCCCTACTTTGTTTTTTTCCCTCCAAATGAATTAAATGAGCTTTGAGTTGGCTCTTCAGGTATAAAACTCTAAGATAATGGATATGTTCTCATTGCCAAAAGAAGCAGTTGTGGTGTTTTGGTTTTATTTTCTTTTAGCAAAACATATGGTTTCTATTCTTAATGAAAACTGTTGATTATGGTTTTTCTCTGTGTAGATTCAGTGTTGGATGGCACCCAGAGTCAGCTCCCCGGGTCTGAATTGGGAATTAGTTTACCACAAGTGTTTCTGCCTAAACCCAAAATTGAGATCAACTTCCTTGTGCTTCTAATTGATGCTGGAGGTGCTTGTGTTTCTGTCATTTAAGTTAACTAGTTCTATATCTTTCATTTATCAGTTAGTCCTTGTCTCAGTTTTGGTGTCTAAGACATCCTCAGCTCAGATCTTGCACTAAGAAAGCAGAAAGAAGTTGTCCCACTTTCTGCCTTGTCGGAAAACTAACTAGTTATGGGAGACTCTAGTTCAGCTCCATTACTTGCCTGGTTTTTGGACCTGGGATATGAATGTGGGTAGTGTAGTTTTAGACCTCGCCTGTCATTTCTAACTTATTAGCATAAGTGAAGGAACAGAATTAATTCAATTTTATGTAACTCTATGGAATGAACTCTGTGGTGTCCATCTTGAGAACAACTTTTTATGCTTATGAAGAGGAATGAGCTAGGACACTCAGGGGTAGCTGGCTGCAGCAGCAGGGCTGGGGCAAACACCTGGTTTGTTGGCTGCACTTTGTGAATCCATTCTTTGGTGCCTATTTTTTTTTTCCCCAAGGACTATGTATGGGGCCTAGTCACCTAACTTAGTGCTCTGAGATAGAGGAAGCCAAAGCACTAAGTCTTAAACACTGCCATGCTAGGCTGGAATTTTTTCCTGCCTAACTCCCATTTGTTTCAATGGTCAAGGGTTTTTTTCACTTGAATGGGCCAAATGCCTTCTATTCCCATTGGGGATTGCAAGGTAGAAGAAGGAGGATGTTCACAGTGGAGACAATGTTTTTTCCTTTATTCTAAATCATCTAGAGCACACATAGGTATTACAGTAAATGTATTCATGCAAAATACTTTAATAAAAGCAGCTACATAAACAAAGTGTAAACCACTCCTAAGGTAAAAACAAAGCAAGCAAGGAACCAAAAATCCCCCCCAAAAAGCCCACCCCCCCTCCTTCTCTTTTCCTGATGTGCCCTCATGTGAAATCCAGCTTCTATTTAACAGAAACAAGTGACTCGGGAGAGAAAAAAAGCTGAGGAAGCTCTTTTTGATGTGCTGCAAAGCGCTCTGCAGTGGCTACTGAAAATCACCCTTCTGAGTACATTGGAGCCTGCTGTATAGAACATAAAAGAGACATCAAAGTTAAGTAGCAGCTAATATGTGTGAATTGAGTGTTGTAGAGAGCAGGGATGCTTTTAGCAGGATGATTTTTTTCTCCCCCACAAAAGAGAAACATAAAAGCTCAAGTCCTGTTAGAAACAGAAAAGCTCCACTCCTAAGAGATGCGAGGTCTGTGCAGAACCGTGGCTTAATCCCTCAGAGAGGATGCAGTCTACACAGCTTTGTTTCCTTTCAGTAAGCATATAAATGAAAGAATTGCTCTGAAGTACAGGGAGAAGGGTTTGTATAGTGCTTACTTAAAATTTCCTGTTGTTAGCCTACTTAATAGTGTTCATTTTTTTCCCCCCTTCATATGCCTAATACAAGCCTGTGTCAGTGGTATTGGTGTATTATCTCTAGGGTGATGACAGTGCACCCACTCTATGTTGCAAGGGCTGAACTAGCGAGTTGTTTAATCGTTAAGGCACATGAACTGAGTAACTCCACTGAAAGAAGCAAGCAAGCAGGACTGCCACACTGAAAGCTCACACTACATTTTGCTACCCTGACTGGCTTGGCCTCCAAATTACAGTATTCCTGAATGGTTTCTGCAATCTGTCATCATCGTTAGCATTTGGAACCCTAAAGCCAAATGCCGACAAAGGTGTCCTTTTAGTTAATTATTTTTTTAATAACCATTTAGTAAAACTTGTATAAAACTCTGACATTCATGTTTACCACTTGCTCAGCAAAATGGTTTATTGTAATGCTACAGGCTAAGTGAAAGGCAAGTTGCCTGTCTGGTTCCCTTTCCTGATCCTAGGTAAGACCTCTACTTTCCAATTTAAAGGCAAAAAATTGATAGCGTAGGGCAATGTCTTTAACCATGATACATAAAATATAATTCTATAGGCTGAAACAATTAAAAGATGAATTCTGCCCAGTTGAACAGGATTAGGATTAAGATCATTGATGATGCAAGGCAGTTCAATGGCAGTAGAGGTCTCAAGAGGATAAATAAATATCCAGGTCAACTATTTTACAAAAATAGACTGAATGTGACAGCACTAACAAGTTTGACTGAAAACCTGATGGGTTTTGCAACGCAAACTGAAGTGATTCCTGTGACAGACCATTGGTACAGCTTTCTTTGCAAATACCAGAGATGGTAAATACAAATTTTTTTTAAACAAATATGTACAGTGTACACACATCGTGTAACCTGGAACTCCTGCCCCTCCGTACCATTGCTACTGCAGAACTGGGATTATATACCGTGTTACGCTTCTCAGATAAACTCCCTTCAAAACAAAGCATGTTCTGACTTGATGACAAAAGATGCATTAAGACGTTTCTGTAAACATATACCTGGCCCAAAAGTTCTGAACAGCTCATGGGCTTTCTTCCAAAAAAAATCTCACCTTACGGTTACTTATCTTTTGTACTGAATGACAGGCCTTTTAATCAGATTACGTTTTACTGGTCACAGTGTAAAATATTTTTTATTTCTGGCTGTATTTAATAGCAATTCACCATTATATTTACTAATTTTCTTCAGTAAGAATTATCTTCAGCAAGAACCAAGTAACGTTCTCTTCTTTGTTCCTCTGAACTCAGATTGCCAAAGTCATGTTTTGCTATATGAACAAAAAAAGCACTCAGCAGGAAAAGAACACACATGCTACTTCACACAGTTGGTACCCAATGAGTAAATACTCATTTTGAAACATATTCTGACTAATTTTGAAATATATGAAACATCTGACAATGGATTTAGACATATCATTCGTTACAACAATTTAATGTCTAAGTATTTTAAAGGAAGAATTTGAGTGGATATGTGGCATCATTAAAGCTGAATAAATAATTCACAACATCTAATTGACTTGGTCAATTTAGTCATTGTTTGTACTTGGCACATCTGCTAGATGTGATCCATGACATTCCAGTTGTTTAGGTAGATGTGATGGGTTCTGTGAGCTGCAAGTTTTTGAACTGGGTTTCCAAATTTCCCAGAAAAAGCAATGTAGAAAGGAAAAATGGGGAAGTGAGGTTGTGGCTTTAGACTGAACCAGGGCTTCATAAGCTAGTAAAAGCTCTTGGGCATGAAACTTAGACAGGGTTTGATCACTTGTAAAAATAAGGGGTATTAAATGAACGCTGGATGTTGTCAGCATAACTGAAAATCAGACTGATAGCTCTTTTTAACAAGTTACTATAAAGCATGCACTTTTGTTACAAAGTTTAAACCTATTTTTTGCTCATCACATTAAAGCTCATGTTATTCTACCTAAAAGAGAAAAAAAGTGCTCTTATCAGCTTGCCTAACCATGGCTATTTCAGAAAAATGTCTTACAAGGTTAGTAAGTGTATCTAATCTCCTATCACATATGCTATATAGATCGTTGCATTCACTAGTCTCTAATTTTCTATTTGTTCCTCAATCAGTGACCTCAAATATTTACATGTTTGCTCTACCTTTGAGGCAGAAACTCTAATCTTCAGTATTGCTTTAATACATTTGAGTCAAAGAATTATGCTGAGGTGTATATAACATAGATAACGTCCACTCCAAACAGAACGCATGATCTCATTCATTTCCCCAGAATACTGGGGTGAATTTTCAGTGACTGTTAGTACACCAAATTTAGTCCTCAAAAAAAAAAAATCACTCAATATTTACAAGTCATTTTGTCTTCTGTGTGGTCACTTCAGTATGGATGTTGCTGCAGCGAGAAAGTGTTCATAGGAAAAAGTGAATAATCTATCCCACACAGTAATTCATGTATTTTCAGTATTGCCCATTGCTTGGAAATATTGGATGATGTTATTGAGTGTACAATTTCTGCTTTATAGTTGTATAAAGGATATAGGTGTATACAATGGTGTGTATATATAGGTAATTGATTAATTCCTTCTCAAATCTAAAGCAGTATGACAAATTTTCCCACTCTTCAGTGAACAGGTGCTCTGTAAGTGAAGTAGACTCTATAACATACTCTCTGTTGTTCAAATCTTTCAAAAATTAATTTTAACTATTTATATTGAAATATTCCTCAGTGAAATATATTGTTAGCTGTTGCTCCTCTTCAAAGGCACTTTGTTCCTCATATATTTGATATGACTACTGTGAAAATAAGATGCATTTAACTGCTAACATGTGTATGAAATATTATACACAGCAGTGTTATATATTAAAAAGGTGGTGTCTCTCAGCTATGTAGATCTCTATTTACAGTTAGACAGGCAAAAGAGAATCTTTATCAGACATTTTTAAAATGTGAATTCATTTTTTCAATACTAACCAAAATTAATTGCTGTGTACAACATAAACTTAAGTGGAGTTATAACAGGGATCAGCCAAACCATTTCTTAAAAGAAACGATTCTTTTTTTTCCCTCTTCCTCACTCCTTCTCCTGCTCTCGGGTTCTGTTGTCAGGTAGCTATCCTAGACTGGTCTTACATCCACTCGCTGGTACCCAATGAGTAAATACTATGAAACATCTTCTGACAATGGATTTAGACATATCATTCGTTACAACAATTTAATGTCTACATCACACTTTGTCGCATTCCACTACCAAGACTTCTGAGTGAGTGTTCAGATTTCACATAATCATAAATGCTAATTTTTTATATTGCTGCAACAAATTTTTAATACTGCAGCTGTGATAAATCAAATGATGGAGCCTTATCTGTATGTCCAATCTAGGTTTTAGTAACTAGTGGCCTGTGCAATCATTTTCTGTTTTGTTTAATCTAGATTGGCTACAAGAATGTAGAGCAGTCTAGGTTCTGAGCACAGCCCTGTAAATGTGTAATAGTTAAATCTTCAGGATGTGGAAATACACAATACTGTTAATTAAAGTATTTAAATAAAAGCAATTAAACCTGGCAAAAGGAAATGCAGTGTCGTACAGAGAATGTAATTGGAATGGAAAACAAATTACAGAGAAAAAGCATAAAAGGCAGAAATGGAATGTATGGATTTATACTGATCAGTAATATTTTCCACATATATATAAAATTTTATCACAGATCTATAACAGATTACAAAGGCCCACTGTTAATAGCAAGATTAAGAAAATAATACCTCACAAAGAAATAAATTCAAGCCTTCACTGAATTACAAAGAAGCTCCTTAGGATATGATAGCTGAAATCACATTTTACTACAGAAAATGGTGATAAAACTAAGAAAACTGAAGCAGGCTCTGGAGTAGAATACATTGGCCAGACTAGAAAGATTATTAGGGATTTTTCAGAAAGTAAACATGAATCATTACTGTATCAGCAGCGGCCAGGAAATCTTTCTGACATATTATTAGAAAAACATCTGCAGAAACAAATATTCTAGGTATACAATATGATTTTTAAAGTAATTGCTGAACACTCTTTCGGGGCAGGGGGTGGGGAGTGAGAAGTAGTTTAAAAAGGGAATCTTTTTATCCATACATAGCCCTGCTCATTATGGCTAAATGCAGAATTTACAGCTGAACATATTGTTTGGTTTTGTTTTCACAACAAATCCAGATGATGATGTATTATACTGATCTTCTTATACCTAAATTTTATATATATATTTTATATTTTAATCCTTATACCTTTAGGATTACCTAAAAAGTCCTTTGTAGGAAAGGAAAAAACTAGCTTTATGCTATGCAGTTGATCAGGATGCGCACGGCTTTTCTGACTACAGCTGCTGTCCTGAGTACCAAGTTAACAGGACAATTCACTTAGAAAGAAATTGAATGCCTTTTTGAGAACTGACAGTCATAAAAGAGTAAGCTCCAGAAATGCATGTTGGTGAGAGATCCTTTACGGGTTGACATTTTCTGAAATGTGTTCCTCACTGTTAAAGGGGATGCTGTTTGTGTGTCTCTCCTGCATCCTCCTTTTGCCATAATCTGCCGGCGGTCCTATCGGGGAGCACTCAGAAAACTGTACATGCAGAACCCGCTATACTGAGTAGTCGCTGGCTACTTAGTGCTCTAACTTTGATGCTCTCAAGTTCTGAATTAGAATTAAGCTGTGTTTCTACACTATGTAAGTCAACAACAGCAGCAGCTACATTTTATACCTCCTTCTACTAGCAGGAGCATTAGATATAGGTAAATCCTGTCTTTCCAAACACTTCTGGAGTCCTGAGTGAGACCTGGCTTATAGAAAAGAATCCAAAGTTAATGCTCTGCACCAATGTTTTCTGCAGGGTGATTTTGCTAACTGAAAAACAGAAAATTTTTTCTTATACAATCTTTCTTTTCATGGATTGTGCCATACAGTAGCTGCCTGTTTAGAGAAACAATATTATGATGTAACTAGGAAAAAGATGGGAGTGCTGGATACATTGGCTTTGTTTGCATGTTTTACAAACACATTTTGTGAAAAGCTTAGAAAAGTTACCTTTTTCTCTTTCATTCTGAGATTACATCTAAATGACTTCTGCAAACAAGTCAGGCTTGATTTATCTGCCTTGATCTAGGCTTGCTTCAAGATGTCTAAAGTAGAAGACAAGAGAAAGGCAACAAAGATGCTTTAAAGTGTGATGGAATACTCAGATGGTGGGGAATTACAAAATATACTAAAGTGAAATAAAAATGGGACTTTGCTTAAAATGTAAATGAAAATCAGTGGGATCTGACCTCAGTGATCAAAAGTATGAATACCTGTGAATATCAGTGTGAAACTGGTAAATGAACTTTCTAAGGAAAAAAGGATTGTTAGAGTTAGAAATTTGCAACGACTACTGCGATTTATGTGGGTATAGGAAACCTGTTGAATTCATCGTCGCAGGCATCCATGTTCAGTGACTGACTACATGTTTCTAGTGGGCTGGGTTAATTTTAAGAGTGCTGATAAAACAACTTTTTACAGGCATGCTGAGATGATCATTCAGACAAATGAAATCTCCATCTTCATTAAGAGAGCACACTAGGGGTCAAGAAGGGATTCCTCCTCCTGGTGTTAGAGTGAGCTGCTGGCTCAGAATAGAGCTAATTTCTGTGAAACTGCAAGCATTGACCATTGCCTGAGGCAGTCTTCTAGATAAGGTAATTTATCTAGTTAATTAAACTTCTGATCTGTGATATGGCAAATTGTGTATTCCTAGGTTTTGCCTTTTTGTTTGGTTTTGAAGCAATCATCGCTTCTGTATATGTTGCTTTCTAAGGCTTGTTCTGCATTGCTTGTCTGTGCAAAACTCTTGTTAACGTCTTCCCTCCCCACTTTTGAGTGTGCACAAGATGCAATATTAGTTTGCTAATGAAAATCCATTCACAGCATGCACCTGAGCATGCACCTGAGCACCCTACTGCCGCCTTCTTTCTGTTTTTCTCCTTACGGATGAAAATACTGTTCTAATATAGCATACCTAGAAAACTAATGTAAAGAATGTTCACATTGTTATTTACCAGCCTTAGCATAGGGGACATCTGATTATTAATCTTCAGCCAGACAAATAAGAAACTCCTTTCAGCGCAAGTTCCCTAGGAAAGATGAGACATTTTCCCCAGACATCTTAACAGATTCCCAAAGATTCATGGGTTTCAGATGAGAGAAAATATGCATTCCTATTTCTTTGTGAGATGTAACTCTTACTAAAATGTAACTCCTTTGGAAAACAAAAATACTATTTTATTTCTTTTTTGTGGGGGGGGTGTATTCAATTCGTCTAGATTTTCTAATCTGAGTACTCAATATGAAGGCTTCCTAACTCATTTTAACCCAGAAACTGAACTGCCTGCATTGTCATTATATGCTTATGATTAAACCTATCTCTAGAGACCAAGAAATAAATTGCCAACTGAAGAAAATTAAGAAATGAATTTGCACTAGTATTTCAATCCATCTTCATATTCTAACATGGGAATTTAGGTTGGGCTCTTTGGGACTTTGGTCACAGAATCTAGTTATTGAAAATGGCTTTTCCCCCCACAAATCTGTTAGCTGATTATAACTGATATTGGGAAAGGCATGTCCCTGCAGCTACAGCACAAACCTTGCACAGTTTACTCAGACAATAATGGAAATAATTTATTTTTTGTCTGTTATACTGGATATGGTCACTGTCAGGTTCAAGATACCAGCCTTGATGGCCTGATCATCTCACTAATTAACAAACCCTCTTTTCTTGTCATATATATCATTATTGCATCCTGATTTAATTGCCTTCCAAGTGAACATTTTTCTCAAGTATTTGCATCTTGGATTGTAGGGTGTTACTTGGTAGCCAAACCTTGCTTACATACATATTGTTCTTGTCTCTGATGGAATTAAAGGTGCAACTTCCACTGACCTGATGAGGACAGAGTTTTGCTTTCATCTGGGAAGTTAGAAATAATAAAAGATGTATGCTAAAGGTAAAAATACTTCCATCCATCTCACAGCTGAGGAATGCAGAACCCAGGAAGTGATTGGTCCAGTAATGCAAAGGAGGGACTAAGAACAGAGCTCAGATCTCCTGAAACCCAGCCCTTCATTTGGTAAGTGTTGGTTATCAGTCAAGTTGTAGAAAACATTCTGAATTTGGCCAATCATCTTTTGTATGTCTGTCATTATAATGCCATGCAGTACCTTGTCAGCAGCAGCTGTCATCTGCGATTTTTGGATGGTGCCTATCTGGACATCTGAAATTAGGAAAAATCAGGTGGAGCTAAACAAATAATTTCTGTGTAAATAAATGTGGTGTTTAAAATTATATGCTAAAATATGCAAATAGGGTATCTGTTTTTGAAGGAAAACCATGGGTATGTGTTAACTTCCTTCTAACTAAATTCAGCTCTAGTGTCTTTGGAGCTTAAATGTAGTTCTCAGGAGGGTAAATACTGCATAATGTGATATGCTGGAAAAGACTTGAAATGCACCCACTAAAAGCTCATTTTACTGCTGTATTCACACACAAACTTTCTAGCTGGCAAGTTCTATGCCTAATTTGCAAAGATTAAAACTTGCTACTGGAAAATTACTCCACATAGAAGACTAAACTTATACAATTTTGGTTACCACCAACTACAGCAATAACTGCAAGCAAATTTAAAACCAGTTGTTACAACACATACAAATACTACTACATAATATTTTAATACTATTCTGCATGTGTTTTGCATATACATTTTCACATTTGAGTTCAAGTCAAGTATTGAAAATGGAGAAAGACTGAATGCTTTCAGATTTTTGTACTTCTAAACAAGTCCCTTCTGCATAAATGGGACTAAAGAGTTTGTAGGCTTATAGTAAGACATAGTTGAAGAAATTTAAAAACCAAACACTAATACATCTGTTTTTAAAAAGTGTTTAATACGACAAGAATATGGTTAAGTGGCACATGAATTAGGGACAAATTTACTAGAACAAAAAGAAAAATCAAAACATTAACTAACTATCACTTTCTCATGTCTAAGCAGAACGATAGTTCAGGTTCCTTGTCCTCCAGCTATAACACCTTGTGCAGTTATCCAGTTAGTTAAAATATTAACTACAGGCAAGCTAGGGTAATATTTGATCAAAGACAGGCAAAGAGTAGCTAAGTTATAGGAAAAAGTGCTGCTGATGTACTGGACCCACACACCAAGACTGCACTGGGGCCCCTGGGGCTTGTGGAGTGCTCTTTTGTGGTTGAGGTTTAAAATGGAACACTTGGCAACGCTGGTAATTTAAAAATCAGAGAGCCTCACTAAAAATAAAGGGCTTAACCTAGTCCGTTGGCTCAATTAATTGAATAATTAGGTTCTGTTTTTCTTTATATTTCTCCTACAGGATCAAAATCTGTATTTCTTTTAACAGGATCACAATCACTTTCTGTTCTGAGCTGCCAGGCAGATAGCACTGCATAATTACATAGCGGTACAGCAGTACAGCATGTCTTATACTGCAAATACATATTGAGTGTATTTGCATCCTTTGGGGTTAGAAGTACAGCATAAATTCAAATTCTTGATAAATTAATGATGCTGTTTTTCTATACCATGGCTCCCATAATGGAAGAATCTGAAGAAGTTCATGAGGACAATTGTTCCCTTAGATACACAGCTCTACTGAAATTAATCCCTCTTGTACACTGATGTCCTTGGCTAATGTATGGGTTGAAAACTGGGAGTGGACATTAGAAGGAAACTGTCTACTCTGTCATGGTGTTATCTTCCACTTCTGTACTGTGTGTGCTCAGCAAGGGGGCACATGAAATTGGTGCAGAGATTCTCTGCTTGCTTCACAGGCCTCCAGTTTAATCCTGACACACAGTCTGCACCCTGCATTCCCTTACTTGTTTGGGATGTGGTTGTGGGTAATGGTTCTAGCTAGCAGCAGTATTGCACATTCTTTAATTTCATAAGATAAAGGTAGGTAAGAATAATTCAGAATGACTGTCTGGCAAAGGCCAAAATCTGTAGGGGGAACAAGAAGTAAATGCTTTCAGTAATTTTAAGGTCTATTATTTCTATATAAATAGAATATCTATTTAATCTAGCTATTATCTAATACCTATTTAAATGAGATCTGAATCATCATGTTTATCTGTGGAATGCTGTAACAACTGAGTAATTCATTTGCTCTCATCTGTCTTCCATTTGCTTTCCAAAGCAATTCTTACTATGACATTTGGAAAATTATACATATGGTAACTACAGTTGTCAGCAACAAATTTTATTTACAGCTTCTCAAGATAGCATAAACCACCCCCTCTGAACAGTTCGGAACTGGAAGATTTCCTGTGGAAACCTCCAGCACTGACTAGAATCACAATTCTCCATAACATGTAAAAGCAATGTTAGCATCACAGGCACAAGTGACTGCTGGGGGATATGGGTACACAACAGTGCTGAGCATAGGCTCTGCACAGCCTCTCCCTCCCATGAGGTCTGCAATGAGTGTCCATCCCTATAGATGCATATTCTTCTTACCTTTCTATGGCAACCACACTGGAAGTTGAATTACTTAAATTAACAGAGCTGTACTAGAAAGAATTCAACATGGAACATCCTTAAAAGGATTCTCTCTTAGGTTTTTAGCTCTGCCTCGTGTCCTTTCTTTTACCTCTTTTGACACAGAGCCCTCACCTGTCACGTTTCTCACAACAGCAAATGGTGACAGCATAGCTAGTCTGGTTAGAAGCATAAGAAACAGTCACATCCCTATCCAACGAAACATAAACATGAAGACACATCAAGAGAAAGAGCTATTACAGAAAAACTTCCTTCTTTTGCCTTTGTTATGTTGCTAGAGGAGTCCCAACTTGCCATAAGCATACTTTCTATATGACCTGCTGTCACCCAGGTGATGTATATAGAGATGAATTTCACTTGTAGGGCAGGTATTATGTCACAACTGCCTTTCTATCAGCAATAAACCTGAGACATCAGACTGGAGACTGAGAAACTTCTTAAAAAACCAAACCAACACACCCCCTCCAAAAAAATCTGACTGCAGCATTTAGAATGTACTATTTCTTAGTACACAGAACAAACTTAGTAGTATCAGATAGTCAGTTCAGAAGAGCACGGTTTTATAGCATAAGCAGTTCTTACTGAAAGATGTCCCAAGGAGTTATCTGTCCAGGTGCACTGGCCTCAATCTACATCTCAGAGCCCCTTCTCTATCACACAACAGACCATGTAGCACAATCAATACGGCAGTCCCAAGGACAGCAGCTTTACTGAGCACATGGACAGTGACTGTCATGCAGATGTGCCGCTGGCCTGATGCTTCCCGCAAGCCTTGGGTTACACAGGGGAGCGGAGTGCTGCTGCCAGCACGCTGATGTGCACCTGCTCCTTGCCATGAAGAGCTCACAGGGTGCGAGCAGGATTAATTGTTTAGTACTAAATAAAGGGCACTTAGTGGCAACTGAGGTTAGTTTTTGCTTTCCTAATAGTTCATGATGTCAGAGCAGCTTCCTTGCTATCATGTTTAAATTAATATTTTAGTAAAATTCTGACCATCTTACTACCATGTAATTCTTGTAATTCTATCCCCTCTGCCTTGTGTAATTTCTGGTGATCACTTACTATTTTGCTATAAGGTCTAATTTTGTTCTGATTAAATGAAAAAGTGGTGAGACATACTGAACTAGGTGAACTGTCAAACACCTAGAAGACTTTTTAGCATAAAAGTATTCCCAAAATAAGCATTTCCCTAAGAGAAGACTTGACAAACACCCTGAACAATAAAATTCTTGAACACTACCCAGTTGATGGGAGTCTTTTCAGGGCTAATTTACATAATTTGACATAATTACAGTTATAAACACTTGAGGAAGCCTTGGAAGGAAGAATGTCACTGAAGTCTACATTTTATTGTGTCTCATTGCATTTGGCAGCTGTACAAAACTGTGGAGCATGGAAATTTGCTCAGATGGATCCTGATTATACAAACACTTAATACAAGCTTTGAATGCTCAATGCAAGTTTGTCCTGTACAGAAAGATACCACGGAGTCTCCCAAGGCCTCTGTCTAGTCAGCCAGCCCGATGTATAATGAAAACAGTGTGAGGTACTGGCGGTGGTTCCCTCCATCTGATTGCCCATTAAACCACTGTTTTGTCCACAAGACAGCAGTAGGCATCCCAGTGTCTGACTCCAGCTGCCTACAACTGAAGGTAGCCACATAACTTAAACTTTTAAAACCAAAGTAAAAGATAAATTTTAAAAAAAGAAATAAAGTTTGAGATATATATACACGCCTGTGTATATATGTGTCTACACATATATACATATACACATACATCTTCTAATCAAAGATGCAAATTAAGAATTAACTAATTCTGTAATAGATCTAAAGAAGCAAGGAGACCACTAGCTAATAGGATGATCCCTATTTTCTACTTTTGTCATAAGGATTTCCCTCATCATTACATTTCAACAATGCAAGGGAGGAGGAAAATGTTATCTGAAGACTGCTTTTTCCAAAAAGCTGAACAGTCTTCTATCAACCAGACTGAAGTCTTTGTCCCACCACAGACTATCAAGGTGCTTCTCAGAAGTGTGTTTTGCAGAAAAATGAGAAATTTTCCTCATTCAAATTTTAAGATACATGTCTGGAATGCAGGGTAATTACTGATTTTTGTGCTAGTCAGGGAAATCTAGTTCAATTGGTTTATCCTACTCTGGTTGGTAAGTCTTGTTCCCATTCCCTTTCTGAGACAATTCTTTACTTGCACTGCTATATTTTTAATTATCTATATCATCAGACATTCTTGTTGCATGGCTAGAGAATCCAGAGAAGTCAAAGCATACTTGCAGCCAAAGGCAGGCGCTATAAAAAGCTATGGCCACCATCTACATTTTAATTAGTGTTTCACAAACTTCAAGACTACATAATCATCCATACTTACAGTCCTGCTTATTTTCAGTAGTTCTGGTCACTGCATAACATGGAAAATAAATACCAGAGCTTTAAAAACATAATAAAAAGACTCTTTTCAGATAGACAGCTTCCAGTGTATTCACAGAAACACATCCTTTCACCAGACTAAATGGGAGCATTTCAAATGGAGTTCATCAGTTGATCTTGGCAAGCCTTGATTACTCTCATTAGCTTTCTTCTGGCTTATGGAACGTACAAGGGGCTGTGTACCATGCTGTATGTTGAGAAATAATGGCATTTTAATTGCACTGGGTATTAACAAAATCCTTTTTGAACAGCAAGCTTTTAATTATTTCATTCGTCTCTTAATTTATCATAAGGAAACAACTAATTAGCTTTCACTTCTCCTGGGCAGAAGTTTCTTTGTAGAAGAGTTAAGTACAGTCCGTAGAGTCTAGTCTAACAGCACTGCACCATCATTGGGAGATTGTATTTGGAACATATAATGGAAATACACACAGGAAACAAACCTATAGTAGTTAAATACCATTTTTGAAGCTTTTAATAGTTAAATTATCAATGCATTCTACTGCTGCCTCCCAAATCAGATCCAACATAGTTAGTAGTACAAAATAGCAGCAGTATTCTGGAGTAGTTTAGTTGTCACCAAAGGGTTGGGTTATACAGAGCAATCACTGAACAGGTGGACAGTACTAAAGTGTTACTGAAATACTATTTAAATAAATATGTTAATTATGTTTTTTTTAAATGGTACCAAAAAGCAAGTGCAGAGATGGCCACAGTGAGGCCCCCCCTCGTGATGAGACTAGTGTTACAATTTGAAAGAAAACATAATTAAAACTCTGTCCTTGAGCAGACTGAATGTGAAAGCTGGGATGTCTTTCCAGATTAGGGATTTAACGTCTGCTGCTTGAGAGCTACCGCATAAAGACAAATATCTAGATTACTTTCAAGTATAAATACAAATTATGTTAATAGTATGCTTTACTGATTACTGTCCAAATGCCCTCTGCACTAGGGTAGATGCTAAACTGTATTACTAATGTGCTAAATATACTGATCATGGCTGTTGAAGTCAAAGAAAAAAAACACATGAGTTGGCAGAAAAGGTATTTGCGAACCCACGTGGACGATACAGAAAACTGAATGCAGGAATAAAATTACCTTAATGGTGAGCCTCAGCCCATGGGCTGAAGTACACAACTAGATTTGTAGCCTTAAAACTGCAGAGGAGCAACTGTGACCAGTCAAACTCACACTAGCTATGAAATATTTCACAGAAGCTAAATCAGGTACTTGTTTTAGAAAGTACTGTAATCTCATTTTATTTATTCTAAGCAACCGACACGTCAGTACCTGACATAGTAAACTTCCAATGTCTTAATTCTTACCTTAGGAGAATCATACCTTCCTTCGAAAGACCAAATTTGACTATCTTTAGCTTCCAACCATTGGAGCCTGTTTTGTCTTCAGGATAACCTATGTCCCTCTGTGGAAACACTGATATGCTTTGAGTCACCTTGCCACTGCCTCTTAGCTAAACTGAACAGAGGGATCTCCATAAGCATTATATCGCAGAGCATCTTTGCTAGCCCCCAGAACTTCTGTGGCTTCTGTGTAGTTCTCCCTTGTATTTTTAAATCAGTTACGAAGTGCAGACACCAGGCCTGGACTCAGTGTCCTATCAGCATTCTTATCACTGTGAAATCACTTCTCAGCCTTTACTTCCACTTCTTTCTCTCTCTCTCACACATAAAAGCATTAGCCTTTTTAAGTAAGGAACTGCAAAAGTATCTCATGATGAGGCTGTTACCATCAATGACTCACTCCCCTTTTCTGAGTTGCTACTTCCAAAAAAACAACCAACAACAAAAAAGCTTTCTGTTTCTTCTTCCTAAATAGGTTACTTTGCATTTGACTCTACCAAAATCGCTTTTTTTTTTGATTGAGATAATAGCAGTTACTCTGCCTTAGAAACAAATAATGTATTGTGAACTCAGAAAATATAATAAAAGTTTTATAACCTCCTGAGATAGCTGGCATTGGGATCAAATGTAAACATAGCTTCCTGGCAAAGGAAACAAGGATAAATCTGGTTCTGTTCTGTTAGTAAACAGATTACTCACACTTTGGATACAGAAACAGAGCTTTTGAACTTTCTGAAATGTCTGCTGAGAAAGAATTACCTGAGTAAACTGCCAGTAAAGCTTCATTCTCTTGGCTTTGGCATAATTGCATTCAATGAGCCTGGGCCTGCTGTTCACATCCACCAGGCATCTGTTGTCATCATCGTCGATAGTGGGACTCAGAACACCCACATGGAGCTGCTGATTGCTTGTGTAATAAACATTCTGCAACGGGAAGCACAAACAAGATTTGTGGCTTCTAGACGGAAGCAGCACTTTTACCAAAAAGCTAATGCCAAAGATAAATATGATGAATAGCAGTAGGCTGACCCCATAGTGGCTTTTATATTATTTCCTTTCATGCAGGAGGCAACACAACATTTTAAAACTTCTTCTAAATTAACAATTAATTGTTAATTGTTACCAACAGCAAATGTTGGCTAACTACTTAATAGGAAATAGCAAACAAAACTGATTGTTGTCTCATCGTGTGCCTTTTTACTTCTGTTTCGTAGGGTTACGCACTGTGGGTCTTCAAAGAGTAAGATGTACAACCTCTAGCAGAAGTGGGGTTAGTTTGAGTATTGCCATCAACTCTGATTAGACTATTTCATCTGAGGACAATACCTAACCGGAGAGGTGAGAAAGTGAACAGCAGCACAGCAGTTCAGCAGGAAGCATCTCAATCTTTTATACAACAGACAGAAAGATAAATGAAGGTTTCCTACAAACAAATGCTAAAAAGCAATCTTGAGGCAGCTAATCAGAATCCAGTATATACAATAAAAAAGTTACTAGCAGTTGGTGACAGACAGATACATGGCAGGAGAGAGAACAGAATGGCCATGTTTCAGGCTATTTGTTCTCATTTTATTTTGTATATGTCAATACACACAGACACAAGAGACTGGAAGAAGGGACCAGACACTGGCTGCTCTGGATTTGTAGCAAAGGAGTGCTCTCATAGGCCTCAGTGATCACACTTACCACTGAAGGCATGAGACTATTATATTACACAAATTCTTTCCACTCTGTTTGACTACAAACAGATATGTGGGAAGTTTCTCTAGAAGAAAGAAAAAGAAGGGGGAGGAAGGTGAGCTTGCCAGACAGAGTCGATAATGTGTCCTCTTGAAGATAACAGGTTACATATAAGCCCAGAAAGGCGACACAGGACTATGCCGGGATTGTTTGTTTGCTAATCACAAATATAATTTATTTTGCTAAAATCAGACCTTTTTCTTGAGAGGACCATGAGAAAGATGAATTGGCAACATCATACTTTAGCTGCCTTATCCAATAAGGGTAGGTGTAAGGCTTTGACAACTCTACTGGTATCAGAGTCACAACAGACAAGAGCTGGACAGAAGCACCAAATTAATGTCCCCATCATCTTACTGTGTCCATTCTGTGTGTCTGTAACAAAAGGGGAGCTGAAAATTATGCTATGTGTATGTGGGAATCTTTTCTGTTCCTGGAGGTTGATGGTACTATCTCCTGGTATCTGTTCATTGTTGATGATGTAGCTTGTTTTATATGTGCGTATTCTTATTTGTGAAAACACTGATAAAATATTAATTGCAAATAGGAGAGAAAGCAGAGAAAAAGAACAAACCAGGAGTGAGGAGAGATTTGGGAGCTTAATGTAAAAAAAAAACCAACAACTGTGAATGCTGAAATCAGTCAGTGCAGGGATTATATACAGATCAAAGCAAATGGTGGTGTTTCTGTGCAAGACTACGTCCTCTGTTTGCCCTCCTAGAACACTTCCAGGGCAGATCCACAGCAAATGTAAACTGACACAGTTACATAAAACTTAACGAAGTTGCCATTAATGGTGTACACTAATCAAAGGTTTGATCCCCTTCATCAAGTTTCATTCTTTTCACCCCACAGAAATGATAACAGAAATCTGAGCTGGCTGAACTGAGGCGAGTCTAGGTTTTAAGGGTCCGAACAGAAAAAAGTTGAATAGTTCAGTCATGCCTTACAGGAGAAGGGAAGGGTAAATAAAAGGACCTGGCAGAGCACATTTCCAAAATGGTTGGTTATTACTGATTGAAGTAAACTGTAAGAACTGTGGAAGGACTAACAAGACCACGCTCCAACAGACTCCATCCATAAGTTAGACAATTAACATTCCTGCAAACAAAACTGGTGCTTTAGAAGAGCAATAAACATTTAGAATGCATTTTCTAGACAGACCAACAGCAACTATTTTAGATACATTTAAGATCTACCCGGATGCTTTTTGTGGAGAGAGACTGAGGTAGTGATATAGCAAGGCAGTAAGATCAAGATGATCTTTAAAGGGGATTGTTAGGACACATTGACTCTACAGATGAACATTGGTTGCAGCCTGTTTGCCTCTTACCTAAAATTACTACTAGAAAAAATGAGAGGGAAATTGTTAGTTATTTGCATTTTTTTACTAATAGGAAGCGATTTGTTAATTCCATTTTTTCAGCACATTGTCACCACAGAAAACATGGTAGAAGAAAATCAAGGGGGTTTTCATTTTTTTCTTTTCTTAAAGATCAGTCACTGAAAACAAATGAGCAGGCTTGGCTGTAACTCCAAGAAGTCCACACTATAGCCCAGGGTTGCTTGGGCAAAAAAGTGGTGTACCTGCAAACCCTCAGGGCTGAGCTGTTTTTATTAGCCTGAGCTTCACAGAGTGGCCTGAAGGTAATCACTTCGTCTTCCTGGATAAGGCAAGCCCAATTCATAGTGCAGCCCCACTAGCTTTTTTTGATATCAAATCAGCAATGGTTCAGCCTAAGCACCTTTCTGGGCAGAAGCAGAACGATGGCTCTGGCTGGGGGAATTACCCAATTCTGTTTGTTGGCAAAACTGTACAGAAATAGAACAATCAAATGCAATTATGTTTCATAGAGATAATTAGCAGGTTGTTGCTTATCTTTAGAGAGTTCACCCTACCTGCTAATATCATTTAGTTTTTCACTGTGGACCAGTTTAGAAAAAGAGGTATGAAATCTTGTATTCTCACCTAGTTGGGAAAGGCACCTTTCAGCTCTTAAGTGGCATGTAAATATAAGCTCAAACAGAAACAGACTGTGGTACGGTGCAGTTAGTACTTCTAACTAGGCTCTTTCAGGATGTTGCTTTGCTTATCCAGTAATACAGATATTTTATTATTCTATATATGAATTATTATAAATATTGTATCTTATCCAATAATACCATATCTTATTTCAGAATTGAAAACATTGCAAAACCTTGTAATTTGACTACTATGTTTTTCTAACAGAGGGATCACATCAAAAGCACAAATTCTACTTGAGCAGCATGCTAGCAAACAGTGAGGTATTGGTTTGTGTTGCACTTGGCCAGAAAAGTTTTCTTAAAACCAATGGATAGTCCCTGGCTCCTTTCCCCCAACCCAAGAATAAAACAGTCCCTGCACTGACACAGCATAACAGTAACTATGTCAGGATGGAGGGAGGACATCCATTTGGTAAAACAGAATGAACTGTTGACACTACTGATTAACCTCGACATGCTCTTCTAGTCTGAAACCTAAAGCTATTAAACATGAAACCATGGTAAAGGCTCCCTTTAAATAATTCCATATATTAAGAAAAATATTTTAATTGCTTTCATACTATCTCTCCCTGTTTCATAACTTTCCAAAATACTTTTTGGGTTTCCTTTTTTGTTGGTTTGTTGTTGTTATTGTGGGGGTGTTTTTTTGTGCTTTAATTTTGTTTTTTTTAGTTTAAAGATGGTACACAAATTACATTTCTGGAGTGGGCAGCAGAATATTAACCAGCTGAGTTACATCAACTGAATTATCATCTCATAATGAACTTGTTAGGTATGTATGACTTTTTATTGATCATATTTTAAATTGACGGGCAGGTAAAATACAATCTTACAGATTAAAACCATGCCCATGTTTTATCATCTTACGTGTAGCCCTATAAAAGCAAGTTTGTACTTGTGATTTAAATCAATTGTTAGATAGATAAATGCCCACAGCAGTACTGCTTCAAGAGGATGCTTTTAACAAGCATCCACAAGTATGCTTGCTGTTTTGCAGGCCACTTCAGCACAAAATGGACAACTGAGGCACTTTTGTTTAAAACACTCCAGAAGATACGGGCAAAACACATTTCACCAGCACATCTGTTCCTACAATACTGCAACTTCACCATCAACTAACACAAGAAGACAAAAATTTTGCAGTAATTTAGGAAAGTAATTTTTTAACAATCACTCCAGTACTTTCTTGGAAGTCTAAATGACTGAGTATTGACTATTAAGTCATTAGGGTAACTTTGAAAATTTTACTGGGAACTTGGACCTTTCATTTCTGCTACAACAGCAAATGTCACAGCAGTCCTTGTTCAAGGAACTGGAGACTCAATAGCCAAACATTCGCTTAGTTGCACTGAAGTCAAGACACTTGCTGTATGCTGATTTACAGCATTCATTCAAAGTTCCTTTGCACTTTCACTGAAGATGCAGCCTCAGCAAAACACAACCAGACATTTTCACATCCCCATCACATACATACTCCCTGAGGAGTTACTGAATTTCCACAGAAAAAATCTTGCTTGGATGTTGGTACCAAAGCACATGAT
The DNA here is from genome assembly GCF_013368605.1 of Nyctibius grandis. NCBI lineage: Eukaryota > Metazoa > Chordata > Aves > Nyctibiiformes > Nyctibiidae > Nyctibius > Nyctibius grandis. Next base: position 11,251,885 of record NC_090661.1, on the reverse strand, counting down.
TAAAAAAAAAAACCAACTCCTTTATTCTGTAACAAAATAAGCCTCCTTACATTTCATGAGTCTGTTCTAGCCCACAGCACTTTACCATCTATTTCTTTCACTGTAACAGTATTGATGTACAACTCTGTCTCCCGGGCAACTGGAAGGGAGCACCTTTGTTCAGGAAATCAGTTAGGTTCAACAAAAGGCACTTATCTTCTCAAAAAGTGAAACTATTAAGGATTCAGCATTACTCTCAGTTAGAAACTCTGTAAAAATGTAGGCAGGATTTGTGATCTGCAAAGTGTCAGAGTCAACATGGGGCCTGACCCTTAGGCATTTCCACATGTCCTTCAGCCGTGCTTCCACCAGGTGCTTTTCAGGGGTGGATGAGCACTGTTCACACACTGACAGGCTGGCTCTGGAGGCTGCCACTTGCTGCCTGCTTTCCCTGCCCTCACTACAGGTCCAGCTGTGTTCAGTGTCCTCAAGAAACTTCCTCTGGAAGCCTGGGGCTTGCAGCAGATTAAAGTGATGCAAAAGAAGTTGTTCAAAACAAAACCTGGTGTTATTAATCTGAAGGTTTTCAGCAAGTAAATTATTAAAGTAACAAAAGCTTCATACCTGGGTCTGAAGAAAAGCCTATCAGTTGCCCTCAAAGCTTGACACAGGTCTCTGCCACAAGGCTTCTGTTTCAGTCTCTGATCTTGGAGAACAGCCTCATAACAAATCACCTTCATAACTAATATTCCTCTGGACTGTAAAAGGTAGGGAGTTTCTATATCTGCTGAGAAACTTGGCCTGCAAATATCCTCGTGCCTGTAAAACGGCGTCTTCCAACTAAAGGACCAATAATTCCATAGCTTTTTTGAATTTATTTTCCTAGAAGTGTCCTATCTAAAGTCATTGCTTCATTCCTGTTTGCTCCACCTAATAATCTCTGTGATTATTCACACTAAGACAAAATATAAGACAAGCAAACTGAGATCAGTATCACATTAATAAAAATAATAAAATTGTTCCCAAAATCTTCATAAGGTAAAAGAGTGAGATTTAGAACCATAGAACCATAGAATGGTTTGGGTTGGAAGGGACCTTAAAGATCATCTGGTTCCAACCCCCCTGCCACACGCAGGGACACCTTTCCACTAGACCAGGTTGCTCAAAGCCCCATCCAACCTGGCCTTGAACACTGCCAGGGAGGGGGCAGCCACAACTTCTCTGGGCAACCTGTTCCAGTGTCTCACCACCCTCACAGTAAAGAATTTCTTCCTAATATCTAATCTAAATCTACCCTCTTTCAGTTTAAAAACGTCCCCCCTCATCCTGTCGCTACATGCCCTTGTGAAAAGTCCCTCTCCCACTTTCCTGTAGCCCCTTCAGGTACTGGAAGGCTGCTATGAGGTCTCCCTGGAGCCTTCTCTTCTCCAGGCTGAACAGCCCCAACTCTCTCAGCCTATCCTCACAAGGGAGGTGCTCCAGCCCCCTGATTATTTAGTCAAGGCATACTTGTTATTTCTTCTAAACAATTTTTTTTAAGAACAAAATTTATTTGTCCTCAAGGGACAGTTAAAAGATGAAAACACAAATGAATGGTAGTTGAGAGCTGCATAGCCTAAGATTCTTAAGAAATCGTCATAATGACTAGGAATTATTAGGGAAAATTTAGTGTCCTAAATATTTTCTCCATCTGCATTTTAGGTGAACTAATTTGCTGTATGTTACTTTTTCTATTTAATAGTCTAAGCCTAACTTTTTCTGAAAATTTGCTTGAATATCAGGAAAACTTACAATATTGCAATGAAAACAAAAGCTGTATACAGTACTGCTACTCAGACAAACTCCAGAATAAAGGAGAAGCAGCTTTACCCTTTATTTGCCATTGGACCAAGCCATATCCTTGCTCTTTTTTGGGGAATGCAGGGACTCCCCCCTCCCTCTTGCTGCAGTCTCACGTAGCAAATCAGTGTGGAAGAGAAAAAGGAGAGTTTGTGCCTGGAGTCACAGTCCCCCCTAAATCTCAGTTGTTACATTCAGAACAAAGGGTCCTTTTGCCCTTCTATTCCACCTATCACCTCCTAGACAAATTCTGCTTTCAGCTGTAATCTTGACATATCACTTGTACAGCCAGTCATCTGACTGCCACAGAGTTCATCCTCTGCTGGGAAAAACGTGCACAGCACATGCAAGTGCCAGAGGCATCAAGTGGGCACAGCAAAAAGCAGATCTGCGTAAGAATGCTCAAAATAGGAAAAAAATGAGTTTGTGGTTTATGAAAGTTTAGAGCTGAGATAATACACACTGAATCTAGCATATACATGTGGCAGATATTTCTTTCCTGGTGTAAGAGCTCACCTGGCTAGATTTGGCTACCTTTGTTTACAGGAGGGGAATCGTGCTGAGCACAGTTCACAAGATCCCCAGTTAGTACTTCAGTTCCTTCATGAGGGCAGCAAGGCTCAGCCTGGCCAGACAGAGTGGACCGAAAGCTTGGGACAGACTTCACTGGTACATATCTGCCAGTCAGTCAGGGCCTGGAAAACTGAAAGGTGTTGCTGTTCTTTCTAGAAAATGACCAACTGGGTTGCTGTGGCAGGTTTCCTGTAGGGCTAGAATGGTAATTTTGGTGGGATACTCACATCTTATGTGCTGTGGTGCAGTACAGAATACATCCTAAATCTGCCATGAGAGCAGTGAAGGCCCAGGTAATTCAGCCAACTTTTTTTGCCTGGTGAAAATATTTCAAACACCTACATGAAACTAAATCTGCACAAAAAACCACGACGCTGTAGAGTACAAGGGCAGTAAATGCGCTCTGCTTACCTGGACACAAATACACGGCTTTGTCCTCACAATGATATGATGAAGAGTTTCTATTCATGAGAAGTTTGGCTTGGAAGGTCGAATTGTGATTCCTGTTGCAATTAACACTGAAATTCCACTGACAAAAAGTGCAATGAGATTTTTGGCTCCAAGTTTACGATTAAACTTTGAAAAGCCACCAGAGCTGATAAAGACTTCAGAGCTGAAGTGGGTTGCCAGTTGCAGTAAATTATTCATAGGAGCTGGTTTATCATGTAGCAAAAAGTTGCAGTAAGATGTTCAACTTAACACAAGATGATTATCTGAAGGACAAATTGCGAACTCCCCACTGGAAGTTTAAAGCAATACACACCAATTTTCAGGCTGAAAGCCATTTGTAATCCTTATGGCAATGTTCCCAGATGAAATCCCGCTGGAGACTGGTACATGACTCTGCATTTATAATAAGCAAACTTAATGCTCACCACCAGCAGTATTTATTTGCTATCCTGCTTTTGGCATAATAACTATGAGGGAGAAGCAGCCTGATTCACCACTACTTTATTCCATCGTTGAACAGTACTTCTCTTCAAATGAATCCATGAAGTCACTATTGTCAGGAGTAATATATTAACATATTAGGTCCAGTGTCTCACAGCAGATTCATACTTGACTACAACTTCAGCTAAAGAGCAGTCTGGTGGATCCCAGTAAATCCAGATTTAGCTACCATTGCTGTTACTTGGTTGTTTATATTGTTCCTGACTTTTATTTGGGCATTTCTTGTTATATAAACACAACTGAACGGAAGAACTTTCCAACCCTGATAAGGAAACTCTCGATAGAATTCAAGTTCATTATGAATCACATAAACAAATACATCACTAAGATAAAAATCAAGTGTTTTCCCATTTACTATTCACGTAGGAAGTGACAGGAGAGAGAGGTTGGGCTGTCCTGTGGCCAGAGTCAGGAGCATCGCTGCATCTGGTGCTGCCCTAAAAGACTTACTGATGGAGAAGTACAAGCATAAGAACACAGGCTGAGAATTACAGAAAGTTACCCCTAAGCCACAGGTCAACCTTTAGAAGATTCATGTTCTTTTTCTGAGGTAGGTTTTCAGCTGGTGCACCCTGATGATACAACTTTAAAACGATTATAACCGTATGTTATCCATGTTGAGGATCTATTCACTGTGAAACTCGTCTTACTGATAAGCTGACAAACAGCTAGCATACCAAGCGTAGCAATGCCTAATTTAGACTTAAATTGTAAAGTGCGTAAGAAGGAAACTACTCACTATTTCACTTCAGTGTTTAGATTTATATCTACTGAATTAACCCACCAGCATGCTTGCTCTTCTTCATGCCTGTGCACTAATTAACTTCTGAACTCTAAGCAACAATCAATATTTGATAGCAATAAGGCCAAGGTGCTCAGAAACTTTAAATTATATAGTGTGATGCTATAAATACAGGCTTAAGACATGAAAATGTTAACATTATTTTAATAGAAAACAGACAGGAACTCGATGCCAGACTTTTAAATTTAAATTCATGAACCTATATTGCAGTGGAATACCTAATTCTGCTGTTGCCTACTTTGGTATTCTGCTTTGGTTTTATTTAAAACAAGCAAACAAAAATCCTCTTACTTAAGCTCCACTTTTTAAATTGAATAGACCCGTCAATCGTTGTTTTGATATGTGCTTTCAGTTCTTACTTCCATAGTTTTCCTAATGCTGGTAACTACAGAATTAACAAGACATGGATAAAATTTTACTTGATTCTCTTCCTACAGCTTCTCTTGGTTTTGCTCTTACCTCTGCACAAGATCTCTACACCTCTTCCACAGGAAAAAAATAAAAGGCAGTAAAAAAAAAAAATCAGAATCATTCTAGAATAGACAACTGTGTCCTTTTTTAAAAAAAGTACGCTGTCTTACAGCTCCTGTGACTTTGTCCTATCTGAATTTTCCTTTTCCCTCTCCCACCCAGCCCTCTTTACCCTCCACGGTTTTCTTTGTGAATTCCTACAGAATCCTTTCTCTTTCTTACCCTGTTTCCTTCTCCTTCAACACATACTCATCTGCAAACAAACTCAGCCATCATCCCCATATGCTGATGCACTGGTCCATCCTTTACACCAGAGCTGACTCCTTCTGGCCAAATTAAAATCTGGGCTAGTTCATTGCCATCCATGTATAACCATTTGGTAGCTCAGCATCAACAGGTTTAAAATCAGATTTTTAACTTTTCACAAATACACTCAAGTGCTTCACATCACTATGGGCACAGTCACATCCAGGTAACCATGCGTTTATGTAACACACATCTTGAACTTCTTCCAAAGTCATCAAATCTTGTTATACAGCCTTTTTTTTTCCTGCAAAACACCTCTAAAATGCAGCTTTTCCACTCGAAGTTGACCCTTGCTGGCTTCTCTCACTGATGTCAACACTCATGCCCTCTTCAAGTCCATCCTGAATGCTTTTGAAAACTTGGTTTTCAGGTTGTCTTTCAGGAAGGCAATATCCTTCCACTTGATCTGTTTTCCAAGCTGTATAAACTGCTTGTCGTCTTTTTCAAAGCCCTTCTCCACCACTCCTTTTTTTACTTATCAGCCTAGCAAGTATCAATAGGTTATCTTCCAACTCCTAATTAGGTCAGGATGCTCACCTTCATTGGTCCCATTTTTCAAGCAAATATTCCTGGCAGCTCGGAGATGCAATGCTGGCATCTTTCAAGGAACTTATCTTCCTCTGCACATTCCACAGAATTTCCCTTTTGCTCAGATATCAAAGAAAAAAAACCAAACCCCACAAAAAATAAAACAATAATTTTGCTGATGTACCAAAAGCGTTACTCAAGAACGCTATATCAGTACCTCAGAGCTTTCCCTTCTCCTCTCTACAACAATCTCCTGTTCCTAATATTCTATTTGTAGACTTTCGCTCTTCAAGTCAAGGGCATACCTTTTATTAGAAGGCTGTAGAGCTTCTGTATCATTATTGAGATGCCTAGAACGACAATATTAAGCATAACAATAAAAAAATACAGTGCCAGGGATGAGTCAGGTAGCTTACCACTTCCCAGAAAAAAACATATGTGTTTTTCTTAGTGGTGTAGCCTTCTGAATGTTTGTTAAAATAAACTGTGTTATTTATACTCTTATTACCTTTTTCTAAACTTAATTTGATACAATTTTGTGTCTGCAACTAATAAATCAGGCAAATTACAAGCAAGCACCACACCTTCTTAATTAAGGTACTCTACTAACATCTTGATCTCGAGGGTTTGGGGATTCTTTTTGGTTTTGTTTTTATCCAGTCCAGTCATCTTTAATCCTGTATGGTAGTGAGCAATGACGATGGATACAGAGGTCCTTAATTCCTCTTGGCTTCCACAAGTGCTGAGAACTTTCAGCATTTTGGAAAGGGAACAAAGTGAGGTAGTTACATGTACAACTTTGAGAAGAATTCCCAGCTCCTTACAGATATCATTTAACCCCTACGCCTACTGGCTCTGCCGGCTCCACTGAAAGCAATCACAAATCTGTTTCTAATTTCAGATGAGCTAGATCTCACCCATTCTCCTTAGGATCATGCTTACATTTGATTTAAGGTTTCCAGAGGTACCACATTGACACCAACATATGCAAGTACAAGAAAAATTGTCTAAAAGGTGCTGAAGACAATAAAATACAGACATTAAAACATCTACATGAGTGAGGTACTATATACAGAAAAGGAAAATAAAAAGGCAGCACATTTCAACCTAAGCTGATTAGTGAAAGTCTGATTATCTTTTGTTTGTTTAGGCTACCAGCAGGGACATACTTAATTTTCCCAACAAAATAAAACACCCACAAGAGTTCAGCAGTCAAGTTTATAAAGTGACCTTCTTGCAAGCACCTTTGAGAGAAGAACAAACTGAAACACAAAACCAACTGCTCTTAACGTCTTAAAAAGTCTCAGCAAGCAAAGTAGTTTTTCAGTCTGCTGCTACAACATGCAAAGGAGTAAATCCCATAGCAAGAAGAATGGGGCTTGATTCATTCACAGCAAACCTAAAACAAGTCTGACGTGATTCCACTGAAATCAAATGAACTGTCAGGATGCAAGAGAGGCTTTCCCCCTCTTCCTTTGCATGTGATAAAGTTTATAGATTATATATAACAAGCAGCATCCATACACTGGCCTAAGTGAAAACATAGGCTGATTTTACTGTGCAAAGGCTGCAGTCAGAACACGAGTGGAACGTCTTACCAAGGCTGAGGTGAAGCTGGAACCTAAAGATCCTGTAGGACTCAGAGAATGTAAAACAGTGAAAGGTGCTTCATGCTGTGATTTTTAAAATCACCCCAGATTTTACGGGAAGGCGGGCTACCTGTCATCCCATTTAGTCTAGGCTAGTGGGGCAGCTGAAGCCATGCTATAAAGAAGCCAATTAGAGACTTAATTTACAATGTACTGAATATGGTGAAATTAATGCACAAATTAAAGTTGAAGTAATAGCCTAGGACATCCCACAGTTGGTCATGGCTCTCTGACAAAAGGGAAGCTCTGAAGGTTTTACCTAGTCCTATTAGCAGTGTTTGTTTCAGCAACAGTTTTAACCTCCCACTTGACCTCCTAACTTCTCAGTGCTTGGTGTTAAATAATTATACTCTAGAAGTCTTACTATGGGTATTATTAAACTCGTGAATTAGTTAGGAACGCAGTATGGCAACCCATGAGGTGAGCAGCACTAGCTATCTGGAGTACTATCAGTGTTCTAACACAGTGACTAGTTAGAAAACCTCTGCAGTGCAGCAGAGGACTTCAAAATAAACACCAAAACAAGGAAAAGAATTTTACTTTGTTTAAACGTGGAAATACGAGAGAAACTCAGCACAGATGTACAGCATTCACACAGATAATTGTCTTCAGTTTTTAGTCTCTTGCATGGCTTCAGGAATTGTTGTACGGCTGGGACTGTGACATACTGCCATCTGGGAACCCGATCTTGAAGGCTTATTACTTGCAGGTATATTGTGCATTTCCATACACAGAACATTTAGTCCTGCAGTTTCAGTAGTAAGCAGCTCTCTTACCAAGCTCTGCCACTTGAGCTGCTCAGTGGATACTTCTCTAGTCCTTTCACAGGTTAGAATTAGTCATTTTTCAGAGTAAAACCCTGACTCTATTAAAGTTTGCAGAGGTTTTGCCTCAGGTTTTCATGTCATATACAGTCTATAATTACAGAACAGGCAAATACTATATATGGCCTGCTTTCATGCTCAGTAGCATTATTTTTAATAAATCACTCTATAACAAATGAAATCTCTGCCAGGTTTAGTAGCCATACATTTAGCATTTAAAAACACCAGTGGCACTTTGTCATAATATGAATCAAATTTCAGACATCTGATGTCTTTGCCATGATTTCCTTTAAATGACTTAGGTGACTTAACAGTCAAGTTCACAACAGTATATTAATGGAGGATGAGTTAGCCTGAATATTGATGATGGAGACATGACTGATAACCACCAAAGAAAACAAAGAGCAGAGGGCACCTGTACCATTTTTTGTTGGTCATTTCTGTCATCACAGTTGAGCTTTTCTCTTTTTATAAAAGGTCAAAGTGTCATTTACATTTCACTTTAAGTTTGGGCTAATTGCTTTAACAGATGAGGGCCTTTGGCATGGTTGTTCAGTGTACAGGGGTGAGAGGTGCAGACTGGTACAGCTCTCAGTCCTGTGGAGAACAAAGGAAAGTTACTCTGTTCCCATCCTGGCAAGTTTGGTACTATTTCCCCTCTTAAACCAAGTTAAGCCCATTAAGCTGAAGAAAACCATTTCTGATATTTTAAATGGACAGCATCAAAATCAAAGCAAATCCTTAAATACACTAGCCTACAAAAAGTAAAAACATTGTTCCTTAGCTGTACAGGATGTATTTCAAGCAACAAAGTCTATCACTTCAACTGATTTCTTCCAATCCTTATTGTTGATCTCTCTGTAGAGACTGACAGAAGCTCATGAAATTTTATCCAACCAAACTGTATCCTAAAAGAAAATTTCTTTCCTGTAACTTTTTTAAGCCTTCCAAGGCAAGTGTACATGTACCTGAATAGAAATGGCACTTTTCTTGCCCACCAGACATTGAAGTAGTGGCTCCACTGTTTGCAGGGTGACAGCAAATGACACTCAGAGCAAGAAGTCAGCATCTAGAATTTAAATGAAGAGTCTGTATACTATGACCTCATGCAAAAACTGTAGCTTCGATCCTGCCTGTGTTCATGAATAAATTGCAAAGTTCACAAAGCTCTGCAAAGAAAATTGAAATGTGTTTCAGGCTGGAATACTGTGCTCACATCCCAGAGACGACTCCTTTCTTCTGGTCCCCAAGAAAAGGGCAAAGAAAAAGCATCACCTTATACATTTTCATCACTGAATGTAATTTTAGTGCTAACGACATTTTTTAAAGTGAAGGTGGAAATGAGGAAGGATATTAGAAGGAACCATACACAAGGATTTCTTACAGTAGTTAAGTTTTAAAAAGACTTTCTAGACTAGAACAAATAAATAAAGCAAGCTGTTTAAAAAGCAGGAAATTGCTTTAATGTCAAGCAGGACATTAATGCCAATCCAACTGTCCTGGCTGTGTGGGAAGCCTAACTGTGCTTGGCCGAGTGAGCTTCATTTCTCCTACGACTAAGGACACTGCCAACTTATTGTTGTGCCCCTTGCACAAACCAGGCTGGAAACCTTGGCAAGAAACGAAATGGTAAATACTGTGATATGCAAACGCACGTTACCTAACTGTGTAAATAGTACAATACCTCCCCCCTGGGTTTTCATTCATTAGGGCTCGATTTCTGTGGCGTTCAATCACACTGCGAAGGCTCGCGTATAAACTTAAGCCTTACACGTACCCAGAGGCCAAGTAGAAGAGGCTCAGCTTTTCTGAGTAACAGCTTATCTAGTGGACGAGGCAGCAAAATAAAACCAAGAACTCTACAAACCGGTGACCTTCAAGTACAGCAGTGAATAGCTAAAATAGCTACACTAAGCTTCAGGCTGCTGAGGTATCACTAGGCTGTGAAGCTAAGCCACCTTCATCATGAAAGGCAGATTGTGTCACAGATTTTCCTCTGCATTTTCTGTCTGTCTTAGAAGCCTTTATTTTATTATCTGAAGTAGATTATCCTGTAATGGTATCTGTAGGACACAGACCTGAAGAAGAGAAAAAGCCCTCTGTCTTGCTATTTAGAATTAATATGAAAGCTAGGTACATCAATCACTTGTAATTAAAAGTCACTGAATATTCACAATATAAATAATACAGTTCTTTCAGGACTCTTTTAAGTAAATACATTTTACCGCATCCTTTTGATTGTTCTAAAATAACAAGAATTACTACTGTTAGCAGCCTCCTAATTTGCATATGAATAAAAACCCTAAGAAGAATTATTACATTGTTCAATAAACTATGTAGTGATTTGTACTATTTTGCACAGCTGATTCTCCCCAAAGCGCAAATTTGCGTCCCCACATGGGCCACCTAGGACCAGATCCTCCCTAGGAGTGCAGGGGTGGCAGGGGCACGCACCGGAGAAATAGTGGTTTGGGAATTAACCGCTCCCTCCCTGCTCCTCCCCTCCTTCCCAGGGGACGACGGCCCACGGCCATGACAGAGGAGATGCTGTGCTAAGGCACTGCCAAGGGAGATACACCACTGCAGTCCTGACCCATGCACCCACGCCAAACTGTCAGGAAGGAGGCGAGTGACACTCCCAATTCCTAGACACTAGACACTTGTCTCCAAGGCCCAGGTAAGCCTGTGCAGAAGCTTATGAAAGAGACAATTCAATATTTGCATCCTGTCCTTTCCACAACTGGGTTGTCATGACCACAAAGCTCGGGTAATCCACTGAACCAGCACCTACGTCCTGAGTTTTGTCAGTACCCTAATGGAGCAGGTAACTGCAGATCGTGGGGTCTGCAGTCCCTGCTGTGGGTTTTGGAAACCTTACTGTTCTGTGGTAGGCACAAGCTGGCCTCACACTGCTTCAAGGCTCTTGGCTTCCTCAGCAAAAGGGAGAACTGAACCTCTGCTTACAGTAAGATTACTACATGGGAAAACCTATTTCACTGAGTGGGTTTCTCTGTATTGTACATATTATGTTGGTCTGTGACATGCATTAAGTGTAGCAAAACCACAAAAGAGCATTTGCAGAGCTAAATTTAACTCAAAGTCACATTATTTGTACTTAGCTTTTCCCCCAAACAAAACCAGACTGAACTAAAACGTCGGATTTTCAGTCAACAAACTGCTGGTCCAGATCGTTCCTTGGTACGCATCTGGAGGACATAACTACAACTAACTACAAGTTATTTCCTTTGGCATGCTCCTTTCAAAAAACACTGTTGTTATCCTCATAAGCAGAATCACAGAGGAGCAACTTGTCAGAGAATCTCCAGTACAACTCACTCCGTAACTTATACTTGTCAGACTCACAGCAGGAAAGAAACTTGGAGAGTTAAAAATTACACTACCAACTTCTTGGAAATTCCAGATGAAATCGCATGGTCTGCTTCAAGCCAACAGAGCCCTTTCCTTGTGAACTAAACCACATCAGCCCTCAAAGCAGGTACCAGAAAATTTTATTCCTGCAACATTCAAAGAACAACTTTGGAGATGAATGGGAAAGTTGAAGTGACAGGCTACATCCTCATCTGAGATTCCAAATCAGACTAATGTACCCAACCCTGATATGGTGTTGAGCGCAATCTGACTTGTTAGGATCTGACTGTAGAGATTTATTACAATTTTGTGCTTGTAGTCACTGAAGGGAAGAAAAATGTTTTGAAGACAGGGCAGAAAAACAATCTGAGTCCACGTGGACCCATCTGTTTTCGCATCAGAGAAGCGAAAGCAATGTGTTCTCATCACTGATCCAGCTTTCCAGCTTTTAGATTACAAACCTGGAGAAAAAGTTCTTCCATTTTGTAAGATCAGAACTTCATGCATGCACAACTGCTCCTAAGCAAGCCTTTTTCATATACATTAATGTAGGTTTTTCACTTAGCTGTTCTGCCTTTGAGTATGAGAGGTCAAATTCTGACATCTCTCACTAAGAATCTCTTCAGAAACACTCCTGAATCTTCTGCACAAAACCTGGTCCTGCAAGGGGATCCTTTTAACTAATTAGCAAAATCAGACAAACATTACCTCTTACAGTTTTTTCTGTCCCTCCAACTTTGTTGCTCTTCAACTGTTTGCAAGGAAGTCAAAGAGAAATGAAGATCAAACCTGCCGTAGTTCTTGTAGGTGTTGTCTTTTTCCTCTTAGTGACCGTAACTATGGATTTCTCATCTCAGGTAGTATTTCTAAGATTACAATATTCCTTCAAATAATTTACATGCAGTTATGAATGGAGTCTATAGTGGGCAGATTTCACTTTAGTTGAAAACAATCTACATAGGGTATTAAAAATATATTTGGAAGCCAGAAATGGGCATTCTGCAGCAAACAGTTCAACCATAATTATTCAGCATGGCTCCTGTTGAAAGTGGGAAATTAGGTACTTCAGAGTATTAACCATGTACATCACACATCTGTCAGAATAACATTTAGCTCATTTGACAGTTCACATTTAGATTTGCCTTGAGTGCTCAAGAAGGTCCCAGTTCTCACAGTCCATTGTTATGCAAACACTTAAAATTGCTCCTGTTACTTATAATATTGAATTAAAAAATGCAATCTGGGAAAAAAGCAATCTGATTGCTTCAGAAATTCTTAAAAACCCCAAATTCATATTTACTAACAAGGAATAGTATAAACTTGGAAGAGATGTTTAAATCTGTTTTAATTATTATTATATTGATCTAGGTAATCCTGCTCCAGCAGGGGGATTGGACTAGATGATCTTTCGAGGTCCCTTCCAATCCCTAACATTCTGTGATTCTGTGATTCTGTGTGAAATCAATAAGTGAAAGGACTTAGTGTCATGACTACACTGGACACACATAAAAACACGATTAGTCGGTCACTGTCATAATTCTATCCAGCAACACTAAGTAATGAGATGATGCTTATATAACGCTGACATCGCACAACATTTTGAAGTCAGTTGGTACCCACTATACGTCCAGATCGTGAAAACACTGTGCAGGCACATTATAACAAAGGGAGCCTCTTAATCACGTCGTGCTACATTAATGCAATGGTATTCGATAATTTCTATCTGAACAATGGGAGATTTCCTCATTTGAACACATTTGAGGACAAATGAAAAATTTAAGAATTTGGTTCTGTGTTAATATAAAATAGAAGATCTGACTAAAACCCAAAACTGATCTGAAATTCACAGCTCTGATTTACCATCACTGGCATGATCTCCTTACATAGTGAGCTCTGTCCCTGCCCTTTGGTCACAGACCTCCATACTAAATGCAGAGCACCATGATCTATAAAAGTTCCAGGTTTAATGTGGTAACTTATCTCAGTTTCCTCCAGCTTTTTATTTAAACTTCATGTTATTTTAATAAAACTTGTGAGTTCATATGCTGTACTGCTATTTTTTCCTTCCCAAAGCAATGCCATTAGTGAGTCAGTCAATGCAGACCTCACAATTTTAAGGCTAATTTCAGAGTTCGAAAGCACTAAAAATAAACGCTGAATGGAATATGCATACTGAATAAATTGCTACATCTTTAACATAGTAAGACCAACAAAGCTCCAATGCTCGCAATCAGTGCAGTTCCCCACTAAACAAATACAAAGTTAATATCATAGTAACATCTGAATAACTTAAATGCACTCATCAGCTTTTTCGCTTGATTGCTCTAAGCCTTTCTGGACAGCCAGCTGAGCAGATAGGCTTGGCACAGCAGAGCTATCCCTGTATAATTTGTTTAATCACACTTTAAAAGAAAAGAAAAAAAAAAAAAAAAAGGCAAATGATTCAAGAAATATAGCAACTATTTTTAAAGCTATAAGGCTCTTTACCATACAAAAAGACATTAAAACCCCCTAGTTTCTTTAAAGGCATACCACTGTTGTTCTACTGTAACAATCAGTGTTATTTCTGTACATGCTAAATTGAATCAAAATCCAAAGAAGTCCAGCTGTGACTGCCACTTAGTTGACACGTTAGTAGATTTAAGAGCCAAAGAGGACCATTATTTTTTTTACTTTGATCTTCCATATGCCACAGGCTATATACTTCCACCTGCTTATCTCTAAGTCCAATAACTTGTATCACATTAAATTACAGTTTCCAGAGTTGTATCAGCTTTGGTGACTTCGGCAGTTACTGTCACTGCTGCTTATGATGGCTAGTCATCAGCTCTGATATGAATAGGTGCTTTATTCCTAATTTGTATCCAACTGGCCTTAATTTCTGGCCATTGGTTCTTGAAACAATGCTAAATTAAAGTCTCTAGTATCCCATATTTTCTTTTGGGGAAAATACTTCTACTCTGTAAATATAACCAGGTTTCAATTGAACTCAGCTCTTGCTAAGACCTAGTTTGCTGATTTCAAATTAATTCTTTGACAAACATAGCTCTTTTCTTGGCTTACAAATCAATGCACTTTTTTTTTCAGTTACTCATAAATATACACTCAAGATTTTATGTGAACAAATAATTTCTGATATTCTCTCTGCTTCCTGATTGGACAAATGATGGTTAACAAACAGGAGAAAAAAATCTCTTGTTCACAGAAACACACTGTGGATACAATCATTCCATAAACATTTCCGCAAAAAACCCTACTCGGCAAATGGTGAACAATACTAGAGAGAAACTAAGCTGAAACTGCACTGCTGATCAGAATTGGAATGAATGCTGTGAAAGTAATGTGGCTCGGGTAATTACAGAGAGAGTTAAATATGCTTCCATGGGGACTGAATTTGGTCCATGAATTCTAAATGAGCCAGTGGATGACTTCAATTAATGGAATGACATAATAAAATTATCAATAAACTAAAGAAATTATAAAGTGAATCTTCCATCTACAGTATTAATTACCTTCTCTAACTGTTATTCACATAACTGTCAAGAATTTGAGAAACAAAAATCTGACCTTCAGAACTCTTAACTCTGATGAAGTAACAAATGACATATAACATCAGTCAAAAGAATGTTTAAATTGACAACCATCTGACCATTACTACAATATCTATCTCCAAGTGCTACACGTGTGTTCCAATAACTATGTAGGTTTTATGCTGAATTTATATTATAAACAACAATTGGTTTTAAAGACTGCTGATTGAAATGGCAATTTGCAATGAGAAGAGACATCTTTAAAATATGGATAACTGTAGTAATTGCTACATACTAGGCAACTCTGATCTATTTCAAATGAATGCACTTACAAAATGTGAAATGCTCAGAGTGTTAGATTATGAGACACTGCAGGTACCCAACACAGCTGTTTTATTTCTCCAAAAGCATTAATTAAAAACATTTTCAACTTAACAAAGGAAAGCCCTGTCCTTCTTTTTTGTTTGTACTATATATTTTTTGAGATGAAAATGAACTGAACTATGGAAATTTTTACACCTATTCCACCTGGTAGAGAAAGATTGTTAATATAAAATGGGAAGTTAATTTCACTTTTAAAAAATATTTCAACTCAACACTGAAGTAGTGTACAGAGTATCAGGGTACTGTGCGTATGTGGCCTCAGGATAGCCTCTTAATACATTTTTGTTAGGAGAAAAGAAATACATGGGCACTTGTGCAGTACCACTGAAATGATTAAGATATAACTGAATAAGATGGAGCACACTTTTCACCAGTCACATCATGTACAAGGCCAGAGACAGCTACCACTTTCACATGTGGACAGGAGCTATGGCTTCTAGCAGTTCTCAACTGATATGCAGTTGACAACAATGCTCTAGTACAAACAAGACCTAAGAGGAGTCGTTCTGACGGACACCAAAACCATACGTCTACGTCGAGTAAAGCCGGCTCCACGCTGGGGAAGGCAGAGCGTAGCACACCTATGGCCCATTAACAAGCTCCCAGCGGTCGGTGGGGTGTCCTGCAAGGCCCCACTGGGGGCCAGCACCACACAGTGCAGCACATGGATGCTGTCCCAAGGCCTGCGCTTCTCTGTTCAAGAGATCACGAGGTGTTTACAGTGTTGGTAGCGAAATGGCTGATGGCCTCAAGCCAGTGAATACCACATCACTGATGCTGAGCTACAAGCCGTATTGCTTTCTGAAGATACTTGGTCCCTCTGCAGCAGTCCTTTACAAATTTCTAGTGGGACCCTTTATGAGGGTCAGTGGGTTCCTCTCCACACGGTGAGGAACACCACTCATCACTCCATACTAATAGTGCTCATTTGCAAAGTACTTGAGTGAGATCTCTGAGTGGGCTAACTTTAGGCTCCTAGATCAGTGTATTAGCCAACCATTGCAAAAGTCAGCAGCAGCTTCAAAAACACAACAGCCAGTGTATTTTGGGGGTGTTAGCTCCAAAGCCCTTTGGCACCAGCTCACTGGGTGTATGTAATAGGCTACTGTAAGCCTATACTCCTGAACTGAACCAAATCTGAAAGGCAGTGTTACCTTTAATCAGCTTAGTGTCCAACATGAAAAGCACAGAATCTGAACCCAAAATCCAGTGCCAGGTTTATCATCTAGAAGCTCAGCAATATTTCACCTTCTTGTTTTCAAATATTTTGATGTTTTAACTTGTTGAAATCCTTTTGGTCAAAACTATTCATGCAAAAAATTACGTACTCTAAGACAAGAAAAAAAATTGCCTGAAAATATATGTGCATTTTTATTTCCCAGATGAGAACAGTTTTGAACTATTGTATAATATTCAGGCTAACAACTCTAATCTTTTCTAAATTAAAACACTACATAAGAGCTTGAAATGCTCTGATAATTTTAAATTCTTAGGCACTGCACTTGCTCACAACAGTTTGTTTCAATTACATTTTCAATGCAGTTTTTTTACTACAGATATTCTGGGCAAATCACCTTAAAAATGTGAACTAGGGAGAAAAGTTCTTACAGTGACCATCACAAGCTCAGTAACCATGATCTGAAACTTATAAAATGCAAAGAAATCTTAAGAAGACGTTAAATTTAAATAGTCTGAAAACCAACTCCTTTGATATTCCACTTACCCTCTTTTCCTGCCTCAGCCTCATCTATTTAACAAAATGCTGAATAGTTTCAGTCAAACTATAGAGACAGCATATATATGTCCCTCTCTTCCTATATCAGTAACACATATCAACAGTGGACAAGATAGCCAAGAAAGATGATAATGATGCTAAAGTAGGATTTAGTCATATAGAGAGGCAACAGAATTCAAGATGAAGAGGACAACCCAAGGGCTGAGAGGCAAGTACAAAAATTAAAGCAATGCAGAAAACATGCAAGGTCATGATAACATGATACACAAAACATGAAATGGAAATACTTCATAAATTATTAAAAAACAATTCTGGGAAGAACTTTCTGTAATCACAGAATCACAGAATCACAGAATGTTAGGGACTGGAAGGGACCTCGAAAGATCATCTAGTCCAATCCCCCTACCGGAGCAGGATTACCTAGACCATATCACACAGGAACAGCAATATAAACTACACAGGTTTTCTTAAAAAAAAAACCCCAACAACAACAACAAAAAAAAAACAAACCAAAAAAAACCCCAAAACCCAAACTGAAAAAGCCCCAGATCTGTGAGCTGTATGGTACAACAGAGCAGAACAGAGGTGTTAATTTATTTATCCTGTTGTTTCTGTGCATGAGCATTCTTTGTGGTCCCCAGTGTACTTCCCTGTGCACTCCACAAGTTTGCTTACTGCTATTTTTTACTGATACGATGCATTATTCTTTTCTGCAGTAATGTGATGAAAGCCAAGTTTATCAAGTCTAGGTAAATTACATCAGAACTTTCGCCAGTTGAAGTTTGTATTATCTCTATGGAAATCCTGCTCTACAAGGAAGAAGCTTTCTAACCAAACGCCTCTGATAGCACTTTCTGAGTACCCTCCTGGCATGACTTCTGATCAGCATTTGCAATCTTTCCTCCCATTAAAGGTCATTTTATGCTTCTGTATCTTTTCAGCACATCTTGTAATGTATGTAAAATTGTACCAGTACCTCTACTGTAAAATACTAAATAGTGCAACTATTTTAAAAGAACTCTCATCTATTCTCCGAGATGAGCATTTCTCTTTTATTTAGAAGAATGGATGATTGAACAGATATGGCATATTACAGATAACTGCTTTTATTCCTGTTATATTTTGTGGTTAGGGGTTGTATTTGCTTTTTCAAACACAAATCATCTGTGGCACTGGCCAAGTTACCTTTGATTCTTCTGCTGCATCTACCTTCATAAAACAAGCAGTCACTTCTCAGTCAGAAAAATGCTTATCGATTAGCCAATATTAATTTTAAAATACCTTTGTTTTCTAAGAGCCTTCTTGGCTCTAAGTTTTCAAGTAATTCAAGTTCTTAATGTTTTTCCTTCTGGTCCTAAATATTCATAGCACTCAAAGGAATTTAATTACTCTTTGAATTCTTGCTTTTTAATATCAACTCAGGTCCAGGAACCTGAATGTCAAGATTACAGCTTTAACCAGATCACTGGTTTCAGCTTATATTAGTATTTTCCTTTTTCATTATTCACGCTCACCTTCAGCCACGATCCTGTACAGTAGGCAAGAATATAGATTTCAAAAGCATCTAAGACATTTAATTCTAGGCAATTCTATCAAAACAAAAAAAATTCTTTGAAACAAAACAATTTCTCCAAGAGTACATAAAGGCTATACACTCCCAAATGAGAAAATCGATGTTACTCTTAGGAAAAAAAATGATTGCTTTTCAGCTATTTCATTTCACTATGGTTGGAGTTTCAATTCCAAGTGATCAGTTCTCTCAATTCTCACAGGCACCCACAATGTTTTTACACTACATGGTTTCAAACACAAAAATAAATAAGCAGCAATATCCACTCCATTATTTCCAAATTGAGGGATGTAGAAGATATTTCCTCTGATCCAGAGTAATGCAGTTTTACAGCTTTTTTTCTTTGCTTTTGTTTTTCATCAGTGAAGTGGAACACACAAAAGACCAATCCTAGGTCTGAAACCTAAAGAAGGACTCTTGTGCTTCTTCTTTTGAATTAAAGTGTCTTTTACCCTGTGAACGGAGAATGGCGTTCATAAGATGAAGAGACAGGTTAGTCTCTGGTACTACTATCATAAAGACCTATGGTGAGCTGCAAAATACAGTCCACAAACCACTCACCAGTCTATGCTTAGACAATGGACCTACTGATAGATCCACACTTGTACTTTACAAGCTAATAATTCACCACCACTGATCTTCACCTGCAAATAAACAACTCTCTTCAGTTTGAGAGAATCTCTCCTACCAGCCAACAGACACTGAATTTGAATGAGGTAAACCATACAGAACACTGGGTAACGGTGATATTATCTATATCAACAGAAAGCCTCTTGAATCAAACCACAGCAAGTACAGAAATCATTTACCCATGGCAAATGGTTCAGTACAGAATTTGCTCCAAAACTAGAAATCAGATCAACAGATTCTCTCTCTGAAACTTTGCACAGAAGTAAATAATGAGAATTTGGCCAGAATCAAACTTAAGGAAAAAGATTAAAAAAATAAAATAATATACAACTTGAAATGATATATTACAGTCTTCATCCACAACACGTTCCCAAGAAGTCCTGGACTGCCTGTGCTAGGCCAAGGAAAGACCGGTTGGTTTTGGAAACATTTGAAACATCTCTGTAGCTCCCTGATGTATCTGTCATATATTCTAAAGAGGCTGCAGCTTTGAAAAAGTGTTCGCTGGCTTTAGCTTCTCAGGCATACATCAGAAAAACTCTCTACTTCGAAAGGGATTGCAAAAAACTAACACCAGATTTTGCTTCCATTGCAAGCAAGGTCACAGTTTCTATTAACTTTACTATCATCAAAATCAGGATTTATGCACTGAAATTAACAGAAATATAAATAGCCTCGATGAACTACTCAGCAGGAGTGCCTTATATAAGACATTAATTGCTGTAGCAAGCAGGCCCTTCACAGAATATGTTTAAAACAAAAATTAAAATTCATTAATGCTTATAACAATCCTTGCTAGGCAGTTTCACTAACTCTGTAACTTTATCTTCTATTACTTGGACCTTTGCTGAACTGAGCAATGCAGATTAAAAAAAAAAAAAAAAAAAAAAAAAGAGCTATTCTAGTTCCGGAAGCACTTACTGTGGAAATACCCTTGTTCCCAGAAAGCATGTTGTATGTACATAAAGTCAGTGGTAGGCCCAGTGCTTAGATCATTCCACAAGACTTAGTGAAAAAGGCAAAGGAAAACAATGCGCCTGACGGTGCTGTCAGACGCGGCCTCTGGAAGAACGTGGAGAAGCACAGACCCCTGTGCAGGGACACTAAGAATCAGGCCGACCAGCTAAGCTGCCACTCTCGTGATGCAGCTGCTTCACTCTGTATGAATAATGACATACTTCGGCCGTACAGAGAGAGGAATGACTACTCTCTCTGCTGCATGGTGTGACTTTTCACTGCAGAGTATCTGGACCAAGATATAATTGGATGTTTTGTACAGTTCAGTTTCTGTCTTGCACTCTGTATCTGTCTGCATACATAAAAGAATCATCAGTCTTGCACTCTGTATCTGTCTGCATACATAAAAGAATCATCATAAACCAGGTAATTGCTAACTTCAGACCAATGCGTTAGCAGGTCCTTAGAAAGAAATGGTACTACGGAGAGCAGATGTCAGATCAGTCTGTCTTACACACAGATGTTGAATGAGTCTAACATTTACCTTAAAGACAAACATGAACATCAACCCTGAGTTTGCATGTGACTGACAGCTGTTAAAACAGCTGCTGTGCTGTTTTTTATTGCTTAAAAAAAACTCCCTGAAAATGTTTATCGTAGACATCTCATCTTCAGGGCAGTGATTTTTCAAGTCTGAAGGGTCAATCATTGATCCACACCAGCAGGTTTTGTTCTGTTCTTCCTTATTCCCTGACAACCACTGAAATGTGCTAGTATCAGCAGCTGCTAGATGTGGGGTTGTCCTGGTTTGGCCCAAACCAGGCCAATTAGTCTTAGAGAAACCAAGGTCACTGCTAAATTCCTCGCTGCTTACGAGTGAAGAGCCAAAGGGGGGTTGCACCTGCAGGGAGGAGCAGACAGGGCAGGTGACCCAAGATTGACCAACGAGGTATTCCATCCCATACACGTCATTCTCACTTTCCTATTTATCACTAACCTACTGCCTCCTGGAAGTGGGGCCCAGGAGGGAGGGGCCCTCCTGTCTCCCACTGATTGGTACCAGCTTTGCCAATTCTGCAGTTAAAAGCCTGCAGGTGTGATGGCAGGGGGAGCTACTGCATTTTCCCCTCTGCCCGTGCTGTGGGGAGCAACTCTGCCTGAGGAGGATTTCCAAGCTCTCAGTCTTGGTTTTGTGTATATTTGTATATATTTGATTATTTCTATTATTACTATTATACTCTTTTTCATTACTATAGTTTATTAAAACTGTTTTAACTTTCCAGCCCATAAGTCTCTCTCCCTTTTCCCTTTCCCCTTGGGTGGGTGGGGGGGGAGGGTTAACAGAGAGCATCTGCCACAGGTTTAATAGCCAGCCCAGCTTTAAACCGTGACAGATTTATTGGTGCCCAACGTGGGGCTCGAGAGAAGCTCCAACAGGTTGCTCTGATAAGTTGAATCCTGGCTCTGGTGGGAGGAGACCCAGAGGGCTCAGCTGAGAGAGTATCAGATTTCTTCCTTTGAGATTTACGAGGGGTTGGAAAGTTAAAACAGATAGTGAAGATGGTGATGTCATTTTTGAATGCTGTGTTATCTCATCTTTTTATGGAGTTTCTTTCACAGTTGAGTATTGCAATGATGCCTTACCTGCCGTGGGCACTGTGTTATTGGTTGCTTCTTATGAATGTTTACATGCAGTTTAGCAGTGGGCGCTGGTCGAAATGTATTGTTTTGGTATGGGGTTTGATACTGATTTATGCTGTGATAAACTGGGCAGTTAATATTCCGATCTCTTATCTCTATGACACAATGATGGGCAGCTTTAATCGCGAATCAGTAGCAGCAACTTCATCTGCACGCTCCAGGCGTCCTTTAGCTGATTCTGTTATGATTACACTTCCAGTTTTACTTTGGGAAATAATAGTACCTTCTCCTTTTCTGCCAAGCTGATTCCACTAGATTTTGCGAAATTAGGATGGTGCTGTCTAGGTGGCATGTTTTTATTTTTGGTTGTCCTGAATGTGTTTCTGATGTGGGATAAGATTAAATATCGGTGCAGGGACAGTTGTAGGTGTTATGCAACCACCTCAGATCCTACAGTGTGTACTGCCGCTACAGCCACTAAACCCACTGAAGCCTCGGCAGCCTGTACCACAGCTGCTACACCCCCCAAGATGGCCACTGCAGCTACTCAGACTCTCAGCACTCCCACGACAGCCACTGCATCTACTCAGACCCCAGCATCTATCGAATCTGTACCAATTGCTCCTGTAACCAGGAAGAAATACCAAAAGAAATCAGCTAGTAAAGTGAAGGATGATGACTCAGAGCCTTCTAAGGCAGAGCCATCATATGACCCAGGTGAGGGCCCTTCTCAGGCAGAGTCAGGGCCTGACACAGATGGGGGTTTCCTCGATCGTCTTTTTAAAGCAGACCCATCACAGAACAAAGGTCCTTCTAAAGCAGAACTATCACAAGAGGACTCGGACGTAGAGATAACCTACCACTCCTTATCCCTGAAGGACCTGAGAAATATAAGGAAAGACTTCAGCCGTTATGACGGTGAACCTATTATAACCTGGTTGCTCCGATGCTGGGATAATGGGGCAGATAGCATGCAATTAGATGGCAGAGAAGCCAGACAGTTGGGATCCCTGTCCAGAGATGGTGGTATTGATAAGGCGCTCGCAAGGAAGTCAAACACTATCAGTCTCTGGAGGCGACTCTTGTCAGCTGTAAAGAGCAGGTATCCCTATAAAGATGATGTTATGAGCCACCTAAGCAAATGGACCACTATAGAAAAAGGTATTAACTACCTTAGAGAACTAGCTGTGCAAGAGATCATTTATAGACACCCACGGGACATTGTAGATCCTGTAGAACCTGATGAAGTGGAATGCAACCGATCCATGTTCTGGAAGGTCGTGAAGAGTGCTCCACCAACACATGCCCATACATTGTCAATATTAGTATGGGGAGAAGATGATATGGCACGTTCTACTGTGGGCAAAATGGCTAACTGTATGCGACAGTATGAAGATAGTATTTCTTCCCCACTGCAGGCCCGTGTCTCGGCTGTGGAAAAACTGACTAAGGAAAACAAGGACTCATTTAAACAACTGTCAGACAAACTGTCCAGGATCGAGAATAAACTTGACTCTCTACCTACACAGGCGCGCGTTGCAGCCGTTAGGAGAAAACGCTCTCCTACAGGACCAGCTCAAAGGAAACGGAACACATCACGAGGTATCCTGTGGTTTGCCCTGCGTGGTTATGGGGAGGACATGAGCAGATGGCATGGACAACCTACCAGTACCCTACAGGCACGAGTACGTGAGTTGCAAGCTAAAAGAAATACCAGAGAGAATTTTTCTAGGAGGATGGCTGCTCCAGTTACCAGTGAGCAGGACCGCAGCCAGGGTAGATGGGCCTCAAATTCCTTTTTCCCAAGTGTGAATAGGAGAAATGAAGGTCCAGTCCCTGTGAGCAGCACGAATCCATTTCTTAATTGAGGTGACACGTGCTGAAGAAGCCCCACCATATAATGAACTACCAGAGGATGAGCAGCAGTATGCCCTGTTCACCGATGGATCCTGCTGTCTTGTAGGAAAGCATTGGAAGTGGAAAGCTGCTGTATGGAGTCCCATACGACGAGTCACAGAAGCCACAGAAGGACAAGGTGAATCAAGTCAATTCGCAGAGGTAAAAGCCATCCAGCTGGCTTTAGACATCGCTGAACGAGAAAAGTGGCCAAGGCTGTATCTTTATACTGACTCATGGATGGTAGCAAATGCCTTGTGGGGGTGGTTAAAGCAGTGGAAGCGAAGCAACTGGCAGCACAAAGGTAAACCTATTTGGGCTGCTGAATTGTGGCAAGATATTGCTGCTCGGCTAGAGAAACTAGTCGTGAAGGTACGTCACGTAGATGCTCACGTACCTAAAAGTCGGGCAACTGAGGAACATCGAAACAACCAACAAGCGGATCAAGCTGCTCAAGTGTTCCAGATAGATTTGGACTGGGAACATAAAGGTGAACTATTTTTAGCTCGGTGGGCTCATGACACTTCAGGTCATCAAGGGAGAGATGGAACATACAGATGGGCTCGTGACCGAGGGGTGGACTTAACTATGGACTCTATTGCACAGGTTATCCATGATTGTGAAACATGCGCCACAATTAAGCAAGCCAAACGGTTAAAACCTTTGTGGTATGGGGGGCGGTGGTTGAAATATAAATATGGGGAGGCCTGGCAAATTGACTATATCACACTCCCTCAAACCCGCCAGGGTAAACGCTATGTGCTTACCATGGTGGAGGCGACCACCGGATGGCTGGAAACATACTCTGTGCCCCATGCCACTGCCCGGAACACTATTCTGGGCCTCGAAAAGCAAATCTTGTGGCGACATGGCACAGCAGAGAGAACTGAGTCGGACAATGGGACTCATTTCAAAAACAGTCTCATAGATAACTGGGCCAAAGAGCATGGCATCGAATGGGTATATCACATCCCCTATCATGCACCAGCCTCTGGGGAAAATTGAACGGTATAATGGGCTGTTAAAAACTACCCTGAAAGCAATGGGGGGTGGAACCTTTAAAAACTGGGATAAGCATCTGGCACAAGCTACCTGGTTAGTTAACACCAGGGGATCTATCAATCGAGCTGGCCCTGCTCAGTCAGACCTTCTACATACAGTAGAAGGAGATAAAGTCCCGGTGGTGCATGAAAGGAATCTATTGGGAAAAACTGTCTGGATTCTTCCTGCAACGGGCAAAGGTAAACCCATTCGTGGGATTGCTTTTGCTCAGGGTCCTGGATGTACTTGGTGGGTGATGTTGCAAGATGGTGAAGTCCGATGCGTCCCTGAAGGTGATCTGATTCTGGGTGAGACTACTTAATTCTGAACTGTATGTTGTTGCTGCATAAGTGTCTTTCAGGTTAAGACAGTGGTGATGAGACCAGAGCTAGCTTCATCAAGTGGCGTCCAGTAACCTCCTCGAGTCTGACATCTTTAACCTGCAACCCGTGGGCACGAACTGTGACAAAAGAGAGACTGCTAGCCAGAGAGACTGCTGAGAGACTGCTAGCCAGATGGAAACCCACAGTCCTGAACCAAATGAACTTAATGAACTTTTTGTATAGAGATGAATCATAAACTAGTGATATGTGTATATATATTTGAAAATGAAAAGGTAGTGGTGATCTGAGTATGACGTGAATGGTATGGAATAAGGGGTAGAATGTCCTGGTTTGGCCCAAACCAGGCCAATTAGTCTTAGAGAAACCAAGGTCACTGCTAAATTCCTCGCTGCTTATGAGTGAAGAGCCAAAGGGGGGTTGCACCTGCAGGGAGGAGCAGACAGGGCAGGTGACCCAAGATTGACCAACGAGGTATTCCATCCCATACACGTCATTCTCACTTTCCTATTTATCACTAACCTACTGCCTCCTGGAAGTGGGGCCCAGGAGGGAGGGGCCCTCCTGTCTCCCACTGATTGGTACCAGCTTTGCCAATTCTGCAGTTAAAAGCCTGCAGGTATGATGGCAGGGGGAGCTACTGCATTTTCCCCTCTGCCCGTGCTGTGGGGAGCAACTCTGCCTGAGGAGGATTTCCAAGCTCTCAGTCTTGGTTTTGTGTATATTTGTATATATTTGATTATTTCTATTATTACTATTATACTCTTTTTCATTACTATAGTTTATTAAAACTGTTTTAACTTTCCAACCCATAAGTCTCTCTCCCTTTTCCCTTTCCCCTTGGGTGGGTGGGGGGGGAGGGTTAACAGAGAGCATCTGCCACAGGTTTAATAGCCAGCCCAGCTTTAAACCGTGAGAGGGGTCTTCTGTTTAACTCTTTTCTTGCAAAGACTCTCGGTTTGCAATGCTTATGTGTTTTACACACACACTTAAGAACATGGCCCTACTTCTAAATAACAAAAGACCCCTTGTTTTCTAAAATGTATGTATTTCATAGTAGTTTCTTAGAATGCTGTATTTTTGGCTTCGAATAATTACGATTTCACTGTAAGTTTAATTTTCAGCTGTAGAATAAAAAGAATATGTACACATTCATAAGCCAGCTCAGGATCTGAGTCATCACAGCAATACGCTGTTCTTAAACTGCAGAAACTCCTTTATCTAAAACTTTTCAGGACAGCAGTATTGTGGTGCTCCGTTGGCAGCAGTGTCAAGACTGTGAAGAAAAAGCAGCTGCAGTATTCAGTATTTCCATGATTATTTTCCTTTAAAGCAAATGGAAAGATGTCATGGAAAGCCTGACATGTAGTAAATTATATAATCACATTTCATCTATTAATTTCTCCCTATAAAATGGTATATAATGCTTCTTGGTCAGCATACTTGAGATACACAGAAAGCCTCTGCTAAGAGGGTACTGCTTCTGCTTCCAAAGTCCCTTAACACTCATTCTAACAAAACATGCGGTTCTTCTCCCAGCCTTCCTGGCATTGACAATGTGAATTTCATTAGGCACAGGAATCTAAAGAAAATTTTTAACACTGCAACAGACTTATTAAAATTAAGTCTCTATTAAAACTCAATTTTGAGATGTTTATATTTGTAATGTCTCAAGAACCTGAAGACCACACTAACTTTGCTCAACAGATGTCTAAATTATTAATTTAAAATAAAGTGACAAATTTTGTCTTTTTTTTTCCCCAAATTATTTGCAAAGCTATTCTAATTCTTTTGATAATTATTTGCTGAACATCTACGAATTGTTCCCTCCCTTGGGTTTTACAAACTGGACTAATAACTATACGGTGTTTGTGATCAACCCTGTACTTTTTTTACTGCAATATAAATGCCTTCAGTGATAGCCATTTTTACTCATATGTATTCTTGCTAACAAATTAACAAATATCTGTGTATGAACAACCACCACGCTAAGAAGTTTCATTAAAGAAAAAAATAGTTTTCACAAAAATATGTATGAATAACATTTAAAAAGGAGAACTCATTAATCATACAAAGAATTTTTAAAAGTTTATGGGAGTTCTTGTAAGCGCTGTTTCCAGTACTGCGCACGCTGTGCTTGGAATACAACATTAAGCTTTCAGGTCAGAGTCTCATACAGTGTAAACTGGCATAGCTCTACTTGTTGGCATGACTTCCTTTCATTGCCTTCAGCAGAGATGCAATAATTCATACCAGGTAGGGCTGTAGTTATCGGTTTCAGAGGGTCAGTTCTGCAATCTCTTGCGAGACTATGAAAGGATAGGAATGAGTGTCCCTTCTCACCTGCGTTTCTTTTCTAGTAATTCTCCCAATCTAGTCTTCTGACCCTGATCCTCAACTTGAATTCCTGAAAATCTAACTGGTTTGTATTGACTTTCACATCCGTGTATGAGCTTTGTGGTTTAACTGCTTATAAATTGAGAAGTATATGAGCCAGAAGCTATTGAACAAGGGAACACAGAACTGCCCATTATCCCCTCAATCACAAGCACTTTTCAAGATAAATCCGTACTTAAAGTATCACTTCATTGACTGATGGTACTTGTTTATTATACGATAATTATAAAGTCTCTAGTAACGTGGTGTTTCATTCTCAGCAAAGATTCTTCCAAATTATCACTCAGCGACATGCTGCCATCAGTCTGCCTTCAAGATTACAGGCCTGGTTAAACAGCAGTCTTAAACACCACCAAGCATCCAGGCTCCAGCGATTCCCAGAATTAGGAAGAGAATGCAGTCAGGCCTTGGGCATGTATTTACTGCAACTACAAGCAACCACCTTCTCCATGCAAAATGGGGGCACTGCGGGAAATGGACCTTTTAAGGCCTAAATGTATGACTGAATTGTAACTTTGCTTCAACAAGTTCAAGAATTTAAACAGCACCTTTATCCTTTTCTGCATGAACCACTTTAAAAAAAACCAGCAGAAACCCCACAATCTCACATGAACTTTATGTTTTGCACTGTTTTGCCACTGCTGTTCTGTCTTCCCTTCTTTCCTTTATCTCCTCTCACTTTCTCCCTTACTGCCAGTCCACCTCATCTCCCAATTTTCCTGTTTCCCTCTACCACCACACTGAAGGAGGGCTGCATCCTCACACCTTCCAGCTGTCTCCAGTGTAGTCTCTTTAGCCAAGAACAACTGTGGGCTGTTGTGCTTTGCCTCTGAGCTGTTCTCATGCAATTAAAGCAACATGATTTCTACTACCACTGAACAGTGTAGTAGGAACCTATTTTAACCACTGTCATTAACTATTTTACCATGTTGCATTTACTATGTTAGCTATTTTAATAGTCGCAGAAGTCAGTTTTGTTCAGCTGTTCTAAGAAGCAGCAGCACTGCACAGCAGAAGAGGCTTGATATGACAGGGTAAGATATACCATAAAAGCCCTTTCCAAACAGCTGACCATCAGCACACCAAAGGTACCAAAACCCCCTTATGGCCTTGCTTCATGCACATCTAATAGCTGCCTGGTACCCATGGTGGCTACAAGAAGTAACAGCAGATGCTCAGGTGTGACAGTGGTGTTCTTCCTGATGAGTCTGGGGAGTTATGCCAACATACTGTATGTTGCTGTACGGATGGGAGTAGTAATGACAGTGTTGATTTTGGACAGAGAGTGACTAAAGGCAGAAATAGAGGGATATGATGCTTAGGAAGCAATACACTCTGGCAGCAGAAATGGGGGAGGATGAGCAACTTAGAAAGTTAAGCTGTTCACATGCTACCACTTAGAAAGACAAAGAAGTTCTCAACAGAATCTATAATTATCTAGGCAATATTTTATAATGAAATCATTCTTACTAAAGATAAAGTAACAGCAATTCTTCCCTTAAATTCATGCGAATGCATTGCAGGATCACCACCCATTTTGTTTTTTTCACTGGTTAAACATGAAAGTTGCTCTGCTCAGTGGATGATATCGTAACTCCCAAAGTGTATCATAACTTGCAAAGTGTCCAGGCTCCTGGGGACCAGGACAAAATACAGCTACCCTGGGAAGCACTCTCTGATGACAGAAGGAGGGCACAAAACATACCTAATCGTGGATTCTAGTTTTTCAAGTGCCCTCTGTCTCTTCAGGCCAAGCCAAATACCCTGCTGTGAGAAATCCTCTCTCAGTAGTAGTGTCAGAGGACTAAGGAAACGGACAGATTATGTTCTGATTTTCCATTCCATCCTATTATTTAATCACACGTAAGATTTGCATCAGTTTCTCTATTTGTAGAACAGTACTACAAAATAAACACAGTTACAAAGCGCTCTAAGATACTTGCAGGAATGAACTATGAACATGCTAATGTTAGTTACAGTAGACATATGGCATGGATTGCTGAAAGGTTGGGGAATCTGAATCACAGAAGCCTTACCATCACTAATTCTGATGTGTATTTAAAATGAAACTGAGGCACTGCAGGGAAAATTATTTCTGATCATTTCATTGCAATACTTGAGGATATTTCCTTGCCATTTTCTATGGCTTGTAATTATGAAGCTACACATGATGTTCTCCATACTGTCTGCAAAAAACGGAGCATGGATTTTTAATGTCAGATATGCAGTTCCCTTTCTATTGACTTCAATGATTTCTTTCTTGTATAAAACATGCTAAAAAGGAAATAGTAGCTCTAAGTACAATTCTGAAACTGCTACTTGATGTCAAACGCCTCATCTAAGCCACTTCCCATGCAAAAAGATGAAAATCCCAAAACACCTGAAAGAGGTTAGTAGAAAAAAGGGGAGTTCCCCGATTTAGAAGAGAGGCTGTAGCAGTAACTAAGAACAGCAACTTAAACTGTGTATGAGGGAATGGTTCCTGGCAGTCAGATATATTAATGCTCATCTAGACACAATAGCACAAAGCCCTCCATTGTGGCAGCTCTAAAACAGGAAAGGGTATTTTTTCAACAGTAAAACTTTGCACCAGAACCAAGAACAGCATCACCAAACTCCTCAGTCATACAAGCAGTCCTAAATCAGGGGACTAATCTTTTTGACTAGTCTATTTTGATAAGGACTGCCGGGTGGGCAAAATAACCCCCCTTATATAGCATTTCACCACTACTACAATAAAATTAGTGTCTCACCAGTATCTTTTGTGGTTACTGGCAAGTTCAAGATTAAAAGGAATATTTATTCAAATATTTCCAATATGCTGGAGGAAATGCAAATGGCTGCAGCTGTGCTTAAGCAAGAGATGCAATATGTGCAATGGATCTCGTAGAAGTATGCTGAATAATGTTAGCTAGTGCTTTTCCTCTCAATACCATAATCCCTAACATAGAGAAAGTCTACTCTTTTAAAGAAACTTCTCACTCATTACTGGGATCTTGCTCATACATGGGCCTTTTTGGGGGTTGTTTTTAACATCATTAGTTACAAAATAAAGTACACAGTAATTGGAAGGAGACACAACATTGTAATTATGAAAGGAGCAGAATCTTGTCAAGAAAAGTTTCCCTTGCCTCTTCTCCCTCTGTCACGTATTTGCTGCTATCTCATTTATACAGAACTTCAGCTGACATTCAAAGGTAGTTCTTGATCCGGTGAACACTGAACTGTGCTAATTGAAGTGACCTTTTTTGTTGTTGTTGTTGTTGTTTGTCTCTTAACTATAATTAAAATTTCTAATTGGAATTTACAGCCGTGCCTGTAGTGTGTTGTTATCACAGACGATATGCCAGAAGAGAGTTATGGCACCTTCCCAGAACATGAAGAATAATGGCTCTGGCTCACGGGTGAATTACACAGTTGCTCAGCAAACACTGAGGACTAGCTTAAAAACCTCCTGGAGGCAAACAGTGGTTACCACACAATTATGTGACAAATAAGCCACAGCCCATGCAGTGAGCGAGTCTGATGGATGGGATTTTCAGATATTTTTGTCTTCATAATTCATAATTTACTCAAGCATGATGCCACTAGTGATCAATATCAAAGGCTCTCAGCGAAGGAAGCCAGCACAGAACACAGTTGCAGCATGTGTAACTTGGCAAGGAAGTACAGAATCCTATCCGTATCTCACCAAACTCATGTTTCCAGCTCACTACGAGATCCAAGTAGAGAGGACAAGACCACCTTGTTGCTCTGTGTTTATTTCTGAGATACTAGGAGGATTCATTTGCTGTGTAGTCAAATCACATATCTGACAATTCCATGGGTAAAACCACATTCAATAACTTAAGTGGAGCATCATAGGGTCATTTTGAGAAAGCAACTATAAAAGCTAGTCAGAGAAAAAAATGATTCAAACTGGAGGGACTTTTCAGTTTCTCTAATCACTCCCACAAGTACATCCATTTCCTTTACGTCATTTTTGCTTATGTTACTTTTCAGAGTTAGATAATCTGCACACGTGTCTTTGACAAGCATGTTCTAGACCATGTCACCTTATTTTTACTGTCAAGATTTGCCTAGAAACACTTTCACCTACGCACATACGCTTAGCCACTTGGCGAGATACAATGTCTTAACCCTCTTGTTTCCCAAGTTAATAAATCCAGCTGTTGTGTAAGAAAATGGAAAGGTTTTGGTAATTTGAGTCTTTGGCACATACTAGAGTAACAGGACAACAGCAGAGAAAGAAAAAAAGGAGCTTCAGAAGAAGGGCTTTCAGAAGAACAGGGTTTGGAATTTGACACAGCTGTATGGTGTGAAGAAGGTGGCTGTACATTCAGATTTGTGAAAAGGAGATAGTAAATATATCAAGTAAAAAAAAATGTTCCTTCAGATAATGTATAAATAAACTACGAGTATACATATGTATGTATGTAAAATGTTTTAAAATGCATTGTTTCATCCATATGACATGCACAGTTAAAGATCAGAAATGAAAGCTTTTATCAACAAATCCAGGTCAGTGCTGACTCTCATATTCCTTAAATTCTTTCAAAATGAATAAACAAACTTCACTGTCAAAGCACTAATATACCAGTGATTCTCAATTTACAGCAGAAATAACGTTCTAGCTTTCTGTAAACGAGCTACTAAACAGCTTACGGAGGTATTGTTGCAGGAAAACAAGGACAGGTACAAGATGGTTCCTCCTACACAGTCTACTAAGAGCAGCAGCAATATGAGAGATCATTAGACAAACTAACCTGTGGTGTCATTCCATGGCAGATATACATGATTGGGATATTCTCCGTGTCTGGCCCTTGATCAAGGCACAAATCGCTTTTCAGAGAATTCTGCAGCTAAAATAAACAGAAAGAAAAAGAAATCAAGCCAGGCTTACATGAGAAAAAGATGGTGTGATTACTTGCTTTTCTTTGGAAAAAAGTCACATGTAGTTGAGCAAGGAAATGTGCAAAATTAAAAATACTTGTTGCAGTGAAGATATTGAAGAGAAAGCACCTGGACTAAATTCTTCCTTGTGGATAATCTAACACTACTGATTTCAATAATGTTGCACAAGGTTTCAGAGAGGGTAGATTTCAAAAAGCCTTCAGATATAGCAATAATTTTTGATATACATTTTTAAAATATTTAGCCTAATGAATACACACTATATACAAAAGACAATTTTTTTACCAGTGCAGCTAGCTGAGAAGTATGGATGGAGTTTCAAACATAGGAGAAAGCCTTGTAATTAATTTCAGAATCACTCAGGAGAGTCTTCTGAATTCTGGAAATAATTCCAAAAAATCCTTTCTGCTGACACTTAGAGACTTCTGGCCAATCAGTATGCAACAGCTCTTCTTTGCATTATTCCGGGCTAACCCACGCACAAAGCCCTATATATCACCTGTGCAATGCTGAGACAGAATTTTCTGAAAGTGAAGTGCTAAATTAATGAGCACAGATAGCTGGAAGGTCTTTTTAGAGTATGAGGCCAAAGATGTGGATTGCATACCCATGGGCATGTATAAAGGTGTGCAGTGGTATAAGATCAGTTCAGAGAACAGGAGAGAATTGTCTGATGGAGGGAGCGAAGAGGTGATGTGGTTTGCAACCATCTGTGATTAACTGAGCACTCCTGTCAGCTGTGTATAGGGGCCTCCTTTGAGGCAAAAAAAATCATATGCTTACAAAGGAAGTCTAGAAGTGCACTAGTCTGTAAGAAGTGTGGACAAGCCAGAGACTGAAGCCAGACAGTAAATAAAATCAAAAGCATGAACTCATCTCTACAGGTTTTCCAACCCAAACCTAACTCTAAATTCAATAATAGACAGAACAAATCTCAACATTAAATAGAAAATATGCATTAGGTATCAAGATCGGACTTATTCTTAGCTGCAAGCCTCAAGAATTTATTTAAACCTTCTAGCAGCCTTCCAGTACCTGAAGGGGGCCTACAGGAAAGCGGGAGAGGCACTTTTTACAAGGGCATGGAGTGATAGGACAAAGGGTAATGGTTTTAAACTGAAAGGGGGTAGATTTAGATTAGATATTGGGAAGAAATTCTTTACTGTGAGGGTGGTGAG
Organism: Nyctibius grandis; assembly: GCF_013368605.1. Classification (NCBI taxonomy): domain Eukaryota; kingdom Metazoa; phylum Chordata; class Aves; order Nyctibiiformes; family Nyctibiidae; genus Nyctibius; species Nyctibius grandis. The sequence goes on along the minus strand of NC_090661.1, from coordinate 11,218,380 downwards.
ACACTGGAACAGGTTGCCCAGAGAAGTTGTGGATGGCCCCTCCCTGGCAGTGTTCAAGGCCAGGCTGGATGGGGCTTTGAGTAACCTGGTCTAGTGGAAAGGTGTCCCTGCCCATGGCAGGGGGGTTGGAACTAGATGATCTTTAAGGTCCCTTCCAACCCAAACCATTCTATGATTCTATGATTCTGTGACTTAGCTGAGAGGGCTGACCCAGCAGTAAAACAGATATAGAGACATTAGAGTCCCAAGCTCTAAAAAGAAACATGACCTTAACCCTAACAGCAGCTGTCGGGTGATCAGGCACTACAGAAAAGAGACAAAACGCTATATTCCTTTTAACACCAGTCCTCTTCTTATGAAACTTGAAAACAAAAAAATGAAATGAGCTCTTCAGATTTAATTTCTCCAACTCTTATCCCAATCACAACTTCACAATTAACTTAGAATATCTGTAGAGAAATAATCCCTACAGAAAACAGAAGAACAAAAAAGCCTGTTAACTAATAATGCTGTTTCAAAATCTGAGGTCCAGTCTCTTAGGAACCAACCCTTTCCAACATCTAGTAGCTTTGTGGCAACCAACAATTAATTTGGGTAATGCAGTTTTAGACTACCAAGACTTAATCTTAATTACAACCCAAAATATAAAGAGGTTGCCAGTCCCCATACTGAAAAACAGAAATAGTCAATACTGCCATTTGCTCCCTTTCAAACTTAAGAGTCTTACAGAATACAGAGAGAAACTAGACTACTGAAATTCTGAATTTGCAAAATGATCTCAAACATCATTACTTCTTTACTTTGAGGGTGACAACGCGCTAGAACAGGCTGCCCAGGGAGGTTGTGGAGTCTCCTTCTCTGGAGATACTCAAAACCCGCCTGGACGCAACCCTGTGGAACATGCTCTAGGGGAACCTGCTTTGGCAGGGGGTTGGACTAGATGATCTCCAGAGGTCCCTTCCAACCCTAACCATTCTGTGATTCTGTGATCAAGGTGAAATCAGGGAGCCAGTCCCTACACTAAATACATCAGCTTTTGGCCCACTGACATCGCTTTCTCCTAACTCTAAGGGTACTGCAGAATTCGGAAAGAAATTTGCTTCCCAAACCTTTACTCTCTCACCAACCCTAACCCTAGCTATATGCCACAGTATAAACTAGATATGAATGATACAACTGTTTTCCTAACTCTCACAGAAGGAAATTTAGGATTCAGGAAATAAATATGGGTGTTGATACCGTAGATGCCTATATCGTAACCCTCACCCCTATTGAGAGAACTTTTGTAATTACTCAGTATTTTTTAAAATCAATGATAATGCTATAGTAGCAATATCTCTATTTTCTAGAAAAAAATACAGACAGTTGATGAATGGAAGCACTTAGAGAATCAGCAAGCAGCTGACTTGCTTTGAAATATCACACCTATCTCCATTATAAGACATGCAAGAGAACAGGAAAGCAGACATTGAAAGAAAATTGGAGATCCAAGCAATTCCTTTACTAAAAAGATTGGGGTACTTTACCTTTTTGTTTCATACAACAGTATTTCATAAAACAGTAAGCGGTGTATTTCATAAATTACTCCCCCTTTATCTGTACAGATACATTATACATTGCCATAGCTGTCCACCACTTCTTTTGTGATAGTACAAATAAAGAAATAAGGCCTACTCCTCACATCTTTCCTAGCTGATGAGGCTACCCTCATACTGCAGACAAAAGACTGCATCGTGCATTATTACACAGTACCTAAATATGCATATTCTGCTGACTACTGAGTTCAGTATTTCTGTAACAAACTTTTCTGATTCTTTTTAGTTTCTATATTGCCAGCAAGGGACGTTCAAAGGCTGATGAAAAAGTGTCAGTAGAATATAAAATCATAGGGTGCCTGTCCGCTGATTTGCATTTTGATTTACATGATGTGGAGTTAATCCTGAGACTACGCAACAAGTACCTTCGCTGTTCCACTGGTCTGCCTTTTTTATCTAGTATCACTTGTACCTGCAATCAAAGATTTTTTTAGCCAGAGGCACCTACAAGCACAACCATGTACCTGTTAGCTGCTATGCCTCCTTCTCAGGAAACTCTGCACCTGATTAGAACATGGCATCGCTGAGAGCAATTCCGCACAGTCTATGGAAGAGGCTCATTGCACACAGATGTGCTTTGAGCACTGCTCTGAACTATTTTGGAAGGTAACCATTATCTCACGCATTTAACAATGACCGAGGCCTTCGCTGGAAGCGTTTTTCTTCTCTTTTTGGATTGTATGAAAAGCCAGCAGGATAATTTTAATTAATCATCAAAGAGGTCATAGAACTTTGTGAAGCAGACAATCACTTCATTTGACAAAACAGAGCAGCTGCTCTATGGCACCCTCAAGGGTCTTCTCAGAGCCGTACTGGCAAATTGCACAGCTCAGACTTCTTTTTGAGGAGGAATGTCTCAAACCAAATTTTTCACTTGTATGATCTGCTCTTACTAATTATGTTTTCTAATTGGGACTTGCATGCAAAAATCACAGAATCACAGAATCACAGAATGTTAGGGATTGGAAGGGACCTCGAAAGATCATCTAGTCCAATCCCCCTGCCGGAGCAGGATTGCCTAGACCATATCACACAGGAACGCGTGCAGGCAGGTTTTGAATGTCTCCAGAGAAGGAGACTCCACAACCTCTCTGGGCAGCCTGTTCCAGTGTTCGGTCACCCTCACCGTAAAGAAGTTTTTCCTCGTATTTATGTGGAACCTCCTGTGTTCCAGCTTCCTCCCATTGCCCCTTGTCCTGTCAAGGGATGTCACTGAGAAGAACCTGGCTCCATCCTCATGACACTTGCCCTTTATATATTTATAAACATTAATGAGGTCACCCCTCAGTCTCCTCTTCTCTAAGCTAAAGAGACCCAGCTCCCTCAGCCTCTCCTCATAAGGGAGATGTTCCACTCCCTTAATCATCTTCGTGGCTCTGTGCTGGACTCTCTGTAGCAGTTCCCTGTCCTTCTTGAACTGAGGGGCCCAGAACTGGACACAATATTCCAGATGCGGCCTCACCAGGGCAGAGTAGAGGGGGAGGAGAACCTCTCTTGACCTCCTAACCACACCCCTTCTAATACACCCCAGGATGCCATTGGCCTTCTTCGCCACAAGGGCACACTGCTGGCTCATGGTCATCCTGTTGTCCACTAGGACCCCCAGGTCCCTTTCCCCTCCGCTGCTCTCCAACAGGTCTGCCCCCAACTTGTACTGGTACATGGGGTTATTCTTGCCCAGATGCAGGACTCTACACTTGCCCTTGTTATATTTCATTAAATTTCTCCCCGCCCAACTCTCCAGCCTGTCCAGGTCTCTCTGAATGGCTGCGCAGCCTTCCGGCGCATCAGCCACTCCTCCCAGTTTTGTGTCATCAGCGAACTTGCTGACAGTGCACTCTATTCCCTCATCCAAGTCATTAATGAATATATTGAATAGTACTGGTCCCAGTACCGACCCTTGAGGGACTCCGCTAGACACAGGCCTCCAACTGGACTCAGTCCCATTGACCACCACTCTCCAGCTTCTTGGCTTCTTTCCTTCAGCCAGTTCACAATCCAGCTCACTACCCGATCATCCAGACCACACTTCCTCAGTTTAGCTGCGAGGATGCTGTGGGAGACCGTGTCAAACGCTTTACTGAAATCGAGATAGACCACATCCACAGCTTTACCATCATCTATCCACCGGGTTACGTCCTCATAAAAGGCTATCAAGTTGGTTAAGCATGACTTCCCCTTGGTGAAGCCATGCTGAGTGCCCCTAATGATCCCCCTATCCTTGATGTGCCTAGAGACAGCACCAAGAACAAGTTGTTCCATCACCTTTCCGGGGATGGAGGTGAGGCTGACCGGTCTATAGTTACCCGGGTCCTCCTTCTTGCCCTTTTTGAAGACTGGAGTGACATTCGCTTTCCTCCAGTCCTCAGGCACCTCTCCCGTTGCCCACGACTTAGCAAAGATGATAGAGAGTGGCCTAGCAATGACTTCCGCCAGCTCCCTCAGCACCTGCGGGTGCATCCCATCAGGGCCCATGGATTTATGGACGTCCAGATTGCTTAATTGGTCCCTGACCCAGCCCTCATCTACCAAGACAGATTCCTCCTCTATCCTGACTTCTTCTGGGGCCTCAGGGGTCCGGGGCTCCTCAGGACAGCCTCCAGCAGTATAGACAGAGGCAAAGAAGGCATTCGGTAACTCCGCCTTCTTTTTATCCTCTGTCTCCAGGGCCCCCACCTCATTCATCAGTGGGCCTACACTGCCTCTAGTGTTGGCTTTACCCGCAATGTATTTGAAGAAGCCCTTTCTGTTGTCCTTGACCTCTCTTGCAAGGTTTAACTCCAAGGAGGCCTTAGCTTTCCTAGTTGCCTCCCTACATGCTCTGACAACAGTCTTATATTCCTCCCAAGTAGCCAGCCCCTCCTTCCATGATCTGTACACCCTCTTCTTCCACTTGAGTTTGCCCAGCAGTTCCCTGTTTAACCATGCAGGTCTCCTGGTACCCTTCCTTGACTTCCTACTTGTTGGGATGCTCTGATCTTGAGCTCGGAAGAAGCAGTCCTTGAATGCTAACCAACTGTCTTGGGCCCCCTTACCTTCTAGTACCCTGTCCCATGGGATTTCCCCTAGCAATTGCTTGAAAAGGCCAAAGTTGGCCCTCCTGAAGTTCAGGGTTGTGATTCTGCTAGCTATTCTGGTCCTGCCACATGAGATCCTGAACTCTACCATCTCATGGTCGCTACAACCAAGGCTGCCCTCAACCTTCACCTCTTCAACCAGACCCTCCTTGTTAGTGAGGATAAGATCCAGCAGCACTCCTCTCCTAGTTGGCTCATCCACCATTTGCATCAGAAAGTTATCATCAATGCACTGGAGGAACCTCCTGGACTGAGGATGGCTGGCTGAGTAGGCCTCTCAGCAAATATCAGGGTAGTTGAAATCCCCCATGACAACCAGGCCCTGTAATTGCGAGACTGCTCTCAGCTGCCTGTAGAAGGCCTCATCACCGTCCTCATCCTGATCCAGTGGCCTGTAATAGACACCCACAACAGTATCACCCCTGCCAGCCTGCCCCTTAATTCGCACCCACAAACTCTCAACTCGCTCCTGATCCGCCTCTGGACAGAACTCAATACATTCTAGCTGCACACTCACATAAAGAGCAACTCCACCACCTCTCCTTAGTGGCCTGTCTTTCCTGAACAGGACATAGCCATCCATGACCACATTCCAGTCATGTGAGGCGTCCCACCAAGTCTCTGTGATTGCCACTAAATCATAGCCCCCCGACCGAACACGGATTTCCAACTCCTCCTGTTTATTCCTCATGCTGCGCGCATTGGTGTACAGGCATTTCAGAGAGCGAGCTGAGCACACCGATTTCACCCCAGGGGGATGGGGGGCCCCTCCTGGTCTACCTCAACACTAGAGCATTGCCCCAGTGGTGCAAGCCCAGCTACTACCCCATCCCCCTTCGAATCTAGTTTAAAGCTCTCCGAATGAGCCCTGCTAATTCCTGTCCCAGAACCCTTTTGCCCCTACGACATAAACCTTTCCCATGTATTACCGTCACGCCTGGTGTCTTATAAAACCAGCCATTATCAAAGAACCCAAAGCCCTGCCTGTAGCACCAGTCTCGTAGCCAGGCATTAATAGAGAGAATCCTACTATTCCATCCTACGTCATCACCTGAAAATGGAAGGAGGGAGGAGAAAACAACTTGTGCCCCAGACTCTTTCACCAACCGTCCTAGGGCCTTGTAGTCTTTCTTCATCCCCCTCAGACTATGGGATGCAGCTTCTTCCCCACCTGTCTGGAAGATCAGCAGGGGGTAGTAGTTTGTGGCCTTCACCAGGTTGGGGAGTTGCCTGGTGATATCCCTGATTCGGGCTCCAGGCAGGCTGCAAACCTCCCTGTGATGGGGGTCAGCTCTGCAAATTGGGCCCTCAGATCCCTTTAGGAAGGAGTCTCCAACCACTAAAACTCTTCTCTTCTTCCTTGTGGAGGAGGTAGCTATACGCCTGTCAGGTTCTTCTGACTGTGGTGGGACCTCTGATATAGGTTGCCTCTCCACCACATCCCCATTGGACCGGCTGTATTCCACTAGGGCTTCATATCTATTGCTCAGAGGCACCTGTGGAGGCAAAGTAGCAAGGAGGGCACTCGCCTTTTGCCACGGCCATAGACTTGCCTCCACTCACTCCTCTCCTCTAAGTTATTGTTTTCCACCTGAGAGGGGCAGAGTACAGGGGTCCCTCGATCCTGGGAGCTCTCCGGCAGGTGCTCCCATTTTTGTTGCAGGGAGGGCAAAGCCTGGCTCCACCAGTCTATCTCCATTTCAGCCTCCCGAATGCTCCTAAGCCTTTCTACTTCAGCTTGAAGCCTTTCAACCTGGCTTTGCAGCTGTGCCGCTCGGCCGAGCAGATCATCTACCTGCTCACAGCGCACACAGCCCCCTGACACCACAGAGACGCTGTAGCATTCCCTGCAGCCGGCAACCTGCACCATCGCCTCCTTCCGTGGGAGCTGTCTGGGTTCCCACATCCATTTTGGTCTTCTTCCGCCGGGTAGATACCATTGTTCTTTCACTGAGCTGGGAAATACGTGTTGGTGACACCCCTGGATCACAGCTCCTTGGCACCTTCCTCGCCTTGTGCACTGGGAGGGAGTCAGTGCCCTCCCCAACAAGCTGCAAACTGCTGCGGCCTCTCCTGCCCTGGGACACACCCAGTCACTGCTGACTCACACAGGCACTGCTGACTCTCCCTCTACCCCCTGGGCAGGGACTAGTCCCTGTCCTCCAGGAGGCTTTTTATCACCCAATCAATCACCACCCCCAATTAACAGGGGGTGGTGCGTTTAAATCGCCCGCGGTGCCTTCGGCTACGCCCCCTCCTCTCCTGATTCGTTGCCGGGAACCTCCGGGTCTGGGGTGGGGGGGAAGCAGCTCGGGGCTGCTGCTCCAGGGGGGTCAAGAGTACGAAAACCGCCCGGTTACAGCCCGATGTCGCCCTCGCCCCCGCACTAACCTCAAGTCGCTGTCGCTGCTGCCGCCGCTGTCAGCAAAAAGGCAAATTTAATTCACAGGAATCCATTTTTGTGAATGTGACACTGGATAGAGAATGTGAAAGGGATGTCCTAGGTCTACTACCTTATTATGGGCCTGCACTGACTTACTATGCTCATCTTCCATGTCATGCACACCTGCCCTCTCTGTTTCTGTTAATGGTTTTCTAAGGGCAAGAACTGTCTCTGCTTTAATTAGCACAGTACAAGTCAAGTGTGATTTCAACATAGACAAGGACACTACTGTCACACAAGTAATCATGATAATGATCCCAAAATACAGGCATTTGAGGTTCTAAATTAAGATCTGGCTACAGTATTAAGAAGCTTGCAGTTGAAATACTGAGCCTATTTTGTTAATTCACCTGCTGCTCCAAACCTTCTAACTGACAGCTCCAACGTGTCTAAAAAATCATGCCTTGATATCTCTGAGTGACATGCCAGCCATGAAACAAACAGACAAACAAACAAAAACGCAGGGAGGAAGATAATGTGCAGAATACCTCAACATGAACTGCAGCAGAGCAGCTGTCTCTGTAAACTAACCAGGATAAGAAATATTTTAACTAGTGACTTCAAATTTATCAGTTTCTTCTACTTGGAGCCAGGCATTGTCTTCATTAATTACTTCCACTATTACACCTTTTTCCTCACAACTTTTTAAAATAGGAAACATAAACAAGATCCTTACCACCCCATAGGCGACAGTATCTGAATACATTCTCATTTCTGGATACACGCTGACAAGATACCACCTAAAGGTCTTGCACTGGAGCTTTTTCCTCAAGGCCTTCCTCTCAGAAATATCGCCAATATCAATTCCGGAGTCCTGCACATAAAGGACAGAAAAAGCAGAAAAGACATCAGTGATACACTTCTGTGTAAACTACTTATTCAGAGTCTCCCTCATTGCAAAGATGATTATGACATATAATTAGCAGCTCTGGGTTGCGCAGTGAGTCTGTTATCCACACACACTCCATAAATGCACCAATTAAATATGATACAGGTCACTATGGCGGGGTCTCTTTTAAAGTCTGCTTTGGTCAATGGAAACACTCCTGTTGACTTCAGTAGGCTTTACATCTAGCTTCCAATGAGTATCACTGTTGTTCTCTAATTCCTGGCACTTTCCAAACCCAAAAGTAATTGGCAGGAAGTAGCAAGTTGCCCTAGAAACAACCTTATTGCTGGCATCCCGCTGTGGCCTAATCATTAGTATGTGTCACTTTCTGGCCATTTCCGAAGTCCAGGTTTACTGCTTCACTGCAAGGAACAGAAGCTCTGCTCACCTTTCTGAAATATAACTTATTAAATTTCTCTTGTAATGTAAAAAGAGAAGTTGCTATTTTTGTTAAAAGCAATTGCAGAATATTCTCTCCCCTGATTTTTATTCTCCTTTACATTTCTGGCTAACCTAATTTCTATTTAATGATAAGAGCAGATCATAAAGCGTGACTCTCATAAAGTACCTGTATATAAAAATCAGTAATTTATCACATTAGAATCACGCAGCAGAAATTTTTAGAGAGGGATCTAAGTGCAAATCCATGGCTGCTATTTGACAGGAAGTAAAATGAGACATTGTGCTCCACATTGTGCTCTACCACTTCTGCCTCAGAACAAAATGCAGGATAAATACATTTTCATAGGGAAATACTATCATCTATCTACTTAAACAACAGCCTTTACTAGGCCATAAACACCCCAAAGATTTTGTCAGCCACCAGATATGATTTAAAAATAACATTGGAAGAACTGCATTTTCTTAGTTACACATCAAAAAGCTATAAGTACCTAGGTTTCTGAGCTGCTGAAGCAACGACTGCTTCTTACCTCCCAAAGCACTGAATTAATCTTAATCTGGAACAAGTATATTTTATTATGGAAGCATTTTATAACTAAAGTAAAATTGACTTCCACATTAGCAAAGTATACTAAAAAGTAGGAAACTGAGGTCTGGCATAAACAGGCATAACTCAAGTTAATCCTTAAAAATGAGGACCTCCTCAAGCCCTACATCATTCACAAAACTTTATGTGGAACTACCCCTTAAGCGATCACTTTTTCCTGACTTTTCTAGCAAGTGACTAGGTAAAGGGACATGCTGTAGGGTGCTGTAAGACAACCAACTGATCCCATGGACAAATCCCGCTCACGCAACGCTCTGGCTGCACTTGCACTTCCCAGTGTATCTGCCACTTCTGTGAAGGAAAAGGAGGGTGCCAGTGCGCAGACATTTGACTTCCAGCACTCACAAGGCTTCCTGGGATCAGGTACTAAATTGGTCCAGTGCATCCCGGCTCCTTTCTCATGCAACCCTGCAGGCACCAACGCTTTTTTCCTCACAGTTTATTGTATAAGGTAAGAAACAGCATCTGGGGCCTCAGTAATCACATCCTCCTGTGCAGCTGGAGAAGACAAATAGCTCACAAGTAGCACACTGGCTTTATCACCAGCAACAAATCAGTGTGTTCCCCAAAGCCAACCATATGGTGAGAGGAAAGAAAGAAAAGACCAAAATCAAAAACATAGGGCACGACACATGGAAAGCACAGCTCTTGCTTCTGGGACTTGAAAAATCTTTCCTTTGGGTTTTAAGTGCTTTTCTGAATCTATTTATCTAAGTAGTTACGATGCAGAAAACACCATGGTATCCGAGATCCCCATTTGAAGCCCTCAGTGCTTCAGAGCCACCCACAGAGATCCCGAAAGGGCAGTCACAGCACACTGCCAATGAGTCTAACTCCTTTTTATTATTATTAGCTCTCAAAGAGTAAAACCTTTGGAAACATCTGACTATGAGGCTTCTCAGAGATCTGGGAATTATTCCATGGAAAAAAAAGGTCCTGTGGTTAACATTTTGGAATAACGTATTTCATGGAAAGTCCTGACTGTCATAACTGAAAACATTTCTATTACCCACACAGTCCATTGCCAGTGCACTATTTCATCAGCTTCCAGGTAGAGAATTACTCCTGTAGTTATCCAGTTGTGTAACAGGATTTGGCCATGCTATCTGTCTGTCCTCTCTGCAGCCTCTCTCACAATGACGTCTTGATGTCTTTTTGCCTAAGCTGAAGCTAGGTTTGATTTGAAAATTGTTCCTCTTTGGTATTTAACTTTTAATTTAATCTTGAGGCAAGAAAAGATGAAACACAAATACTGCCATCCAGTCTGATATCTAAATTTGACCTAATCCACCCCCAGCCTTTCTCATCCACCATCTCTTTACCCCCTGCCTACTGGAAGTCTGTATTACAAGTGCCCCACAAGTTTTAGGTTATTTTTTAGGTTGCTTCTTTACACTGAATACTCCCTCTTTCTACTGATGTTTCTATACCAACCAGAGACTGCACTGCTCCTAACCTTTTCATGTATAAAAGAGGACTCCCACTAATGATGTAGGTTTTCTTTATACTGACTGATTCAATTACAGTTTTTCCTCTTTCCCTTAAAAGGCCAGAAGCTTTCCTTAAACATGTTCTTGTTTTCTACTGCTCTAGCATCAGTTCAGTACTTGCAAAGTGTAGCATGGGAAAGGAAAAGGAAGTCCCAGGTCTTCAGAGCTCTTCTCCCGATTCTTGGCACCAGGCCTCCCACAATGAAGACAAAGATGCTTAGAACAGCTTCAAATTACAAAACTGATTTGGGGTGCTTGAGCACATGCCAGGCTGTCAGAACAAAACAGAGCCCCAACACTCTAAGTCCTTCCCTGTTTTCCACATGGCAAAAGATGGAAGCTGGGTGAACAATACTTGAATGTACCCAGCTGTAAGTCAGAGACCCCATCTGACAGGTAAACCTGATGGTCACAAAGGTGCCACACTGTCTCTGAACATCCTGTAGCAATTACTAGGTAATGAGTAGATTCAGGCTTTATAGGCCTGATGTGTGAAAACTAAGCTGTTTCCCAGTATATTTTAAATAAGTATGTGGGCACGTGTGTTTTATTTGGTTTTCTACAGCAGTGAGAAATACAAATGAAGGTTCTTTGCCTAGGTTCCACACATACACATAATAATAGATGTCTCCCTACAACAGAGGCATCTCAGTACACAGCAGAAGAGGCTACCACTATTAAAAGCTGATTTAGCACTTGCCATTTCCAGCTTTTAAGTCTGCACTATGGTTTGACAGCAGTAGCCTTTGTGAAGATGAAGAGAGTATATAATCTGCATTGCAATTTATTCAAGCAGTTCAGTGCAATGATTAGTACGTTGTAGTGGGAAAATGACTCGAGATTGAAGGGGTAAGAAAACTTGTTACTCCTCTTCAAAAGTATGAACCAAATCTGTTTGGGCAGTATGAGATTTACTGTGCAAACATCTTGATGCACTTTGTGACCTGAAGAAATCAGTTCAAGCCACATACTGCATTCATTTTTCCTTTGTTTAATAAAATGAATTTGTTTCTTTTGTTTAATAAATGAGTTTTAAAATTTATTATAACAGGCTTATTTTTTTCTGATGTATTGGCACAGTCAGGATGGGGTTATTATTACTTGTTAAATATTAACAAGTAATAACAACAACAACTTATCTTTGTATTCTTTATGACCTGGACAGGCTGGAGAGTTGGGCGGGGAGAAATTTAATGAAATATAACAAGGGCAAGTGTAGAGTCCTGAATCTGGGCAAGAACAACCCCATGTACCAGTACAAGTTGGGGGCAGACCTGTTGGAGACCAGCGTAGGGGAAAGGGACCTGGGGGTCCTAGTGGACAGCAGGATGGATGATCATGAGCCAGCAGTGTGCCCTTGTGGCCAAGAAGGCCAATGGCATCCTGGGGTGTATTAGAAGGGGTGTGGTCAGCAGGTCGAGAGAGGTTCTCCTCCCCCTCTACTCTGCCCTGGTGAGGCCGCATCTGGAATATTGTGTCCAGTTCTGGGCCCCTCAGTTCAAGAAGGACAGGGAACTGCTACAGAGAGTCCAGCGCAGAGCCACGAAGATGATTAAGGGAGTGGAACATCTCCCTTATGAGGAGAGGCTGAGGGAGCTGGGTCTCTTTACCTTGGAGAAGAGGAGACTGAGGGGTAACCTCATTAATGTTTATAAATATGTAAAGGGCAAGTGTCATGAGGATGGAGCCAGGCTCTTCTCAGTGACATCCCTTGACAGGACAAGGGGCAATGGGAGCAAGCTGGAACAAAGGAGGTTCCACTTAAATATGAGGAAAAACTTCTTTACGGTGAGGGTGACTGAACACTGGAACAGGCTGCCCAGAGAGGTTGTGGAGTCTCCTTCTCTGAAGACATTCAAAACCCGCCTGCACGCGTTCCTGTGTGATATGGTCTAGGCAATCCTGCCCCGGCAGGGGGATTGGACTAGATGATCTTTCGAGGTCCCTTCCAATCCCTAACATTCTGTGATTCTGTGACTTCCAAATTGCATTCAAATATCAACTTTGCACAAGATTAAGCACCACCACCACCATATCTGGATGAATATTATGCAAATATGTGTATAATACTGTATATTCTGGTTAGCAAAAGGAATTCCTCAGTTTTGTGTAATGCTATGTTTGTAAGTCAAAAAATTGAAACTTAATCAATCAATGAAGATCAACCAATCTTCAGGAAAATAACTTAAATTTCAGTTTCTATTATTTAATGTTAATCTATTGAGTTAATCACAAATAAAATTCATTTGAAATTGTTTTGATGTTTGATGTAAAATAAGTAACCCGATCTTCCAGAAATGTCTTTATTCTTGTATACCGCTGTGCAACTACTCAAAACAGGGACACTTAAAGGGTAGCTTGGATTCTGTGAACATGAGACTAACTTCCAGAAAGGTCCCTTCCCTATATCAGATCACAGAGGAATTTTTTCCTGTTGCTTTCATAGTACATTATATAGCTAATTCTGCAACCTGAAAATAGGATAATGACTTCCCCACTTCGCCAAAATTATCTAGTTTTAACTAGATGAGAGATGAGGGAAATTATCGAAAGCAGCTGAATCAACATCAGCATTCATACATCTAGCTGGTTTTTTGTTTCTAACCTTTTTTTCCTTATTAAACTAAAGGAGGAGAAGTTCGGCATTTTATTTTTTGAACAAAAAATCACAGCAAAACCAGTTTCTCTGAACAGCTGGAAAATCACTCAGATTTTACAGAGATTTTATTAAAGAGAAAATAAATTGAATAAGTTCACTTATTAAGTCTAGGATATTTGCTTTTGCTGTAATGATGAGAACTGCACACTGTAAGTCAAACTTCAAATTCAACTACAGCCATGGTTTCCAACCTCTAGGTGGAAACAACCTACATGGATACTGAATATTTTGCAGAATAGGTACAGGACAACAGTCACCCTTCTCAGTCACCAGTTCATAGATTAAATACCATCGACTACAGAAATGAAGAACATCTAAAACCAGATGCCAAACGGAACTCTCAGGTTAGCCATCCAACATTATCTTTTCAATACAGTGGACCAACCATTGCTCATCTATGGAAAAGAAACCTGGACAAGCAGGCCAAAAGGGAGTTGCAGCTAGATTCTGCAATATGTCATGACATCCACCAGCCACCCTTACTCTGATGTGAAATTACTCAAGAGTGATAGACCCACACTTGAATCAACAGATGTTAACACCCCTCACCCCTTGGTAGAACTCCCCTCACAAATCTGGCAGAATTACAGCTGTCTGTGATGGTAAATAAGAGACTCAAATTCAAAGTCAGATGTGTAATACAGATTTGATGCTTCTTTTCTCCACATTTCTGCAACTACTAGATTAAAATCTCCATGCAGAGTCATCAGTGAGGATGATGAACTTGACAAGAAATTAATTTTTAAGGAACCTGAAGACAAAGGAATTATTCAGCATAGGAACCAAACCCAAAAGGATCTAAAGCCAAAGCTTGCAAACACCGGTCTTTGTGACTCACCTCCTGAGGTATGTTCCATGCCATATAGACATGGCTCTTAAATTCATCCATCCAGACTTCAGCCACCCTTAGTGCGTTTCTCCGGACATGAGCAGTCAGATCTTCTGTGTATGGTTTATGTGCTCTTTCAATGTGGGCGATCCTGGAGCAAGGTAGAACCTCAACACTTCCTCCACATTGCCATACCTAGGAGGAAAAAAGACATTCTGCTAGTGAGAGCTCCCTACACCACTGCTGTCCTTTAGTAAATATACTGAAATGATCTTATTTTTATGCTTGTCATTGTTACAAACGAGAGTAACTACTCAAGACTTATTTGACTACAGAGATTTTTTTTTTTCAGAAAGTTGTGAGAGAACAGAGTTATTAACTTGCCTTACCAGGAATTATTACTATTACTTAACCTTACTACAGAATTATTACATTATCAGTAGCCTCTCATCACAATCCTCCTGGATCAATTTAGCTATTCTCAAGATTATTAATAAAATAATTTATAGGGCATCCAATAGAGTAGCATCGGGGTTCAAGTTGATAGCCTTGCAGGCATTTCCCTAAGATTGTCCGCAGCCCTTCTCAATACACACACACACACACTATTCAGAATCCGGAACTAGGGAGCCTTACATAAAAGGGAAACTAAGCCAATCAACTTTTTAAGATCATTAAAGTTTCAGGTTCTACAAAGACTAGGAATATAAATGCATCTTATGCTTTGCTTTAAACACAGCTCAGAAAGGACCAGGTTTATTTCTTTTGAGAAGGAGCAATGAAGACTAAGACTGCCTAGTGAAAATGTTCTATGAACAATTTCAACACACTTGCAATGTGTGGAACACACTACTCTTGTAAATTATAACACATGTATAATGTAGGTTGCTGTACCTGCTCAAGTGTGTTTCAGTTTTGCCTGCTACCACAGTTGAGCTGATGTCCATAATGTTAATCATGAGTATTGCTTTCATTTCTGATTTTCTCTGTTTCCACTTTCAACAAAAGATAAAACCACTTTGGCAGCCTGTCACGGTTTAAAGCTGGGCCAGCTATTAACCTGGTGGCAGACGCTCTCTGTTAACCCTCTCCCCCCCCACCCTAAGGGAAAGGGAAAAGGGAGAGAGACTTATGGGTTGGAAATTAAAACAGTTTTAATAAACTATAATAATGAAAAAGAGTGTAATAATAATATTGGAATAATCAAATATATACAAATATATACAAAACCAAGACCGAGAGCTTGGAAATCCTCCTCAGGCAGAGTTGCTCCCCCCAGCACAGGCAGAGGGGGAAAAGGCAGTAGCTCTCTCTGCCATCACACCTGCAGGCTTTTAACTGGAAAATTGGCAAAGCTGGTACCAATCAGTGGAAGACAGGAGGGCCCCTCCCTCCTGGGCCCCACCTCCAGGAGGCAGTGGGTTAGTGATAAATAGGAAAGTGAGAATGACATGTATGGGATGGAATACCTCATTGGTCAATCTTGGGTCACCTGCCCTGTCTGCTCCTCCCTGCAGGTGCGAGCCCCCTTCGGCTCTTCACTCATAAGCAGTGAGGAATTTAGCAGTGACCTTGGTTTCTTTAAGACTAATTGGCCTGGTTTGGGCCAAACCAGGACACAGCCTTAACAGTCAATGAAGTGCTTGAATTATGTTACATAGAAGCTCTTTTTCTGTGCATCTTGCGTTACGTAAACTTCCTAACAAGATCAAGGCAGCCCATTCATAATGGTTGAGTAGATGCTGCTCAGGTGAAAACCCAGATGTAGTCAAACTGTTTGATCCTGCTGAACAAGTACCTTCCTCGTACAGCTCATCCAGGAGAAAGTATATTCTGGTCTCCCTCCTATGGGCTAGGGATGTGGGCTGGCAGAACACCATGTGCTGGAGCTGATCTCAGACCCCTCAGGTCTGTCCATCCTATAGGCGTATGCTCTACTAAGGAGGCACTTTGTTCAGTCATTCATTTTATATATTTGGACATCTGGCTTGAATACAGCATTCAGGCATTTGGCAGCTCCTGAGACCACAAAATGTGGCATGGATTCAGAATGTTTACAAAGCCTTTTCTGAACTGGGGCCTAATTGCAGTCAGCATATGCTGGGAGAAGAGATAGAGCCTTGGTTTTCACAGCTCTCTGGAAGATGAGTTATCCCACAAATCTACTGTACAGTTGAGAAGGGAGCTGAAAAGACTTCAGTATGTCTCTGTGTCCAGAACTTGGAAAATTGTATGAGTAGATAAACATAAGAATTACCAACATCACAGCAAAACTGAGATGATTGTAAATATTTAAAAATAAATGGGCAATTGATCTGGCACAAGAATAAATAATCTGGAAACAGCATTTGCATCCTGTCTTTCTAAATATCATATGAAGTGGGCAATCCAGTTTAATGGTCTAACAAAAATAATAGTTTCTCAAACATTTAATTCTGAATGTTTCAGCTACATTTCTTAATAAAGATTAAATGTGAAGTAGCATCAGGCTTTGCTCACACAATGCCTGCTTTCAATCCAAGCCATTTCTCAGTACAACATTGACATCAGCTATAAATTGTTTCAGAGTTACTCACTGTACACTGTTTAAATTAGTATCATAAAAGACAAGGAAGATGTAGAGATGGTCATAACTTAGCCTAGGACAAGACAATTCACGTATCGTATGTGCTGCCTCCTCTGCCCAGCCTTTGCTCATTTTAACAAGGGATGGCCTCAATCCAAGTCCAACACATGAACACCAAATCTTTTGTGGGATTTTCAGAGTTATATCTGAATGCCATCTCGACAACAAGCTGAGCCAAAAACTCATGGTCTATAATAAGCTGAATTTCCAAGTAAATTTCTAGGGTCTGAAAAATTGAAGAGTGGACTCATCTATAATTTTAGTACTGATTCAGTAATCAGTAAAATCTAATTTGACTTTATAATGAAGTCATATGTGTTTTCAAAAAGCATCCTGAGATGACAGTCTTTAATACAGTTTGCAAATAACAATTACCCACTACCTGAATAAACACCAATTAATCATATCTGGTGGCCACTCCTTTCTCTCAGACACTGTCAGTGTTTGTTCTGTTTCCAAAGACTAATTAATTACTCTGCAAGAACCATGGATTCACTTAAAAACTTAATGCTAAGAGGGAGCTGTCAATACAGATGCTGACAGAACAGGCAGGTTGTATTACACAGCTTCGAAACCATATCCTATTATTTCTAAGAAAAAATCTCCTGCAATCCATGAATATGTGATTAGCACACACCAAAACTGGACTAGAGATATATGCCAATAGTTTCCATATAGCAAGACTAATAAAAGTTCTTTAATTAATGATTTTTTAAAGAGGAAGACATGAGAAACACATGTGATCTGAAGATATGGAAATCATAAGTTACAGAGTGTGCAGAGTCCGCAGTTACAGCACTAAACAAGTAGCACTACCCCAGATGTAGGCTACGAAGCCTTGCAGAGCACTCGCAGAGTGACAGCAGATGCAATACTTTATAAGTGCAGAAAGCACAATCCTGTGTTGCTCAGATGGTCACATCTAGGACAAGCCATAGTACCTTTCTCTCCCACAAGTGTTCTTTGCCCAGGGGATTACAGTATGGTGAGAAAGCTCTTTTCTCCAAACATTTCATTGCACTTAGGGAGCAGCCAGTTGCAAAGAAACAAAATGGCAGGAGGCATTACAGTGGGATTTTCAATGCCATGAAACTCCTAGAATCTCAAGGGATTCTGGATTCCCAACTTTCCCAAACATGTGCAAAATCCCCAGCCAAGGAATGAAGGGCTTTGCTAGTCATATACTAAATAATAAACACTATACTGAACAGGATATGTGAATACTAAACAACGTAACATGATGAACTGACCGCTACAGAAAGTGTTATGTTTTTTTCATTCTTCCCTGATTATATTTGAAATAAAGGAATTTCTTGCAGCTAGGTCAAGAACACCCATCCATTCTTTCTTTCTTGTCTTAGACCAGCTGTCCACTTAAATCTGACCACTCCCAGCTCCCCCCACCTCCTTTACTTGTGTAAACAAATCTGTGGTACTCCAACCATTGTGTTAGAGCCATTGCGGAGGGTCAGATGGTTTGTCAAGATGTGTTGAAAAGGTATAAATCTCACATCAAAAGTGCACAGGAGAGATTCATTAATTACTCTGAACCAACACCTTTTGGTCAAATACAATGTTTAGGGGTTTTTTAAATTAATATTTTAATGCTAAGTAATACATTTTCTTAAAAACTCAGCTCAGAGGGAAGTTGCGAAGCCTTTTAGAGTGATCTGTTCTTCATCTAATAAAATTCCTGTAGACAAGAGATTTTCTTTATAGTTAAGAAATAGGAAGAGTAATTGAGGGGTCAATTCCTCACACCTTCACACATTTCCCCCGTGAATTTCACAGCTATTTTTTTGCTTTCATTAGTAATCTGTATTCAGACTTCATCCATACTGAATAGCACCTTTCTAGTTCTCCAGCACTGTTATTTTATGTGATGGCTATAAATAAATACAAAGGTTTGAAATCAGTGAAGCTTTTCCAAATTATCACCCATGACTTTAGCAGGAAGTCTAAAGATAAAAGAGCTTCAAAGACTTTTTTTAACCACATGGAATGGTTTGAAGTAAAATGTTCTATCTCTTGAGCACACTGTCGCTGCATTCAGCAATACTTAATGAAAAACTTGCTCGTACAAATTGCAAAGAAGAATCTTGGTGAATTTCCTAAACTATTTTTAAAAGGAAATACAGCACTTTTTCCTGTTGCCCATGAAGACATTTTATTTATGGTAGCAAGAGGTGGAAATTGCTAGCAATAGTCTCAATTTCCTGCCAAATCCCTAAACATACATTTACACTTGCCAAAAATAACATATGCTGCCATCATTGTGAAACAATAAATAGCAATTCACATTTCATTCTGTAAGAGCATCAATTGCAAAACTGTACCAACGGGTCTTAGAAAGTTTTCAAGTGTGAGGGACTGCATATCTTTGGGAGTACTTAGCATGACTGCTGGAGCCCCAGCAATGCAGGAAGTTTGCTTTTCTTTGGAGGAATTTCTTGAGGTTCTGGTCCTGCTGGTTTACTTCACAAAAACAGTCTTTTAGAAAAAGAACACACCAACTGGAGTTTCCCTTCCATAGAGCTCTCAGAATCCACTTCAGTGTGTTCTCAATGCTCCCTTCCAAGAGGACCTTAGAAAGGGCTCTTTATTCTTGAATTTCCTGAGGAGGTTCCTATATCTGGTTTAGCCCCAAGAAGGGCTTAGAGGGCTTCCTCTTCTAGAAAGGGTTCCTTCATCACTAGCAAAAGGTAGTAAAATTCCATTTAAAAATTCAAGTTGTAAAGGGACAGTAGCAGTGCCAGGCAACTTCTAACACTTATGATGCCGAAAGACTAAGATCAGCAAAGCCTATAATCTAAAATGAGCAAAGCAAGTGGGAGATGATAGGAACATTACATGAATACAGAGAATCTATTTAGAAAAAAAAAAAAAGGAAGGTAGGAAATCTCTCTCCCTTTTAAATCCTCAGTTGTTATGACATGTCGAGAATTTGTCCAAGATCTAAGCACTTACTGATAATTCACTAAAAGTACATTTACATGTAAGCTATAATCGTGGCCCCACATCTGTCTGCTTTTATGTTCACCAAGGTTAAAGTAGTCCCTCAGAGCAAATAGAAAACATGTTCTTCACATTGGAAGCATCAGGAAAGCAGAGGACACATAAAACTGCAGAGAGAACACAGGTAGTGGCACAACAGATCAGCTGCAATCACAGAATCATAGAATGGTTTGGGTTGGAAGGGACCTTAAAGATCATCTAGTTCCAACCCCCCTGCCACAGGCAGGGACACCTTTCCACTAGACCAGGTTGCTCAAAGCCCCATCCAATCTGGCCTTGAACACTGCCAGGGAGGGGGCAGCCACAACTTCTCTGGGCAACCTGTTCCAGTGTCTCACCACCCTCACAGTAAAGAATTTCTTCCTAATATCTAATCTACCCTCCTCCAGCTTAAACCGTTACCCCTCGTCCTATCACTCCATGCCCTTGTAAAAAGTCCCTCTCCAGCTTTCCTGTAGGCCCCCTTCAGGTATTGGAAGGCTGCTATAAGGTCTCCCCAGAGCCTTCTCTTCAGGCTAAACCACCTCAACTCTCTCAGCCTGTTGTCACAGGGGAGGTGCTCCCTTGTCCATGAGGGCAGTTTCCCAGGGGGTCCTATTGACTAATTCCTTGAACAGCTGGAAGTTTGCTTTCCTAAAATTCAGGGTCCTGACTTTTCTCTTTGCTTGAGCCATATCCCTCAGGACCGCAAACTCCACCTCTGTGTGATCACTGCAGCCCAGGCTGCCTCCAACCTTGACATCACCAATTAGCTCACTTGTGTTGGTGACCATCAGGTCCAGTATCGCATCCCCTCTGGTAGTGCTGTCTATCACCTGGCTTAAGAAGTTATCCTCAATGCATTCCAGGAGACTCCTGGATTGCATACAGCTTGCCATGCTACTTTTCCAGCAGATGTCAGGGTGGTTGAAGTCCCCCCAGCAGGACAAGAGCCTGTGAGATGGATGTCTCCTGTAGCTGGAGTAAGAAGGCTTTGTCAATAGGTTCCCCTTGATCAGGCAGCCTGTGGTACACACCAACCACAAGGTTCCCTTTGTTGCCTTGTCTCTAATTCTTACCCATAAACTTTCAACCTGCCTGTGGCTATTCTTCAGAGACAGCTCTTCACACTCTCCATTTCTTGATGTAGAGGGCAATGCCTCCACCCCTCCTTCCTCATCTGTCCCTTCTGAACAGCTTGTAGCCATCAATAGCTGCACTCCAGTCATGGTATTCATCCCACCAAGTTTCAGTAATGGCAACTAGGTCATAGCTTTCTAGCAGCATGGTGGCTTCCCTTCAGAAGGGAGTCACCTACAAATATAACCCATCTTTTCTTCCTCATGGAGGTGGCTGTAATACAGGGGATGGGCCTTTCTGACCTTGGCAACACCTCTGGTGTAGATGGACCATCATCCACACCATCCATTGACTAGCCTTCCACATCCAGAGCCTCATACCTGTTGCACAGAGGCAGCCGGGCAGGCATGGTGGGCAAGGAGGGGGTTTGCCTAGCGCCCCAAGCATGGACTTGCCTCCATTCACTCCTTTCCTTTAAGCTACTGCCTTCAACCTGGCAGGGGGAGGATAGCTAGCGCTCTCCAAGCTGCTTTTTGTAGGTGTGGGGTGGCCGTAGTTGCTCTGCCAATGCCCAGGCCAGCATTGTCTCCTGTGAGAGCTGCCGGCTCCTGGCAGGTCTCTCTGCTCCCCTGGCATCTCCCCGCCTCAGGAAAACCCTCTGTGTGCCGAGATCTGCTGCTCCCAAGTAGCTCCCCTCGGCAACTGACTGCTACTTTCCGTTACACCATGTTTAAACTCGCAACTTCCACTCTGTTAAAGGAGTAAAGGACCAAAGTACTGGGCAGTCACAGAATCACACAGAATCACAGAATCACAGAATGTTAGGGATTGGAAGGGACCTTGAAAGATCATCTAGTCCAATCCCCCTGCCGGGGCAGGATTGCCTAGACCATATCACACAGGAACACGTGCAGGCGGGTTTTGAATGTCTCCAGAGAAGGAGACTCCACAACCTCTCTGGGCAGCCTGTTCCAGTGTTCGGTCACCCTCACCGTAAAGAAGTTTTTCCTCATATTGTGGGATGGCACAAGTGGGGTAGCTACAGTAGCAGTAACAGACCAAATGGCTTCCTTAAGCATTTTGCAAAAGTGCAAGCCCTAATACCACTAGTGTATCATCGCTCACTCCTTCCCACCCAAACAGGGGCAGTAGTGACAGCATTCACACAGCCTTCAGCATGCCGCAGAGACGGGTGACTTAGCAATGTCTAAACCAATCTGGTCATTAATTTTTTTTAGCACAAATTCCATTCACATATGGAAAATCTGTTTCACTAGACAAAGGGTCTCCATTTCTATTTAGTTTTATTTTTAAATCTACATCCTTTAGTAAATCCTTTTCAATTGCATTTAAACATATTTGAATTTGCATATTTAATCAAAACAATTACAACTCTGAAGCTGATCCCTCTCTTGAATATTAATTTATACTTCATTATAAAATGATATAACACTTCTTCATTAAAAGTGTTTCTTTTTATCTCTTTAATCACTGAGTGTTCTTTTCATGTTGTGGAAGCTTAATCTAATAAAAAAATAAAGCCTACATGATGCTGAGCAGTTTATTAGCATGTACTGCAGTCATTAAATTTACACAGATCATGCAGTTTCTCCAAGAACTGATGTGACCTTGTTTGAAACCATCATTTCATTTGGACTGCAAACAAAACTTTTTAATAATTAAGTGATTTCTCAAAAAGCTGAAGCAATTTCTAGCTTCTGTGAAGTCTGCAAGGGACAAAATTAGAAGAACTCATTAAAGATGTCCTGAAGATAAAAAAATTGTGTGAATTAATTACTACTATGGAGACAAACAAATAGTCACCAATATCTTTAAAATATATTTCAGGGAACAATTTAATGCAAAAAATATTTGTGAATGTTGTTAACCTTTGTCATTACCATTCATCGTTTACTGATAACCAATAATGAGCTTGATGCTTTACAGGCAAGTATGAATAAACTATTTTTACACAATACCACGAGCTAAGTCTGTGATCATTTTGGGTCTGCATTGTTATTTTGGTATCTTGAGAGGTGACTGCAGAAAGGACAGGGAGAATGGTCAGATACAAATATCACTGAAATCATGTTCATGTTCCCAGCAGCAATCAGTGGATTTTGGATCACACTTTGAAAAGTTCTGGACTGTCATGTACATTTGGGTATCTGTCTCTGTAAACCTAGAAACTATACTCACTGGATGAAATACATTAATTTTTATTTAGGTCACATCTCCACTGAAGTCAGATAATCTTCACTAAATAAATGCAGTAGTGACAATAAGTACTGATGGATTTGGCTAACTTTCCCCAAATTCAGCAAGAAGCTTGGCTGATTCCACTGGTCTCAAACAGCTGCTTCTCATTGAAGAAGTCTGCCCAAACGGTAGAATTGAACAGAGAGTCCTGGCCTGAGTCACATAAACTCAGGATTAGAAAAATCAGAATATAGTCACAGCTCAGAACAGTATGCATAGAGAAATCAGAGACTAACGAGAGAGATTTAAGAAATTACTTCATCTTGTCACCGAAATCAGTTTTATTGAACTTCTGTGAGGTTTTTAAAAACTATTATACTTATAGTCATACAAGCCTATCATACTTCCAGGTAAACATCTATTTGTGTGTGAGAACAGCTTTTTTCCATAACCAAGCTGATAATCTTTATATGTGTCCTGGTTTGGCCTAAACCAGGCCAATTTTCTTTTCAGTGATTTTTACTTTCAGCTAAGTCTCCTCTAAGTAACTGCATTTTCTGAAACTAACTGCATGTTTTGCAGACAGTGTCTGCTTCCAGGACTGATAACGCTCGACGTTTGTAGTTATCACTGAGGCACCGGTAGGGATGTTGTGCAGAAAGGCTCTTCCTGTACTTGTTCTTAGAGAAACCAAGGTCACTGCTGAATTCCTCACTGCTTACGAGTGAAGAGTCGAAGGGGGGTCGCAGCTGCAGGGGGGAGCGGACAGGGCAGGTGACCCAAAATTGACCAACGAAGGTATTCCATCCCATACACGTCATTCTCAGTATAAAGCGGGGGGATCACGAGGGTCTCGCTCTCTTTCTGCTATGGCCAGTGTCCAAGGAGGACTGCGTCTGTTTTCCTGCTGCCCCTGATCCCGATCCGTGCATCCCTGAATCCAGCTCTCGACCGTCGCTAGGCCCAGCCTGGGCCTTCCCGGAGCCTGCCCTGCAGTGCTGGTGGTGACGTGGCTGACTTCAGGGGAGCTCAATCTTGGTTTTGTATATATATTTGTATATATTTGATTATTTCTATTATTATTATTATACTCTTTTTCATTATTATAGTTTATTAAAACTGTTTTAACTTTCCAACCCGGAAGTCTCTCTCCCTTTTCCCTTTCCCTTTCCCTTTGGGGGGAGGGGGGGGGATAACAGAGAGCATCTGCCATAGGTTTAATAGCCGGCCCAGCTTTAAACCATGACAGATTTATTGGCACCCAACGTGGGGCTCGAGAGAAGCTCCGACAGGTTGCTCTGATAAGTCGAATCCCAGCTCCAGTGGGAGGAGACCCGGAGAGCTCAGCCAAGAGAGTATCAGATTTCTTCCTTTGAGATTTACGAGGGGTTGGAAATTAAAACAGATAGCTAAGATGATAATGTTATTTGTGAGCCTTGTGTTACCTCTTTTCTTTATAAAGCTTGTTTTAGAGTTAAGTGTAATAATACCTTACGTGCCGTATGCACTGTGTGTTAGTGCTTTCATGTGGTTTAACAGGGCGTGCTGGTCGAAATGTGTCGTTTTGGTATGGGTTTTGATACTGATTTATGTCGTGATAAACTGGGCAGTTATATTCCGATCTCTTAGCTCTATGATACAATGATGGGCAGCTTTAATCGCGAATCGGTAGCTGCGCACACCGGGCGTCTTTTAACTGATTTTGATAGTATCTGCTCCTTTTTTGCCAAGCTGATCCCTGCAAAATTCGAACAGGGCATGTTGTTATTTTTGGGTGTCCTGAATGTGTTTCTGGTGTGGTATGTGATTAGATGTCAGTGCAGTAACAGCGGTAGGTATTATGCTGCCCCTGTAACCAGGAGAAAACACCGAAAGAAATCAGCTAGTAAAGTGAAGGATGATGACTCAGAGCCTTCTAAGGCAGAGCCATCATATGACCCAGGTGAGGGCCCTTCTCAGTCAGAGTCAGGGCCTGACACAGATGGGGGTTTCCTTGATCGTCCTTTTAAAGCAGACCCATCACACAAGAAAGATCCTTCTAAAGCAGAACAATCACAGGAGGACTCGGACTCGGACGTAGAGATAACCTACCACTCCTTATCCCTGAAAGAACTGCGAAGTATAAGGAAAGACTTTAGTCGTTATGACCGTGAGCCAATTATTACCTGGTTGCTCCGATGCTGGGATAATGGGGCGGATAGCATAGAATTGGATGGTAGAGAAGCCAGACAGTTGGGATCCCTGTCCAGAGACGGTGGTATTGATAAGATGCTTCCAAGAAAGTCAAACACTATCAGTCTCTGGAGGCGACTCTTGTCAGCTGTAAAGAGCGGGTATCCCTATAAAGATGATGTTCTGAGCCACCTAAGCAACTGGATCACTATAGAAAAAGGTATTAACTACCTCAGAGAACTAGCTGTGCAAGAGATCATTTATAGACACCCACGGGACATTGTAGATCCTGTAAATCCTGATGAAGTGGAATGCAACCGATCCATGTTCCAGAAGGTTGTGAGGAGTGCTCCACCGACACATACCCATACGTTGTCAATATTAGTATGGGGAGAAGATGCTATGGCACGACCTAGTGTGGGCGAAATGGCTAACTGTATGCGACAGTATGAAGATAGTATTTCTTCCCCACTGCAGGCCCGTGTCTCGGCTGTGGGAAAAGTGGCTAAGGAAGACAAGGACTCATTTAAACAACTGTCAGACAAACTGTCCAGGATCGAGAATCAACTTAAATCTCTACCTACACAGGCGCGCGTTGCAGCCTTTAGGAGGAAACGCCCTCCTACTGGACCGGCTCAAAGGAAACGGAACACGTCACGAGGTATCCTGTGGTTTGCCCTGCGTGATTATGGGGAGGACATGAGCAGATGGCATGGACAACCTACCAGTACCCTACAGGCACAAGTACGTGAGTTGCAAGCTAACAGAAATACCAGAGAGAATTTTCCTAGGAGGATGGCTGCTCCAGTTACCAATGAGCAGGACCCCAGTCACGGTAGATGGGCCTCAGGTCCCTATTTCCCAAATGTGAATAGGGGAAATGAAGGTCCAATCCCCGTGAGCTGCACGAATCCAATCTTTAATTAGAGGGGCCCTGCCTCCAGCCAGGAGGAGGAGAGGGATAACCGAATTTATTGGACTGTGTGGATTCGATGGCCTGGCACATTAGAACCACTAAAGTATCGAGCCCTGGTAGACACTGGTGCACAGTGCACCCTCATGCCATCGAATCATAAAGGGACAGAATCTGTCAGTATCTCGGGAATAACAGGGGGATCTCAAGAGTTATCTGTATTGGAGGCCGAAGTGAGCCTAACTGAAAACGAATGGAAAAAGCACCCCATTGTGACTGGTCCAGATGCTCCATGCATCCTTGGCATAGACTACCTCAAGAGAGGGTATTTTAAGGACCCAAAAGGGTATAGATGGGCCTTTGGTATAGCAGCTGTAGAGACTGAGGACATTAAACAGCTGTCTACCTTGCCTGGCCTCTCAGAGGATCCTTCTGTTGTGGGGTTGCTGAAGGCTGAAGAACAACAGGTGCCAATTGCTACTGCCACAGTGCACCGATGACAATATAGCACCAATCGAGACTCCCTGATCCCCATTCATAAACTGATTAGACAATTAGAAAATCAAGGAGTGATTAGCAAGACTCGCTCACCCTTTAATAGTCCTATATGGCCAGTGCAAAAGCCTAATGGAGAATGGAGATTAACTGTGGACTATCGTGGCCTAAATGAAGTTACGCCACCGCTGAGTGCTGCTGTGCCAGACATGCTAGAACTTCAATACGAACTGGAGTCAAAGGCAGCCAAGTGGTACGCCACTATAGACATTGCTAATGCATTTTTCTCTATTCCCTTGGCACCAAAGTGCAGGCCACAGTTTGCTTTTACCTGGAGAGGATCCAGTACACCTGGAATCGACTGCCCCAGGGGTGGAAACACAGTCCTACTATTTGCCATGGACTGATCCAGACTGCACTAGAAAAGGGTGGAGCTCCAGAACATTTGCAATATATTGATGACATCATTGTGTGGGGTGATACAGCAGCAGAAGTTTTTGACAAAGGGGAGAAAATCATCCAAATTCTTCTGAAAGCTGGTTTTGCCATAAAAAGAGGCAAGGTCAAGGGACCTGCCCGGGAGATCCAGTTTTTAGGGATTAAATGGCAAGATGGGCGTCGCCAGATCCCGATAGAGGTGATCAACAAAATAACAGCTATGTCCGCACCAACTAACAAAAAGGAAACACAAGCCTTCTTAGGCGTTGTGGGTTTCTGGAGAATGCATATTCCAGATTACAGCCAGATTGTACGCCCTCTTTATCAAGTGACCAGAAAGAAAAATGATTTTCAGCGGGGCCCTGAACAACAACAGGCTTTTGAACAGATTAAACAAGAGATTGTGCATGCAGTAGCCCTTGGACCAGTCCGTATGGGACAAGATGTTAAAAATGTGCTCTACACTGCAGCTTGGGACAATGGTCCTACCTGGAGCCTCTGGCAGAAAGTGCCAGGGGAGACTCGAGGTCGACCCCTAGGATTTTGGAGTCGAGGATACAAGGGCTCCGAGGCCAATTACACCCCAACTGAAAAAGAGATACTGGCAGCATATGAAGGAGTTAGAGCTGCCTCAGAGGTAATCGGTACTGAAGCACAGCTTCTCCTGGCACCCCGATTATCAGTACTAAGCTGGATGTTCAAGGCTAAGGTTCCCACTACCCATCATGCAACTGATGCTACATGGAGTAAATGGATTGCATTAATTACACAGAGGGCTCGAATAGGAAACCCTAATCGCCCAGGAATCTTAGAAGTGATCATGGACTGGCCAGAAAGCAAAGACTTCGGAATGCCACCAGAAAAGGAAGTGACACATGCTGAAGAAGCCCCACCATATAATGAACTACCAGAGGATGAGAAGCAGTATGCCCTGTTCACCGATGGATCCTGCCGTCTTGTAGGAAAGCATCGGAAGTGGAAAGCTGCTGTATGGAGTCCCATACGACGAGTCACAGAAGCCACAGAAGGACAATGTGAATCAAGTCAATTCGCAGAGGTAAAAGCCATCCAGCTGGCTTTAGACATTGCTGAACGAGAAAAGTGGCCAAGGCTGTATCTTTATACTGACTCATGGATGGTAGCAAATGCCTTGTGGGGGTGGTTAAAGCAGTGGAAGCAAAGCAACTGGCAGCGCAAAGGTAAACCTATTTGGGCTGCTGAACTGTGGCAAGATATTGCTGCTCGGCTAGAGAAACTAGTCGTGAAGGTACGTCACGTAGATGCTCATGTACCTAAAAGTCGGGCAACTGAGGAACATCGAAACAACCAACAAGCAGATCAAGCTGCTAAAGTGTTCCAAATAGATTTGGACTGGGAACATAAAGGTGAACTATTTTTAGCTCGGTGGGCTCATGACACTTCAGGTCATCAAGGGAGAGATGGAACATACAGATGGGCTCGTGACCGAGGGGTGGACTTAACTATGGACTCTATTGCACAGGTTATCCATGATTGTGAAACATGTGCCGCAATTAAGCAAGGCAAACGGTTAAAACCTTTGTAGTATGGGGGGCGGTGGTTGAAATATAAATATGGGGAGGCCTGGCAAATTGACTACATCACACTCCCTCAAACCCACCAGGGTAAACGTTATGTGCTTACCATGGTGGAGGCGACCACCGGATGGCTGGAAACATACTCTGTGCCCCATGCCACTGCCCGGAACACTATTCTGGTTCTCGAAAACCAAATCTTGTGGCGCCACGGCACGCCAGAGAGAATTGAGTCAGATAATGGGACTCATTTCAAAAACAGTCTCATAGATAACTGGGCCAAAGAGCATGGCATCGAATGGGTATATCACATCCCCTATCATGCACCAGCCTCTGGGAAAATTGAACGATACAATGGGCTGTTAAAAACTACCCTAAAAGCAATGGGGGGTGGAACCTTTAAAAACTGGGATAAGCATTTGGCACAAGCTACCTGGCTAGTTAACACCAGAGGATCTATCAACCGAGCTGGCCCTGCTCAGTCAGACCTTTTACATACAGTAGAAGGGGATAAAGTCCCTGTGGTGCATGAAAGGAATCTGTTGGGAAAAACTGTTTGGGTTCTTCCTGCTACGGGCAAAGGTAAACCCATTCATGGGATTGCTTTTGCTCAAGGACCTGGATGTACTTGGTGGGTGATGCTGCAGGATGGTGGAGTCCGATGTGTCCCTGAAGGTGATCTGATCCTGGGTGAGAATACTTAATTCTGAACTGCATGATGTTAATTGCTGCATAATACTAACAGTGTTCATAAGTGTCTTTCAGGTTGAAGCAGTGGTGATGAGACTGGAGCTAGCTGCAAGTGGCGTCCAGTAACCTCCTCGAGACTGACATCTTTAACCTGCAACCCGTGGGCACGAACTGTGACAAAGCTCATACCATCTCTCCTACCCTGGGAGACTCCTAGCCAGATGGAAACCCACAATCCTGAACTAAATGAACTTGATGAACTTTTTTGTATAGAGATGAATCATAAACTAATGTTATCTGTATATATTTTAAAATGGTGATCAGTGGTGATCTGAGTATGACGTGAATGGTATGGAATAAGGGGTGGAATGTCCTGGTTTGGCCTAAACCAGGCGAATTTTCTTTTCAGTGATTTTTACTTTCAGCTAAGTCTCCTCTAAGCAACTGCACTTTCTGAAACTAACTGCATGTTTTGCAGACAGTGTCTGCTTCTAGGACTGATAACGCTCGAAGTTTGTAGTTATCACTGAGGCACCGGTAGGGATGTTGTTCTAGTGTTGAGGTAGACCAGGAGGCCTCCCATCCCCCTGGGGTGAAATCGGTGTGCTCAGCTCGCTCCCTGAAATGCCTGTACACCAATGCACGCAGCATGGGGAATAAACAAGAGGAGTTAGAAATCCGTGTTCGGTCAGGGGACTATGATTTAGTGGCAATCACAGAGACTTGGTGGGATGCCTCGCATGACTGGAATGTGGTCATGGATGGCTATGTCCTGTTCAGGAAAGACAGGCCACTAAGGAGAGGTGGTGGAGTTGCTCTTTATGTGAGTGTGCAGCTAGAATGTATTGAGTTCTGTGCAGGGGCGGATCAGGAGCGAGTTGAGAGTTTGTGGGTGCGAATTAAGGGGCAGGCTGGCAGGGGTGATACTGTTGTGGGTGTCTATTACAGGCCATCGGATCAGGATGAAGAAGGTGATGAGGCCTTCTACAGGCAGCTGAGAGCAGTCTCGCAATTACAGGGCCTGGTTGTCATGGGGGATTTCAACTACCCTGATATTTGCTGGGAGGCCTACTCAGCCAGCCATCCTCAGTCCAGGAGGTTCCTCCAGTGCATTGATGATAACTTTCTGATGCAAATGGTGGATGAGCCAACTAGGAGAGGAGTGCTGCTGGATCTTATCCTCACTAACAAGGAGGGTCTGGTTGAAGAGGTGAAGGTTGAGGGCAGCCTTGGTTGTAGCGACCATGAGATGGTAGAGTTCAGGATCTCATGTGGCAGGAACAGAATAGCTAGCAGAATTGCAACCCTGGACTTCAGGAGGGCCAACTTTGGCCTTTTCAAGCAATTGCTAGGGGAAATCCCATGGGACAGGGTACTAGAAGGTAAGGGGGCCCAAGATAGTTGGTTAGCATTCAAGGACTGCTTCTTCCGAGCTCAAGATCAGAGCATCCCAACAAGTAGGAAGTCAAGGAAGGGTACCAGGAGACCTGCATGGTTAAACAGGGAACTGCTGGGCAAACTCAAGTGGAAGAAGAGGGTGTACAGATCATGGAAGGAGGGGCTGGCCACTTGGGAGGAATATAAGTCTGTTGTCAGAGGATGTAGGGAGACAACTAGGAAAGCTAAGGCCTCCTTGGAATTAAACCTTGCAAGAGAGGTCAAGGACAACAGAAAGGGCTTCTTCAAATACATTGCAGGTAAAGCCAACACTAGAGGCAATGTAGGCCCACTGATGAATGAGGTGGGGGCCCTGGAGACAGAGGATAAAAAGAAGGCGGAGTTACTGAATGCCTTCTTTGCCTCTGTCTATACTGCTGGAGGCTGTCCTGAGGAGCCCCGGACCCCTGAGGCCTCAGAAGAAGTCAGGATAGAGGAGGAATCTGTCTTGGTAGATGAGGGCTGGGTCAGGGACCAATTAAGCAATCTGGATGTCCATAAATCCATGGGCGCTGATGGGATGCACCCACGGGTGCTGAGGGAGCTGGCGGAAGTCATTGCTAGGCCACTCTCCATCATCTTTGCTAAGTCGTGGGCAACGGGAGAGGTGCCTGAGGACTGGAGGAAAGCGAATGTCACTCCAGTCTTCAAAAAGGGCAAGAAGGAGGACCCGGGTAACTATAGACTGGTCAGCCTCACCTCCATCCCTGGAAAGGTGATGGAACAACTTGTCCTTGGTGCTGTCTCTAGGCACTTCAAGGATAGGGGGATCATTAGGGGCACTCAGCATGGCTTCACCAAGGGGAAGTCATGCTTAACCAACTTGATAGCCTTTTATGAGGACGTAACCCAGTGGATAGATGATGGTAAAGCTGTGGATGTGGTCTATCTCGATTTCAGTAAAGCGTTTGACACGGTCTCCCACAGCATCCTTGCAGCTAAACTGAGGAAGTGTGGTCTGGATGATCGGGTAGTGAGGTGGATTGTGAACTGGCTGAAGGAAAGAAGCCAGAGAGTGGCGGTCAATGGGACTGAGTCCAGTTGGAGGCCTGTGTCTAGCGGAGTCCCTCAAGGGTCGGTACTGGGACCACTACTATTCAATATATTCATTAATGACTTGGATGAGGGAATAGAGTGCACTGTCAGCAAGTTCGCTGATGACACAAAACTGGGAGGAGTGGCTGATGCGCCGGAAGGCTGCGCAGCCATTCAGAGGGACCTAGACAGGCTGGAGAGTTGGGCGGGGAGAAATTTAATGAAATATAACAAGGGCAAGTGTAGAGTCCTGCATCTGGGCAAGAACAACCCCATGTACCAGTACAAGTTGGGGGCAGACCTGTTGGAGACCAGTGTAGGGGAAAGGGACCTGGGGGTCCTAGTGGACAGCAGGATGACCATGAGCCAGCAGTGTGCCCTTGTGGCCAAGAAGGCCAATGGCATCCTGGGGTGTATTAGAAGGGGTGTGGTTAGCAGGTCGAGAGAGGTTCTCCTCCCCCTCTACTCTGCCCTGGTGAGGCCGCATCTGGAATATTGTGTCCAGTTCTGGGCCCCTCAGTTCAAGAAGGACAGGGAACTGCTACAGAGAGTCCAGCGCAGAGCCACGAAGATGATTAAGGGAGTGGAACATCTCCCTTATGAGGAGAGGCTGAGGGAGCTGGGTCTCTTTAGCTTAGAGAAGAGGAGACTGAGGGATGACCTCATTAATGTTTATAAATATGTAAAGGGCAAGTGTCATGAGGATGGAGCCAGGCTCTTCTCAGTGACATCCCTTGACAGGACAAGGGGCAATGGGTGCAAGCTGGAACACAGGAGGTTCCACATAAATATGAGGAAAAACTTCTTTACGGTGAGGGTGACCGAACACTGGAACAGGCTGCCCAGAGAGGTTGTGGAGTCTCCTTCTCTGGAGACATTCAAAACCCGCCTGCACGCGTTCCTGTGTGATATGGTCTAGGCAATCCTGCTCCGGCAGGGGGATTGGACTAGATGATCTTTCGAGGTCCTTTCCAATCCCTAACATTCTGTGATTCTGTGATTCTGTGATTTTGTGATGTTGTGCAGAAAGGCTCTTGCTGTACTTGTTCTTAGAGAAACCAAGGTCACTGCTGAATTCCTCACTGCTTACGAGTGAAGAGTCGAAGGGGGGTCGCAGCTGCAGGGGGGAGCGGACAGGGCAGGTGACCCAAAATTGACCAACGAAGGTATTCCATCCCATACACGTCATTCTCAGTATAAAGCGGGGGGATCACGAGGGTCTCGCTCTCTTTCTGCTACGGCCGGTGTCCAAGGAGGACTGCGTCTGTTTTCCTGCTGCCCCCGATCCCGATCCGTGCATTCCTGAATCCAGCTCTTGACTGTCGCTAGGCCCAGCCTGGGCCTTCCCGGAGCCTGCCCTGCAGTGCCGGTGGTGACGTGGCTGACTTCAGGGGAGCTCAATCTTGGTTTTGTATATATATTTGTATATATTTGATTATTTCTATTATTATTATTATACTCTTTTTCATTATTATAGTTTATTAAAACTGTTTTAACTTTCCAACCCGGAAGTCTCTCTCCCTTTTCCCTTTCCCTTTCCCTTTGGGGGGAGAGGGGGGGATAACAGAGAGCATCTGCCACAGGTTTAATAGCCGGCCCAGCTTTAAACCGTGACAACGTGGAACTGTAAGCAACCTACCAAAACATACCCCCACAACCTAAAAGACTTTTTAAAAGGAAATAAAAGGCTTTACCATAACTAGAGCTCCTCTCAATTATTAAAATGTAAATTATCCCTTAAATCTTACTTTGAAGTCATCATTAATTGCCTCATAGGCCTCATTTTACATTAATTATGCCGTTATAAAATACCCTCATTGAAAAAGTAATACATGTGAAGATTCTTCCCATATTAAATTGTCAGTAGTTTTCTTCCTCCTTTAGCTAATTGCTTCATTATGCACTTTTTAAATTGTTTTGTTCTGCAGGGATTAATTTTGCACATATCTTCAGGAGCTGTGAAACTTTTACCGTGTATTGTTAAACTACGTATGTTGCGTTGCTGGTTTACAATTGCAGGAACTACTCTATGCCTTGTGTTACTAGGAGTTAACATGCTTCAAGGGTCACTGAAGGCATAAGGCTTCATTCAGTTCTTTTTCAAATGTGTACCCCATAGATAGACACAGCAAGTAACTGACACCTAAATCACTACATTGCCAAGTTTAAGTCATGAACAGGAAGTAAAAGAAATAATTTTTCATCTTAGAAGTCGAAAAAGCCACAAACTGAATAACCAGATCACCATCAATTTAGTATTCATGAAGCAACTTACTGCACTGCCCATCTTTAATGTTTTTACCTTTCTCTCCCTTACCACAGATGTACTTGGCTTGACAAGTCTTGTTAATCTTACACTAATCCTAAAGACTTGATCAGTACCAGAAGACCAAGCTAAGAAAAGAAAAGAAAAGAAAAGAAAAGAAAAGAAAAGAAAAGAAAAGAAAAGAAAAGAAAAAAGAATTTCAGTTGGAAGAGACCTACAACAATCATCCAGTCCAATTGCCTGACCCCTTCAGGGCTGACCAAAAGTTAAAGCATGGTATTAAGGGCATTGTCCAAATGCCTCTTAAACATTGACATGCCTGAGGCATCGACCACCTCTCTAGGAAGCCTCTTACAGTGTTTGACCACCCTCTCAGTAAAGAAATGCTTCCTAATGTCCAGTCTAAACGTCCCCTGACACATGTCCTATCACTGGATACAGGGAGAGGAGCTCAGCACCTCCCTCTCCACTTCCCCTTCTCAGGAAGCTGTGGAGAGCAATAAGGTCGCCCCTCAGCCTCCTTTTCTCCAATCTGGACAAACCCAAAGTCCTTAGCCGCTCCTCATAGGACATTCCTTCCATCCCTTTCACCAGCTTTGTTGCCTTCCTCTGGACACACTCAAGGACCTTGACATCCTTCTTAAATTGTGGGGCCCAGAACTGCACACAGTACTCGAAGTGAGGCTGCACCAATGCTGAATACAGTGGGGTAATCACCTCTTCTGACCAGCTGGTTGTCCTGTGTTTGATGCACCCCAGGATGCGGTTTGCCCTCTTGGCTGCCAGGGCACAATGCTGACTCACATTGAGCCTGCTGTCGACCAGCGCCCCCAGATCCCTTTTTGCAGGGCTGCTCTCCAGGCGCTCCTCTCCCAATTTATACTTGTGCCCAGTGTCACTACATCCTAGGTGCAGAATCTGGCATTTGGACTTGTTAAATTTCATCCCATTAATCAGTCCAATGCTCCAATCTATCTAGATCCCTCTGCAAGGCCTCTTGTCCGTCAAGAGAGTCAACAGCACCTCCCAGTCTGGTACCATCAACAAACTTGCTAATGGTGCATTCAACTCCTGCATCCAGATCATTGATAAATATATTGAACAGGAATGGCCCTAGAATTGAATCCTGAGGAACACTCCTGGTGACCAGTTGCCAGACAGAAGTAGCCCCATTCACTACAACCCTTTGAGCTCTGCCCTTTAGCCAGTTCTTCACCCAGCACACTGTGAACCTGCTCATCCCACAGTTGAACAACTTGTCCAGAAGGATGCTGTGAGGGACAGTATCAAAAGCCTTACTAAAATCCAGAAAAACTACATCCACTGCCTTCCCTTCATCCACTAGACGGGTGACCTTACTGTAGAAGGATATCAAATTAGTTAAACAGGACTTTCCCTTTGTGAACCCATGTTGACTGTGACTGATGATTGCACTATTCTTTAAATGCCTTTCAAAAGTACCCAGTATAATCTTCTCTGTAATTTTTCCAGAAACTGAGGTTAGACTAACAGGTCTATAGTTTCCTGGGTCTTCCCTCACACCCTTCTTGTAAATTAGAATAACATTAGCTAGCTTCCAGTCAGCAGGGACCTCCCCAGCCTCCCAAGACCTTTGGTAGATGATCAAGAGGGGTCCTGCCATAACATCTGCTAGCTACTTCAGTACTCTGGGATGAATCCCATCAGGCCCCACGGACTTGTGAACATTCAGCTGGTACAGCTGGCCCCTTACAATTTCAGTATCCACAAATGGAAAGTCACTGTTCCCACACTTGTGGTCCTCTGACTCAAGGGACTGGGCAGCCCAAGGTGTATCAGTATTATTACAGACTAAGGCAAAAAAAACATTGAATGCCTCCGCTTTTTCTTCATCCTTATTATAGTTGGATGAAGATGGATGACCATCTTCAACAAGTATCGGTCCAATGTTTTCTTTAGACCTCCTCTTGCTATTAATGTACTTAAAAAAAAAGCCCTTGTTATCTGACACAACACTGGCCAGTTTCAACTCTAATTGAGCTTTGGCCTTTCATGTCTTCTCCCTGCACTTACAAACCACAGCTCTGTAATCTTCCTGCGAAGCCTGACCTCGCTTCCTCTTGAGCTCTATGAGGAGTTCTTTGTTCAGCCAAGCTGGTCTTCTGCCCCACTTAGTTGACTTAAGACACAAGGTGCTGTGACACATGTAAGGGTATCTGGTCTTTGAGGCTTTGACCCAAACATGATGGATCCATCCTGGTGAATCCATTCCGGTCATCTACTTAGTTGTGTTACAGCACAATAATCCCTTGCCCACCCACACTGGTCTTCCTCTAATCTTTGTTAGATTACTAAATCAGTCTTGCAGTACTAAGAACACTCCATGAAATAAAATTCTAGAGAGATTCACCTCAGTATCATGTTAAAACAAATAAAGAGTATGGAATCTTCACAGACTAGGCCATGAAGAATTGTAGTACCAGAAGCTAGAATGCCATTGCCACCATGCCGTTACTTAAAATGCAGAAAGATATTAAACATGAGGCTATATTATAATAATGCACTAATTAATTTGCATCTCACCTGAGTCCACTGATATGTAAGTGCATATTGACTCAAACTGTTTTACTTCTTTCCATACCACTACAAAAAACAATTTCCTCTCATAAAACATCAGGATGCCTATATTACTACCCAGTTCATAATGTGCAACCACACAGCCATAATTGGTGAAAAAAAAATCTGTGAGAAATCTCCAGGTGCCTCTTCCTCCTTCCTTGTAGGTTATAGTGATAACATGTTAGCTGGTGCTATATCAATCATTTGCTTTCTTGTGAGAGCAACTAATAAAATGTCCTCTTCCCAGAAAGAGCAAAAACACAGAAATTATTCACTGGTAATGATGTCTGTATATGTAATTACACATGCTGTAGCTGCAGGTCACCTGCTGAGGCATTCATGGGCAAAACAAGGGAAAAAACCAATTACTTCACTGCAGGTTTGACACAAAATCAGAACAAGACACAGAAAGCCAGTTTCTGTTCATGTCATAACCCGTTGGCAGGCATGACAATTCCTTGTTTTATTCTCAATAGAGGCTGTGTTTTTTCTCCTGTTGAAATTACGACCCTGTAAATAGTTAATTTTAGTCTGTGTCATCTTGGGATTCAGGTTGTGAACACAGGGAGGTACTTTCCAAAACAAAATTAACTTCAGCAATAATTCTGGCCACACTGAGAAGCCACTACTGGCTGGCTTCTCACTGGTTGCCTAACACAAGGTGCTAGGCAAGTACTTATGCCATACTTGCACTGCTAAGGAATTATTTTTTATCTTGGTGAAAGGGTGGGCTATGCAAAGCACTGGCTACTTCTTGTAAGAAGTACCATTTGGTCAATCTTTACAAATTTTTCTTGCAGAGTTCAGTCTAGAAATGATCACTTAATTCACAAAATGGATAAAAATAAAATAGACATCTCTATTGAAAGCTTTAATGTAAAGAGAAATCACTATCTTAAAAAGCAGTATTTAAATGTTATCTAGAAGTAGCAACCAAGAATATTCTTATTCCTGTACTTCTCAGGCCTTTCCCTTCACACATCATCAACCTAATACTGTTGAACAGCACCTGTGATCATTCACTAAGGATTTTTTCTGTACAGCAAATCATTCCCTAGTGGGAAGGGCTATGGCCTACTTATTAAAATCAGTTAAAAACATGGCTTTAAGACCGCAGCAAGTGACAGTAGCTGAACGTGCAAGAATGGGGGATGTCTAGATTCATTTTCCTGAAGAGAATTTAGGGAAGATCTACATTGCTCAGCGGAGTGCCATGAAAGGGGACCTGGCAGCAAGGACAAAAAGGGACACTATGCACACATGACACATCCCACTGTTCACTCTCCGTACAAACAGTTCCACAATACAGCAGCTCGGTGAAAAATCCCCTCACTTTCTTTGTTCCCTCCCAGTCATTTCTACCTCTTGGCACACCAGCCTCTCAATTTTCCTAACGCAACAGTTTGTGACGCAGCATGGTAAATCACAAACTGATTAACATTTAAATTAATCCTGCAGTTTAAAAAAAATAGTCAGCAATGAAGAATCATGATCCCAGAAGGTGGGGTGGGGGGAGGTTAAAAAAGAAAAGACAGATTGTTAGAGCCAAAAGCACCTTCAAAAAAACCCACCCCACCATCCCCCCCCCCCCCCCCCCCCCCCCCCCCCCCCCCCCCAAAAAATGCCACTGCAAAACAAACAAAAAAAAAAATGGAATTTGAGAAAAAACAGATCAGGGAGAGGCCTGACAGACTTCCTATCTGCTTGCTCTGCAACACAGGGACCCTATTGTATGGACAATACCCCAGAGAACACTGGGACTATTTTCTGGTCAAGTAACTCATTTCTGCATCTCTGTTCATAAACTGCATTCTTCTAGTTCTCCACCAATAGAAAAAGCACCAGCATCACCTTCACATAAGTTCTACAGACAAACCGCCAGACTAACAAGAAATGACGCATATATATTTATTATAACGTTATTTCATTGCAAATACAACTAATTTCACTATGGCAACATACTGTATAAAAGTAGTGTGCCATACTCAGTCTGAACTATAAATGCAATTTTCCTCCTGCGTCAGCTGATGTAAAGTCTTGATATATTGCTTAGGGGGAGCAAGATCCATTCCTTTTCCCTTAAAGAGCTATTACCTTCTAACAACATTTCCTCTTACCCATTTAACAGGGGCATTATATCCCCGTGAACACGAATTAATCTGCAAGCACAAAGTCTTTGTGACATACATAATTACTCTTAAGTCAAAGCCTGGGCTTACATTTCCTTAACTCTTATGATCACTTAGTCTGTGACCTGAGGCAAATCACTGAATATTTGTTCAGGCATCCCTAAAAGTGGTACAAACAACTTTGTTGTAACAGATATTTGGAAGCTTTATCAAACATATAGGCTGCTTTAGAAGACAAAATGATTGCTAGAGGCTTGCTCTTGATAGAAAATCTTCTGCTGACTTAGGTAGGAACTGGAATAGGCCTTTAAGAAGCCCACTGAAAACTAGACTTGAACCATTTACTTCAGGATCTAACTGACTGTATCTAATTGATTGCAATGGATTTGTGGGGGCTTCCATAACTACAAGTGCTGCTTGTGCAAGCACAAGCCAGAAGCAGAGCCCAAGTAACAGTGAGAAATGCCAGCCGTATACTCACATTTTGTTTCTGCTATACAGCAGTTACCAACACAGTTCCTGTTTGGTCTCTTGGATAAGCAATCTGGTTCCAAATGCAATTTAGTCCCTTAAAAGCACACTACAGTCCCTTCAATTGGGAATGATTGAACGCAAACAAAAAAGACGCATTACTCATCCTAACGTGAATTTAAGAATATGACTCTGGGGCACAGCAAATGAATCTTTCAAAAATCCCAGAAAAAGTGACTAAGCTGCTCAAAAAGGATGCTGCCAAGTCTTGCATCAACCAGCCTGCCTTTATTTTCTTATGGGGCAAATAAATAGCTTTGCAAGAAAATACTTGATTGAGGAGAAAATACAGCATTGCTTCTAAGATTCAAAATGCATTCATATTTTGAATTCATCCGTCAGCTTCTAGCTCAAGGCAACAGAACTCTATTAATATTTATTTAATAATATCTGTTTAATATTTTACAAATGTTATTACCAAGCCACAGACAACAGCAAAAAACTTAGAACTTAAAATAATACACCAAATCAGAGACAAATAGACCTGAGTAGAGAAACTACTTAATCAGAGTCAAGAGAATAATCCTCCAATCAAAGACCTGTTTTATGTGGTCTGTTACGGTTTACCAGCAGTGGGTGCTTCAGATACAGTTTCCAATAGTTGGGGATTTTCTCACACTCAGGTAACACAAATAACTAGATATTTGTGCAGATGATGAAGTGACAAAAAGAACTCCTGGGAGAGGATACTGGGATAAGTCTCCATTTCATCAGGGTCTAATTCCTGTCCCCGCACAGTGAAAACCCCATCAGTTCAGCTGAAAACAAACCATTTCAAGATTTTAGAAGACACAGAAATAGTTTCTCCTTTATAATGAAAAGATATCCTAAATAGGTAGACTTTGCTTCTCAGAAGCATCTCAGCTGGGAGATTAAATCTTCTCTCGCACCACTGAATATGCAGCTGCCAACAAAGCAAATGGAGAATAAGGCTTTGACTCTGTGCGTAGGCACAGAGACAGCGATCTACCCAGTCCTGTCATCCCATGATGCTGCAGCTGGTCTGCATATGAGTTTGGTTCACAGCAGTATTACATCCTCTGGAACAAAATTAGTAATAAGGACATGGGACCATGCTCTACTTAGTGTGTTTAAGACAAACAGGTAGCTCAAATGATCCTAATTCTTGCTATTTCTTTACTTGAAAGAAACCTCTCCTGTTCCTATAGATGCTTGCACTTACATGCTTGTGCATAAAATTTCCCAATGAAAGCATTGACTTCCAGTGCCTAAATACTGCAAAGAATGGGAACAGGCTGTGTGAAATTTGCTTAGAAACTCAAGCTATGAAAAAAATTAAGGAAATTTCACCAGCTCTCAACTCCATCATATCAGAGAATGTGATACACAACATCCTATGTCTTGGCTAGCCTGTACACCAGGCCAGTTTGGGCACACAGCGTCTGCTTCTCCACCCCTACATGATAATGCGTATCACACAGCAGAATACTAGATGAAGCTAGGTACTTCCTAAAAAAGGAAAATGGCAATGAAAGATGAAGCACAGTGAGCAATCTGTAGTCATGGGTTGGAGTGCATAATTTTAAAATGGAAACATTATTTATTGCACTGATACTGTAATTATGATGTAGCTTTTGTAGAACAATTACTGTCTTTATTAAGTGATTCATCATAAGCCTTGCACTTGAAAGCTACACAAGTAATCTAGAGATGACTATTTGGTGCTGCAGAGACGAAAATGTAGCTCAGCAGCAGAGACAAACCATCTGGCCTGATATCACCTGCTGACTCCAGTTTCCCACGTAGCCCTACCTAAAGGAAATGAAAGGCAGCCCCTGGGAGCTGCATCTCTAGGGACAAGAGCTTAGGATGCACCTGAACGACAAGGCTGCCCACCCTAATATGAGAGTATATTTGAAGCAGCCACCTGTATTTTGCCAAGACGCAGTGTATGGTCCCAGGCATGCGCCAGAAGCAGGTGGCTGAGGGAAGGAGCTTGCTTTTCAAGCTTAACATCTCTAGAAATAATACTGTGCTTCCCAGAAGCTCTAATATTGCACTGTACATTTATATTCATCCTGGTATTATCTGGGATATGCTGAGAATTGTGAGAAGAGTTGGTAATAAACTGCTGAAAAATCTGTTCATTACAGCTCAGTACTTTGTTTTGATATAGCCAGGAACACAGATCCAAGTCAGGATAAAGTTAGATGAGGCAGCACACATTATGTTACCTTGCACACTGCAATCTGTTACACATGAAAGTATTTTTGTAGGTCAGGCACTGCTTCCCTGGAGACAGACAAAAAGCCATAAGGAAATCAGAGCAGCGTTGGGCCTTATTCCAGTGATCCAGTCTACTCCAAAGCTTCAGTTACACAGAGATTTGTGTCTCTCTGGTCTTGTCTATCAAAGTACTCTTCCCAATCAACTTCTGCAAGGCTAAGTATAGCGGGCTGGACAGTATATATCTCACAATGCAAAACTAGATAAAACTCCTCGCACTCACAAGGAGACAATAGTTTTGTCAGTTGAAAAAAAAATAAAAGAAAAATCAAAGTGACACTAATTTTCAACTCATCGCAACACTGAGCTGCAAAATCAGGTTTCAGGAACAGCAGACAGCTCTCTGGCCCTCACAGTGAGGAGAATGGTGTTATTAAAAGAAGCGGTCTTGCATTTCTCTCTCCCTTTCCTTAAAACTGTGCTCTAATGTAACAGAGTGGACCTGCACTTCAGTCTTGCTGCAATAACACTTTATCTCTGACACATGGGAGAAAAAGAATTTCAAGGACCCAGAAGTAGAAATGAGTATTTTCTGTTTATTTCTCACAGTCTCAGCAGATAATTCTATATTTTAAAAATAAATTCCTTTTTTTGCTATTGTATAACTGTATGCTTTTATTCTGGCAACTAAAAAGCACAAAATACAAGCTTCCACTAACATGTCATAGCAGAGTTCAGAATTTAATTTTATAACACACATCATACCATTTTTCATTATGACCTACCTATCTAAGAATTTCTCTGGTATCAAAAACCTGAAATATTCTCAAACAGAAGAGCACTGTATTTTCAGAATGGTATTTAGCTGTGAAGAGCCAAGTACACAAATCACACACACAATACTGCATGTAGGAAACGGAGGAAGAGTGTAAGATGGAAGAAGAAAATATGCGCACTTACGCATTTTATCAATATCTTAATTCCCCTCCAGAGGGAAGGCAGCATAAATGCCTATATATTCCAGTTTGCTCTATAGTGATTTTCCAAATTTAAGTAAACCAAGTAATCTAGAAAGGCTTTTCCCATGATGTCTGTAAGAAACTATCCTCCTCACTGAGTCTGGGATCACAGGTAAGCAGGGAGTGTTAGGTATCATCTCTGCAGAATTCTAGCATTGTTACCTGAATGAAAGAATACCAGATTCTGTATTTCTGTCCTTGTCCCAGATAAGTTCTTTAAAAAGATATAGGAGCTTTTGCTCTTTTTTTCCCCCTCCCTCCTCAAATACAACATTTTATACTACTACCAAGCTGAGGATCTCCTTTCCACACCAGCATCCATACATTTTTGATTGTTTTTTTCCCCTGCAATAAGAAGTAAGCTGTATT
Source organism: Nyctibius grandis (assembly GCF_013368605.1). Taxonomy (NCBI): domain Eukaryota; kingdom Metazoa; phylum Chordata; class Aves; order Nyctibiiformes; family Nyctibiidae; genus Nyctibius; species Nyctibius grandis. The sequence goes on along the minus strand of NC_090661.1, from coordinate 11,175,658 downwards.
TTAAATGTAAGCCACCACTGTTGGTTGGTTATGTTCCTTACCCTGATTCCGAGCTCCACATTCTCTCCTCCATATACTTCCATGCCTTCATCCAGTAAGCCAATCTCTTGGAAATATTCTCTATCTACTATGAAGCATCCAATCAACGCAGGACTTCTGGAAGAATAAAACAGCAGCAACCAAAATTAGCATATAGAATATGAACAATTTTATTATTCAGAAATACATTATATTTATAAGTGCTAGGTCAAAGGGTGTGTCAAGACAGATTCGTAGGAAGGTGTTTCTCAAACGGATTTATTCAGCTTTATCTTCTAATGTTCTTGATCCTCCAGTGAAAAAAGTACCATTGAAGGAAAACAGACTCAAAATGTTTGGACATACACATTCACCAAAACAGGCAGGATTTCAGTCCTAACAATACTAGATCCAGGAGCCCCAACCTCATTTCTAAGGTACCAGCCATTCTAGTCTCTGTCCTTGCTAAGTTCTCAGGTTTCTTGTCTGTGTTAATTAACAACGATACCCATTGATGCAGAGTTTTGTGTGTTTAGCCAGAAGTTAGGTTCATCTACAGCCAAGAAAACTTGTGTCTGTAAGCTTACGTAAAAGAAGAGATTATTTCTTGAATAGGAACTTCCAGGTCAGGTTCTGCAATACAGAATCAAGAAACGTCTGCCCTTACCAGCATGCTGTAACACTAATCTGTTGTCATGAGCCAAATTACCTTCACCGATAGCCGCTGATACCTTCACCGAATCAGCAAACTCTATTTACGTCATGACCTGAATTAGCCAACTTTTACTATGCAGAGCCAATCTTAAGAAGGTAAGAGTTCAGGCACAGAGAGTACAATTTTACCTTTATGAGATGCAGTGGAGGAGAATACAGAGTAATTAAGCCTTTTCATTTTTCTCCTACCTTATAGTCCACAATGGCAAAAAATAAATATGTCTTTTCTGATTATTATGCTGGTATCAGGAACTCTGGTAACAACAGGATATTAAATAACAGTACAGGGGAAATCATCCTGCATTTAGTGGGAACATTCAAGCTCCAATAAGTCTAGACACCTGCTTTCAAACAGATTATAGGATGTCTTAATCACAAATTGTACAATTCTACAGAAATCTATAGATTTATGCCTTTAACTTGAAGTGCTACAGTACCCACTTTATAGCAATGAAAGACTGTTTCTGATGTATTTATTAATGAAGAAAATAGCAGTTAATGTAATTTCAAAAATTATGTTTCTTTTATGACAAAGTACTCTTGCTTTTGGTGTTGTTTTAAAAGTATTTTTCAGAGTACCTGTTTCCCTTTGTTACGATTCTAGAAGCATATTGGAGGCATGATAGAAGCCATCAATCAATACATGTGACTTTTTTTTGTTCATTTTAATTATCCGGCACATGCATAGAGTATATTGCACTGAATAAAAGGCACCAGGGAAAGGGCTAGGGAACAAACCTAAACATCCAGTATTCATAAAGGACATTCACTCCACAATCCTCATATAGAACAAGAGTTTTGGGGTAAAATGGAAACGTAGACTTGCTCTTTATTCTGAGTTTAAATACTTTTAATTTAAAAAGTCACCATAATTAATATAGAAGGTTTGCCTCTCCAGAACTTAGTAGAATATTTCAGAGCATTTTCATAATTTCTAATGATGTGGAAATTACCACTCATTTTTACCTATGTCTGTGGCAAACCTGTGAATTTTTATCTCCTGCTTTCCAATTCTGAGTCCTGTTCTAAGGACCAGCATGTGAGCCAGTGTGGTTCAGAGTGTCTAACCTGACAACTGAAAAAAGCTGTCTGCCTGAAAAGACAGAACTACTGGATGAAAGACATCTCTTACACTGATTGCATGGAAACTGATTGGTAGTGATGACCCCCTCACGCTGTCACTGCTATTTAAGGTTCTGCTTTGCAGCTGGTGAAAACAGTCTTCACACTTTCTTTCTGCAGAGAGCTAGAGTACAGGTACCAGTGACCTCCTTGGTATGAATGTATAGCCAGAAGAAAGGCCTGGAGCTCAGCAGAGCTGCTGAGGAGATTCAGAGGCACCTACTCCTCTCCTGGAGATAATGGTATTGTTCTGTACCAGCCTAACAATACTGTAGACAAGGTAAGAAAGTACAGAGCTGGATTGTACCAAAGCCAGGATCTAACAGAGTCTTTAGTCTTTGCTCACACACTATCAGTGGGGACCAGCAGTAACTCCTAGGACATAACACAGCTGTAAAGCTGTGTGACAGTATTATAAAGAATACAACTGTCAGACCAGTTCTGTTTATATAATGCATTTGTAAAGAAAATTCTGTTTCTGGCCCATTACCACTAAATTAGCAGACAAGACATTTGGAGAAAGCAGTGCAGCTGTGCATTCAAGTCTACCATTTCACTTCAGCTATGTGTTTAGCCCCATGCTAATAACAAGGAAACCTATTTAAAAAGATCTCCTGAAAACAACTGTTTTCTTGATGACCGTGGAGGAGTCAAGGACGAAAGTTGAAGAGGACCACAAAATGACATTTAACTAATTTAATGTCTAATTTAATGTTACAGTCAGTAAAACCTACTACATAGCTAAGGCCACTTGCCATCTGTCATATTTAGTGGAGCATTGCCAGTGACACACTAATCTAGGTCACGGTTGCATGTTACCTTATTGGAGCAGTTGTGTTCTCCAGTTTCCACCACGACTTAGGAGGATTCAGATATCGGCACCACAGCTCCCAGTCAAACCCCTGCGCTGAGAGAGGATATTCCTCTATTTCAAAATTATCATACTTAATGTTATCAAATGATGGAGAAATGACTCTTTTTCTGTTTTCTTTTATCCTAGTGAGGACTGGTTCAGCCCTAAAAAAAACAGGAAAAAATGTTAAGACTATGTCAGTAGAAGCATAGCACTGATGGAAATAGAGGCTTATGCTGTATATTTCAGAAAGGGCGAAGTCTATAGCTGTTACCCATTCAGAGCTCCCTTTGCTCTGAGATGGAGTTTTGACAGAGCCCCAAGATAACACACTGCAATATTTTACCTAGGATGCCCTATTATTAACCTTGATGTCAGCTGGTGAATGGAAGAAATGAGTGTTTGCATATCATAGCTCATTTACACCCTCGCTACCAAATAACGATAACTTCAGGCTCTCAATAATATCAAGGACATCAAGATCAGAGTTAATAATACATCTATCCCAGGGACAGAAGCTCCTGCCTTTTTACCATCTTTTTTACTCAAGAAGCAACAGAGATATTATATATAGACTGAACAAGTTGAAATACATGGTTTCACTTATGTGCTACTTCTGCAGAGTGGCAACCTCAGTGCCAAAATGACACTTCTTCGTTTACACTGTAGACAAGAAACATAATATTTTTAATTAAAAGAAGATAAATTTGTCCCTATGGGCAAAGGGCTACATTATCAGAAGAGGTTTTTAATGTGCAGTTTTCCAATATGGTTTAAATACATTGTAATTAGACCAGCAGATAACTCACGCTATACAAATGGATCTAGATTATGTTACACAGCACAAATACATTTTTCATGCTTGTGTCCATGATTGTGTCTGAATCTTCATTAAAAAGACGAGAATGCTAATTCACCCTCTAGATGCAAGAAAAACACCATTCAGTAATTTATAAACAGTGCTTGGAAAAGGTCCCTTAGTCATAAAAATTCAAGGAGACACATACCATCCCACATTGAATTCCACATGGGCATCAAAGAGAGCGACTACTGGTGCTGTGGCTACCCTCCATCCACTAACTCGAGATCGAATCAGCCCCTCTTGTTTGCTGTGTCGAACAACCTTGATGAAACCAGGCTTATGGGCATTCACTTCATCGACATACTTCTTTAGTTTCTCCTTGAGTTCTTCTGTGGAAAGAACATAGATGTTAACAAGAAGTATCAGCTCGACAAGATGTAAAAACCTGTTCTTTCAGCACAACAGGAGTCTTCATACATGGAAATACTCCCCTTTGATTTAACTACTAAGAATTCTCAAATAGTCAAGTCTAAGAGGAGGCAAATAAAAAGCAGAAGGACCATAAATTACATAGTAATAAAAAATTCCAAGTGTAACTATTTAGCTTATATGACTGACATCAGAATCCTGCCACTGTTTAGCATTAACATTCCACAAAATAAAGCACTCAATCATAAAGTACTATAGTTACATAAGTGCATATTATGCTACTGCAGCAACAAACAAGATAACTATCTTGGATCTCCAGAAAAATATGCCCAAGTATTGTTCATGAACTTTCTTTACCAATATTTCAAGAAAAAAAAGAATAAAATGAATTATTTATCCTTTTTCAATTTTTCTTTCTAAACTTCCACGACTCTCTTCTGTCTCTACTAAAAAGTTCCATGACTTCTGCTCTTTTCTCAGCAGAACAAAGACCAGTGAAAGTACTGGAGGAGAATCATTCCTAATTAAAATATGATAACTTTTTAATCAACAGCTATCATATTTCTGGTTTAAAGACCATTGCATGAGAAAATCCAATAGGCAGAGCTGAAATATGCTGCTCACTATTACTATTAACTGAAAACACTGTTCACTACTATTCCTTATTAGCATTGCTATGCTCTGTTGATGTTATGATACCACTCAGAATTCCCTTGGTGTTATTAAGTTCCCTTTCTTCCGAATCTCTCCACAAATCCAGAAATGTCTTTGCTGTGATGCAGAATAATGCTCCTGTGGTTACGATGCTAAACTGGATATCTTCAAATCTGCATTAAAAGCTCAGTGCTGCCCGGCCCTTTCTCTGAAATCTTGATCAAGCCACTTCTCCATAATCAATTCCCCATCTGCAAAATGGGATCACCACACTTATTTCTTCTTTTCAGTCTATTTAGACTTTACATTCTAGGGAACAGCAGTTTTCTTTCTGCATTTGGCCAGTACGTAGTGCCCTGGGGCACTGAGCTGAGAGGTCACATCAGATGGGGGATGGCACCAGAGCCCAGCAGAGGAAGGAGCAGCACCCTGTAGTCAGAAGTGTGGGAGGGAGTACAACTTCTGTCATGTTGGCTGGCCCAAATTACTTCCCAATAAAATACAACAGGGTTTTTCTTTTAAACCTAACCAATGAGACTTTCTCTTCTATTGTTTTGCTGGCATCAGCAGTGCAGTCTGCTCCTAGCTACATGCCAGGGGGGCATTTCTGCACTGAGCCCAGGTAGCTTCTGATATGGAATTTTGACAGACATGATAAGCCAACCACTCTGGGAACTGGTCGCCTCAAACAGATCTGGACAACATGCACACTAGAATGGTTAATGCAACAGAAAATTAAAAGCAAGCCCGCTTATTAGCCACATTAAATGTTCATCCTCGGAAAGGAGGTGGATGTGTCCTCTCTTAGGCTGACAAAGAGGAACAGAGCTGTTTCATAAGGGGTCCTCTAACCTAGAGACTGTTACAACCCATATGACCGTAGTGGACCTACTTCTCTGAGAATACAGAGGAAAGGACAAGATGGCCAAGCACAAAGACTCCTTAAATTCACCCCTCTTTGTAAAGACACTCAAAGAGCCACCAGGCAGGATGCTCTTGCAGATGGTTCCACTGGCGCTGCAGGACTGTGCACGGCACATACCTTTGCATAAATGAACTCTCAGCATGGAAGCGAGAGAATACCAAAGAAAAGTGCTGATACTTACAGTTTTTCATAAAGAACAAGAATTAAAAAGAAATCATCTGATGACCATGTCCATCACAATACTTAAACTGGAGCTATATTTTAGGAATGGACTCAATATATTCCTAGAATTTTCCACATTATATTGTCAATATCTATTCAAATTGTTTATCTATGACTGCATCACCTTGAATAAACAATATGAGGCATTAACACATATAGCATAGAGCACTATTCTACTTTGTATTTGATTTGCTGCGTATTGACCAATACACTTTCTTTCCTTTATAAAGCAAAAAAAAAAAAAATAAATCACATTCAGGTTTTCTATCACGCTTGTGCAAAGCCACAAGTTCTTAGTTCATCCCCTAGCACACACAGATTTGTAGCAAGCACAAAACTATCCAACCACTAGCTAATAGCACTTTAAATTCAAAAGAAGACATTTACGTTACTGAAATTGGGCCCACCTAAAAATCGTGCAAAACAGTTCTCTATTCCCAAAATGTAACATTGTGGAGCGTGAATATCAAAACAAGAAGAGGAAAGCTTTGTTCTCGGTGTAAGTGGCTGTTCATAGCTTCACAATACCAGGAAGCTTTATTTGCCACAACAATGCAGTATCACTACTGGGTACAAAATATATAAAAGGAAAGCAGGTTCTAATTAAGGACTCGAAAATCAGTACCCTTGATAGAGTCATTGTTCTCTCAATCACCTTCGTTTTTAGCAAGTGGGTTATTCTTACTCCTGTCATATACTTTTCCTAATGGGGACTGACTTAATAAGCTTAAGTAAACACAAAATCTTTTTCATAGCTAGGTATAGTACAGAAATAGGTGGAAATGGAACAGAACCCAAATCTTGGCTTGCCACCAGCACAACTTCAGCTGCACATTATCACTCTGACATTTACTAGGCAGTACATACTTCTGATTTTCTGGTTACACTCCAGCTTTTTGCAGATGAAGTGGCCTGAGTCTCAGGGGAACCTTGCAGGCTTACCCATGGTCAGTCAGTATGGAGGAATGCTTCCCTGGACTTCAATATCAGCCTCACAAGGTGGAGGAAAAGTGCTGCATTTTACCTAATCTTCAATACTGGCCCACAAGCAGTGACTTACTCTGTAGCATGTCCACAGGAGACAAAGCAATATTGTGCAGTCAGGCATTTTCTGGCCTTTGTTATTTAAAACAGATTAGCCTTGCTTTGCAAAGGCAGAATGCTGAGTAGAGCATTATGTGCACCCTTTGTCTTACAAAACCTATTGGGCAGACTCTCCCAGAAGAAAAGATAAGTCTACTAAAAAACCGTATCATTTTCACTTAGCCACAGGACACAACAGACATGTAAATAAATGTAAAAAAGTCACTATTTTGTGAAGAACATTAAAGATGCCCTAGCAGGATACTTAAGTCAGGTTTTTTCATGCATTCCACGTTTTCCTGAGTTTTACATGAGAAATCTGAGTTCAGTTGTCTTTGACAGTTTTAGAGCACCCTGCCCAACTGGACTGCACGATGGGACTCTCCTCCTAAAACTGATCATACACTTTGTGATGCCACTGATGGTCTTCAGCAATAGATTTTTAACCCGTGCTCTGTTTTTTTCCACTTCAGATACGTTGCCTGAATAATAAACAGTCTTTTTCACTAATTATTGTGCTTCGCTGCTTTATGCCACCATAGGGAGAAGAAAGGGAATGAGCACATGTGCCATCTTCAATACACTGTTGATTCGATTTCTAATTATGGAAACAAACAGGCTTATAAAGATAGATGCATTTGCCTTTCAGCACAGGCTCGCTCAAATAAGGAATCAATCTGACTAAGCTAAATGAGTATCTGCAAGTGGAGAGGAAGAGCAGCCATATATGGAATGGGAAAACGGTGTCAATCTGGTGCTTGGAAATGTTGCACTCTACCACCTGTCTCTATATGGTACAGATGTCTGGAGAGCACAGCACAACTCTCCTCATAAATGTAGAAAACATAATTAATGTGCCATAATTATGTTTAACATTAACATAATTAAGTTCTAATACTTCTAAGAGGTTGTTTGTTTGTTTTTTAACGCATCCACAAAGATTTTGTTTGTCAAGTTTCCCTATTCAGCATGACAAAGCAGTGCTAAAGAATTCATGCAACTTTGCCTTCTCAGGAAGGGGCAGAAGCAGGGCAGGATGGATGCAGGGAGCATAAGGAGTCAGAAGACGTCAGCCACCCCACAGCTACAGAGATTGTATGTGAAGGGATCATTCAGTTCATGAAAATCCCTTCACAAGCCATATTCCTTTCAGGATACAGTCCGAGAGAATGGTGGGCTTGAGAGAGGCCTTGGCAATGCAACTGCTCTCCTTATGCCCCAGGGAGTTCCTCAGAAGGAACATCATCTACAGATCATGCTCTTCATCCAGTCGTGTGCAACCGGCCTACATTTTGTATGCCTCTACCCTCCCTAAACTGGGAAGTTATCAGGCTAGATGCTCAATGACATATGGTGCCTTTGTGCCTTACTCCAGTGTCCTACAGCAGCTGTGCAATTGTCCCCAGACTTCAAATTTTGAAGTTACTGATACAAACAGTGTTATCATAAATAATAAATTAGTGCCTCACATTCATAGAGAAGTAGCTTAAAGAACAGTCAATTAAGTTTCACTTTCAATAACTTTCATGCTTTAATGCACTCCCATTCTGAGTGCTTAAATGAGTCCTCACATCTCTCAGAACAATTACATTTGTAAAGTCTGACACTCATGCTTTGCCAAGACAGATGCATTTTACTGACTTTTTAAAACTCTTCTTCTTAGCTGGAAGTTTGCCAACAGAGCTAAAATAATAAAGAAATAAATTAAAGCGCTCTCATAACTTTATGTATTTTCTAAAGCCTAAAAGTCCCTGCTGACTTCAGTGCAGCAGAATGCAAGCTGGATGCTATTGCCATCTCTGCAAGCCTTGTGCTTCTACCTTTAGGGAAAAATTTATTTCCATGTCAAAGGCCCAGGAATTACAGTGTCCCTCTTTAACCTTAGCACTTGGCACAAACATGGCTTCTTTTACTGTGAAAGGAAAGAAATTATTCTTCAATACAGAAAGGGGTTTAACGTCATAATTGTCCTCCCTGTGCCAGAAATTGTGAATTGACATATTATATGAAAGGCGCAAAATCCTGCCAATTCATTATTTTTATGCTCTAGCTTTATGTGTTCATTGAGCTGCCTAGAAGGCACACTTTGGTCCCCAGGTAAAGAACTATGTTAGATATTTTCTTGGATCATAAAGGACACTTTTAAAGGCAAATCATTACAGCAGCTGCAGGAATACAGCAGAGCTACTGCCTGTCTCAGAGCCAAGAGGCCGCTGGTCAGTTTGCTCCTGGCAAGGATCCCAGGACTTTCCTGCACGCCCTGTGCAGTAGGTCAGAAGGGGATCCACTGCCTTGCACCAAGGCAAAACAGCCAACTGGCAGACCACAAGTCAATACACCATGCGAGCTGCTGCCACACTTAGCAGCATCTCATCAAGTACATCTTGCTTCTGCATGAAAGGCAAGCAAATTGGCAAAAAGACAGAATTCACACAAACCAATTAATTTTAAACCAAGATTTTTCCATCTTCTTTATCTGATTGTGGCCCAAAGCCTTAGGAACAGGAAGAGCTGCTTTTCCACTCTTCCAATAACAATTTCATAGCCTTTAGAAAAACAGAATGTATTAACATAGCTAACTTTCTTTCTGGCAAATAAAGCCAGCCTGTTATACCAGGTTTGCTGTAAAAAAACCCCCTCCCTTCCCTCTCAGTCACTGTGTAGGCATACAACTTGAATTAACATAATAACTCGAATTCATGGCAGCAGCTAGGCATGTAAGAAAAACCATTTCCTGCACTTAATCTAACAGGATTGTACATTGGATTATGTCACTTATTTCGTATGCAGCTCAGTGCTTCATAATTTTTATTCTCCTTTCCTCTAGCCCCTTATCTTTCATGCTCAAGTGATCACCTCTCATCTCTGTAGCAGAAGCAGATAATTCCAAATGGAAAATATTTATAACCAAATAGAGGCATGTCATTTGTAATGCACATGTGTTTATAGAATGTTTGCAACAGAGGGTAACAATGCACAAACAGATAACAAGGGCCTGCTGTGCACACGTATTTAATAACCTCATGTTAACTGGTAATAGATAAACCACCCAACGGAAATTACCAACGCGATGCAATGAATTGATTTGGACAGACCTCAAAAACAAAAAAGCAGTACAGTCCTTTTCCTCCATTACTATACCTAACTTGTATCATTGACAGAGATGCATAATCTAATCTCAGAAGTTCAGGCTATCCACATGTAAAGCCAGATAGCGTAATGAACTTTCACAGTCACAACCTTTGCATTCAGTAATCCAAAGTCTCAGGTGCTGTCAAACTTCCCCAGGTCTATTAAGATAAATGAGGCCTACAACAATTCACTCCAGCTCACACCTCGGACTACAAGCCAAGGATTTCTTTCGTCTAGCACATGAACAGCACCCTTCTCCTGCAATAAAGGCAAAAAAAATATATATATTTCCCCTCTCGGCCCCTAAACACTCTCAATTGCCCAGCAGAACCTAATACAGAGGAGTGGGAAGCACACGTTGCTTTCAAAGGTTTGATGGGGACTTCTTTGATCCATTCTCAAGTCCTCACAACAAACATCATGTCTACGTATGGAAAGAGCTTAGGTGGAGACTTCTCTGAATCCTCTTGCTGCTTGTACAGTCCTGGGAATCTGATAGCACAAGAACCACATACCAGCAAATAATTCCACTTCAAAACAGTAATCAGTAACTAGCACACCTCCCAATACAAAACAAGTTTTGCAGAAGAGACATGTACCAGCAGCTATTCCTTCAGCGATCTAACAGACACAGATTTAACAGGTCAAGAGAGGTTCTCCTCCCCCTCTACTCTGCCCTGGTGAGGCCGCATCTGGAATATTGTGTCCAGTTCTGGGCCCCTCAGTTCAAGAAGGACAGGGAACTGCTACAGAGAGTCCAGCGCAGAGCCACGAACATGATTAAGGGGGTGGAACATCTCCCTTATGAGGAGAGGCTAAGGGAGCTGGGTCTCTTTACCTTGGAGAAGAGGAGACTGAGGGGTGACCTCATTAATGTTTATAAATATGTAAAGGGCAAGTGTCATGAGGATGAAGCCAGGCTCTTCTCAGTGACATTCCTTGACAGGACAAGGGGCAATGGGTGCAAGCTGGAACACAGGAGGTTCCACATAAACATGAGAAAAAACTTCTTTACAGTGAGGGTAACCGAACACTGGAACAGGCTGCCCAGAGAGGTTGTGGAGTCTCCTTCTCTGGAGACATTCAAAACCTGCCTGGACGCGTTCCTGTGTGATATGGTCTAGGAAATCCTGCTCCGGCAGGGGGATTGGACTAGATGATCTTTCGAGGTCCCTTCCAGTCCCTAACATTCTGTGATTCTGTGATTCTGTAATAGACACATACACTACTTGGGTTCACTTTGGGTTTTCTCTAAATGATGCATAGTTCCATTCCCAGCCATGAAAGTGGGATACCCCCCTCCAGATCATTAAGTCCTACCTAGAAATATTGCTGCATCTTAATAAATCTTGATGTTAAGTGTTAACATCAAGAGAGGAAAATAAAATAAATCTGCTCTCAGGTGAACATTCCTTTGAGCTCTTTAATGAATTTAAGTGTATGTGGCAAGGCAGGACTAATAAAAAAAGCAGAAAGTAACTTGTCTTAGATTACAAAATTCCCACATAAGAAAGTTCAAAACTGACAATACAGTTGGGCATGTGTGTGTGTGTGTGCTTACACCAGAGAACATGCAAACACAAGCTAAAAGTAGAACGGGGACTTTCCCAGCGCTGCCAATAGTCACCAACCGCCATACAAACAACAAAGCCAGGGTACAGAGGCTGCTATGTATCTCTTCATGGCAATACCTAGAACCCTTTCAATAGAAAGGTGTTTAAATCTTCAAAAAATCTTTAAACACAGACCTGTAATTATACAACCTTAATTGTTCCATTCAACTTTCTGATTGCTGGATGCTTGAATTAATCTCAGCAGGAACACTATTCCACGCCGGTGTACTGTGTATAACTGCTTCCCGTTTAGGGACTGTTACTGGATATATTATGGCTACGATGATGTGATCACAACAATGGTTAAACCTCATCAGGTACAACCACTATCACTGAAATCAGATATGCATATGATATCTGATGCAAGAATGACTTCTGATATTTATTTGGATACAATAGTTCTAGAAAGGGGCCATAAAGTGAGAAGTACGCAAGCACCAAGACCATGCATTAGAAGTGAGGCAGTGAACATAATACGCTGCTGAAATAATCAGTCAAAATTCTGAGTTCATAATTTCATTTTTTGGTGTTCCTGGATTCATTTGTAAAATGACCTTTAAATGTTAAAGAGAAGTGCCTGAGAAATGCATTCTAGTCCCAGCTGCATAGCAGCTGCTTCCAGTAATCCAAGTGTTTGGTTTTTTTTCAATATACAGTATTTAATTCTAGTCTATTTCTTGGACGTGTATGGAACAGAAAAATCACTATTTAGAAAAAGAAACTAAATGCCTGAACAGAGCCAGAGCAGACTGTATAAATCTAGAAAATACAATCTGAAGAGCACATTAGAAATACTCTGTATTTCTATAACCATAAGACGCAGCAAGTCGCTTGCTGTACTGCAAACTTGATAAATAATCATGACTCCAAGGAACAGCGTGGCAGTTCATGTTATGACAACAGATACATAAGAAAAAGGAAACTGCCAATTAAAACACAATAGTCCAAGTGTAACTACTTTATTTCTGGAGTGGATTCAGAGGAAATCAGTCACATAAGTTGCAAATACACAGTTAGAAATGTATGGAACAGAGTTGCTTATATTCCTCTCTGGATCAAACTTCTCTAACAGCAAGAAAGTTGGGAACAGGATGATAAAAGGAAGTAGAACCAGAAAGTAATCAGAATACTCCGGTGGGAAGGGACCTCTGCAGTCCAAGCCTCGACCCAAAGCAGGTCCAATTAAACAATATTAAATAACATTCACTATTAAAGATTATCTAAAAGAATGCCAGAAAGCACTAAAAGATAGGGTTTGGTTTTAACAAATAGGACTTAGCCTTGTGTGCTACATTGGTTTTTGTGAAAATCTTACTTTATATCAGAAATTATAATCCAATTTTATACTCATTGCATAGAATTACTTCCTCAGGAGCAAAACAGTAGATAGCATGCACCAAACCTGATGATACTGTGAGAGCGTCCTTGAGGGTCAGGACAGCAATAACACTATTTCTCTTTTTGAGATCTCACTCTACAAATCAAACTGCAGTTAACAGGAAAAAAAAACAGCAAACCAACAAAACAAAACACCACCTTCTGTGGTGCATTTTTTAACCTGGTCCAAATGTAGAGTTACCAGCTCTTCTTTTCAATGAATGACTCTTACTCTACCAGACAACTCTCATACATCAGATGCAAAATGTTCTGTCCACATTGCAGGTCAGAAAGATTGATTTCTTGACTACCTATGCTCATGTTGCGTGTGACCTGCTATTATCTCCTCCTTTCAAAGGTGGACTGCCACTTGCAGAAGAATGCAATTCACCACAGCAATAGCAATACAGCACCCAGTACACCAAGGAGAAATACAGCCTGTCTAGGCAGGAAGGTTCTTTTCCATAAATGGGATTAGTTCACAAAAAGGACTTGTGCAGAGCTGCATTCACACAAGATGTTTCTGTCAACAGACAAAAGGAAAAAAAAAAAAAAGCAAATTATACCAATATGAGCAATTTTTGTTTATTATTCTAATGGCTAGTATGTTGCTGGCAATCCAAACAAGAATAGATCAGATAATACCACTCTCAAGTAAAAATTTTACAGGGTGAAACCCTGATATCACTGAAGTCAATGAGAACTTTTCAGAAAAAACTGTTACATGTCCAGACCCTGAATGCAACATCACACATGACAGCAAGTGCAAGTTATAATTGGCCCTTGTAAAAGCCAGCTCTCACGTGCCCTTGAGTTATACCATGTAGTCTTGAAAAATTCTGCCGAACACAATATATTACACTGCACATCTATCAGAGCCTGCTAACCTGGCATAAAAAGAAGGAGCAGGACCTGTACCATCACCTACCAAGCAAGCAGTGTGTACTTCCACTACACTCCTAGGAGGAATGTCACCTCACAGACAACTTCCAAGTTCATTTGGGACAATCTGGTAGGTATCTACTGTGCTATTTAAGTCATGGGGTTTAATTCACATCGTTTGAATAACTTGGACATTAAAACTTCTCCTTTTTGAAACTTCCTAAAAATAAGGACAAAATCCAAATAGTTCTTACTCCTGTAAAGTACCCATTCAAATCAGAAATAATTCAGTTTGAATACCACAAGAGCTGCAGGTTTTGTTTCTATCTAAAGATAGAAACTGTTTTTTTGGAAGAAACCACTACGTACATTTACAAATTAAAGCAACAAATTCTGGCTTGCTTCTTTCCCAGAATATTTGATTACTCCTTAGGAGTAACACAGTGCTGGGATTGTGCCATTTGGTAGCTGTGGAGAACCTCTAAATCCAGCATATATGATCTCCAAGTAAAGGACTGCTTATTATAATAGTGTATCATCCACTGCTTCCTAAAATCCCAAACTCCAAGTATTAAGAGAACACGAAAGCATACAATTTGTATCTTTACATGAAATACATCAGCATGCAACAAATACTTTAAGCGTTTCATCAGCTATTATAGAAAATTTCTCTGTAGGCATCTGATCACAATCTCTCCATTAGTTTTAAAGAAATGTTTGGGTTTTAATTGTTTTACTACAATTGTTGTTCATGTCTTGCCTTTTTGCATCAGAAACACATGAGGGACACTAGCAGCAACCCTTATGTTTTCTGAAAAAAACGCGAGGCATTAAAAATAACCCAGGCAGTAAGTTGAAACTAGAATTCATAATACCTTTTCAATTTAAAATACAGGTACAGCACTGTTACTAGCACCCCACTGCAGTCGGAGAAAGATTTGGTTAAATCCTGCTTGATTAGGAGTATGTTATTTTAAAACTACAGTATGTTAATCTGGCTATTAATATGCCTCCCAGGAGGGCGGAAGCCTTGCTTGCATAAAACACGCACAAAGAGGAACACACACCAGCCTTGCCTTTCCCGCTCCCCAGAAACAACCGGCAGTAGTGTCAATATTTTTTGACATTACAAGCAGTAGAAGTGTCTTTTCACGTGCTGAGATATGACAGAATTTCCACCGACTGGAATCACACCCGAGTGAGCAGCCGGAGGCTCAGATGAGTGCGCTGCTCCAGGTGGCTGCTTTACACATCAGGTTCCTGGAACTACCAGGGAAGGACAGTACCTGCTCCAGAGTATAGGAAGCAGGCTGGGATTCCAGTTCAACTTCTTGTCGTGTCAGCAAAAGCAGAGCAGGTTGGTGCTGGCTGAGAAACCCACGAGGAAACGCACAGCACTTCTGGACCTGCTGCCAGGGGTTCAGCAGGTAGCAGTCCCCTCTCTGAATTGGTCACACATCAACACCCGACACTGCTGACTGCAACAGCTTGTGAGATGCTACGGATAATAGTCACAGAAAATGGACTGAAATCAAAAGCATAAACTAGGCACTGAAATAACTTAGATCTTGGGAGATCCCACTAAAGAATATTTCCACAGGGGAAGACAATGCCTAAGCTTAACAAAAACATTTAAATATCTTCTAACTTACATTTTTTCACTGAGTATTAGGCAAACAAGAGTCCATAAGAATATACTTGAATTACAATTTCTGTTACTAATATTTAGATACATTACAACAGGTTTGTTCATTGTTTGTGTTCCGGTAAAGTTTACATTAATTTTAGTATCCTTTCTCATTATTTTTTGTCATTTAATTTTAGCTCTTTTCTTCAAAATTTACCTTCTAAAGCAACGCTTTAACACCTGTGGTCAAAGCAGAGAGACCCTCGGGATCCATCAGCCACTGCCCAGTAAGTACAACTCAGGATGTGTCAAACTTACTGTTCGTGTGGAAAACTATGCACACAGGCATTTGTATCCAGGCCCTCCCCTACCACATTTTTCAGATAGCTTCATTTTCTCAACAAATGCAGTAAATTTTAAATGTCTTCATGAAGAGCTCCCAGCATAATTTTTACTGACATTATTATTTCTTATACACATTATATTTCTGAAACTTGACATGTATATAAAATATTGCTTGGGAATTTTAAGGTCTTTTCCAGGAGATGTTTTTACAAAGGACTGTTAGCACTAAGTACCGTCTGTATCTCACTTAGCTAGCCCTGATGTGGTCTGTAGCACCATAAACCTACTAGACTCCATTTATTACAGAGATTCAAGGGCTTGAAACTATCACCTCCTATACAATTCTTCCAGTCTACCGTTTGACCTTTCATTGTGAATAATGATTTTGCACAGACACAGGCTAATTTCCTTGGACTGGATTTTGATTTGCAATGATTTGCAATTTGATTTGCAGTATATGTACATTTTTCAGAATAGTTACTGTCTGACTTCTCAGATTTGAACCTTTAGCATCTTCAAAAGAGTGCTTCTTGCACAGCTAAATTTCATAATGAAATTCCATGATTAAATTCTCTCCAACTATGAGCATTAAATTTCTACCTTGTCTGCATATTGCAATATGTTGTATTGAAAACCACTTGACAACTTCAGACTGGGTAATGATCTCATTTTCCTACGTGGCATCCATCTTAGTTAACCTTCAAGAGTTATTATACAGCTATATTCTTATTATTAAGCTGCAGGAGGAGATTGCTCCAGAAGGTAGTAAAGTCAGAATTATAATATCCACATCTTTAAAATACTGAGCAGCATTTATTCCATAGAAATTTTGGTGATCTTTCCAAAGCTCAAAAAGCCTCAGACGTGGGTCTCTTAGAAAGCTGAATAGCAAAAATCTTCTCCAGGAATGTGACTCTTCCATCTTCAAGGGCCTCATCACTCCCCTTTCTAAATCTGCCCTGATAGGAGAAGTTACAAACGTGTACATTGTAGTCTACATAGCAAACACGGCCGTGCTACCTATGCTGGAAAGAGTTAAGTGGCCTAAACAAACTGCAAGTTAACATAAAATTTCTGTGATGTTTCGTGAGTCAGACTAATAAATGTATATGCACATTACACAGCCAGCAAAGCCTGATTTATTTTCCCAGCTTCTCACTCTCTCTCACCAGCACTGGAGACTACAATCATAGCCACTGTGCCACATGGGGCAAGGCAAGACAGAGCAAAATAACATGGACGTTTTGGACTCTTCTTGATCCCAAGCCTGTCGCTTCATCCATGACATGAACCAGCAGGTTACATTTTATCTGACCAAACCAAAATAATAAACATCAAGGTTGCCTTGATGTTCACTGCCCTACTAGCACTGGCTAGCTGCTACTTCAATCCATAAAGCACCAAAAAAGTCTGTATAACAACACATCTGCTTACTAAAGTTGGGATATAATTACACCTAATTTATTGTCATGCAAATCTTTGCCATCGGACAGCAAAGCGGCCCACCTTTATGAAGTCCTTGACCACTTGCATTCTGTACCATGTTTCCACTGAAGAGGTTTATATGTTCATCAGAGGAACTTGCAGGGTTTGCTACCAGAGCGACGTTTGCAGTTCACATGAAGAATGGGAACCTGAACCTCATGCTACAATTCCAATTATGGAACTCAAACCAGGAAAACAAGAAACTCCAGTAAATGTCATAAACATAGAAAGACAAAATACTTGAAGAGGTAAACAAGAAGTGGTCACAGTTGAAATACTGCAAAACGGAGACTAGTCAATGTTCGCACCTTTCACCACAGACAAATCAGGGTGATTAAAACAATTAAAACGCAGATAGCTAGTAGGTTTCATAACATCTCTTTAAAAAAGTCAGCAGATGTTATTTTCCTCTGTTACACTATCCAGAAGAACAAAAACACCCAAACCTACTACACAGAAGAAGCAAATAATCTTCCGAAACCCAAGAAGACCACCGACTTGCAAGAAGTTATTCTCAGTCTTTCTGCTAAGCTGCACGTGAAAACTTATGTCAGACTTCCTTTTTTTATTTGCTATGTGAATCTTCACCATAGCTAAAAAGTAAACACCGTGAGTGTTAATTGGAAGCATTTGTGAACAGTAATTAAAATTGCTGTGCTGCAATTGTGCTTCAGAAAAGTTTTTTTGTATCAAATCCTAATAAAGATTTGTCTTGTACATGCTTTGTTTAATCCCTTCAGGTAGATAAACAAACAACATACCAGTTGTTATCTTAACAAAGAGAGCGAAGTGGCAATTCTCTTCTAATCAAAAGAGTTTCTTTACAGTTAAATCTAAAGCCATTAATTGACGAGCTATGTCTCTGTTTCCTCTTGTCTGTATCTACACATAACATCTATACTCGTCAAACAATGCCTTATTTTTCTCCACCCTTCTGCTACTTTTGTTTTGGAACTCATTGATCCCTTCACTTTACAGTGTACTGAACAAAATCAGCAGCAGTACCAGGACATACCTCTTAAAGGTTTTTCACTATTCTCTTCACTAAAATCCAGTCATTTCTTTCTCTTCATAGACACTTTGTATTTCACTAGCACATGACCAAACACCATTAAGACCTCTGTTTGAAAGCCTAAAGTATCCACTAGCATAGTATTATCAAGTATAAGACTGGGTTTTACCATTCAGCAAGTAAAGACAGTGTCCTATAAGGACAGGACACCACAGCATCCAAGGACACTGCTATACAGAGCAGTTCACAGCACACACCACCACCTGAGCTAGCACTAATGAACCACTACGTCTGCATAGGGAGCGCTGTGCAGATGTACCGCCTCCAGGTCTGGGAGCAGCTTGACTGATTTACTTGCAAGACTGAGCCTACGGTACGCGATTGGGAGAAGAGTTTGCAGATGTTTAATGTTTAAGGTGGCAAGGACAAAGACATGGTCTTTCCAGTGTGAGAACAGTAACATTTGTCATAGCAGCAGTTCACAGGGAAGTTCACCCTACAGGTTTTGACTGCATTTGCCTTGGAAGATTGTACTCCAGCCAAACGTGTTAAAGCTCTGGCAGAGAGCTCTGTAATGCCAGAGGAAAGGACCTGTTAGCTAGAGTCTTCTGCCTGGAATGCCTAACAAATATTTAGCTATCCCAGACCCAGGCCATGCAGCACACCTTAAAGTCTGAGACCTTAGATCCACTTAAAATTGTTAAAAGAAACTCATGCAGAGAGTAGGACAGGCTGCTATGTACAGTATAGCATAGCTCTGTGGCTGAGGAAACAGGCTGCAGTGCTCTGGATTAGTGGCAGTTCCCGTAGATGCCATCTCTACCTATTTCACACTACAGCTGTCCAGCCAAGAAGTGACTGACAGCGCTCGTGCCTGGGCACACCCTCCGGGCTGACCTCACTTACCCAGACCCTGAGGCATGGTATAAAACCACCTGAGTTGGTTCATGCACAGCTATCTGAGGTCTATTTCCTTGACAAGTTCAGTATCATTTTAATTTTTCACACCAATATGCCATTCTTAAAATAACACTAACCATGTATTTTTAATAACATTTTAGTCTTATGAGACATTGCTCTGAAGCTCTATCCTTTTAATTGTTGAAGCGAAGGCACTTTTTACAACTCCTTAGCATGTGGCCATCAGAAATACTTCTGTGAATTAAGTTGACAAGAGCAGATTTGGTGAGAACTATCCAGTGACTGAATTAAGCAAATATAGTCAGTGAGGCTCAGCTGGGCTCACAGAGCAAAAGAGGTTATGTCCACATGCAAAAATGCTGTCAAATTTCTTTTATGTTTTAACTTCATATTTCTGGCTTAAATTTCCAGTCACTAAATCTTTTTCACTAGTGTTACAAAGATATTACTGCTGTTGGAGATTTTGAAAACCTAACTGGACATGGTCTTGGGCAACTTACTCCAGGGGACCCAGCTTTGAGCAGAGGGGTGGGACTAGATGATCTTCAGAGGTCGCTTCCTACCTCAGCCATTCTGTGACTCTGTGATAGAGTTCACATCTGCCTTGGTGAGAATGCATTAATTTTATTTTGATACATGCCAGTCTTCTGATAAAATAAACAAGCAGCCACAGAACAAATGACATTGAGTAAGATGGTCTGAGAGCAATACAGAAATTAGGATGCATATGATTTAGCCCTTAAACACTTCTGTGAGCTTGCAACACCCAGTCATAAAGTCACCAAACCTGATTTTAATAATAATATATTTTCAATTTCATAGACAAAGTAAAACCGTGCCAAGAATCTAAGTGCATGTTTCTGAAGATGTACAGTCAAGGTTTTAGAAACAGATATCTGAAGCTTGTCTCCTAAGCCCACATTTAGGTGACTGAATAGAAGTTTTCTGATTTTCATAGATCTGCACAGAGATAAACACTACCCAGCATTCAGCTCAACGAACGGGTTCACCAGTAGTGAGATAAATGGAGTGAGTCTGTTTCACTAACGTTTATGAAACTCTGCTATCAGTGACTAAGTAAAACTACAAACTCCTTCCACTTTAAAATTATATACATCAGTTAATAAATACAAATCAAGCTGAAGTTGTTCTGTGTCACAAGTCTTCCAACAGCAACAGTTTGCTAAGGAAACCGAGCTTTGCAATTACTTGCTCGCAGATGGTAAATGAGAAAACACTAATGCGAAGGAATATGGTGATCTTATGCACCACAGGCTGTTATGCAAAGAACAAGCTGTGAACCTTTTTACGTATATTCTCCATATACAATTCAAACGGATTGCAGAGCCTGACTGCTTGTTTTTCTTTCATACAGAGCAATCTCTGTTTAAAAGCATGTCTCAGAAAAATTTGGTAGTGTGGACACAGTCAATGTTTACCAACTATTTTGAATGTTACAACATGAGAGATCTCTAGTTCTGCCTATTGGTACAAGAACACTCACAGGACTGTTAAGGGCTTTCAGAGGATCTAATATTTCCATATTTGTCTAAGCCTCACAAAATTTTGAGGTCAGAAATTATTTGTAGTAGAATAAAAATAGAGCCACCAAATACAGAGAGAACTTTCTTCTACTGGTTGCAACTTTTCCACCTTCCCTTCAACAGGAAGAACAGTTCCTGAGATATTTTTATGACGGTCAGAAACCGTAACATGTTTCTTAGAATGTGAAATCCCTGCCCTGAAAATCCACATGCTGACCAGTCACTGAGTGTTTATAAACTGAGCTCTTCCATTTAAAGACCAAAAATAGTCTGACAAATTGAGAACCAAAGACTGCAGCACTGAATGGACTTTGAGAGATCGTCTGG
This sequence comes from Nyctibius grandis, assembly GCF_013368605.1. Classification (NCBI taxonomy): domain Eukaryota; kingdom Metazoa; phylum Chordata; class Aves; order Nyctibiiformes; family Nyctibiidae; genus Nyctibius; species Nyctibius grandis. The sequence goes on along the minus strand of NC_090661.1, from coordinate 11,154,571 downwards.
TCCTCCTTCTTGCCCCAACACAGAGGGAACTATGTTTCAATTAATCCTGACAGAAGCTTGTCTCATCTCTTTTTAGGTTTACTCAGCAAATATTGTCGAATGCTCTTTATAGATGGATAAAATGAAGCATACAGTAAAGACAAATATATTAACAGTACACATAAGTTTGTTGTCTGGCACAGTTAAAAATCAAAATACCACAAACATATGGTGATGAAATCTAGATACTTGTGTTTGAAACCATAAAAATAACTTGCTTCAGACTAACTACTTACAAGAACCATGAGCCATAAAACAAAAGAACGGCAATAGAAGATCTAAAACTCTTTCTGCAATTTGCCACTGAAAAGAATATTTTTTCCTCATAAATCTGAACACCAAGAGGAACTCTTGAGTAACAAGCCCTTTCGAACATTCATAAATATTAACATATTTCAGACAGAAAATTCATTGTAGCAACTTCACTTTTAGAGTTGGTATTTCAGGATCACCCTTTGATGGGGGAAATGGAATGACAGCAGTATCTCCCATCGCCAAGCTGGAAGATCTTTTTTTGAACAGAAGTTCACTGGAAAATGTAGTATCCTCCCACGAGCAATACTGAATAGTCACACCAGCAGCCTGTGGGGGGATGATAGCTTTAACAATTTGGCAAGACAAATAGCTGGCTCTAAACACTACACAGTCATCAGTAACATTTAAAAAACAGCTTTCATTCAAAACACAGAAAAACTGTCCAAATTTGCTCACTGCCAAATCACTTGAACACAACCAAAAAAAAAAAGCAAAGAACTAGTTTAAGTAGTAAGTTTAGTCAAATACTAAACTGCAGGAGAAATACAGGGAAGATGTTAAGATATAAAGCTAACAATTTCAATAAAAGGAGAAAAAAATAATTTAAAAGTTAAACCAGAAAAAAAAAAATACATCAAATCACACCACGGACATAACTGATTCAGGGAAAAATATTTTGCAGCCCATAAAAATTAAAAACTACTAAAACCAGCTAACTAAGAATGAAACTGATCTACCATCTCAGACAAAAAAGTCTACAGCTGTTTTGTGATTTTCATTGATTTCCCTTTCAGATAAAAAATAATTTGGTTATTTCAATTATTCTCCATTATGTGAAAAGGAATAGGGTGACAAGACTCTGTAGCTTGTCTAATAAATATTCCAGGCAGTTGTCACAGTACTTAAAGTCCCTTGGATTTTTTTTTCATGTGTATACCACATCTGTGGTAAACTAGCACTATGTTTATGGAAGTCAAGACATTGATGCTCCTATTCGTGAATTATGATACCATATGATGTAAATATTTTCAGTGAATATAATGGCATTAAGGAGGATGGGATCCATTACAAGTCTAACTGCTAAACGGCACCTTAACCAAGGAGTACCTCACTGTTTCCATGTGATATCGCATAAAATAATATAAATCACACAACTGAATCAGGCTTACAATCTATTACAAATATACACAATTGGATGTAAGCAATTAGTTAGGCTTTATGATTAGGGCCACACAGTGTTCAGTCCCTAATGAACAAAGCAGGACAATTAAAAGGGTTAGATACTTTTCAAAAGGGGACTGAATTTATTTGAGATTGTCTTGAGCAGATTTGTTCCCATTTTCGCATTTGTGTCAGGACCAGCACAATAGCAAATGAGTTTATGAAGAGAAATGCCAAATAAACACACTGAGGAGCCTGGAAACTGACTCCAGGTACAGACCTGAGCAAGCAGCATAATTCTTCGAGCCTTCTTCAGCAGAACTGTGATTTGGCACATGTTGGAGAGGCATTTATTTCCTACGGAGAAAGGAAGGAATATCCTGCATGGCCACAACAGCTATCCGTCATCACCCCTCCCTGCCCCGGGAAGGCTCACCTATTCCAAGCAGTGTGCACAGTGTAGATCTGTCCCTTAGCACTCCTGGTCCTCCTGCTCCAGAGGCATGTCCCACCTACTCCTGTGCGCTTAAACTTCACTCAGTAGGCAGCTCACCCAATGAAACAACATAAATTTTTGTCTCCTCAGGGAGACGAACAGCTGGAAGCAGAATTGTATTAAAGTACATGTTGCAGAATATTTATAGAGAAATCTACTAAATTTTTCCAAAAGAATACTAGACAGAGCATAGGTGGTGCGTCGTACTACCAAAGAAACACAGAATTATTAGGCAGCCATGCAGGTACTCAAGATTACTGTACAGTACCTACAGTGGAATTTTTGGAAATGAAGAAGTGCCAGGCCAAGAATCTGTTCAACACTCCCTTTAAAGCTGGCTATTTATTCTATATAATTTGTGTATTTCTCAGCTGTCACTAGTAAAGCCCCTTTTGGGATGCTACTGAGCCCTTGGGCTGAAGCTTATGTCAACAAGGGTTCTGCTGTTAACAGGATAATGCAGAGAGAGTTTACCCCTCAATTTCAACAATATCTTTAAGCAAATTATCCAAAATTCACAACGAACGCCCTTCCATTTCTAAAAGAATCCCTTAAAAAATAGGAACATATTTATTTTATACTTACTGATGTTTTATGGGCCTTTTTTTAGTCAGGAAACTATTGAACAGATAACTGATTACACAGGTAGCTACCTGATACTGAAAATGGTATCAAACATTAAAAATATAATACAAAAGCAGGGAAAACACTTTTCCCCTATCACAGCCAGTTACATGAATCACAGGAATTTCTGCTGTAATGGGTACATATGGCACAGACAGAAATGCATTTTTCACACTGATAGGAATGTTTCAAAATTACCAGAATCAGAAATCCACTTAGTTCAACTGGAGATGGGTAGGTAGGGGAAGTTAAGCCAGCAGAAAACTTTGCTCTGATAACCAAAGTAACCTGCTGCGATGAAAAGTTTCTGAGTGTGGCCTGAAACTTATTTGCAATAAAATCCATCTCCAGCATACAGATTTGCTAACTCAGGCTATATCTGGTATAAATTAAGGGATCATTGTTCTGGATTAAATGAATCACCCCCATGACTGCTCTAATAAAAAGACGAAAGTCAGTCAGGGTAGCAGTGCAGCAGAGGATAGTCCACCCAGAGCACTTTGCATTTTTCGAGAAAATACCGTATATGATCTCTGAACCAAGGGGTGTATACAACACTGTGCAGTCCCATGAAAATTAATGCAATTTGTGCAATACGTTTTGTCATATCAGGGCTAAGTCTCAGCACACAAGATCCTGTGTGAGAGATACAAATCACACACCGCTGTTTTTTTGTTACTTTGATAACTTTGATAATCCAGTCCCAGGAAGTCAAATGAACTATTGCACATACATCTTTTTTCACAGTTCTACTAAATAATCCCTCTGCTTTCTTTCTTCCTGACCTAAAGCTGATGGAGCTATTGTGCAGTAATCCACAGTTGATTAAACTCAGTTTGATACATTCTGATGCAACAGGCGTATTTTTCTAGGGCACTTTCCATTATAAGGAAAGCTGATTAGACCCTTTTATCCATTTTATTGTAACTAAGTCTCCTCTCTCAGTGTTCCCAGTTTAGGGCCATAAAATGAAGGTTAGTTTAACAGACCATTTTATTAACTCACCTCCTCTGAGGTTTTTTTTTTAGATATTTTAACACACCCTGGACTTCCCAATTTTTGTGCCTTATTAAAAGAGTGCTAAAAAGAACAAATATTGGACATGGCTAACCTATGCTGAGCATGCAGCAAGAAATACTTATCTCTGAAAGTGACTGAGGCTTAGTTTTGCATTCATCTTCCTGGTAGTCTCCATAGGCCAGTCCCTCAGATGGGAGATCGAAGGATCTGAAACTTCTGATATGAACTGACAGGAGCACAGAGGTTCCAGTTACATCCATTTGGGAAGACAACTCTTTCTTTTAATGATGAACCATTTCTAATTTGAGGAGGTGGGACACGTGAGCTTCTGCAGCGACCTAACATCACCGAAGAATTGGATTTCCTTCCTTTTGTGGTAACACTCTTTGGACTAATTATACAACTTCATGGATAGTATTTTTCTATGTCACAAGAAAGAACCTACACCACACTGTAGAACACAACCTATTAATGCAAAAGGAAGTCCAAGGAGACAGTCAACACCTTTCAAGATCAGCCCTTAAACTAAAAAAAAAACCCAAAAGCTTTAGACATTTGGTAAAGGTGTAGTGCTGACATAAGCAAAGGGTAAAAAAGCTCTCCCTATTGGAAAAAAAAAAAAAAAGGTAAAACAAACCCCAAAACTTTTTAAGTAAAAGAATATCCTCCTTTTTCCCTTTCCATTTTTGAGAATAATTTTCAACTGATAGCTTTCATGTATCTAATCTTGTTCTTTAGATTTGGTATCATGCCTAGTTTAATCTCAGCATCATTTTGAGAAAGGCAGCACACTACAACTTAAAAATAGCTGTCTGTGATAGAAGCCTGAACACTACAATTATTGTACCATTCTCACTTCAGGGATTATGAATGTACATCTGCAAAACCAACAGAAAATCCAATTCTACAGTGTGCAGTTAAATGGTAATTTTGACTGCCTTAAACTGGATTTACTGATCTGTCTTCTGCTGAAGTGCTCATGCCTGCATGATGCCTGAAGCTTTGTAGAGTATTCCAGGCTGTTGTAGGACCATCTAAGAGAGAAAGACAAAGTACTTCACATGCTCAATGTATTTTCAAGGATATGAACTACCAATATTGCCTGCTATCAAACTCTTTCCAGAGCTCCAACTGGGACATACAATAATAGCTCCACTTACTCAGATTTCATATGTGAAGTCAAGAGAAGAGTGGATCAGTGAAAGTTTAGTCAGAGTTGCATAAAATACTGCTACATTTCAGGATCAACTGAATACCAGCCAACCTGTAAAGTACTGCCATATCCCTGTATAACAACTGATCTTTTCAGGCTTGTAGGATAAAACTAAAGTGCAAATTCTCTTACTTCATCTGACACGCTTCTCTTCCTATGATCTATGTGATCATTCTCCTGGAACACCATCTATGTCCACATGTGATGATGCTCTTTTTACCAAGCCATTGAGGTTTCCTGTAACTTCATTATTTTCTGCTGTTCTTCTCTTCTGGAAGACAGAATTGCTGAAGCAAAGAGACAGACCAGATGAAAATTTCAAAAGTCATCCACTACTTACTCCAGATAGGTCTAGCAATGTGCAGACCTAGACAAAAAAAAAGGCAAAATAAACTTGACAAGTGTTTTTCTCGCCCTTATGTAGTCTTTGGGCTCACCAGGAGAAGGAAATTATGGACAAGGATTTGTTTCTCAGTCATAAAATCTCCCTTTCTTTTACATGGCCTACCTTTTTTCTTGGCTATACTATAGCTAAATCATTCCCCTCTGATATGAAAGCACATTGCATCGCTTCTGCCTACTGCCTTCTTCCTTGTCTCTCTCAATCTCTCCAGTTTGCTAGAGATGCTGGTAAACAACAACTACGAATTCCTAACCTCTCTGCTCAATTTCTAGTGAAAAAGCTTTCCTCAAATCTCTTTTCTAACATTGGACTAATGCTTTAAGTTGATCTGCCATAAGATTTATTCCTAGCTGAATGAGAACCTTTGGTGTCTAGCAGTTGTCCAGCTTCCCGCATCTTGGAGACAGTCTTCCCAGAGAAGACAATTTGATAGACTCAGCAAGAACCCATCTTGGACACAAGGCATTCCAGATGTTGTCACAGCACATCCTCATTCAGTTCTCGCCCTTCTATACAACGCTGTGCAGCACAAATAGCATCAATAAAAATTAATGCTATTTGTGGAATATGTTTTGTCTCACATCAGGGCTAGTCTCAGTACGTAAGATCCTGCGTGTGAGATGTAAACCATACACACGGTCACACAACTTTTGCCACGGTATTCCTTAAGCTTTATCTATTTGTGTATGTGGGAAACAGGTAAAGAGAAGAAATGTTCCTTTGGAAACGGAGACATCTGATGAGAGAACACAAAACCAGACCCAGTGCTACACAGTTTCACTTGCATGTTCAAAACTGATTTTCAAAGGCACAAAGAAGTTTCAAGGGCACAAATATCACTAAAAAGTAATCCTAGACATTTCATGTAAGAAGCAGGCTACAGGGAAATATTTTACACTTGTTGCTCATACAGTAGTAATAATACTACAAGGCAGGGAGACATAGTCACTTACTTGACATGGGGATGTAAGTACATTTTTCAGGTACTGACATTGCACTTGTTCATGGTAATAAAAAATAGAAATCATTGTTTATTTGCTGGCACAGGAGTTGTCAACTTGTTTTCCATTTTAGAAGACCTTGTTGTTCTCTTTCCACTTTGTGCACATGAGCAAAGATTGAGATTAGAGGCAATAGGTCAGGAGGAATAATCATTCCATAGCATGTAAAACTGATAGACAATGTATTTACCCATAGAAATATCATTAAGCTTCCTAAAACTTCACCATAATTCAATTAGGTATATTGTATTTTTTTCAGCTTCATAAAGCATTAATGCTGCTTGCATCTAATTTTCTTGTGTTTTGGAGTTTTTTTAACTTTATTTTTCCAATTATTTCTACTGTATGCAAATCTGCTGGTATTTGTACTGCTTGAAAAGACTGCCTCAAATAGAAGATGGCAGCTTTTGAAACATTAAACAATGATTAGACAGGCATTGGGCCAAAGGAGTGTGTCAGTCAGGAGCAAAGGAACAATGCAGCAGACGACAGAAACCTATCTTCAGAGAACTGAGAGCACTTAGCAAATTCCATCAAGATATTCTCTGCTGCCAAATGGAAACAACAATGATTCATGCTGCCATATTATTTAGCATTCATCATGATTCTAAATCATTTATTGGAGAGTTTACACTGCAGTGCAGACAAACCCTGTTAAATTTAATGAAAGGCAAACTGTCCTTTTAGTTGGCATCAAAAACATCTGTGAGAAAGCTTTGGAGCATCTACCATTTTTCTCAGAGTACACGTGAAGGGAAACTAATATTAAAAAAAATCATTGGTTTATTTGCAAATTCCATTGCAAAATGCCATAGAGCTGTGGCAGGAGGCTAATGGGGACTACAACTCCTTGCAGGTCCCCCAGTCAGAAGTCATCACCTATCAGACTGCCAGGAGAGCAAGATTTGCTCTGTCCTGTAGGAAGTAGGTTGCAGAACTTACTCAAAAAACTAACAGACTTCTAGACATTTGTGAAGATCATAAAGAACATGAAGGGTGAGGTTTTAGCATATAACCTCTATCTCCTTCCATATAGACTCACATTTATATTTCTCTCTACCCAGACTCTCAAAACAGACTTTCAGTAAGTGGTGTTAACAAGGACTCCGGTTATGGAGGCCCAAGAAAAACAAAACACCTTTTCCAAAGAAACTGAGTGGGGAAAAACAAGCAGAAATATTCACTCTCTCACAGCCTAACCTCTAAGTCTTCATTTTTCCCATGTTAATTCCATCATCGTAAATAGAAATTTTAGCTTTTATGTCTAGTTTCATCACAGTTTCCATAAAGTTTTAAACAGAGCTTCCCCAAAGCTTCCCAGTCAGCTACTTGAAGCATACTAGTTAAAATACGTTACTTTTTCCAGTACAAAAGGAAAGAACATCATTTGAGTAAGAGCCCCACAAATAATTAACAGTGAACGAGTGAAGTCAAATTATTTAAAATTTGGTCAATCAATATACTTGGAGAACACTTTCAAAATTGAAATGCCAAGAATATCTACAGAAAAAGTATGCCAAAAGAAATACCAACACGTATTAATTTTTTTATGCACAACAAGAATTCAAATATCCTTTGATAAAAGGTTCTGTATTTCAACTTTAGGACTTACAGTAGGTTCCACAATGTCTTTAAAACATCTAGCAATGCGCATACATGTGTTTTCATGTATGCCTATTGGGTGAACATAGAATAGTCTTAATTTATTCATATATTTTTACTAATTGATTTTTATAATTTGGTGATACACTCAACACCCTTGAATATTTCCTTAGGCAAACGTCTTATCATGTCTTGGACCCTCCAGCATATTAAGAATTTTCAGGTTCTATCACAAGGAAGTTGAAGTGTTTGAAATCATCAGCTCTGGCAGGAAGTTTCACCACCAGTTTAAGTTAAGAAATCAGCATTAGTTTCTTTTTAAGAAAAGTATGCTTAGGTTAGGAAGAAAAGGTAAATTTTAATAAAGTTCATTTAAAAGGTAATTTGTATTTCTTACTTTATATAGGAAACAATCTTTTAACTCCTTTGCCTAACACTACGGAGTATCTTCCCCACCCCTGTCAAACTCTAGCAATTATAAGTACCATTCTCTTGCTAAGGAAAGAGAAAGAAATCCTTTAAAAAGTCATTCAGGCTCTTAACAGCTTGTATTACATTCTAATAATTATATTATTAGAATATCTCAATTACAAATTCTACTGGATGCAAGGAGATCTCTGGATACTTTACAGGAAAAGATGTCAAAAGGAAACGATCTGATCAAACCAGAGTTACCTTACTGACATCAACAGATATCGGTACTTCTCTCAAAAGCTGTACATGACTGTTTGTCACTGCACTGAATCTATATATGTGGCCTCTACTTAAATTTAGTGAGATGTGTTTGAGAACGTTATCAAGGGAAACCATTGAAGCATTCTTGAAGGCAAAATAATCCCACAAACATGAGAGGGAAAAAAAATTGAAAAAAGAAAAAGGTTTTTCAACCAAGCAATTTCTCAGAGGTCTCTAGTAATTAATTTTAAGGCTAAAATCACAGTGACAGTACTGAGAAGGCAGCGTTTATACGCTGGCATTCTTATAGTCAGGATGCCACCAGGCCACAGCACTTCCAATGCACATGGGGTGAATTCCTCATTGCCACCAAAAGAGCTTAAAACTAGCTTGTTCTTACTGAATTTGACTGCAGTCTTTAACGCTGTGGGCCACATATGGTTTCTGAATCACACCTGACACAGGTGATGGTATTTCCTATAAGCTGGCCCAAATCATTCTTCTGAAAGATTCCGAAGTGCCAATGTGCAGCTATTTATCATCACCTAGAAACTTCAGCTGTATTGGGCTTTGATATGATCAGCAACCTGAGAGCACGTATGCCTGTGCTCACACTGAGGATTGTGTCATTAGAGGATGGCAGAACAGACACGGGGATGAAGAACAAGAAAACACTCACTGAGCATTGCGCTACTTGGCATATATAGGGTACACAGCATACATGAAATAGATACATAGTATGTATTGGCACAATGGCATTCAAGCTAAAACTAAACCGCAATGAAAAAATGCCAGTATAGCTTTCAGTTTCATTTGCTATAGAAAAAAAGGGAAGATATAAGAAAGCTGTAAAACTGCAGCTGAAATCATCCCTGGACTTTGTTTCCTAGCTCCAGTTTTTCAGCACTTCCTACATTGTAGCTCAGATACTCCACTTTATTACCTTCCATTAGGATTAAATATGGCATGTAGATATCGCTGAGATGACATTTAAATTAGTTCCTCCCACACTGAAATCAGGTATATTGTTATTCCAATCTTAAAACTTAGTTTAATGGCAATGGGCTTGTCTTATTAGGAAAAAAAAAAAAAAAGAATTATCTGGTGATAAGGTTTGGAGTTGCATAAAAGAACTTTTTCTCTATTCTGCTGCCTACATTACACTGCAAGTATGGAAAATGCTGGTTTTAGAAGCGGCTGCTCAGTCCTCCTGGACTTGCTGTACCGAACCTGACATAGAAAAAGGTATTTATTAGATTGCAACACAGCAAGCATATTAGGACTGAATGAGTTAAATTACCTTGTGGATGGAATAAAAGATAAGATGACCACATATTAACTTTCAACAATGGCTGGCTAGGGAAGACTCAGCTCATAGTATTAGATGAACATTTGAATCAAAAACTCAGATGTCAGGAGACTGCAATAAAAGCTCTGCTGCCCACTGATGACCCCTGATGTGGACAGAGGTTATGCTATCTGCTTGCACACACATTGAAATTTTGCTTTTGCAACCTTACACAGAGACTGAACTATACTATATTGCAGATTATTAAAATAACTGTTCTTTTGAAAGGCCACTTTGTCACTGCAAACACCTGCTCAGCACACGCTTCCAGAGAGGCAAATGGTCCGACAGATGTGTGAGTTCTCTGGGATGCACCAGAAGAGCCGCACTTTGGCTGCAGTGGTCTGGCAGACCCACCTCACTCTCACGGCGCTGGAACTTTCCTAACCTTGCAGAAAACGAAGGCTATGGACCTTCCACATCGATCATAAAAAATAGAGAATGTGACGGTTCTTATTACAAAACAAAGCAAACTGTATGCTGGTTATCAAACAGCTTTCATACAACTATAATTACAATGCTACAAAAATCAGAGTCTTGCCTCCAGCAAGTGATGCTATCCCCAGCCCCATGTGTGACTGAATGCAAGTCAACATTTGAGTCTGAGGCAGCATGGAGTTCATCCGAAGATGTGTGAGTTAGAAACACTGATCTAAAAGAATACAACGTACTTATTTTTAAATGAACGCAAAAGCAAACGGAAAAACATGTCTGAGAGGCATCAGAGAGAAAAAGGACAAAAACGAGAGAATGATAAAAATACGCAACGAAGGAAGGAGCAGATTCTGATGGGGGAAAAAGGAAGGGAGGGAGGGATGGAGGAATCAGGCAGGCAGGAGTTTAATTAATGTGGCTAAAGGCAACAGGGAGCTGAATGATGAGATGGGAAAAACACAGGCGTGCAGTTTGTGAGAAAGAGCAGCAAATACTGGGGTGGAGGAGATAGGGAGGAGATAAGAGGGGTGGGTACACTGGAATTTGAGAACATGGAAAATTGAGACCCTGACTGAATGACACAAGCTCATATAAAGAAGGATGAGGTGTCTGGAATGGGTGTGAGGAAGCAAACATCTGAGAAGAGCAGGCTGCCAGGGTGGAATTAGGAAAAGGAAAGTGGACTGAGGGAATAAAGACTAAGGATATAGACCACCCCTGAATGAAAAAAGAAGGAATGAACACAGGAGGAGAAAAAGGTGTGAAGAGTGATAAAGCAAAGCAAAAGAGGGGCAAGAATAGTTGGGACAGATAACCTTCTTCATCGGCAGTGTCCATCTCTTTTCTGCTCTATTACTCACTTCCTTTTTATATCCTACTCCTCAACCTCTTCCCTTTAAAGCTGGAAGCAAATACGTCATCACACCTACTGTCCTTATAAAAATCCCACAGTCCATTTACATTAGTGGTTCTTAATTTTTTCCACAAGAGTTTTGAGCTGCATGGCCAGCTATCATTGGGACATGAACCAAAGTGTCCATATACACCTCAGAATAAGAACAACATTTCTCATTCTGCAAACTTCTGCTGACTGCTGAAACAGATGGCCAGTGGACTATGTTTTGCTTCTGGTTATTTTCTTTGTACATATTTTCAGATGCACCCACAGTAGCTGACACACAAGCCAAGACACACCTCATTGCAGTCCTAGCATCGGCACAGAACATGTAGCAGTAAACATATGCTCAAAGAATTGTCTTAATTTATTCAAGTTTCAGTGCTAAATGTTACTATGCAAATAAAATGCATAGTCTGTAACAACAGCTAACATTGTTCTCAAATCTACAATGGAGAGAGATTTACTAGACTATACATAAATACATGCTTTTTAGCATCTGATTCCTAACTAGCATTACATGACCCTCTTTCAGTAGTGTTGGCAGGGATTTACATGAAAGTTTGCTTGTGTAAAGACTGTGCAATAACAAGGATTTCAGCATCAAGACCTTTACCTAATGAGGGGAATGAATCCAGACAGATAAAGTAAAGTCTTCACAATGCATAAACCATGGCCCAAAAGTGAATGCAGGTTTGAATAAAGTTTGGCTTTTTTCTTGTTTTTATATGTTTTTACGTGCCTTTGAATTTTGCTGGCATTGAGGTAAGAAAAGAACAAGAAGCCAAACAGAAGGACAGCAAGTCCTGAAGTTTTCCGTAGAAGATTGCTATTAATAGGTTTTTGCAATTAACATTCGTAGTTGTCTGGTCTACAAGTAAGCCATCTTCAAATTACGCTGTAATATGAAATCTAGCATGCATTTGAACAGTACTTTTGAGGTTTATTCATCACTGCTTTTGTAAAGAAAAAAAAAAATCAGACAATCTTCTATTCCCAAATATCTCTTAAAACGAACCAAAGAAGAAATATACCTCTCTAATGAAAAGCTCTGGATGCTTTTTGAAAAGCTTCTTTTTATTCAGTGTTTTGAGGACAATGTCGCAAATCTCTCAAAGGTGATACAGTTGCATCTGACCCACTTTCTACCAGTCTGTGCTCATTCTCTTCAACACTGCAAGTCATAAAATTAGCATCCTGTGATCTCCAGCATTATTACTGCAATTCAATAGCTGTATTCATGGAAATCTCAGGGCAAAATGAGAATCGTTAAACTGAACACGTTAGAATATTTCATTCATAAGTAAAGATTCAAAGAAAAAGGAAGAAACGTTATGAAATCTGAGCCTCTATTGCAACATTTATTACTAACTTTAAGACAAAAAAAAAGTCATAGAGGACTATGACTATCATTGCTATAATATAAAATTTTGTAAGGCATACTCTGGACACATTAATGCATGCTGCCTCCCCACGAAGCTGAACACATCATGGCTCACAATGAGTTTTTTTAGAGAGACTTCGAATCATCTTAAAATATCTTCAAGAGGTGCTTCATAATGCAGCGGGACTCAATGTCAGCAAAAAGACTCAAAAGCTGAGACAGGACTCTAGTGGTACAGAAGGTCACCACCCTGTCCCCAGACGGCAGGATGCAACAAACCAGAGAGCGAATAAAACACTATTCCAGTAGTCTTCAGCTCAGGCAATGCTTTTTCTAAATACACTTCTGAGGTCTAATTAATCAGTAGGCATGGTCACTCGAAATTTTTTTAAAGCTCTTCTCTGCAAGTCCCTCTCCTTGATTGCACTGAGTCAGCTGGAAAACTCTGCTAACTTCTGAAGGCAAAAATGAATAAATTATTTTATTGCCAAGTTATAAACTAATGAATATATTATCTCTGAAAAGCAAACAGCATTCCTGAGGAGGATGGGAAAGATTCTGATCTGACAGATGGCAATTCAAACTACAGTAAAACAGCTGAAATCAGTGCAGTTGCTCCCTTCCACACCAATGAGAATGAGACCCAAATGAACACCACTGATAACCCCCACTGATTGGGGTTTTCTAATAAATCTTTTGTTCTCATTATACAGCACACAGGCAGTCACCAAAAAGCGCTTTTTTTTTAACCTTCGATTAAATTAAGTTTTAATACTAATGTACCTAACAGCATATATGAAACATTTCAGTGTTATGCTTATCAGAATTCCACTGGAAAAGATGGTATGGTGAAATACACACATTAAGCCACGCAAATGGCTGTATTAAAATAAAGGATCAAAATTTTGGGACCTGTTAAATCTATTTTCTGCTTATAAATGGCACATACTGGCATTTTCAGTTTCCTAACTTGAAACATTCATTTAAAAAAAGGGAAACTTCACAAAGAGATTAACTGAGGTCTCCTGAAACATAATTGGGAACTTGAAAAACTGCACTGAGGTTTAGAGAAAGTCATAGATAAGTTGCTTGACATACCCTGAAGTGCATGAAATGAAATACTATATCTTATATTGTTCAATAAAAATGTACAGACTTTGGCCATACACTTGAATATATGGTTTGTGAAATCAGCCTTCTGGAATTTTATAAAGCAACTACTTCTTCCACTGCTCTTTTCTGAAACAGAGCTCTACCGAAATTAGGGATGAATTCAAGCATTCGTTACTAGATTCAGAATATGGCTCCCAGCAAGAATTTATACCAGCTTACCAGTATATTGCTTCTCCTCAGAAGCAGGAAATATTGGTTCCCTCCTACAGTGCCAGTCATTCTATCTGCTTTTATTTTAAACCACTATGTTATGTGAATCCAATCAAACAGCGCAAGAGATTGAAATAAAACACGTGTTCATTTGCACTCTGTCTGATCGCTGTTCTCACTTCTTTCTAGTCACTTCCCCCAGTGTGATGTTTCTTGCCTGCGAAATCCGTGGGTATGGCATCACAGGAAAAAAAAAAATCTTCCATCGAATTATAAAAGTTGCCATCCCTGGCGAAAGCCTGAGAGTAAACATACCGCTTATTATTAGGATTCTGACAGGTCTCTGCAAGAAGCAGAGTCTGGAGCCAGATGCAAGCACAAAACAAGCTTTTGTCCCCTCAGGTAACATTACAGGGAAACCCAGAGTAACCCACTTATCTTACAAGCAGCAACACTAGCAAGCTAAAGAGCTACTAACAAAAACACAGAATGACACTAAATATAAAGGATTAGTTTCAGCAATGCTAGAAGGGAGAAAAAAAATCAAAATAGAATATTGTAAAAGCAAAAGTAAATTGTAAAATAAATATTTCAGGATTCAAACTAATAATAGAAAAGCCCATAAATCATCTTTACAATTGCTCCCTTTCCTACCAAACATCCATCCTCTCCAAATGGATGCCTATTACCACGTCTTCAGCATACATTATGGGGTAAAGAGGACTGTAGGAACCTAATCTGTCACGGTTTAAAGCTGGGCTGGCTATTAAACCTGCGGCAGATGCCCTCTGTTATCCCCCCGCCTCCCCCCAGAGGGAAAGGGAAAGGAAAATCGGCCTGGTTTAGGCCAAACCAGGACACTACTGCAGGGAAGAGATGCCAGAGAAGGGGTTAGAGAAGTAGCAGAAAATCCTGGAGAGAGATGAATTTTTCTGGGAGATTAAGTATCACTCGGCACAGCGTGATTTTGTATACAATGACGTGTAACACCAAGCCAAGACAGCCAAATCAAAGGTTACCTTCCTCTCAATTTCTGTCCTCCTGTTTGGGGCCAGGAACCTAAGGATTTACAGCACTGGCAGGTAAGAAAGGAAAGCCTGAATAAAAGGCACAGCCAACTATAAAAATATGATACTGTACACTACCAATACTGGTACTTACACAAAATGTGATTGAACAGGCCTTCCTGAAAGATTAAGTGGTTCCTGTGATTTCTTATCTATTTCAGGTAAGAAATAATGAAAAAGAATAATTTTGACAAGCCCATAGAGCACAGTGCAAAGTGTATTTGTTAGTGAGCTCGTCACAATGATGACAGGCTCTCAGAAACACTGATGTTTCTGACATTGCTCTGCAATGTGCCCACTGCCTGTAAATTACAGAAAATCAGACTCAAACTCTAGAAACCTCTTTTTTTCAGACAGACTATTTTTCTTCTTCTATGGCTGCCTTGTGGACAGTTCTTCCACATCCAGAGGCCTCAGGCCCTGCAGCACCAATAGCCATAGAGATTCATTAAGCTCTCGGCATCACATTAACTGCACCTGTTTGAAAGATGCGGGAATTAATTTCTACAAACACATTCCAGAGCCCAAGTCCACCAATCAAAGCTGGATTTCAATTTATTTTTTTTTCCTATCAAACTGCCATGTATTGCATCAGGGAGTGGGTAAAAATTACGGCCAGCAAGAGTGCATCAGTAAAACCACATCAAATAACTGAACTACATGCTGAAGGAAATCAAAAGTCTACCTCAGTTCACAAGATATTTCTGAATCACATATATGTGTGTGAACACATGTTGATTTTGGTTTTACTCTGCTCATAGTTTATTGTTTCATGTGATTTTTTATTTCATCACATTGCTACACTATAAATTGCGCCATAATCTAAGAATAACAACTCGTAAGTCCTGCATGCCAATTTACCCACACTGTTCCATGAGTAGGTGCTTCAAGAAAAGCTTGGTCAGCCTTAGGTAACTCTAAATATAACATTATTCACTGGGACTGGATTTAGATTTGACATAAGCCTACGTCAAGTTGTTGGGTTTTGTGTGTACTTTAAAAAGTCAGGATTTTACTTTTTCCTTCATGGATAGTCAGCAGAAGAGGAGACAATGAAGTGCATAGCCTGGGGTGGGGAACTTTACTTGTTTCCCAATACATTTATTTTCTGCACAAATCTGAGATACACTTATGATCAGCAGCAAGTCACAGCATCTAGCTACAGGGATCACATAACAGCTGTAATGATAGCGAGGATAAGAGAAGTGCTTTGTTCAGCATTTTCCTTCAACAGGAAAAATTCAGATTTGCCTTGCATGTTAGGAGTTCAGAACTAACCCCCCAGAAGAGCAAAATTTTTCTTTAAGTTCAGCATCCTGTGCTTATTAAAATTTCATTGCTAAAGTTGCCAGAAAATAAGACTTGTAAATAATTCCCAGCACAGCCTCATTGACAAACCCCTAGGCAAGCACTGAACAATCAGACATGGGCAGTCCAGTCCTTCAGAGCACAGAGAGCAAAATCTAAGTACAGACAGTAGGAAAGCAGCAATGTAAATGCTGCCAATGAGGAGAGCAGAGAACCAGAAATCTAAAGGAGATGTCTCAGAAACACAGAAAGATGTTTTATACAACAGAGAAAGTGAGTACACACATGCAATCATACAACTGAAACAGGAAGAGCATAGAAAGCATATAATCTTGAAAGCACTCTAAAGTACTAAGAGTAAAACTTCTTAGGTCTCTAATCTATTGTTACACTCAATATTCTGCTTACCAGACACCTTACACATATGGAAACAGCATCCTATCTTTGTACATATTCTTTTTAACATGGCCCACTTGTGCATATTTGAAGACAGCCCAGCAAGACTATGGGATGAAGAAGGGAGAAAATATAGAGAACATTTGAAATGCCAATGGTACAAGCAGCAGCAAGAATTCAAGGATCCTCATGTATGATCCAACCTCTAGGGGAACAAAACAAAACAAAACAAAAGAACCAAAACCTCTTACCATTATTACTGTTATCATCAACTAAAATAATCTCTTTGAGCAGGTGAGCAGGAGTCCGATCAATGGCTGAATGGATGGAGCGCAGAATCACCGAGAGCGCTTCATTAACAAATATGAATACAATGCTGACCTCAGGAAGCTTGTCAGGAAATGTAAGGTTTCTGCACCTGAAGAAAAAGGTGAAAAAAAAAAATTATATGAACTGTTGGAAGTCATGATGTCAATACACACTGCTTCAGAGAAATCTATCCCCAGCCATAAGAGGGATAAGAGAGCTTTTGCAGGCGTGGATCAGAAGGTCCCCATACTTGTTCAGAGCACATACAGACAAGAACCAGATGAATTAGTATCTAAAAAAAGGAATCCCTGAAAACAGTCTCCTGAATCTGCCTGTGCAACCAAGGCCTACAGTAAGCTCACTTTTCCACCTGAGGCCCAAAATACTGAAAATTAGTTTGTGAACCAAATGCAGAACTCTTGTTTAAATGCAGCTTCCAACAGCAGTTGTTCACAATGTCTTTCTGGATAGTGCAGACAGGAATAAACAGAGTTAGTCCCTTACTTTAAAAAGCATCTTCTTAATAGCCATGTTAATTATTTTTGCTACAGAATCTACCACCTATCTCAGTCAAAATCAGGGGCTTCTTTCTCAACTCAGTAATAACACAGTAAAAGATCCAGCTCCAAGGAACATCCTGCTACAAAAGCTAAGACAGACAGCGTAGCCAGAAAAACAGGTAAAAGGATGGAAAACTTATCTGTAAGCTCAGTCAAGAGGTTTAATCAGAATGAGGAATACTCTTGTAACCTGATGGATTTTCCTGTGCTTTTAAAAAAATATGTATTTTAGCCACATTCCAATTTGCTTATGCAAACAGCAGCATGGAAGTGTTGCCCACAACTTCGAAGTTCCTTAATGTTTTATTGGTTTTTTCCCTCCTTCAATTAAAAAAGGAATTCAAATTTTGTAATTTTATGAAGAACAGAAAGCCCTTTTACCAATGTCTATCTTTTAAAATGTCAGCAAAATGTTTGCTTTTTTAATAAAGCCACAAGTTAAGTAAAAGTAATTACTTTTCTCTGCAACTTTTAGTATTTTAATGGAATGTTTCTGAACAACAGTTAATTCTACCTTTTTCTCAGATCTGAAACTATTTACTAGGATGCAATTAGGCCACAGGCTGACCCAGGCATCATTTCTAGATAGGCTCTGTAGATGGAAATGATTGATGTTAATGCTCCTCTCTGCCTCCTGACAACACTGAAGTGGCTGTCTTCTCTCAAGACGCCTAGATTCACTACACCCAGGAACTCCTGAAAGCTGTGGAAAGTTTTACTAACAGCTGATGTTTAGCATACAGAAAGCATGAATGGATTCAGAATTTTTAAATCATGCTTGAATACGACTCCTCAACTAAATTGTTCTTCAGTTCAAAGAGAAAGCAGAGCTTTTTTTTGGATTTTGTATTTTAATATATAGACTCCACAAATACAGAGGAGTATCTCAAAAGCATTCCTCTTCACATGCTGGATATTGCACAAAAAATAAGTTCAATCAAGATGATGAATTTACATGTATATTTTTAAAGCTTCTGAAAAGAGTCAGTGCGCAGGACACGTGACATCCAAGAACAAGGAGATACATACGATATTCAAAATTCAGCTGGCCAACCAATTTTCTCAACTCAGTCATCAGTTTGAAATTGATGGAAAGCACAGTAAAGAAGTTATTTAATATTTTAGGTCCTTTTCTCTCTGTCACCATGTGAAAGAATTATATAGACATAAACCAGAAAACACAGTCTTGAAAAAGTAACGACAACAGTTTAAGACTTAAAAGGCGCACACTATATTTTTCAATAAGCTAGTTCATTCATCTTTCAGAAACAAACAAGCAACCTGTTCGCAGAGGTCCACAGCTTTTTGTTCCATGGCATCAATACAAGAGAGAAACAATTAAAATGGTGTTTGGATTTACCAGTTCTCACTTGTGGCTTGGTCTTTTGGCAGCGTAACAAACCAAAACTTACTTTCCAAAACCAGTTTGTATTTCTATTGGTGTGTTACTCCCCTATTTTCACTGCTAAGAGAGCTTTCAGCTTTAAGCAACAGACTGAAAAGTTTTCTTTGAAGCTTTCAGGAGAGTTTCAGGAGAGCTAAAAGCATGTCACTTTTTTTTTTTTTTTTGGACAGCAGATCATATGTAGCATCTTGTGGAAGTGTCATTGTGTCATTTACAATCAATCCCCCCCCGCTTTTTTTGTCTTTAAAGTGAATGCCAATTCATTAAAGATGACTTGTAATAAAGTTTCACTACTCTTTGAAAATCAGATTCTCACAAAAAGGCTCACATTTGGACATCTTCTATACCTGGCCTTTAAAAGCAGGTGCTTTGTACTTATGATCACACTACATTTTTAAATACTTAACCTCCCAGTTTTCCAAAAGATGCTCCATTACAAATTCAGCTCCTTGAAGAACAGACCTGTTCATGGCACACGGTGTGTGTGCATGTGCATGCCATTCTGCATTGACAAAAGAAATACCATATGCAATCTGGATACTATTACTTTGTGGATGTCATCTCCTACACAAGTTAGATGTACAAATTTGCACAGGTATAATGAGAAATTACTAAAAAAATTCTATTCTCCTGTACACCTTTATAAAGCTAGCACATTTCTGTTTCATGTAATAATTGAAATTTTATCCAAGTTTTGAAAATTGGGCTTAAAGCACACTACAACTAGTTAACAGATTTAAACATACTGAAATAATTTTCAGTATTAGCCTGTAAAGAACGTACAAAGCCTGTTATTTTAGTGATTCACTTGCAGCCAAAATGCAGAGAGATATAAAATGGTCCAACAAACAAAGTTACAGACAATCTATCTTTTAGCTGTCTAGCTTAGGCACAGTAGTATTTGTCACCCTCAGCAATACTGATGTACAAAGAAGATAAAAATGAAACTCTAGCAAAAATGGTAAGATATGTCAGCTATTTGATAAAGAGCAACACAGTGATTTGGGAAAATATTTTAAATAGCAATGAAAATGTACTGAAAATAGTTCAAAGAAGTTACTTCCTCTTTTTTTTTTTTCTCCTCTGTCAATTAAGCTGATGTTCAGATATATGTAAAATATAGTTTTGTAAGAAATTAGCGACAAACTATATTCCAAAAATGTTCCAGATGACAAAACCAGCCCCCAAAACACTGCTGCCCTACCATAAATCCATGCATAAACTGAAATGTTCAAACAAAATCTCTGCTTCTGACATGTCATCCATCCATTCAAAGGTAATTATTTGTATTGGGTTTCCTACCTGCATTCATTTACATCTTTTCAAATTAGATCACACGGGACAAGATTTTCCATTATCTAGCACCTTGTACAAGAAAAAAGTGTTTAATGCCACAAATGTCATCTGACTCCCCTTTTTGCCCCACTATACATTAAAAGATGACTGTATATGATACAAGAGAACAGTTAGGCTCCAGTTGTGTCTAATTTCTTTAGTCTTTTCAAATGGAT
Organism: Nyctibius grandis; assembly: GCF_013368605.1. Lineage (NCBI taxonomy): Eukaryota > Metazoa > Chordata > Aves > Nyctibiiformes > Nyctibiidae > Nyctibius > Nyctibius grandis. The sequence continues at coordinate 11,134,141 of NC_090661.1, read as the reverse complement.
TCATTTTCAATGAGGCTACAATCCTAAACTGAGTTCATGTTTTCTTTTTTCCATTCAGATTCATTTATCATCTTTAGTTCCAGCTTGAATTCACTTCTTTTTCAACATGTGTAGAGTTTTTTAAAAATGCATTTTTCTGCCTACATTGTTTTTCATATCAGGTGATGACAATAAAAATTATCTACTTTTTTATTTAAACAAATTAGAATTAAACCCACACACCTCAGATCATGCACAGAATGCAGAGCACTTGAGCAGGTTCACAATTACGTCTGTCTTCCTCTTTAGGCCAAGTTTTATAAGGAATAAAATCCCATAATTCTAGGAATGAAGAAGAAATAGCTACAGAGAAAGGGCACGTGTATATGTGTATAAAACATGCTGAAGGGGCAAAAAGGGAGGAAACAGTATGGATCAATATCTTAGATCCATTAAGGCCTAAGAATTGAACGGTTGCGTGGCAACCAGCAACGTACAAGTTTCAATGACAGCTCTGCCTCGGACAAGACCCCTAACCTGCCCCTCTGCAAAGTGAGGCTCTCGCTAAAAAAACAAATCCACAAATTATAGATCACATTTCAGTATTATGAGTAAATTATTTTTAAATATAAATTCTAAATATTATCCCAGTCATCCCAATGTAGCTAAAAAAATTACCTCTAGGAACCTACTCTGCTAAATTACATTGGGCTAATAACACCAAAGTAACAGTTGTCATGGTTACCAGAAATTTAAAAAAACTCGTGGTGTTCTATTTCAAGCACAACTCTGGTAAATGGAGGAGGGCATACATTATGAATCTTCTCTCAAATATTTGTCCACAAGAAAATTATATTCCTCTAGAATACATGCATTGTGATAAGACAATTGAGCCAGTCACATGAAAATAAGTTTAGCATAACTATGCAGTAAGAACAACACAGCAAGAATGATTTCCTGTATTAATAACTTATCTCTGAGACCTTCTACAAATATGTATATAAATTATGAAAAAGAATTATTGTCTGCAATTTTTGAGAACCTTTCACCATGAGTTACATGGTGCCAACAAAGGCAACAGGACACACTAAATGATGTCATCTATTCCACATCTTTTTTTTTAAATACAAGATGCTATAAAGCATATTACTAAAACATTTGGGGTTAAGGTATTGTTTTAAGAACATATGTGGGAGGGAGCTTTAGTTCCAACAGAATAAGAATTTCTCAGAAGCACAAGCAGAAACAGAATTGTACTTTCTTCAAGATCTGGTAACATTTTGTCATCGGCCAAAATGGCAAATGGAAGTTCAAGATGTATGGGAGGAAAACAGATCCCATTCTGGCATAAATTAAATAAATAGCACTAAAACGCTTGCAAAAGACTGAGTCTTGTAAGAATTTCAGCTCAACTACTTATGTTTATAATTTCATTTTGTGATCATTCTTCATTTTCGCTTTTGCTATTATCAGTATTTTAAGTGTTAATTGAACTATGTTAACACAGTGGGCACTGAATAACATCTAAAAAAAGGCTTTTTTCTTGATCTCTGAGGATTGCAATCTATTAGAACAGAATGATAACCAGCAAGACAGTATTTTTGCTGAAAATGTAGAAATCTTCGTTTATAGTTATGATCTTCTATTACAAGAGAGCAAAGGCAGGCCTAAAATCGTGTGAGGAATATGAATATAGAGTTACCATATAACTATAAGCAAACGGCTTTTTTTTTTTCTTCTAGCACCAATCCCTAAAAACAAACACAAAAATTGTAATAAGGAAAGATTAGATAACAGGCAGGGAAGTTGATAAATATGGAGATGAAGTCCAAGGCTGTAACACAAGAGGGATTAGTTCTTGGTCTCCTAAGCATCTTACAGCATAGATTTAATTGTAGCAGATTGATTCTCCACTTCTTTTAATAAAAGCCATTCACGTCGATAAAATTATAAAATAAAGGTCCATTTTCTTTTTGGTACTTAAACCTAAGAACTTTCTCTGAGTAAAGCAATAAAAACAGTAAGCTGGGAGTTGATGATCTCAATAAAACTCATTTTTGGATAAACATGAGAAAAATTCTGTATAGCTATTTGGCCAAAAATTGTTAGCCTCTCACAGCATTATGCCAGGGATTATTCTGAGTATGTTTTAGTGTAAATGTATGCCAAGTGAAAGAACATTCACATGTTATGACACATTAAAAAGAGACTGAGAGAGAGAAAACTAGAGGGACAGCGAGAATGCAGATTACTGCATTGCATCTTCTTTCAGTTAAAGGAGACAATGGGGAAGATCAAAACCAACAAGTGTACATCATTATTAACTTAGGTTATTATAGCAGCTTGGAGACTGCAGCTGATTTGATATCACTGCTAGTGATATTAAATACTTCTAGAGCAGCCATTTGAGGAGCTACATTTAGACAGGACAAACTGAAGCACAGATCAGAATCACAGAGGGTGGCCACACAGGCAGTACACACCACGGCTATGACTCAGTTTGAAGGCAGGCAAAAGTGAGACAAGAAAAAGAAGAATCAAAGGTAGAGAGATGAGTAAAAGAGAGCAGGAAATATGACCAAATTAAACATTACATATTTAACAAGAATGCTGAATAATTTGGTAATTTTAGGACTTCTGTCCAAAACAATACAAGAGGTAAAGTACCAGGCTTTTGTGCTCTTCTTAAAGGATTCCTTTGAAATACCAAATACAACATGCAATATTTATGCCCTCTTTCATGAGTAGAAACAAAAGAACTCAGTCAGAAATGAACACGGATCCATATTCCATCACTAACATAAGCCCAGCAAAACAGAACTCTTTCACAGACACACGTGGAAGCAAACACTTATGCAATGCAAGTCCGTAGGAGCTGGCTTTTGGGCAGAACCAGAGGCTAATATGCAAATGCCCAGCCTGAACCTCACAATTTGAGATCACGTGTTTTTCTTACACCAATTTTAATAAAGGAAAACCTACAGGTTTATAGAAGTCTGATGTCTTGCACACTACATTCAGGACTGCATATACCACCATAACGCTGATGGACATCTTGGACAGATGTACATATATAAACAGCTTTTGTCCTAAAACACATCACTCTCCTCAACCAGTGAATGTTTAATTTTTCTCCCCTGTAGTCCTATTTGCATTCAGTGGATTTCCCACCTGCTCTGTTTGTGTCCACTTTACCACAAACCTAATTCTGTTGCTCTTCAAGGCTTCTACCATCATCCCTTGCCGAATTGAGCCTCAAAGTAATCCAATTTGGGACTGGTGAACTGTTTGAAACGAGAAGTACTTACAAAATGGCCAAAGCCTTTCTCCGCACAGGAAACAGGACATCTCCTCTGTGCTTGTCTAGATGCCAAACAGCACTGATTCAGCTAGGAAAAGGGCAAACTTGCTACAAGCCAAATGTTATACCGTACTATTTAGTAATCTCCAGAAAAGAAAAAACATCTCAGCTTTAAGTGCTTCTTTTTCCTCCCCTGCCCTTCCTGCTTTTGCTTCTTCATACCAATAGTGTTTTTTACCAACGCAAAAGAAGTTTGGCTGACTGCAGTTACACTGACTGAAAAAGTTGCTTTACGCCCACCAGCCAGCTCCTTCATATCATACAGGCTGTGCAGGAGCAAAACTCCGCAAAATAGTTCTTCTGCTGGGGTCCTGCTGCACACCTCTTTTTCCACTACCCCTCACTCTCTCATCACATAAGCAAAGAATAATGTTATCTCTCTTTCCCACAGGTGCTTCAGCACACTGGATCAGGCAGCAAAAAATTTACAGGCAAACAAAGCAGAATCAATCCTAAGTGCATCCACTCAAAAGGAGATTTGGTACACAGCTTTGGGATCCCTGAACAACCTAAGTTTTAATAATGTCTTTCTCTGTGAGCTTGTTCAACATTTCACTCACGACAAGCTTTGTGGGTACTGCCTGCCCTACTTAGAGTAATGAGCACAACAGAATTATAACTAACACAGAAGTATTATCCTGTTCCTGCACACAGTAAGGGCAACATTGCCTCCCTCGATGGTTCCAAGCTCATTAGAGGCAGTAGTTAGTTGTTAGTCTGTGATGTAGGTACGTTGCGGGCTAACAGATGCACATAAGGGTGGTAAACAGCAGAGCACACAATTTCAGTTGCAGAAAGTAAACAGAGGCCTTGGGAGAGACAGTATAAGCAATACTCCACGCTACTGCTTGTACCAAGTACTGCAAAAACAGAGCCTACTTCAGGACGTGACGATTACTTCAGGAGGCTGGAATATCCAGGGGAGTTATTTATTGTAGTCTGTATTATAACAGATTATTTTGGAGTGTGCTGGAGACTCCACTGTGCTAGCGTAAATATTCACAGTGAAAAGTAATCAAATTCTGAATGTTTTATCACAGGACATGAGGCTCATGGCTGTACACAGGCTCAGAAACCACTCCACAGTACCTAAAACACCAGCAGGTCCCAACTGCAAGGTGTGACAACTGCCACAGCCTCACTCAACTGCAATCTGCTGGATGTTTCCATCTGACTCATGGTCTTTTTTTTCCAGAGAAGCCAGAGTTCAGGGGCTGGGGCAGAGTGCACTGCCCTAACTACTAAATGTGGTCTCCCACCTCTGCACACCACCCACACTGGAGGACTGGGCATGGTCAAATATTTGCCCTCTCTTCCACAGCTGAGCCGCTGTGTTGTGGCTCAGCAATCTCTAATTGTCCCCTGATTTTCTCATGGCATTAAATGTTGACAATATCACCCCTAGAAAATCCTCTATGCTATAATATGAGGTTAATACATACATGGAGTGGCCTTTCTCACTGCAGAACCTTGCAGAGAAAGGCTGAGCTTCTCTGCTAAGTTATTTTGATGTGAATTTTCAGAGCACTGCATGCAGAAAGAAGGTCAAGGCTGAGTCATACCAGTACGATATAAAAGGGGCTACTAACACCACACATTCTTGAGCAGATCACTTAATTCTCCCAGTCTCAACTGGGGCCAACCATATATGAATTACATTAGACTTCAGTTATGCATACACTTCTGTTGTCTTTCCAACTTCCTATACTTCATAGGATAGGTTATGAATACAGATGATAGACCACAACTGAGCACAGACATATCTATATGAACTCCATTCCTTTAGCTACCTGCCCACAAGCCTTTGCTGGGATTCCAATGTCACACTGACTCTTGCGAAATCACTGCTAAATCCAGCCTAATGAGCTTGGTTAGACCTAGGCTAACTCCGTCCAGAGCTATTGTGGTACCTCTGTCATACCTGTGCTTTTGTGCATTTCCAGTCAGAACAGGAATACCACAACCAACTAAGGTCCAGCAAAGTTGATTAACTTGGTCTCTGTGCCACTTGCTGTGTGTTCTCTTCAGACCAAGCTGTCCTTGGCTTCCATGCTATGCTGCTTGAGCCTAGTATCTGCCCATGGATAATTTAAATACATTTATATAGACTCTGGAAGTGACTAATGCAATTGGCTTTAAAAACAGGTGCTACAAATCCTAAAAATTGATTATTATAGTGGAAAACACACTCTTGCAGGGTAGGTTTTTTTCCCACAACAGCCTTGTGTGTGCTCTCACACAAATGAGAATTTGCACATCAGGAGTGGGAATTCTCTTTTCAGCAACACGATTTTCATAATTCCCTGTAGCTCTGTACTCCACAGGGTGCCATATAGACAGCAAACACTGTACATACTACCTGACAACATACTTCATTTCCCTCAGTATCAGAATTTACTACATTTCAGTGTCACATTACCCATTTGCTCCTGAACCATGATGGGGGGGGAGGAATCTTCCTGAGCTACCATTACTAAGCCATTATTTTGTATGCATGCATCCGTGAACATATGGAAACAAACACCTAACATGTTTCTGGCAGATAGTAAACTAAAGATCAAAAATTTCACAGAAATTAGGATTATGATTCATTTCTGACTGGATTTTCTTTTAAAATCCCAACCCTAATTTATTTCTTTCAGCTACAGTAACATTAATTTTCTCTGTCTTTTTAATTTTTAAAACCCATAGTTATAAAAAGTTTAGATTGAAATCATTCAGAAGAGTAATTTCAAAAGAGAGATAAGAACAGACACATTTCTGTCATTGATGTCTTGTTAGTTACAGAAGATTTCTTTTTCCTCTAAATTAGTTTACAATTAAAAAAAAAGATTGTCACTACAGACAGTGCTAAACAGTTTTAACTAAAATACAAACATAATTGTACAGACTTTGATTTCCTTAAAGTCATTATTTCAGCAAATCCACAACATAAATATTTCTAAAATGTGATATATAATAATATATAGCATAAATATATTTAAAATTGCTAAACTGTTGCCTGGAATGGTGTTCGTATCTTTTCATCAATATCAGACAACTTAGTACAGGGTAAAAGGCACTGCTTACTGCTTTAGTTATTAAAACATTTGGTTAAAGTAAGTGCATAAGATCACATCTGGATTGCTTTTGGAATTGGCAAGGAACTAAGAAGCCTTTCACATCTTGTTACTCGTTCAATTCAGGAAGTACTCATGATGTTTATTCTACGGATTTGGATTTTTTAACGAGCTGCAAAAAAGCAGTTTTACCTCCACCCATTTCCCCATCCCTGGAGCTGCTGTTTGTTCAAAGGATCAGATGTATCACCATGGCTGAAAAAAAGCTGAGCATTAACTGTCCCTATGAATGGTCCTACCAGAACACGCCCCAAATGCCCTAAAAAGAAGGCTGTTCACTCCCTTGGTCTATCCATTTCACCGAGCCATTGTGGAATAGCAGTGGGCATATACCCTGCCTGACATGCATGCTTCCCCACAGAGAACAGCCCCGGAAAGGAGGCTCCATGAGCTTTCAGCTGGTACACACTGCTTGACTGAATTGCGTATTTCACCACTACAGCTCAACAGTTTCGCCTGCTTACTGATCTTTATCAGATAGTTCTGGATTTCAAACAGTGCAGTTCTTATTTTCTTCCTATCTTAGTCAGATTGTGTGATAAGACTGAAATTTAACATTAAAAGGTTATTCTTTTAGCAGTAAAACACTTGCTTATCTAATGTAAATTGTAGGTGAGATTAAGGTTCCAAAATATCTTGGGAAACTTTTAATAGATACTTAGTGGGATTTTAATAGGACTTGATTTGGGCACTCAGGTGTTTCAGGAGACATCTGAAACCTGCAGCCTTCATGTATTTGATAGAAATTACTCATTCTGGTCATTGTATGTAACCTACCTTCTATGTGATCACACTTTTTGTTCTTTTGTGAAAAAGAGCTAACAGATTCTACAACTCAGGACCTGCGATGCTAGGTTGAACAACAGCACTCACCCATGTGGCCTGAGGTCAGGCAGAGGCCTGTCCAGTGGCAAGCGATCACTCAGGTAAGCGTTGTAGCCGTAATACTGAAATTGTTTAAGTGCGATACGTCTGTTTTCAGGACTGAGATCCTGGCCCCAGTGAGCAAAGAGAGATGAGTCAGTGAAAGCTTCAGCAGGATTTTCTTCCAGTTTTGGAGGAGCCTCTATAAAAGACAAAGGCAAAAGAAACTATTTTAGACTTTCATTCCAACAGGCTCCAGGGTACATTATTTTAAAAAGCATAGGTTTAGGGAGAACACCACACAAAACAGCACATGCTGCTGGCTTACAGAAGCCTGTAAGTCTTCACATACCATGCCCTCACATACCTCTTGTGGCAGTGTAACTGTTAGCACCTAAAGCTCAAAATTTAATATTCAAAATGCAGTTAGTTAAAAACAATTATTTTTCATCACAATCAGACTAAAGGCTGGGACTGATATCTAAATGAATTAAATTTCAAAAGGATTCTAATCAGACAAGAATGTTATTTTGGTTTTATATACAAAGATGAACTATTTAATTTCAGTCTGAATTATCTTGCTAGAAAAAGATTAAAGTTTTGAAGGGGAAACAAAAAGACAAAGCAAGAGAAGAGAGAGTCTGTACAGAACACACAAAATGGCTGCTGAAGTCTCTGTGTAAACTAAGTACTTTGAAACTACAGATTCAACAGAGAGGAAAAAAACCCTGCACTTGGCATCCATGTTTAAATAGCAAACCGGTTCCAGTCACACAATAATTTTATGGTCCAGTTTATCAATCCAGCCTATTTGAATTTGTAGTCCATATTTAGGTGTGTGCAATGATACTGCTGGGATTGCCACTTTGTAGTATTTGTGTCATCATAAAATGCTTTTGTTCCACAAGGCCACATCTCTGGCTGCTATAACAAACTGAAAAGATGGAAAATGATATACCTAGAACTTAATTTAAGACGAGTTTCAGTACAATGAAATCACAGCATTTGTTCTCAGTATTTAGTTGCTCAACAAGTCTGTCCAAGGTGCCTTGTAAGGCTCTCTGTAACCACGCGACTTCACCCCTCCAACCAGCCCTTCAGTCTTTACTCAGGTGACCCCACAATCTGACTCAGAGAACCCCCTCTCTCTGTAAACACTTTATGATATACAGTACACTAATAAAGAAAGATCAAATGCCCCGATTTGTCATCATAAACCAATGACTCACAAAGAAGAAGAGTAGTCTTCTTTTTCTGGAAGTCCTAATCATTTACGAATGGTCTTCATAGCCATTAACAACTAACCAAATAAATAAAAACTCTCATTTCTGAAGAGCTGTACTCACAAACTATAACTGTTTGGTCACACAGAGACTTAAAAAAATAAAAGCAAATCTTTGGAAAGACTTCAGCTGTGTCCAAAGTCCTCCTCGGTACCCACACAGTCACCTCAGACCTGACAGCTGGCTTCAGCTAGCTGCATGGAAACACCTAAAGAGAGCATTTATGTACTAGTAGTATATACCACCAGAACTGTGACTCCAAAGAATGCCAGGAAACACATTCTTTGATCTCTTACTAAAAAGAACTCAAAATGCAAAAACATAAATTGGGAAGATAAGTTGTTTGATTCATTCAAGACGTTTTCCTTTTCACCTGACAATACTGACAGGAAACTAAGGACACTTGCTTCCCGGCATTACATTCCAACCGCTGTAAATACATAATGTCTCTTTACTTATTGCAGTACTACCTCCCAGCCTGAATCCTGGAATCGGCTCCAGTTCTTCAAAGATGAAAGACATGCTAAACCCTCAGTCAAATGAGGAACCTACTCTGACAGGCCCTGCTACCACACAGACAACTGCAACAGAGTGGAGCTTGTGAGTTTGCGTACAACTCTGCAATGGAAATTAAGAAAGCTGATAAATTCAGATCACTTTAGAAGGTCTTAACTTAAGAACAGCAGAATAGTTTTTAAATACCTGTCCAAAAATCACAGCAATAGGGAAAGTCACAGGTATGTCTATCTGTTGTTTGACAGCTACGTGATCTCCACAAAAACAACTTGAATTTATACAAAGAATCTCACAAACTATCTTCACATCATAAGAGATTCTTAGACCAGGTATGTTCCCGATGCTGGCCAGTAGAAATTAACATTCCTTGGCACTTTTCAAGAACATGTGTCTTCATGCTAATCAAGAAAACTATGCAAATATTTGTTCAACCTGCTGTGTGTTACATTAATCTGGATTTCTGCAAATCAGGAACACTTTCCCTGAAGGTTTTAACTTTTATATTTATTGTTACACTTATGGCAGAAGACTGTAGGATCCACCCGCATGCAAACAGCACACCAATGCATGAAGACATCTGAATAAAAATAAGACTCATGCTAAGAATAGTGCAAGTATATGCACTTGTAACTATGGACAGTTTCAAGGATAATTTTCCATGGATGAAGAGTCACCCCAGAAACAACTGCCTTCACAAAATCACACTCACACAGGCATCTATTGATTTTTATCTAATGATTTTGTGGGCAAGAGTATTTTCTGAAGTGACCTATGAATCTCTTGCTGTTTTCTGATTGAAAAAACACTCAGTAATCTAGGTTGTATCTGCAAGCCTAAGATTTTCCAGCAATGGGTATCTGTGAATTTAGTTTACAAGCTCTAATAAACCACTTGCCAAACGCAGCCATTTTTTATATACTAAGCAAACATGTTATTTCAATACGTTGTCCTACAGGAAAAATAGCACTAGCAAGAACTTTCAATTGCAATTCCAATCAATGGAATTAATTACACATCTCTGATGACAAAGTCTTTCTTCCCTTTATTTGGCTGGAAACCCTTGGGGTAAGTGACTTTATTCAGACAGTCTCTCACAAGAAATAAAAACAATTATTATAAGACCATCAGCTGCCTTTCAACTAGTTAACAAGTGTATTTGATGTCTTAGTCTCTGAAAACAGATCTTGGCCTGAAGTCTCACAGCCAGTTCTTCTTACCACTTGCTTCTACAACTGCAGAATGATCATGGGAAGCTAAGGCTCAAAGGTGAGCCAGTAAGTAGTACTGCCTGAAGCAATACTAAGGTAGGCACATTTATCTGCTCAGTTATTACTAAAAAGGAAAGATCAGATCCATTTTTCCTGTGGGAAGAAAGCTTACCACCTGCAGCACATTGCTGCAAATGTTAATGCGGGGTCTTCTCTGCATTAACTTTTCACACCATGCAAAGAGCAGCACTGTACACAGACATGAGGCTCGGTTTAACTCTTGGCAGACTGACACTTTGCCATTAAATCAATTTGTACCAAAGATAAATCACACAGATGTCCGCTGGCTGTACACCTGGGCTGAGGAAGTCTCCTTCCAGAAGCCTGGCTGGTCATGGCATCAGCATGGGGTTGGTCACACCTGAGTCAAAAAACCTCACAGTTTGTTTTCTATATGCATGTGTGTGTCTTTAGCTCATACTTTCTGGATCATGTGTACTAGTATGCATCTAAGATTAATATAAAATCTATTGCTTCACCTGATCTCACTGACTGCAGCCTCCAAGATGGAAATTCACTCTCCTCTTTCTATTGCTTATTATATAGACTGTCAGAGACAACAAATTAGAAGACACCACTGAAATCCAGATTGTCGGTGACATGAAACCAATTCTCTCTTAGTAATAAAAGATATTTTATTAGTAATTGAAGCTGGAATGCACTTGCATTAACACTGCCCTTGTAATGAATCACACACACAGAGGTTTCAATAGCCTTTTCTCATGTATTGGGTACAAACAGCAAGGCTTGGGTAGCAGAGAGACTGCAGGAGTAGCCTCTGTGGGAGAAGGTCAGGTGCTGCCCTGTGCCAGTCACTTGCCCAATAGACTCACTGCTGGCCAAAGCTGAACCCATCAGTGAAATTGGTGGCACTTCTGTAAAAAAATATTTAAGAAAGGGCAGAAAATGACAAGGAAGAGGGAACAAGGGAGCAGCAAAGAGAACAGAGGAAACAAGGAAATTAGAGAAGACCAAGGTCAGGAGAGTAGGAACTGCCCCACGTTGTCTTTGTTTCCTAATACTCAAGTTAGTAATTAAATGTTTGTGTTAATTGCTAATAAATTAAATACTTGCTTTCTTCAGAGGGTGCACAACCAAGCAGCAAACAAACAGACAACAAAACGTCTATCCCTTATTATTAGTAAGGAACCGCAGACAAGCAATGTGTTAGAAGCAACAAGAAAAGACAGACCTTATCCCATCCAAAGTTAGGCATTTCCTTTTACTGATCTGAACTGCTCTAGCGTACCAGTGTATCCTTTTCCTTCCTCTCCCTTCTTTCATTTGTTATCTATTTATAACCTATGCTTACTTTGTTAGTTTTTCTCAATACGCATTTGTCTCTGCCAGTTTTCATAAGGCAACTCATACAACTGGTACTCAAAGAACAATATGATTAAAAAACTGATCAGACAGTAATGAATTCAGGAAAGGATTTTCTTGATTACCACCAAGCATATTTATAACATCATTTGATAACAGCTAATAATGGCACAGGAATCATTTTGCCCGCCATGAAAATGCAATTATTCCCATGGTGGTACAGGACAACCACTTACTTTACAACAGCATTCTTAAGTTGTGAAAGGAAGAGAATGAAGACTATTGTATCCAACTGTAACTGTAGAAGTCTTCAAGCATCTTGGCAAAATACAATTATTTAATTACTATTTGCATAATGTAATTATTCAATTACATGGGGATATTTTCTACCCAACAAATGCATATCTCTGTTTCAGAACCATGAACGGCACCTCTAACAGCGCTGATGCATTGGCTATGCAAAGGTTTAGGAGCGACTTTTCTTGAAAGACTGTCTTCAGTTTTGTCATCAGTATAATTTTATGTTGCATCAACCTATTTCTTATTATCTGCCATGTAAGTGCTGATCCTGCCCATTCATACTTCCTTATCAAGATTTAAGAAAGATCATGAGAACATCAGTGGCTGCTTCAAGTTTCCAATGGCCTTAACTAATAAGTTCGTGACCTCATGTCATAACATTAACAGCTAGCATTTAGTAGATTAAATGGGTGAGAAATATTGCCATATTTAATCTAATTTCAGTGGTACTTAAGGCACAATGATACCAAAGCATCTATAAGGAATAATTTTTAAAGCAATTTAGTATCTAAATCTATAATTGGCAATGTGGCTGCTTGTATTGTAGCATGATCCATCTATGAAAGCCTTTAAGCTTTAAAATAAATCAGTTGTCCTCTCTTCCAATATGCACCTGCCATTAACAACTACTTGGTTTACAGAAGAGGTCATAATGACAGTAAGAGTTCAGTACTTCACAAGTCAGTACACTGCACATGCTTTATCCTCCTCTGTGCTGCTTAATTTAGACCATTAACTTCTGCCAGTAATACACTTCTTTTCCTCTTTTATATTTTCTCTTATTTTCCTAAGCTGTACATTGCATAACTTTTCTCCAGTTTATGACTGATGCTAAATTGACTCTGTTGTCATGTTTTTCATTATTTCTCATGCCTGTCTCTCCTTGAAGTTTCACCATATAAGAACAGGCTCCTTAGCTATTATTAACCATTTCTACAAATAGTACCACAAGGCCTTGAAGTAAAAAACCCGTATCAAAATATGCAACAGAAAATGGCAGCAGAAAGGCCCATCCCTAATGACAACTGGGAAATTCTGGTAACACAGTTACACTATGGTAACCAAACGAATATGGTTCTGCATAATGAACTAGTAAGTTTTGTAAAAAACTCACTTATATGCCTATTGCATACCTCAAGAAGGAAACTCTCTTCAGACCAACACTGCTGAGAACGACGGGACTAACAAAACAGCCAGCTTCAACAGAAAAGCACACTGATATCATTAGCTCTGTCTCCATAAAACCCTTTCAAGCTCATTGAGAAATACTCATTTTTTTCAGTTTCAGTCAGATTTCAACTTTTCTTCTTAAGAAAGGTTACCGTGAATAGGTTTACAATTAAGAGAAAGGATCAAGTCAGAAAAGGGCTGCAAAAATAGTGGCAGGGACAGATTCAGACATGTTGACTGTTGTAACCAATCCATAGGATTTGTTTTGGTTCTACCCCTCATTTGACTGCAGGCCTACTCACAAAAGTGGCAGTGTTTCATACCAAAGCTTTACCATCGTGAAAATGCCTTCCACAGTATCAGAAGTGCTTTACAAAATCCGCAGTGTAACCTTATATGCTGGCTTCAGTAAGTGCCAGTAACAAGAAGGGATAGACAGTAAGTCAGCAAAAATATCCGATCTGCAAAAATACCCCTATGTCAGGTAAAGACATGCAGAAGGCATCAATAATTGAGCAAAACTACCCATGCTCAGGTGTAATAGGTTGCTCACAAAAGAAAAATGAGTTAGAAACGATGCCAGGGTGTTGGCAGAAAGGCTTTGATCACTTGCTCTTCTAAGTTCTCCAGGGCTTGACAGTGATTTACCAGCCTAGAAAGGAAGAAGCACGCAATGATTAATGAGGTAATGGAGTAACCATGCCTTACCTTACAAGGTGGACTCATGATGCAAATCTAAGTAGACTATCATTAAAGACAAAGTAAACCTCAGCTCTCTTTGATATTCAGCATCCAGATTTTTGGGAAGTCAGGATAGACCAGTAAATGTTTTTATGATAGAGCACCACAGTTTGAAGAAACTGAAGGAACTGACTTTCTCACACAACCTCAGCAGCCTTCAGATTCTTGAGACCACCATGAAGAAGCTCACAGAAACTTTATGTGTTAGGTTGTCTCTGCTGGTACTTTGGGAATTGTTTCAGGATTTTAAGTATCGACTTTTTCATAGGCCTAATGGCCTCAGACTCTGGCTCCCAGTACACAAAAAAAAAAAAAAAATCTATATTTGACTTCCTGCAGGCAGTAGCGTTTCAGCTTTCTGGGGAAGGCAGGATCCTTTAATCCTTTCTGCCCTTCATCTGTTAGCCAATTTACACCCTCTACAGCCTCTCACCAGAGGCTATTCTACACAACAGTCAAAAATTCGACTTGCATTGGTTCATAAAGCCTTGCTGTAGGTTTTAGAAATGTGAAAACTTCACCTAAATTTTGTCACACAGGAAGATACACAAAGGAAGATCCCACTTTCAAAGTCTATTGTAATTAATGCAAACACGTTATCAGAATCCTTAATAATTAACAGCCCAACAACATCTGTCTTGGAAGGCTGACCCCATGCAGGTCACTGCTATAAATTCTCTATCAGATGAGTGAACCTCTGAAATGAAAACATTCCCTCCTTGTTTGTACAGCGTGATGAAACACTGACAAGCAACGGCAAAAGCAGCTTGCCAAGATGCAACACTGCATCAGCCACGGAGAAAAGTATACTCAGAAGACAAAGATCTAAAGTTACAGTAACGGTGATAGAGCTTCCCTCAGAAAGGTTATTTTATGTATTCTCTCACCCCCCAAAAAATCACAATACTGCTAACAAGGTGTCAACATTAATACTGTTCTGTGCTGAAAAGTGAATTTTACTGTTTTGAATACTCAAGTTAATTCCCCTTGTCAGAGTCTAGTTTTGTTCCCAAACAACTGACTTCAATGCAAGTGCATTAAGAAAAAATGAAATATCTGAGTGGGTCAAATTCTGCTACCACTGCCTCAGCAAGTCATACTGAAGTTGCCATGGTTCCTCAAAGAGACTGACAGAGCCTGTCAGAGTCTGTCTGTACAAAAAGCAACAAAGCCCTAATCTTAAAAAAAAAAAATAAATCTGATCCAAACTACATACAAAACACACAACCACCCAGAGAGGATTCAAGTCAATATCCAGTCTTCGCATATTTCAGCACACCCTGTAGTTAGTGTCAACACTGGACAGATCAGACAGACAGGGAATGGGAAAAAATCAACTCAAAAAAAGGTGATCCTTTCCTGAAAAGCTAACTGTCAAAAAGTCACAATAATACTACAAATACTATGCAAACAGTACAAAACTTTAAAGATTAAACTGTATATGACAGCGCATATGGAAGGAAATGCCAAAAACTCTCAACAAATTTTTGACATATTTGAGAACCCGAAACACAATTTATTATTATTAATTGATATGTTACCACTATTGCATTTTGGTGCAGCCAATATACACACATAATGGTAAGCTACTAGAGTGTTGCTAACATTTATTTTCATTTGTTTCTAAAAAAACAAAATTCTCTTGGAGAATTTTTTTTTTTTTTCTGAGAAATAATCCTATGCTTATTGTGTGTATTAAGGTGGAAATTCAGTCTGGTTCTGCTGCTTAGCAGAAGCCCTTTCTCTCCCTGAAGTCACTTACAAGTTCTAGAAACATGACCATCAGACTGTATTTTCCCTATATGAACGACACAATGAGAGATAAACTAAGAGCAGGAGAGAGCAGTTTGGAATCCTTACCCAGATTCACACCCACACCAAAGCGCTCGGTTGTTTTGCTCTTTCATTTTTGGCCATATAGGCCATCCTGGAACCCTGCACCCTCGGGAAGCCTGGGACAGACCCGGCTGGGTCTCCCCCAGAGCCACACTGACACCGGCGCACACAAACACTACGCAGAGAGCCTGCATGGCTCCCCGGGGCAGGGGTGCCACGTGTCTCCACAGCATTCTCCCCTGTATTTATATCACCTAGATTTTCCCATTAACTGTTCACTAGACAAGACTGAGGGGAGCTAACTATTTATCAAACACACGCTCATCAAGGGATTAAGTTAATTGTGCCACACCTTCTCAATAATGTACTGATTTGTCATTTCCTTTCACGGACTTATCAGAAATACCAGGGTGTAATAGATGTTTGGTGATAGAAAGATCCATGAGATCTTTGAATTCAAATTAAGAAGTTCATACTATCAAGTCTTCTCAGATCTGAAATAATCGAATGAGTTAATAATACTGCAAGAGACTGAAAAATTGATGCTATCATGTACTCACCGAAAGCAAATGACAGCGATTCAAATTCTTACACAGCAAACGGACAGCCTGAGTACAGCAAGTTTGGTTTTCAAGTAATGCAGGTAGAGCAGCAACAGAATGTGAGTCGTTGCAGTGACGATCCAACTCATGAAAATGTCAGAAGGCATCTCACTTTTGCTGAACAGTCACCTGAGACTCGGCTTCACTTTGCTCAGGATCAAGGCACTTGCAAATGTAAGAGATCCAGATGCTCCTCCCAAGGAGGAGACATAGGGAAAGCCACTAGTCCCAGAAGGCTGCAGGTCACTGGTACAGAGTACTGCAAGACCTTCTGCTTACCTGGGCTATATGTCCTGAACTTAATTTTATTTGATTGTTGATCGATGGAGATGACAGGCTGCAAACATAGGCAGTTTTCGGGTTTTGACAACTGGATGTTTGTCTCATTTGTACAAAACTCTGCCTGTTCTACATAACATACACGTGAGTATGTTCACCCAAAAAGGACAGACATTCACGTAGAGGAGTTGGACGTTTCCTGCCTCGGCAGACTTTGATAACCTAACAGTTCCTAAAAAGTCATTGCACAAGTTACTTTACGCTGAAGAAAGATGTTTGAAGGTGATTCCCAAAATGCGCTCAGTGTTACAGGGCAGGGTAAGAAACAGGAAAATTTGTCTTCTAAGAGAAATCCGAAGTTTTTAAGACTTCTTAAGAACTTGTTAAAGAGCTCTCAGAACTGCAAGTAGCAAACTTAGAAACTGCTAATTAACCAGCAAATTTTATTACGGTGGTTATTTCCTCAGGGTAATAAAACATATAGTAGAAAAATAGAATTAATATTATTATGTCATCAAGCAAACTCTAAACTATATTGTGTGGGTGCATGCAAACAACGCTTTGTAGGAACAAGGTCTTGGTAAGGGCTCTATATTTCTCCTGTATACACTAGAACTAGACTATTAAGATCTGAAACCACTATAAATCCTGGCCATTGTTGTTTCTACTAGATATCTTCTTGATACTAGCCTATTAAATTCCCCTCTAGCCATAAACTATGACATGGATATGAATCAGGCTAGACAGGTCCCTGCATCATTCTAGCACAGTTAACATAAAGTTACTACAAGCCTGGACAACCTGGAACTATGGTAAAAGCTTTTAACTTACTGAAAAGAGATTATCCAAGAAAATGCCTATTTCCAAGTACAACCAATTTCCTCTGATAATATTCACCAGTTGAAGACATAGAGTGCTCTAACAGGTACCAATACCGCACTTTGAAGGCCTTCTGTATCCCTTGACACCAATAGTTCCACAGAGACCAACTGTGTCTTCTCAAATGGGTAAAAGGCTGATTTTCAAAAAATACACTAGAAGGATACTGAAGACTCAGGAGTACCCAGTTCCAAATCTTCAGACTTTCTAAAACACATTTTTAAGATTGTCCAAAGCAATACCTCTCTGCATTCCTCACACTTGGAAACCAGACTATAAAAAGCATCAATCTGTGATTTAAAGTAACACATAATGGCTTAACTACAAACCTTCAAGATAAAGGGTGGTCAAAAGAATTATTTATTGACTATCACTGAAAGGACTACTGTTGTCTTCCTTACATGAAATACATTTTAAACTGCAAAATTATTTTTCTCATTTCAAAAAATTCTGTACTTAAAGCACTAACTTAAACTCAACCTGTAGGCAAACATGCAACAATTTTTGGAACAGTAGTCTAATGATACAATAATAATCTGCCAAAAACTGCCTGAAAATTACTCTGGCGACCTTATTTCAGTTTGTGATATATAGATCTCGACATTACAAACTGCAGTGCAACTGCCATGAACTGGCAGTGGTACCCGTAATGGAAACAGAGGAATGAGATGGGCACAATTACCAATCTAATTTTTCAGACAAGCAGCATGATAAGTCTTGTTCCAAGTCATGGTTCTAGGTAGCAGGAATAAACCCTCCTGCAATGCTGATTAGAGCAGACTGTCAACTGAAGTGCTAAACCAGTTTAAGCTCATCATCTCTGGTGTCTGCCGTTTTGTGAGTGTTATGGTACTAACATGTTTCTTGTCTTGGACCAAAATGACAGCATGCTATTGCACCTAATGGCCACTTTTTAGTTATTTGTGATAATATTTTGCAAAATTCCCATCAAATTTCATTATAGTGAGCACTGTACAAATGAAAAGAAAAGAAAGTACAAATTAAATCCTAATTTTACAGAACAGCCAAATGTTCAGTAACTTCACACAGAAGTAGTTCCACTGACTTTGGTGCCTTCAGGAGGACTTGAACAAATGACTCCCATGCATACAACCTCATGCTTGCCTAACAGTTTATCATTAGGTAAGTTGGTTACATTGCGTATTTTTCTAGGCAAGAGTGCAAGACCACAGAAGTTCACAGATGAGAGACCAGTTTGCATCCAGGAAACAGAGAGGTGCCAGAAATAGAGACTGCTTCTACACGATGCTCAGTAACAAAGCTGAATTTCTAAAACCGATTTTCTTCACCTCCTTATTACCATGGAAGAAATAAGTGGAAACACAGGAGATCACTTATGGAAGGCCTAGCATTATGCAATTACACTACTGCATTTACAAGCATTTTTTATTTGTAAATGGATGTAAAACAAAAAAAACCTCTCCATGCCAAAAGTCCTCCTGCAACTGGCACTGAATGCCATTTCATGTTTTCCCAACTTGCTTTGTTCTATTCTTGCACACTGTGGAACTCTGTTCCACCAAACAAAAAAATTACATTTTTCCCATAGGGAATTTTATTATTCCTGGTAGAATGGTTAACAGGTGTAAAGGTTGTTTTAAAATCCAGCTTATTTTGTATTTAGAACTAACACACTGTTAGATTATAAACAAATGACTTTTGGTTTCGGTTTTTCTTTTTTGTTTCTTTAATTACCATGGTTTAAGGCCAGCTTAAATCATAAACAGAGTGGATAGCTGCCCGGGATGGCAACCACCTACTTCACCTATTCAAAAGGAAGGGGATGACTTTCTCCACCAGTGGCCCATTGCGTGGTGACAGGCTACTGCAATTGTTGCTCCTGCCCAAGACTCTCCTCTAGCTTCCTGACCCGACCCCGTCCCGGCCCTTTATTCTCCTCACCTCTTCCCAGAAAGCCAAAAGAGTGGACAGAGGTTCTCTGAGAGAAAAGAGGAGAACTGTGGATTTTGAAAAGGAGGAGGAGAAGCAGTAGCAAGCCTACAGACCTTCCAGCTGGACTCCCAAGACTGAATGGGCAGGGAGGCAGGGAAAGAAGTGGCCATTCCAGGCTGACTTCCAGCCTCCTCCTGTTTCCTCTCCCCCACTAGCACCCAGCACAGTTACTAAAATAATGAAAATACTTGTTCATTACATCCTCCTGTCATCACAGTTGAATAAATACTTGAATATACTAGGCATTAGCATTCCTGAGTTCTTAGCAAGTATGGAAAGGTTTGCAAAGCAAGCTTGAAGGGTACAGATGTACAGTCAATAAAATCTACATATAAAGAGCACTCTGAAAAGGCAACAGAATAAACCAAGTTCCACAGTAAGACTTAGGGTCAGAGACCTCTCAAAGACATAGCACAGTGAGTTCCAGTGCAGGAAAGGAGGTAAAAAGATTCAGAATATTCCACTGATCGTAACAGTACATGTTCCTAAATTTAGGCATCTGCTTATGTGCTTACTAAAAAAGGAATCTCATCTGCATTTAATGAATAGCAGACCACATTTGTCTTTGGGATTAGTGTTCGCATCTGTGCAGCTGAGAGGATTTAAAAGCTCAGTGTGTTTTATATCATAAACCCAAATTTATGTCTCCTGAAGTAAACACAAAAGCACTTAACTTTTTTGTAAACTTTATTTTGCCAAGAGCTGTCAGGCTGTGATGTTAATTAGTCATATATACAGCTTTTACTTTTATACAAAACTGAGCAGTCACACCAGAAGTAAAGTCCACATGAGGAAACAGAAACTAGCTCTCTTCTACACTCACCCAACTCAAAGCACCTAAAATAGGCTTCCTCTTTCAGTAATTACATAAAGTGAGATTTTTCTCTCCTTACCGGGCTGTACTAAGCTTCCTCAGATTAGTCCTCCTTCATCAATTTCCTTTCAGTCCTCTGAGGAATTTTGTTTTGGCCCCTTTTTCACCAACACAAAAATTCCAGAGAGCAGCAGCTCCCCCACTCAACACAGCCTTTCCACTTTTCCTAAATGCTTTCAACACTATGATTAACACTGTAAGTTGTTTCACCACTTCCACCAAAGTACATCACTGACATCTCAGTAAACAGCCATTTTGATAAGTGGGCCTGCAACTTGACAGACTCCTATTTCAAAAGTACTTTTCAAACATTTGGAGATGTAATTGTACATGCTTGGAGCTACTTCACACTTTCAAGATTCTTCCTAAGTTACACAAAGAGACAGAGATGAGCTTCAGTTTTAAATGAAGCCTGAAGAAATCTGAAGAACAGGGCAGTTTTGAAGAAGAGCTTGCGTGCACGTCTGTAAAAGCATCTTCCACCCCCATTTGCCATTGCTCTTTCCACGCTTAAATAACTAGACATACACAAATGCAGTAGCAGGGAGCACGTACATTTTAAAGATTTGCAAACTACACTGCAATACAAAAAGAAAACTAAGCATAACACAGCATCTCCTCTTTGCAGAAAAACATGAATGACAAATTAAAAGCACTCTCCCATCTTTGATACTAAGTAGATGATTGTGCTAATGTTAATAGCAATAATAAACTGAGACTGTCAAGATGTCATGAATTCTCCTTGAAACAGTAAAAAAATGCAGTCAAATGAAGTCCTCAGGTTTAATAGGTAAGACTATACTGATCTTTAACATAGTTTTGGAAAAAGGATAGTAAGTCAAAAACATACTAAAAGAAGACAACAAGTTATGTAGACAATGAGCGGTCTACATAAACAG
The DNA here is from genome assembly GCF_013368605.1 of Nyctibius grandis. Lineage (NCBI taxonomy): Eukaryota > Metazoa > Chordata > Aves > Nyctibiiformes > Nyctibiidae > Nyctibius > Nyctibius grandis. The sequence continues at coordinate 11,112,874 of NC_090661.1, read as the reverse complement.
AAGGCAAAGAGGATTTTCTAGATAATACCCAGCAAATACTTTGGTTTGTTTACTGTTCTCAGCTGTATGCACTGTCTACCCTACAACTAGGAACTTTGAGAAGTATGTACTACCTGAAGTTTTTCGCTTCTGTGTTATTTTAAGAACTACAGATAAAATGGCTTTAAAACTTACAACATTCTGCATTTCCTTTGCAACTTTGAAAAACAGAATAACTTTCAAAAATATTTTTTATTTGAAGCTGCATTAACTCTACTCTTCTTCTGCATCAGTCCTGTGAAGAATGGAAGCTTCTGACCAACGTTGACTCTGAGGAGTTCTGCTCCATTAGCAAGACTGTAATTTTGTCTGAGTTCACAGAAACATTTCCAAAATTTGATAAATAAGTCAAAAAACCCACTATGGAAGAGGGTATCTCCCTAGTGTTCTCCCTGTTAAGGTCATGAGACTCCTCTAAAGACTGGACTGTAATGAAGAAAGAACAAGAGTGGAAAACTCCGTAAGCACTGTTATTCCTCAAGACAAGGAAAAAGACGCACTCAGTTCACACCAATTGCCCATGGACTTTGATGAACATTACATGAGGTGAGAACTGGGCACTAAATGTCACTCCACATCAAAGAGTATGATCTTCAGATGAAAGTAACAGAGATGCTGTTTCTAAAAGCCCTATCTTTGTATCCACAATTAGGTCTCTCTTTGGAAAATAAGGCAATAAAACTAATAAAACCTGCAGAACAGCAAGGCTCAATTCTTTAATATTTGTTAAGCAGTTTGAAGAGATACAATTGTATCTGTTTTATACTGCTCTTTAGAACACACCAGGTTGATTTCTCAGAAGAGATACTGTGCAGTTTAATAGACAGGGGAGCTACAAAGCAATGAATGATCATTACGGAGGGGAAAAAAAGGTGCAGTGACATGATCATTACTGTAGAAAGAGATCTAAAAGCTTAGAACATATGAGGAGCTTCTTAAACAGGTGCTGATTGCTACAAAATGACAGACAAATTCCACTATCACACTAGAAATTAAAGATGTACAGAGGTTGCTGGTCTTTTTTTTCTTTTAAAAGTCATCACAGCCCTGTCAGAATTTTAACCAAAAAAAAAAATACAGCTAGATTAGAGAACGAATCAAACTTACAGCTAGAAATTCAGTTTTAAACTGAAATAAAAAAACAAGAGGAAAAAGATGAGGAAGCCAAGAAAAAACTGAAACTGCTGCCAAAAAAAGGAAGCTAAACAAAAATCAAGGAAAATTCAATTTATTATGCAATTTATTATAGAAACAGAATTATCCAGGAGTGTTAGCAAGCATCAGCAAAATGCCTAAAAACTGGGTAATGAAAACAGGCTTTCACCAATTTTGTGGAATACCTTTAATAATATAGGATCAGAGGCTTCATTATTATATTATTTATTATCATTACTTTTAGCAGAGACTTAGGATAGACAGCAGAAGAATAGACTCTGATAAAACACCAGAGAACTGTGAGACTTTCAATTTTGACCTTACAAAATGCTTTCAGGAATTGTTATGCATGATAACAGATTTCATTAATCCTGAGGTTATGTCCAAAATGAAGCACAGTGGTTTTTTCATTTGCTCCACCTGCCCAGCAGGTGTTTAAAGTCTGCAGGGCTTGCAAGTTAATTACTGATGAGTCACTAGGGTGGGATGGGCTAATTAAATTCTATTTGAGAAAGAATGAACAAATAATTTTACCAAAAGAGTTAGGATATTAGCTGCAGAGTAGTAGTGAAGGAAGAAATTCTAGAAGCAGCCAGCTCTGAAGAGAAGACTTGAGAGGAGCTGATGTTACTTTGGAATAGCTATTCATCAATGAAACCAAAGATTTTCCACAGTGGAAGCAATTTTCTCTAACAGCAAATGAAGATTCTTAACAGTTTGTTTCCAATTAATCTTCACACCTGGAGAAAAGCTGCCCTTTAATACTTTGAGGCATAAACAGAGTGGGCATGGATTGACAAAAATCAGTAAAGGCTCCAGGAATTGTGTAAACAAACGCTAGCTTGAGGCAATGCCAGAGAATTAAATTTCCTACCTAGAAAATGGAATCTGGGATATTTTAATCCAATGTTTTGTTTTACCTGAGTTGTTTTCTAAGTGCAAACTCTGAAAAAGAAATAATTAGGACAGAAATTGAAGCCAATTAGAAAGCAGGAGGTAATTTCCCTGGCAAGAGAACTAAAGCTCATGACATTAGTCCTAATAATCATCTCCAAACCTTAGCCAGAAAAGTTTCCTAAAGAAGCCCCACACAGTCTTTCATTGTGCCACTGGGGAAGAGTGATTCGGTAAGAATGCTCAGGAGGCATGGCTTTCTCCATGAGCAGAGACACAATTTGGCTGGGAACATTCTAATGAATCTGATTCTCTTTCCATCTAAAACGTGCACATGGAATCTATCTCTCCATATGGTTGACTCAGACCTTCTCAGTGTGATCTTGAGATCAAAAGTCATGTCAAGTTTGCTTCTCTGCCCCATACTGATGTTTAGTCAATGGTCATTGTCTGAAAGAGGTCAGCAGGTGCACAAGGGAGTTGGAGATTTAACTCCAGGGTCACTTTTCCATTTTAAGGTAATTTATCAGAAAAATACATGTCTCCTTTTTAAGAGCTTAGTGCTCCGAAATAGCAAGGTTTTGGTATGCCACCCAGAGCTAGTGAGCTTGTCAATGCTTACCCAATGCTCAGGCCACTGCTGAAAAGAAGTAGAAACGAATACCAAGAAAACTTCTACACTAGTTTCACTCCATCCTAGTTTCAGCATAGTGGCCTGCTAAAAGGTTCAGCGAAGGAGTGATTCTGACTGTTACTAGCATCACTCTGCAGCTGTACGTATGCCACTAAGGAGTTTAAAAATACATGCACGGAAATACTGATGAGACCTTTCTCATCTCACATCATTTAGATGAGAGTAGGTTAATCAGAATCAGAGCGCTGAGCACAATCTTGTATGGTTTCTTCTCCAGCAAATGTTATAGAAGGTTCTGTCCCTTTGGACATTTGCTCTGATAACACTTTCTTGTTTATGTACTTCCCTGCCAAAGACCCAGCAAGCTGTGGAGGAACAGATGTCTGGTTTTCCATCACCACTTTTTTGGCTTCATCTACCACGAGGTTCTCCAGTTCCCCAATGCTCACAGAAATGGAACTGCAGATACCAGATTTCCACTTATTTAGGTCCTCAGCTTCACCTACAGTCAATGGAAGATTTGCTATTGTTATTTTCCCGTATACTCTCCAGTATAATTTTACATGGTCTTCATAAGCAGAACTTCCTATTTGTGTTCATGATGCATTCTCGATATTTTTCATCTGTTCCTCCTGACAGCTCTACTTCCTGACTTTGGCCTGCTTTCAAACTGCTGCGAAGAGTAACAACCTATGAGCACATGGAGGGTGCAAAGCTACGTGACACTGGGTAAGTTACTTAAGATACCAAAACATCTCCACCTTAGAAGAAGTGCCTAGCCTTCAACGCAAAGAGCTATTCCCAAGACAGCCTGTTGCCTCAGACCAGAAGAAAAAGGAGAAAATCCTGAAACTGAAGAGCCAAACTGTCCACAAGCACAAGCACATCCTTTGGCCTCCTGTGGAGGATGATGGTTGCACTGGGAACTTACACTAAGGATAATTTTCTCCTGTTGCTGCTCATAGAATTCTTCAACAGTGGTAAAGGAAACAGAGGATTTAATTTTCTGCCTAAATAATTCCTTAGTTATCTTAGTACAACTGAGCACTTACAGAAAAGCCAGAATGTTCTCCCCATGGATCTCATCTTGCCATTGTAAAACAGGGATAGCGCTGCCTCCCCTGCCTTGCAGGAGTATTAAAATAAAGCTACATTTCTGAGCTGCTCAGTACCAGCCATCACTGAAATGCCTCTAAAAACAATAAAAAACCTCTTTCTTCTCATTCACAAAGATGTTAAGAGCAACCATTTTTCACAAATTCCTCTGCATCAGCAGACAGTTTGCATCACCAACAATCTTCAATTGCTTGTTGTCCTTGTCCCACAAGAAGTTAATACCGAAGATGTTGGTTTCACTGTTTCCAAGCCACCTGCCTCTAACACTCTGTATTACCAGGAGCAGATGTTTACTACAATTCCATTTCCTTAACTAGTAACAGCGGATTTGTTTTGTGCATAAGGAGATTAACTAGATTTTCAAACCCCTTTGGAGTTTGGATTGTGAGGAATATTTAATATTTCAGTAGAACTATCTTCCCACAAAGAGTCACATGGACTCAGATATTCATTGTCTTACATTGTGATAAAAATTTGGTTCTATGAACAACAAACACTAAATTGTTACCAAGAGGTGATCGACTCCCAACCAACCTAATTTTACTGCATGTAAAGAAGCAAAAAAGTTAATTTTCAAGTTAGAATATATTGCACTCAAATAATTTTGTTTAGGCAAAATCTTTTCTTTAAATTATACCTTTTAGTCCTAACAAAATGTGTATTTCTTTGCTTAATTATACAGCCTGCTTTACCCCTCTCTTTTCCCATTCCCCCTTTTTGTTTTTTTTCTTGCTCAGAGGTATGCAAACCATCTGTGCAGCTAACATGGTCTAATAACTATCTGCAAATCTGTTTGCCTGAAAGTGACGTTACCAAAGCTGGAACGCCAAATAGTACCAGCTGCTTGCAGGAGCGCAGGCTTCCACATCACCAGGTCTCTTTGATTTCCTCGCTCCCAGGCCTTGTACATGCACAATATATTAAAATATCTTAAGACTTCACAGGTCCCATACTTCTGCTTGGGTCAAACATACCTGCACATTTTTTAATTTTATAGCACCACAGTATTTGAGTTTAAATGCCAGTATTTTGAATAGTTAACTGAGTTTCACATCTCTCATTTCTTTGAGAGACAATGTCCAGTAGACATCAGACCCGTACTGAGAGAACTTCTGAAGAACAGTTTTTTCCACTGACTTTAATAAAATCTATTTTAAATAGAAATATCGGCACTTATTCTCAACATACTGCCCAGTACATGTATTTTCCATATATGCTGCACTTTGCTAATATCTGATTTTTTTTTTTACTATTTTTCTTTATTGCCAAAGGGAAAAATCTTCATCTCAAAAAGGCTAATAAAAGTGTTATGACTTGTTCTTACAATGCTAGACCATTAAAAAGTTTTCTGAACTTTTAGTGAAAAGATACTTAAATTTTATTCTCATGACACTTGCATAATATAGAAACATATGCTTATTTTTGTTGCTTTTTAAATAAGATTTAAGTGTTCAGGATACTCCAGGGGATTTACATTCTCCACCTCTGAAAAGGAAGATTCCAGGGTCAAAAGAATACATCCTTGGCCCACAAAAATCAAAAGCATGTTTATACAGCCTCTGAAAGTGTCTGTCTTCATTTTATTTTTTACAGTGTTTTCTCTTAGATTATATTTCAGGATTCTGGTTTAGAGATTTACGTTAAGTACTTCATGCTGGTTTTTAAATTAAATTAGTACATGTACAAATGATACACCTACAGTGAAGTGTTACTTATACAGTCACACCACCAGCCAGAACAACTCTTTACCAAACAAGACTATTTTTACTACAAGAGAAACACTGATATAATCTTACTTTGAATACCACTGGTGTAAACAAGACTTGCAGCTTTACAGCAAAGTACAAGTGTTGCAACTGGAGCAAAGACATACTTTTGACCAAAGTTAAAACCTGTCTCATAAAAAGAGCCCTTTTTTCCATGGCCAGGGTGGGGGGGGATAATCTAATTTAAATACACTCAACAGACTCAGAGGAGCTTCTTATTAAAGGTATTTTCTTCTGGTAGCACTCACACATTAATGCTCACAGCTTCCAACCCTTAAGAAAAGCCACGTTCTGTAAAACCTGATGATAATTTCTTTTGAACTTGCGTTTCCTATTATAACATTAATCTCAGCTTAACCTTAAGTATTTGGATATCTCTTAATATATCTCTTACAATATATTGCTGCCAGTGTAGGGAGGTAGAAGCAGGGGACACGTAAGAGCAAGAAGAGAAAGCGCTTTCATTATATTCCCTCCAATACACTAACCAGCAAAGCAGAGCTACTGCATGGGAAGTAGTAAATTATGCAGGGGAAAAAGTCAATATAAATCTGTTTTCTCTTGGAGTAAAAGTACACTCTACATGCCACAGTGGTGTTCCTTCTCAAGTTTTCAGCAATGACTACTCAGATCCTCCTACTGGGGACCAACTCAGTCCTTGCTAATTTTTAATTTAAATAAGTACTAAGTTCTCAACCACACCTTTGAGGCAAACAATCCTTAATGGAGAAGATAAAACATAAAGCTATATTGGAACAGTAATTCCTACACTGTTTTAACATTTAAGGAAAAGGAGTTATGCTTTCACAAATACCAGTTAAATGAACAGCCTTACATAAAGTATATTCAGAGTACAAGGCCTACAATAAGATACAATATATCTTCCTAAGTGGTAATAAGACATACTGACAGAAGAAAATAGTGCTGGAAACTATGGTATAACCCAAAACTTTGTTTCACTTGTGACTCAATGGATGATCGTGTCTTCTCAATGCTTAACTGCATTTCCAAGGTCTACCTTTTAACATGATCAGCTGTTTGTCTTCTAGTCTTACTTCACAAATAAAATTAAGTAGTTTGGATTTATGCTAGCTTCTTCACAGAATTTCCATTTATAAACACAGAATTCAAATTTCTTATTTAATATTTCCCATTAGAAAAGAGCAGGAGAATGAGGAATGAGATTTTGTTGTATTTGTCATGTAATTCTATTTGATGTCATTCTTTCAGTGATTTCTATCTGCATAATTTAACAGTTCTTTACCATATTACAGCCACTGCATCTCAAACAGCTGGTAACGATGATATTTCAGAACCTGTTAGCATCCACTTGCTACAGTCCTGTTCTTCCCATCTTCCATCTGAGCCACTTCTAGCTGGTCAGTGAGGGGAAAAAGTATTAATAGTATTACAATAGCAGGGTAGAAAACTTGCATCATATCATCCAACATCCCAAACATTCAGGTGGATGTTTCCAACCATCCTAAACAGTTTTCTGTCCAGCTTTTAGTAATATTTTATATTAGACTCCAAGTGCATTATTTCAAAATAACCATATAGGTTAAGTTGTTGAGGCTTCTTTCTTTCAATCTTTTCAAATATTTTAAAGAATGCCTTTACCTGTAAGGGAATTAGCTCTATATTGGGAGCTAAGACCATTAGTATTTATTTTATCTCAGATGCTGCCCAAATCGTACTCTACCTATTAAATAAAAACAGTCTCTATCCAAAATCAAGAGTATAAGAACAGTTAATTAAGCATGAAAACACGTATGGATTCCTCAGCCAGGCAACCAAGCTGGATTTTCTGCCCCCCATCTCATTTTTTCCCCTCTTCTTTCTCAGAGTAGCTTCTAATTACAAGTCACTGCAATAAACTGAAATATTTCTCCTGTGCTACTTCGTGGAAAACTAGCTCCAGAGGACTGAAGGCCCCACCAGGACATTTGCAGTTTCATTGTAATTGCTGTTGATTCTCCATGATAAATCCAAGCAAGCTTAGGATTCCTTCCAAGGTCAGGGAGGCCAGTCTGCATTATTATTAAAGATTAATGCATATTTACACAAAGTTGAATCTATGAATTTATCCCCTTAGATCAAGAAAGATAATGACTCCGTAAGCTGGTGGGTCTCCAGTTTCCAGTCAGACAAACATTCTTTGATACCCAAATTCACCCTTTTCACAGCTTGTTTTATACTCAGTGCTTAATGCAAAATTGACTCGGATATGTTTTCCTATTGCAATCCTACAGTAAATTTTTTTTTGTTAAAAACTATTTCATAGAATATCGTGAGTTGGAGAGGACCTATAAAGATCATCGAATACAACTCCCTGCTCCTTGCAGGACTACCTAACCCTAAACCATATGACTAAGAGCGTTGTCCAGATACTCCTTAAACTCCGACAGGCTTGGTGCCGTGACTGCTTCCCTGGGGAGCCTGTTCCAGTGACCAATCATACCTATATTTACCTTATAGAAAGTGACTTTGCAAAAATGCAAGTTGGAATTTTACATATGTCTGAATCTGTAATATGTAGAAAAAATGTGACTATCAGGTTGTCTTTACTACCTCCTACAGACTGCTGTGACCTACAGCCTTGCTGCATGTTAGTTTCTTGGTGATGTATGTTTCCATCAACATTGACATGCAGCTATTTCTGAATGTGTGAAAAAAGGGGACATCAGGTAGAAAGGTATCCAAGAGCTTGTTCTAAGCAAAGAAACTACTGCAACCAAAGCCCTTGGGGAAAAAAAAAAAAATTGGATGAGTGCCACAAGAAAATATTGGGGTTTATTCCTAAAAAAATTTCTCCATTTTTAAAGCTACATGTATTGGAGGTCTATTATATACCAATTTAAATACATATGAATTGATGCTTGACTGATTAGGTATGTCATAATCCATTATGATATTATAATCTTTAAGAAAGTTTAGTTACCTACATTTTAATAATGTAATTTGGAATAGTAAAGGGTAGGTATAACTGGAACATTTCTACAATTTCTACAATGAGAACATTTTTCTAATCAGTTAAAATTCACTGAAGCAAATACATTCATGCAAGTGTTTAGCTTACTCATAGATGAGATTAATTATATAGATGAAAATTCAAAAACTTTTTAAAAGATCATTACTCTTTCTGTGAAATTAAATATCAGATTGTTCTCTTAATAAATGGAACCCTTCATGAAAAGCCAATGAGAAACTATTAAATGAGAATTTAGATTAGGTTTGAGAATTCGGTCTTCAAGTTAGGAAATCCATTTGCATTCCTAAGAGCCACCAGCACTATCAAGCTCATTACTTATTGAGGGCAACGTAGCCAGTAAAACCAACCAGCAACTCAGAAGAAACAGCTTTCAAGCCAAGAATGCTCTCTGGTGACACACTACTGATGATGATTTTTATGTCAATGGCTACGAGAGATGCAAAACGTGCAAAAGTCAGAGATTTTATCTGCAAGGGCGGACTATCAGATGTACAGAGTACTCCCCAGAATACAAAGGAAAAGATTACTTGATTTTAGTAGTTAGAGTGCAATTATCTGTTCTGTACCTTGCAAAAATTAAAGTCATCTATAAAAAGAAGTGTTAAAAGCATTTTCCATGAGTTTGATGATGCTATTTATGCCTCTTTTTAAGAGCCCATAAAGCAACTTGTGAAACTATGGTCTCCCATACTGAGCAACTTGGTATTGATGCTGATGCATCAGCTTACTAATTAGCACATACTCTGCAACTGCAATTATGCATTGCTTCTTTGTAAATGTCTTTGTACAATGGAAATATCTCTATAGTTCTGTGATGTTCTCAATATGCAGTTAAAACCTTTATCATATTTATCCTACTTATAAACTATCCCAAAGACAATTTGTGACAACAGCCTTTCCAAAGAGTATTACTGTTAATTTATATTACTCAAGCCCAACTCCGACTTGAAAATTTTACTTGATGGACAATACATTTGGAAAGTTGATACCTATTGGGGAAAAGTTTCATACCATTTTAAAGGTTTGACATGGTGGTAAGTAAGCAAAGCTCCACTAAACAACAAGGTATGTTGGCACTTCCCTGTAGAATTTGAAACAAGTAAGTTTCAATCCCAAATGCAGAAAAGCTGCTTTTATTGTCATTCAGAGATTTCAGTGAGAAGTTCTCCCTTTTCCTCCCCAGCTCCAAATAAGGATTCGGAGTAGGATGCCTACTCTTCTACGTGCACTACAGAACCATCATCCCACCATTCTCCCAGCTACTCTTCAGTTTGCAGATATACTTCACAGTCACAATATTTGTTTATAAACTTCCTTATCCTCTCACCTGAACTTCTGTCCTCCACCTGAAGCTTATCTCTTCACAAATACTGCTTTCTGCAATAGTCTCCTCTAGTGCACATACCACTGGTTAGGCTGGCTTTCTCATGGTTCTTTTCTTTGAATCTCTTGTCAAGTTTCCAGTCTCCTTTGGAATTATGCCTGTTCTCCCCTGAAGAGATTGGGACCTTATTTTGGCATGTGTACTTGCTTTGTACACCATTCAAAAACATAGTGGCTATAATACATCTGGAAAGAGTTGAAGGAGATTTCCAGTGGCACAAAAACAACACAGGAAGATGATAAATCCTTTGCTCCCAGCAGACTACTCCAGCTTATTGAAATCATTTTAGATCATAGAGAAGTCCAGACTCAGTGTGTAAATTAAGGGAGAGAGACATCTTGACTTCTCTTTCCCTTCAGGCTCTGTCTTCTGCAACTGCTGTACTCCCTAAAGGAACCACCAGAGAAAACAGCTCTGGGTTTTTTTCAGCTCTTGGGCAGATTCCTGCCGTTTGCAGTTCCTCCTTCCATGAACAGAAGTGCCTTAATTTCCACTGTACCATGTGGACAACGACAGGTACAATATGATACCAGGATACCAGTTCCATCCAACTTGCCAGAACATCTTCTCTTCACACATGGACAGAACTTTCAGGGTACCATTCTCAAAACTCAGTGCAGCTTGTTAAAATACTCTGCCAAATCCCACAAGGCATGCTGAACAAGACCCCGTACTGAATAAAAAGTAGTGTTAAGAGAACTGGGATGCCTTTATAGGACAAGCTATTGATTGTGCTTACTTGCAAAAAGTTTTTTAATTTATTACTTCTACTGATTAAGCAGATGGGAAATGATTCATATTTTATTATCTGCTTACATTTTTGCATAGCCATCACTCTTGCTAGCAAACAAAACCTGAAACAAATAGCTTTCAAGAAGGTACTAGCCAACTAAAAAAGACTGACAACCTGAGAAAATCTGATAGCAGAATGAAGTTATCTTCCACAAGATACACCTGGCTTGTGAAGCTGTGCCACAAATACACTTCAATTTGGCAGATAGGTGGAAGAAGCAGCTGATGCAGACAGATAATCTATTAACTCTTCCAAAGCATCCTGAAGGTCAACCAAATATCCACAGTGATTTTGAGGTGTTTTGATAGGTAGGTAACCCTCCTGCATGGAGAAACAGCAGTAACCACAGCAGCATCAGGTCTTGACATAAGTGTTTAACAAGCAGCCTTTCAGAGAACACTAACTGACATGAGTGCAACTTGTGTAAGTCAGAGTTGTTGGGTTGGATTCAGTTTTGATCCTTTCAACCCATAATCCATCCATAATAATAAATACAAGTTTAGTGCTATACCAAAACATTTCCACTTCCACACACAAAGCTGAATTCACTCATTAACTGTAGCATTATTAAATCCTCACTGTTCAGTGACTTGATTGGGAATGCATTTTGGCAAACGCTCTAAGGAACAACAGATTCCAAATTCCCTCTTATAGTCTCAAGTATCAGGACAGACGTTCTTCGTTTCTCTTCGTCAAACATACGTGTTAGCTACTTCTATACAGCTCAGCTGTACTTGTGCTCCTAACGACACCCACTGGGAGCTGGAAACACACAGCCTCATCCACTACTCCCTACAGCAAAACAAAGACATTGATTTTCCAGTTCAAGTAATAGCAGAAGGTTGCCTCAGTTTCCTGCCCAGTTTCATCTTCAGCAAAATGTGTGCGTCTTTACAGCTATTAACTTCGTCACTCCATAACACTAAATATTGCTTTATTTTTCCTTTTTAATAGAAAGCTCTCTATTTCTCTAATAGTTAGCTTGTTGTTCTTTAGTGGTAAAATAACATCAGGTGTTCAGCTAAAGAAAAGAGTTCTTCCATTCAAGATCTATTTTCTAAAACTACCGGCACGTTTGGCATGCGATTCACATATTGTAAGTGATCAAAACACAGAAATGTCTTCAGCCTCAAGCGGTAAAAGCCTTCCAAAAATAAAGCCTGCAGTTGCTGCTGAACTGACTAAGAATTAGCACATACTACTGGCATTGATAAGGCAGTAAATTTAAACCCTTTAAATAAATACTCTTTAATATGGTCTAGAAAAGGTATTTTTCTAATTTAGCTTTTTGCTCCTGATATTTATGTTGAAAAACTAACCTGGGACCAGAAATAGAGAAGAAATGCTGGAAGAGTAAATGAGATACAGCAACTGAAATGAAAGAGCCTCAAGCATAATGCAGCTGTACCTACCTAACAGCTCTCTTCTCAATCTGTTGGACTCTGCAAGGCTGTCAAATCAAAATTTAGCATCTTCTAAGAAGAATCCAAGAATTCTCTCCACACCTGGAAATCAAATTTTTAGCTGAGCCGATACACATACTTATACATTTTTTCTAACTGCTAGGTTTAAAGCATTGTCATCTGCAGTTTTCAGAACATCAAACAGAATAACAAAAAACTCAAGACAGACTACCATCAGCCCAGAGAGTTTACAAAATGGAAAGCAAGATGTGAGTAGAGAGGTTATAAATTATATAGTGGTTTTTTTATATCCCACACTGAAGAATAACCTCAATCAGTTTCCTTGCCTGCCAGGAACAGAGACTCTGGCTCTGCTTCTTGACAGCCACAGATGGTAATGGACAGCCTCGTATCAGCACGCCTTTCTACAAATGGATTCCTCTAATATTGACCATCACCCAGCCATGGCATCTGCCAGCTCCATCCTGTCCCAAATTCCCCTACCTTGACCAACGATTGCTGAGCTAGGTGCCAGACCACTGAAAATGTACACTTGGTCACCCTCACGGAGACAGCACAGTGACGTTTGATAGACTGAAGTGGGATTCCAACGCTAGTCACAGCACAACTGTGTGCTCCCCATCCTCACTTCTTAAAATACCTTTCTAGTTACTATATACACATTTTTTTAAGCTTTTCAGCATCTAAAGCATAACCCTTGAGAACAAAATAATTTCCCATCCCCAGGAGTACACACAGAATTTTCTGCCATGTTCTTTTTGGACTATATCGTGCCAGCAGTGCTTTGAGCACACTTCAGACAAGGCAGTTTTGCTTAATAAAGACCACACAATACAGAAAGCTTTGTATCCTACTCCAGCTGTGCTTTATCCATGCCTCTCTCATCAAGAAAAGAAACACCTGTGAAAGATGACAGATACACCTCTTCCCAAATCAGTAGATCATTCAAACAGATCAACACTCCATAGTAATGAATGCAGGACTAAGCTTGCAGAAATACCTCTGAAAGCTGAGCAGCTCAGAGTGGGCTTCCATTCTCTCCCCCACCTGTCTTTTGGTTTTCATTTTTTCGTTGTTTTTTAATAACAATTCACTACTCTAGACAGGTTGACAACTTACTGAAAAGGTTCTTCTTCAGAAAAGTGCTCATCACTTACTGCGTACCATCATTATTACATTGGGACTGACATTTAACACTCAATAAATCTGCAGCCTGTCTGTGGAGCTCTGCCTTACAGTTAAACTCAGACTTCTCCTTTTCTTTTGATACTTTTTGAGGTTTTCCAGGGACCAGGAATTGGTTCCATATCTGGCACTTAATTATCATGCAAGCCACTTCCATACAACACTCCTTCCCGCTGGCAAAATGAATCAAGAAAAAAGAGTGACTTAAAAAAAAAATTTGTCCTAAGCATCTTTCACGAAATTTTACAGCTGTTTTTCCTCTCAACACACAAAATCAAATTGCGTCCATTCCGTTTAGCTGCAGTTTGTAACTTCCCCAACAACAGTCATTGCAAACTGAGTGCAGAAGACTGATCTATCTCTCCCAACTAGATCTTCTGGTGCAAGTTCATCATAAGACCCGATGGGAAGGGGTCAGGGGATGCTGCTGATTGACAGCTGTCTCTCTCAAAATGGGGTGACATAATAACTTCTCAGGTAAGAATTCCTGCACAGAAGCAACCCTGTAAGGTGCGGAAGGCAGAGCATCAACGCATGATGGCTAGGAGGGTTCTGAGAGAGAGGACTTTGCACTTCAACTCAGAATCCTTCTACCCCAGGGGAAATGTTCAGATGACTTCCAAACTGGCAGCAGAACTCCCTGAAGCAGACCACTACACAGGGGTGCATAGCAGGACTCACTGCTAAGCACTTTAAATTCACTAAGATACGACAAAGAAGAGAATTTAGTTGACTCACTTAAACTGGGAGCACACAAATTATTCCAGAAGACTTTTTATTCAACACCCAATTAAGTTATTGATAACTGTCGACAGAATTAAGCCACAGAGGCAATTATCTTCTGTGTTTTTTCATTTTCTTCTAGATGCCAAAAATTAGTTACATTCAGTTAATTTGACCTACAGTGGACTTTCAGAGAAGCCAAAGAGCACATATGCCTGAAACAGAGGGTCTGGCCCCTTCAGAGAGCTGTCAAACCATCCCGTCTCAACCGATACACTTTGTTAAGACAGATATACAGACAGATATATGCTATATAGCAGACATAGCCATGGTGGAAGCTGTCTGCTGTACCTCACAGAGCACAAAGCAGAAGGGTTCTCATTAGTTTACAGAGGACCACGCTGAACAGAACACGAGTCCACTGGAGGCTGAGCAAGGGGCGCGGCTCAGGGATTACTTCCTATACAGGTTTAGGATTTGGAATAGGGGTGGCAAACCACTGAGAGCAGAGGTTAACAGTGTCAAACCTGGGATCTCCAGGCCTGGAACAATGACCAAAAGAAAGCTCCAACAAGAAAGACAGCTGTATTTAAGGTGTAATCAGAGGAGGACGAGTCAGCCTCCTCAAAGACGCGTGTGATGGTGAGTGATTAGGAGTAACAGAAGTGTCTTGATAGCCTGCAGAGTCAAACAGGCTGAATCACACTGTATCACAGTGCCCAGTCACTATTGGATGATACAGGAAAAGGGATCCTAACTCTTCAGTTACTTTGATTAAACAATACAGACACTTCTTTTTAATAAAGACTTTAACAGACCTTCTGCTACTGATTCTGAACTGATAGCTTGTTTTACAGAAGCTTCAACCTTTCATCTTCTCTGTCAGTTATGAACTGGAAAACCACACTTCTAGATTCTCACCTGTTGGAAACTGGCACTGCTCCAGCACCAGAAACAGCCTAATATCTGCTAAGACTACAGATGACATGACCTCTTCACAGAGGATGACAGTGAATGAAGAGTGAAATGTGACAGCCGATGATTTCCTTGGGGTTAGCTTCCATTCCAAGTCAGAAATGAAGCATATGCAGTGCTTCACATGCATACAATGTATGATACATAGGAAAACCAACCCTTGTTTTATTGCGAGCTTTCTATTCCTTAGAAATGTTTCTTTTAGCCACGAACACCTAAATTCATGACAACTGCAGCTTTCCTTAAGAAAAGAAAATTCCTAGCACTCTGACCACAGAGTAAATCTGCAAGTCCTAAAATGTGCAACAGAGAGAGCTCACAAATTAAAATGCATCATGGAAACTCAATATTTTTAAACCACACCTTTTTCAGTCAATCTTGTGATTCAGGTATTTGACTTAAAAATGCTTAGATTTGATAATGCTATACTTATTAATTACTATATCTCATTTTGGCATACAACACGCTTACACTTTAACACCAAATTTGACTCTAGGTTGTAAAGAAATTAAATTTAACTATACTCCCTCCAGAAGCTATTTTTAGCTTTTAGTACAGCACACAGCATTCATATGCCATTACTAAGATGTGAAGCAGTCACTTCCTTCCTCAGAGAGACTCTGTAATTCATTGTCTGAAACATGAGCACGAATGTAACAGAGATGTTAGGCATACTGGTAAGTTGACATCTTGACTATGTATTCATTTGCCCATGCCAGATTCCCTTCATATAAAGGTTCCCAACTTTAGTATGTCTCCATAACAGCATCATTCTTCCCTGCTCCCACCGCAGCAGTACCTTGCTGTCTCTGCTCTCACCCAGTCTCTCTTTAGCTGTACCTCTTTCCCTCAGGACAAATGCTGAGGGCATCCTGTGCCAATATCAAGAATATCGTGGCCTTTTTGTTCTCTCTGCCAGTCTCCATCTTGTTTTTGTCAATACCTATCTGTGCAGTTCACAAAACATTTGGCAAGAACACACTGATTTTCTGCCTGGGTCTTTGTAATTTATGGTGCAGTAGGACAATTCATTTTCCATACATAGTTAAAGCCATTTCAAAATGTCCCCTGGGAGAGGGCTTATAATCTAACCCTAGCCCATGTACCAGTCATTGTGGGAAGGTGTTCAAGAGATCTCATCACTTGCTCACATGACAAGCCTTCTACCTGTCTCAGCTTACCCTCTTCCATGGCAAGCACTCAGTACTCTTCCCATTTAAAATTATATTTGGCCCAGAGGCAGATTCACTGGCTGTTTCACCATCTTTGTGTTGCTGCTTCAAATACATTCTTTCATTTCATTCTATTCAATTCCATAACCTTCTTGCAAACACAATTGTATTATCACTGCATTTAGCAACACTTAAAATACAGATATCATCTGTCTGCTATATAAGGAATAGAATTATGATTTACACAACCGTGTAACAGAAAAAAATGCTATTGCGAGCAGACAAGTTGTTATGCCACAATCATCAGCAAATTCATTAAATAAACCCTTCTCAAATTTTCAGCCAGAAAAAGAAATTTACAACAAAAATTATCTGGAAATGGTGGGGCCTGCTCTATTTGTAGTAATTCTATCCTGTACTAATAATTGCATTGTCCTGCACTATTTGTAACAATCAACTGCATCATGCAACACAGTATAAACCAGTTATCTACCTGGCTTTATACCCCTACTTTCCAGTGGTATAGATCGCAAAAATTATTGGTCAACAAAATATCAGTGGCAATAACTATTTTATAATTAACCTAACTGTTCTTGATTAAAACAGATGGATAGACTGTCTTTAAGGAGATAACATTCTGTTAGTGGCTCATAAAATATCTTGGCAAGGAAAACAAAGATTCATACCTGATTTTAGCTTTGCGCCTGATTCTCCACAGCTTTCTAGTTGAAACAGTTATTTGCACTTGTGTAATGTGATGGGATATACTGTCACCAGCGGACACGACTGAAGAATACTAGTCTGCTGGCCTTTCATACTCCACAAATCCAAGTGGCTGCTTTGGATATAAAGCAACAAACTAGCAGGCCATTTCATAGCATTCCAATCCGAACAATGGGAGCAAGCAAGCACCTGGCCCAAGATGTAGAAGACAACACTGAAGGCTACCTAAGCCTTTAATAATGTATTTTTGATAGCAGTACTAAAGGTATTCCACTAGGGACACCAAGTCTGTAAACAATACAGCATTGCACCTTGGATTTTTTGCTATTCATATTCATGTGTGTATTCTATGCCTTAAGATTTTTCTTCAGGTTTCTACACAATATGCTTCTATTCTAGAATAGATAAATTGGAAAAATGAAGTGGTCATTGCATGATTCATTCAGAATCATCTACTGTTACACAACTTCAAACACATAGCACAAGACACAATAAAATGCCAGCACTTTGTTCATTTTCAAAGACAGAATTGACCCTAAAACACAAGAGAAGATAATAAACTACTATGATGGCATATTATTAATGAAGTATTCATTTTAATTACCTTTAATTTCACCTTATAAAAGAAATAATCTGCAGATATATCCTTCAGCAAGACAAAATAATTTTTCATTAAAAAAACTTACATGGATTGACTTTCTTCCAGTACACATAAATGCATTGTGCTAGATTTTTACTTTGAAGCATGCTAATAATGGAGATAAAGCATACAAATGGATGCTTATTGATGCATACTCCTCATGCATAATAACACTACTTCTTTTACTGATTCATCTTGTTATCATTCAAGTAGATTTCTTAATGTTAAAACCTGACATTTTATCAGGAGAGTAAGACACTGGGTATATTTAAGTAACCAAAAAGCTTCCCTACAAAAGTGTAGCACTGGAGTTTCAGCTACATACCTAGGCAGTTCAGATTTCATTTTAACTCAATTTTGATGCCCTCTACAGGATCATAGCCAAGTGCTGAATTTCATATTGCACACCCAGCTTCCAAGGCAGACTCCATATGGAAATACAGAATTCCTCTACTTTTTAATTTTATAAATTGTTACAGACTATACAGTTTGAATTGATTTTTCTGATTTGACTATCTTCCCCAAGGACTACAGAAATGAAACAAACCTTCAGGCTACGTAGATGTTGCTACTGTTTTCCTTTTCTAAATGCAAAGTCTTTAATGAATTTGATTCTAATTATGACACACAAATTGGAGCTCATCCAAAATGTGAACATGAAACACAAAGACTGTTTCATTCACCACTGGGAAAAAAAAAAAAAAAAAAAAAAAAAAAAGCAACCATTAATATTCCTAAAGTGAAAGCCACATCTATGGAGTTTCTTTTTTCATGAAATATTGAAAGCAGTCTAACAAATACATAAGCTGCTATTTTATCTGTACCTATAGTCTATCAGAAAATTTTCAACAAAATATTTGCTGTAAGACAACAATGAGTCACCAGAAAGAACTAAAACTTTTGCTGAAATATATTGTCATGATACTCCATCAAGAATGATTTCTGAACTCTAGAAGCTAAATTTTCATCAATGCCAGAAAGATATTTAAACCCTAAACTGAAAGAAGAAAAAAAGAAAGATCAGAGATTTAAAATCACATCCCATATAACCACAATGACTACTGGTTGGTTACTACCTGAAGAATCAGCCTATTCTCAAACCCCTTTTTACTGGTAAATGGCAAAAACTCTTGAAAGTCACTAAATGAAAATTTCTGCAATTCCTGAAAGCTTCTAGTAACGACAAAATTGACTTTTGCATAGCTCTACTTATACCGTAAAAAATATTAAGAGGGAGGCGTGCTAGCAGATGCCTCTATATCAATTTTAAAGTAACGTTGAACTCAGTGAAATAAATCTCTTATTAATAAGCAATGCTTTAAAAGCTAAATTACAGCTAGAGTATGTAATGAAGAGATAAAACTCTCTGAATAAGAATCAAAATTAATATAAAGAAATTAAGTTATAATTGCTTGAGGAGAGGGAACTATCTAACTTTATGTGATAGTTACAAAAGGCGAATTGCAGTAGTTTTTCTTGTTCAGAGTCTGCTTTTCTTCTAGTCTCAAAATTTCCAAGGACCCAAAGCAGAACTTGGATAAATCCCACCAGATCAGATTGGATAGAATGTCTTAATTTTGAAATGCTTATGTACTTTCCAAAGCATTGAAAACACTGCTACAGGGTATGCATGAATAGCATAAATCAATTTAGGAAGTCTGTTAAACAGCCGCATCTTTCCTATTACCCAGGAGAAGCAGCAATGCTCTGTAATTTTATGTATGTTATCTAACTTACCTATTTTATGGATTTTCCAAGGTAATGAAGCTCAAAGAAAATGATCCTTTTTATTAATCAAACATGTCTGCTTTTCATAAATGCAACCAACTGCTAAAGAAATAAATAGAACAAGATATGCAAAATGGGCATGATTCTTGAGATGGGCATGTCATATATTTCTCAGTTACTGAGAGAACACTAATGCCACATCCTCTGGCTCAAATTAAATCACGAACTTTCACACATGAGAGCAGTAATAGAAAAGCAATTTGCAAATTTTCAGCTTACTACTGAGTGGCAGGCCAGCACCTGCCAACTGGTGTTAGCATCAGACTCTGCATACGCAATACAGAATGTATTAATTATACAATTTGAAATACATACTCCTCCTTGAAACATATACAAACATTCATCTAGGCATACTACTACAGGTTTATTCTTTCTCTGTAATACAACTCTAAAGATGATGTATTTCCATGGATGACTTTGTTCAAAATTTGTATTGGATATGTACTGTTTTAGTCCTTTGTCTTACTAAAAGGTTGCAGATGTCAGAAAGTCCCTGATCTGAACATCACTGTACTGAATCAAAGAGAATGACTGGATACAAATCGCACTGACAGTAACAGAAAAATTCTTAGGAGGTGTTGAGTACTGAGAGCAATGCAAGATGTGAATGCTTAAGTTCTCTGAAAATGAAAACCCACCAGGGTGGGGCAACCACTGAAGTTAGGAGCATTATTGGATGATGCTCCTAACATCTTGCTGACACTTCAAGGCAGAATGAACTGATCAGTCATGCCCTACAAAGCTAGGTTCCTCAGGCAAATTTTGAGTTGCAGCTTGCAGTTCAACTGAGAACCAGCACCCTGAAATATAAGATTCCATTCAACGTCAGCTTTATTTCAGTCTTGAGAAATGCATTACCATTCAGGCAGCCCTACTGCTGCCTTTACTGACTGCCTTAATACAACAGCTCTTCTTCCACTTTGTGAATGTACCTATTCTTTTTCTTCCTGCAGCTTCACAGTTGAGTGATCAAAGAAATTAATCTAGACCATGTTGCCATTATTCAGAGCCACAATTAGTACAGTCTTCTTAACGGTAGGGCAATGTTTCAAGCTTGCAGCCATAACCATGATCACAAGAGATTTCTTCTCACCTGATACACTGTTTTACCAAAGCAAAATTCAATTGCACAGGGTTATACATCAAACCCATAGTCTGCAGTCTGACAGAATATCTCCAGACAGAACTAAAATTAATCTTCTAGAGAACAGCAGCTGGGAAAGAACTAACGGAATTTCACTCTCATTGCAGAAACTTATAGAGACTGTGTTGTGTCACAGGAACTAGGTGGACCTTAAATCCTAGCTAGCAAGTTGGGAGAAAAGGAAGAAACTTGTAGTGAACGTTCAAGTGAATCAAGTGTTTGCATTCAGTTCTTCTGATATTTGCCTGTTCTGCTTCAAAGGGACCTGTAACCTCAAAAAATCTAAATACAAAATAGTTTTTCAAATCTTTCAAACAAACAAAAAAAAAAATCTCATTTTCTTTCAGTCAGAATGAACAGTAGAGATACATTCATATGGATTAAGCTGAAAGTATCTATAGAACAAGAAGGGGGGAAGGGATTTTCAAAACATTGCTTCTGTCATAAAGTAGCTATTTCTGGAGAGACAGGTATTTTCATAAGTTACTTTCTTTTCTATAGCTTTTGTTTCTCTGCAAAAACAAATATTTCTTTCATTAGTGCTTTTTCTTTTCTCATATTGCATCTTTTTTCTCTCTTCTTCTCCCAAAATGTCTAGGCCAGAGCTTTCAAAACAAATAGGGAGAGCATTCTCTCACAGTTGAAAAAGAGACAACATTGGAATAAATGCCCAACAACATAAATTAAACTTTTAGATTTTCTTTGGCAATTTTCCAGATAAAATGTCAAAAAGCAAAAGAAAAGTATCTGTGACCTGAAACAGAAGGAAAATACTAGAACTAAAATAAAATCATGGTTACTTCATCTTCTTTTCCCATAACCTCAGCAGATAATTTATATTACCAATTGAAAAGCTTGAAATTGTACATTTTCCTTTGTTTATTGCTGCAGTAATCCAATGGAAGGAGTCTGCCTCATTTTAAATAAAACACGAAGTCTTGCCTTGTTTTCATTTTCTGCAAGGAATTGGGAATATCTATTTAAGTAGCCTGGGATCTCTGTAAAGCTATTTTTGTGACTCTGTCCATTTACCTGGAATGACAGGGTAGTCAGACATCAGTAGTGTTGAGATTACAGATCAGAAACTGCCATTTAATTTCACAAGTACTGAGAGAAGACAACAGAAAGGATGGAATTTAGGGTTCAGTTTTCGGGCCAGTACTCTTTAATGTTTATAAATTATCTGCATGCAGGAATGGAATGTACATTAAGTGTGATGACGATACTAAACTAGGAGCATCTGTGTACTCCCTTGAGGGTAGAGAGGCCTTACAGAGAGATCTGGACAGACTAGAAAGCTGGGCAATCACCAACAGTATGAAATTTAAGAAGAGCAAGTGCAGGATTCTGCTCCTGGGATTGGGTAATCCTGGTTATACGTATGAATTGGGGGACAAGAGGCTGGAGAGCAGCCCTGCAGAAAGAGATCTGAGGGGGGGGCTGATGGCAACTTGAATAGGAGTCAACAGTGTGCCCTGGCAGCCAAAAGGGCCAACCGTGTCCTGAGGTGCATCAAGCACAGCATAACTCGCCTGTCAAGGGAGGCGATTGTCCCACTCTACAGTGCACTGGTGCAGCCCCACCTCGAGTACTGTGTGCAATTTTGGGCACCTCAATGTAAGAAGGACATCAGACTATTAGAGTGTGTCCACAGGAGAATGACCAAGATGGTGAAAGGTCTCAAGGGCAAGACTTACAAGGAACAGCTGGGGTCACTTGGTTTGTTCAGTTTGGAGAAGAAAAGGCTGAGGGGTGACCTCATCGCAGTCTACAACTTCCTCATGGGAGGCAGCAGAGGGGGAGGTGCTGATCTCCTCTCTCTGGTGATGAGCAATAGCACATGAGAAAATGGAATGAAGCTGCATCAGGGGACGTTCAGATTGGCTCTTCGCTGAGAGGGTGGTCGGTCACTGGAACAGGCTCCCCAGGGAAGCGGTCATGGCACTCAGCCTGTCAGAGCATCTGGATGATGCTCTTAGTCATGTGACTCAGTTTCAGGTAGCTCTGCAAGGAGAAGGGAGTTGGACTCGATGATCCTTTTGGGTCCCCTCCAACTTGAGATATTCTATGATGCTTACAAACAGAACAAAAACTTGTCTCACAATACTTACTCACCAAACTTAACAGTGAAATCCATACTTTTTTCTCTTCTAGGTGATATTCTGATTCCTTTTCATGTAACTGTACTTTTGCCCACCATCTAACTCCATTTGAGAAAGACCATAAGGTACTACAATGGCTAGCAAGAATGTCACATGCAAATACACTTACTAGTACTTGGTGCAGTACGATGGTTAGTCTACAGTAAAGCTTATTTGTTTTTCAAAACTAAAATTCAAAATTTGGCAAGGATGAGAAATCTTCCAAACTTTCTTTCCTTTTTTCTCTGTAATTTTGAAGACATTAACCGGCATGAGCTTAAGATTCTTCATGATGCTGATTAAAATATTCCATGCGATATAAAGTATACTATGAAAGTATGATATGATAACATTGCCTTGTGGGGTCTCTGAAGCAGCTGTTTGAGCTATTTATCGCTACTTTAGTGCCCACTTAACTGTGTCAATTCTAGAAGAGTGTAACCTATGTCATACACCTCATTATCACAGGCTGTTCTAGACAAATAGTATACATGAATTCACAAGCAGAACAGATACTTTCAGGTTCACTGAGTGGTTATTTTCAGTGTGTGAGTGTGTGTGGTATCCACCTCGGCAATTCCCCGAAGTACCATTTGCTGAAAGCTGGAAGAATATTCCAGGGAAACTACTGCTTAACACATTTTTTCTTTCCTCCATATGCATTGGCTGCTGCCAGAGACAGGGCAACAGACTAGAAAAATCTTTGTATGATTAGCTTTATATTCATTATATAATGCATACGTTACACCATGTATTATGCACTATCCAACGCAGCGCTCATTACAAAACGCATACATTATATAACACACCGACAATTTCAGAGCAGGAGACCATGCAATGTAACTTATCAACCAAACTCCACGCAGGAAATTCTGATCCTGTGAAATACATGTGGATTAAGCATTTTTAAAAAGTAACAAAGTAAAAGGAAAATTGAGAATAGAAGCTTGTTGCTTGGTAAACAACATTTTTTGACACCAAGAGTCAGATATGCAAAAGCTGTAGCTGAAGTCCCAGAACTGTATTTTCATCAGGAGATCTGGCCAGAGAAAAGCAAGGCCCTTTGTTTCTCATGCAATGCTGGTCATGCACAAACTAAATGCATATAACACATCAGTTGTGGGTATGCACAGAAACTTAATTCAGAAAAATAACATTCTAGTCTTGTGTACTGGCCAGAAAAAGGATAAATAAAAATGCATATGCTTTCACTTTATCTTAAACGCAAGAGCTACTAGCGTGTTTTGTTACAGCAGTGAGTTATAATTTAGTTGTATTTCTGTTACTCTGCACTTCAATGAGAGGGAAGGTATTGACTATTCATAATGAGGTATTCATTGATAAGAGCCTTAGTAACGAAGGAAAATAAGCAGAGTACCACATGATCTCCTTCCAGTTTTGCACAAGACATCATTTTGAATCTCTGTATTGTACTTTCTTAGTGAGGCTGTGCCAAAAGGTCAAAGCATGACAGGTATTAAAGGGGTAATTAATACGATGTTTGGTTGGGCCTTACATTCTTTACAAGGTAAAATGTAAGGGCATGTCAGAAAAAGAGGTCAGCTGTAATCAGCGAGTGAGGAACTAATCTGCAGTATGTGCTGTGGTGTTTCAGATCAACAGAGATTACATTAATCTGTGAGACCTGCCTGCAGTGACTCCTACCACGTGATACAGAAAACAGCACTGAGAGTGGCAAGAAGACGTCTTCAAGTTCCTGCAGATTAATGCTTTCACAGGAGGTGGGGGAGAGGCGCTCAGCACAACTCATCACCTCATAAGAAGTGGAACTGACAGCATAAATGAGAGAGATTTCCAAGCAAAGTACATTTTACTGAATTTATATGTCACTTGGGGATGCTTGCTTTCAAACGCCCAGCCAACAGTGACTTGTTTTTATGCCTTTCTGCGTACGACTTCCCGTGGTTCTGAAGACAAGCTTAGTAACAAACTCTTGAGGATGCAAATGTAAGACACCTCTTATTTTCAAAGGAAACTCTCACCTCTTGAATAGAGGCCCACTGAAGGACTTTCATGAACAAATTTCATTGTGGAAATCCCACGGCCATTGCTGAATGAACAGCAAGCACCTTTCAGAGGTGGTATGTCAGCAAACCTTTCCCTGTATCCATGAACAAGGAAATACACACAGCCAAAAAGCTGCAAGGAGGGCAGTCACACATACAAGTGTGCTATTTGATTTGTATAAACTAGCTTTCCATTAAGTGCCATTAAAAACAGTCATAAAACCCAGTTTATATTCCCACAGTGTGCTTCAAGTCCCAGTTTAAGCTTCGTTTATACATAAAAGGTTTTTTGCTCTTAGGCAAACAGAAAGATGACTATCAGTTTCTCCAGGGAACTCCACATGCCAAACTCTCTATAACCCAGGGACTTTACTACATGCATCTTCATGCCAGAATGCAAAATTACTGATCCAGCTTTAATTCTTTTTGCACTCACAACCTCCATCTGAAACAGATCCAGCTATACAATGCTTTTCCATATTCAATTTTTTCTAGGCTCCAAGTTCCTTGGATCCCATGGTCCAGCTAGCATTTATTTTTAGTCCAGATTACACTTGTTCTAAGAGTCACAATATGCAGAGAGACCTGGATCTAGTGTTTACTATAGTTATCATTCATTTCTCAGTAAAACTTACAGTTAAGGAATACACTTGGTACAGAACAAATTCTGTGGACAAGGTAGGATTGCTTCAGAAACAAAGGCATGGCATTTATCAGCCGTCAACAAAATCTGGATTTCTTCACTGTATTAAGCCTTAACAATATTTTCATGAAACTATGTATTAAGAATACAGTAATTATATTAATTTGTGAGAACATACACCTGATGAACCGCAAGGGTTAACAGGGTTGGAATTCATGCCTATTCCTTTCAGGTTCAAAACTTCAATTTCCACACTTTCCAGCAAAACAGCAGAGTGGAAACTTTCCTGCTAGCCTAGTTTCCCACAATTATAATTTTCAAAACTCATCCTTTATCTCTCACTGCACAGACAACCAGAAAGTTTTTTTCCGTGAAAAACAATCATGAATTTTCTTCTTCAAAATATAAAGCAACTGTAAAATGGAAGATGTAAATTGATAGAACTGTCAACTTCAAAAGACAGATGAATCCTATAGTGCCCTGAGGAAGACTATTTGGGGCCAAGACTCGGGCGATTTCCCTTTAAAATATTCTTATGTATGTCTGAATGAATCTTTGAAAACATTTTGATAAGCAGAGCAGGGTGAGGATACAAAGATAAATTTCCTCTCCTGGGTTATGAGGGGTTGTCTTGCCTGCTGGCATCTCGAGGAAAGAACTTTGCAGCCCTAATTTTAACCATTACAGAGCAAACTAGCTCAGGTGAGCACAGGGCAAACTTGCCCAACAGCTTCCAAACCACACAGAAGCTTTTATTCCATTAGAAATTGCTAAAACCAAGTTTGTCCTGGTGTTGCCACATAGGCTGCAAGACATTTATAAGATACACCCATAATCCAGAGGAAGGCATCAAGGTCTGGAAAGTCCCAAGAATTTATTCAATAAACTGGATTATTTTACAGCTTCCTGTATTTCAACATACCATTTCTCCACAAGCATAGCAGGAGACAAGGTCAGGTTCTGTCAGTGCTCGCAGAAGCTGGTATTCCTCAGGAAAAAACCCGTCTCTTTGAAGTGTGTGACTGCTGCACTGCTATGTGTTTAGATTTTTAGCCGGCATAAAGCAGAATCATTCCACTTAATTCTGTAAAACTACACAGAGAGCCTGAGGAGAACCTACTCTGTCTAAATAAGTAGTAAATAACTTACGGTGTAGTACAGCATAAAGCTGTTATATGTATTTCTTATTCAAAGTGAGCTTTATCACTGACTCTTGCTTCATAAATTCACAAAGTGAGTAGCACGCTCATCAAAAATACATATCCGTTAACATTTTTCTTGAAAAATGTTTATGCTATACACTAAAATCTACATGAGGATAGCAAGATATACTAAAAATAATTAGAAACAATACTGGTTGATTAGATTGCTATCTTTATCTATGCCAGTTAAGGATTTTTATATCATCCATTTTACTACAGTCATTTGAATTTAACAAATTGTTAGAGGAGTTAAAGTATCTTTCTCTCACCTTCCGCAGAAAATGTTTTACCAATAAATCAGACTCATGCATAAAAAGAGTACACATGGAATAAAGTATTTTTCATCCATGAAACTGTCCTCTGGCCACCTGTTCAGAACACTCATTTTGGTTTAGGAAAAAAATAGCCAATAACCTCGTCTCTTTTTCAATCCATGTCTACATTAATTTTTCTCCTTAAAGAGTACAAAGAAACCAGGGTGAACATCTTGTGTCCAAATCGAGTGGGTCAGATAAGCAGTGGTTTTATCTAACTATATTATAAAGGAAACGATGCATGAACAAGAAAACTGTAATGCAGCCATGGATCACTTCTGACACTTTCAATTAAGGTTTTGTTTAGTTAAGCACTTACAAATTTTAATAAACAGTTTTGCAAAAAAAAAATAAAATATTTCCTCTCTTCTTCAATTGTTTGACTTCTCCATAAAAATGTGTTGTATTTGTATTTTATTGTTTTCACACATTCCACTCCCAGATAACTGCACTTAAGAGCAATACTAAATCCTGATGCTGAATTCGTTACCAACAGTGCTGTACAGAGTTGGCTCTTCTTTTAGAGACATTTGCACTTCAAGATTCTTAAATTAAAAACCATGATGAATTTTTGCATTATAAACAGTCATTTTTTAATAATTCTATTTCAAGAAGACAGGATTATTCCATCTACATAAATACATCTAGTAAGAATTGAAAAGCAACTTTATAACTGAAACTCTCTCCATAATTAAAGCAGAACCTAAGTAAATGCCTACTGTGAACTTCAGCATAATAGTTTCATCTGGCAATGCTCTCCTTCCTGGTATTCACTAAGAATGTGTGCCACTACAACATATGAAAAATCTCCATGGTATTTGCTATACTCATTTTACAGTAGTACTTATAAAAACACTACATCTCTGAATGTGCTATTTTGAAAACTTCTATCTTCCTTCCAAAATAATTTTCATTCCAGCTACTCTTGAATTGATCAATTACCTTCAGAATGAAAACTCACCTGTTGGGGAGAGGGAGTGGAGAGGCAAAATTCAATTTTATTTTTATTTATTCTCAGATGCATCAAACATGTAGAATGCTTTTCCAGTCACAGGCTGGTTTGATAGCTGATAATGAGATCCACCAGGAATGAGAATCAGCACAAAACACACAGCTTGAGATAACTTTGTTTCAGAAAAGGAAACCAAACCAAACCAAGAAAACCCAACAAACAGCAGGCCTGACTATTCAATTCATCCTGCAGCATCTCACATTGCATTTCCTTGTTCTGGAACCAACACAGCAGAACCAAAAGGAATCCACACTTCATGGACCGCATTAAAACTATGACTACTCTGACAATAGACACGTATAAAAACACATACTTTCTTATTCTGGTAGTAGTTTATGATCTCTTGAAGATGCACACACCTGATAACTAAACCTCTCTGAAACACTAAAGGCACTACCTTTATGCTAGCAGAATAGGACGTAGATTAGTAAAATAGTCTGTGACACTGAAAAGACACTCTCTCTCCAGTAGCGTATAATCCCTTCGAGCTTTTCCTAGACCTCTGTTTAAAGACTCAAAATTAATGGAGTTAAAAGCCTCAAATTAATTAATACATTCTGAAAACTCACATCAAGATAAAGCTCTTGTGGTATGAAAGTCACTACACTGACAGATTTACAATGTCATTAAGGATATCTAGACAGAACATTAAGTGTATAACTCCTACGACCAGCTTTAAGTGCCTTAGATGCACAAACACCAAAGCCTCACCCCAGAGATTTTTACACCTTGCTGTAAGTCCTTAGCACCATGTGTTGTCATTTAATTCTGCCTGAGGAGATTGAATTATATGCACTAAGCCCATTAGAAAATATTCACAGTATTAGCTAAAATACAGGACTAACTCTGTAATTAAAAATGTGCAATTATTGTATTTCAATGGCAATTTTTTTTACTTGAAAGAAAATAACACAAATTGCAGACATCCACTCCTAGGGCATTTCACGATTTCAACATTTACAAACATAATTTCTTTCAACAAGGCTTAATGTTCCTCTTGACGTTGTTCAGGAAATTTGCCCAGGTTTCATTCATTGAAAGCACAGGGGATTTAAGTCATAGCATAAATATTCCAACAGTTTTGCATTTCCTATTAAACAGCAATACATTTCTATGCCATCCAAAACAAGAATAACAAAGTACCTGTTCTCATCAAAATGGAGTATGTTCTTAAAAACGATTACTTTGGTTTTATTCATTTCAATATAAACTTTCTAAATAGTTTAATTAAATCGTGACCTACATTATCATACTTTCAAATTTACCTTTTTCTCAGCATTTCTCAAACACAGCCTGAAGAGCATGCTTGTTAAAAAAGCTGGAATGCATAATTTCTGGGTTAAGCCCCACTGATAAATCACAGTCAAAGAAGAATGTTAAATTACTTTGCAAAATCAGAGACGGTGTTCTATAGGGCAATTAATTCAATTTCCCCGAGAAGCACGCTCCCTGACTAAATTCATGTGCGTTTATGGGATGTCAGACACTATTCTGATCTATCCCCTAAATCAAAATTAAATACCATAGCTAAGATCCAAGGAAAAAAATGTCTTCTCCCTGTTTAACAGCTTGATGCTATTAGCAGCATTGCAGCTATTATAGAACCAATAGCATGTTTTGTATTTCAGAATCTCTTCACATTTAGTGCAAGAGATGGAGATTGGTATCAGGAGGTACACAGCTGCGGGGGTCACGAGCAGTGACCAGCTTTGGGCCCTCTCCATGCCTTGTCCCAACTCAGTTAAACTGCAGTTGCTTTGCAAGGTGAGTGGGTTACATTTCCTCCACATAGTGTTATATGGCCACATTACTGGGCACATCATTAGTGTCCTGGTTTGGCCTAAACCAGGGCAATTTTCCTTTCAGTGATTTTTTACTTTCAGCTAAGTCTCTTCTAAGTAACTGCACTTTCTGAAACTAACTGCATGTTTTGCAGACAGTGTCTGCTTCTAGGACTGATAACACTCAAAGTTTGTAGTTATCGCTGAGGCACCAGTAGGGATGTTATGCAGAAAGGTTCTTGCTGTACTTAGTCTTAGAGAAACCAAGGTCACTGCTAAATTCCTCACTGCTTACGAGTGAAGAGCCGAAGGGGGGTCGCACCTGCAGGGAGGAGCGGACAGGGCAGGTGACCCAAAATTGACCAACGAAGGTATTCCATCCTATACACGTCATTCTCAGTATAAAGCGGGGGGATCACGAGGGTCTCGCCCTTCTCTCTTGCCCCTTCCGCCCTTCCCTTGCTGCTTCTGCTGTGTTTGGGTGTTTCTGCTGCTTCGGGCTGCTTTTGCAGCCTGAGCCTTTGGCCAGTGTCCAGGGAGGACTCTGTCCGTTTTCCTGCTGCCCCCAATCCCGATTTGTGCATCCCTGAATCCAGCTCTCGACCGTCGCTGGGCCCAGCCTGGGCCTTCCTGGAGCCTGCCCTGCAGTGCCGGTGGTGACGTGGCTGACATCGGGGGAGCTCGATCTTGTTTTTGTATATATTTGTATATATTTGATTATTCCAATATTATTATTATACTTTTTTTTTTCATTATTATAGTTTATTAAAACTGTTTTAACTTTCCAACCCATAAGTCTCTCTCCCTTTTCCCTTTCCCTTTCCCTT
The DNA here is from genome assembly GCF_013368605.1 of Nyctibius grandis. Lineage (NCBI taxonomy): Eukaryota > Metazoa > Chordata > Aves > Nyctibiiformes > Nyctibiidae > Nyctibius > Nyctibius grandis. Next base: position 11,082,380 of record NC_090661.1, on the reverse strand, counting down.
CGTGTGGGGGGGGAGGGTTAACAGAGAGCGTCTGCCTCAGGTTTAATAGCCGGCCCAGCTTTAAACCGTGACAATTAGTTACTTCCACTTAAAATACTTCATGTCTCAACAGACTAAAGATGGGCCAAAGGCCAGCTGCATAAAATGCTGGTGCTATGCTTCAACCAAAGGCAGTGGAGGACATAAAGGTCCCTCACTTTACATAAGGGACTTAAAAAAAGAAAACTAAAGAAGGAAAAAAACCCCAATCAAAAGCTACTTGCAGCTTTCATTTTGGAAAACAAAAAGTCTTCACAGGAGACAGACTTGGGCCACCTTCTGTAGTTATTATTTTCTTTCTCAGGAGCACTAATACACTATACAAATATTACAGAATTAATTCCACCAGTAACTTTAAGCCTCCTGCTTCCAGCAAGGTTGATTACGAAAAGGTATTCGTGCTGGCTTGAAAAGCAGTCAGCCACAGTAGAAATGGGCTTTTAGTCTACAGCAACCATATCAAAGAACTTGCAGTTTGGTGCTCTCTTTACAAAGCAGCCTTCCAAATCCACCACCAATACAAAACCCCCTAAACTGAAAACTCTTTCTTACCTTTGTGCTGCTCAGAGAATGATTTAACTTCTGTAATAATGCCTTCACTTAGCTTTGAAAGACCATTAATGAAGGCAGCTAGTGCAACACCACCCTCAGAAATACCATGAAAGCATATCTATACATTTATTCATGCATAAGGTTGACATTGCAACTTATTACTACACTGTACCGTTTTGCTAGTCAAAATTTTTTATAAGTGTTTAAAACCTTACTTGTTTAACAGTTGCCCACAGAGAGAGTCCACCATCATTTTTTATTCACTTCTCATTAGAGTCCAAAATTGTAACTACGTAGTATCATTTTGTGCCCTTTTTTAACCATCTAAGATAGGTTATTTTCTATTTCTGGGATGTATATTTTAAATAACTTATTCACTACCAGTGCCAACATGCTGACATACCAAAATATTTTTTGCATGAAAAACAGTACTTTGCCTCTTGTAAGCAAGTTTTTTTTGTTAAGCAGAGTTTTTGTTCCTTCCCTATTTCTCACACAAATCTATTATAAAAGTTACCCAGCACAGCAATTCTAGTTTAGTTGATGCTACTCAAATAGAGACCACGAGACTAAGCAATGCCAAGCTCTGGGCAGCTGAAGAACAGCTAACACTAGCAGTACAGGCTGAGTGCCTTGTAGATTGAATAATGCATCGCTTTTTAAAAACATTATATGCATAAATACAGCCACACCTTAATAATCTCTACTCTGGTTAAATATAACCCCTAATTACCTCTGTAAATTCTTCTTATATCCATTTATGCCTGCTGAAACCAACACAGTATTTAAGTACCCAGTATACCCACAATGACACCAAGCTATACTTTGAGTAAGCTGGACTGCTGTTCATATTTGAAGACTGTTACTGGGTGACCATCAGAGATCAGTTTTCTTTGAAATGATCAGTGGGGGTACTGCATCTAAGCAATAACTTCAAAGCCAGCCGAGCTCATCTCCCAGTTATCCCAGGGTGTTTTGTGTCACGGCTGACTTTCTGATAGGGATTCAGCTATGCTTCTTCCCTTAATCCTGAGCCACTGTAATCACATTACTGAGATGGAGTGCCTAATTAGTTCTGGAAATGGTACAGAACTCCAGGAAGACTAGGTTGGCTTGCAATGCCCAAAACAGACTTCATCAGAAATAGATATTCTCTGAGTATAAGCTGGCTCACTGAACTAAGGAACTCAAAACCAGTCTATGGAAATTAATGGTCTGACACCCTTAAGCTGTTTTCAGATTCACACCAGCTGTTCTGTAACAGCTGAACTGCCATCCTGGAATCATGCAAGTGACCTCAATAATCCCCATCCCACACTAATTTTGCAGGAATCTGAATCTTACTGGCAAATGAGACAGCAAGGCTCTGCAACTGCCTGGCTGCTGGAAACAGGAGCTTCATTTGGCCACTTCTTCATCCTCTTGGAGAAACAGAGGCATTTGCTTTGGAAGATGAACAGTTCCATAGAAGTCATCAATACAGCTCACATGCCCAGTGTCTACCTTTTTTGTGTCTTTTTCCTTTTTTTTTTCCTCACAAAAACAACAAGAACCACACCTGGAGAAAAAAGCCTAAAGCTGAAATGGGACAACAATTGCTTGTTATTGCAAAAATATTAAGAGCAAGTTAGTTGACTCAACCAACTCTAAGTTCCATATGGGTTCTGGTCTGATATAAATGGCAGACGGGAAATAGCTGCTATTGTTAATGACTTAAATCATCACTGTAAACTGACACTGCTCTCGCACAAGTGTCAAAACTATTATTCAATATTATAAACAAAACGCAAAGGAATTACCATATCAGGCAAGATTTCTGGTCAATCAGCTCCAGCATGCTGCCTCCATCAATAGAAAAGAAACTTACACCTTGGAAGAAACCCAGTTTTTGTCTGCAACGTACCTAATCAGCCTCCAGTTGAATCACCACTCCCTACTCTCCGTGCTGTTTCTTTCCACAAACAGACCCTCATTCCACTGGGAAAACTCTGCAATTGCAATATATTGGACAAGGATTGTAGTGCAGGAACAGACAGTCCTTCCTCAGTCCAGGGACTGTGGTCCTTCTGCACGCTGTAAATGGGGCAAATTAACTCCAAAATACGAGGACAGTACCAATGTAAATTTTATTGCTAAGAAGCTAAAAATGTGCATTCAAATAAACAATATTTAGAGCAAGCCCATCAATCAGGTCTTTTCAGACAAAACCTTTGCATCTATTTCAGTTCAGCTCAGCAAGCACTGGCTGACACAAAAAGCCAAGTAAGCATTGCCAAACTGTGAGGAAAAGCATCAGTACCCTCACTGTGGAAAAGGAGATACAACTTTCTAAAAATCATTTATTTTAAGTAAGGAATCAATTGAAGCAAGGCTTTATAAACAATTTGACTAAAAGCATTCACTAGTTTTCTCGGAATCACAGACTTGGGCAAAACTTATTTTCCCATTTATAGACCAACCAAGTTTTAAGTACTTGTTACGTACATTAGATTACATCTAATCTCTTCCCTCAACTTGTATAGCTCAAGAGGTCTTTGAGGTCTATCCTCTGGAACACAATCTTCTATACTACCATAAAATAAGCATGTAACAATCAACAGCTTTAATCTGTGACTGATGTAAGGTATGATTCTGAATGGCACTGCCCTTCAGTCTAAATAAGATTTTCACTAGCCAGCACACAGGGTAGCATAAGCCGAGTGGCTGAACTAATGAGCAGCTGCTTTCACTTCATCAGCTTCACCTGGCCCAGGAAACAGCAAATAACACTACAGCTTTGCCTGTGCTGCACACATCTAGTTCCTCAGATACCAGGCCCTGGCAGCAACGCATCCATTTAACAGCTCTGGGAACCCTTATTTGACACAGACAATACAGCAAACACCAGGAGAGATCTGGGGCACGGATTCACGAAAATATTTTGTTCCAGTAGCTTTTTGATTAAGCAATGCAAAAATACACCCATCAAATATGAATTAAGGCCTGCTGCAATTAAGAGGATGATACATTCAGATAGCATTTCGTAATTTTGCTCTTCCAGCTATGCCCAGACAGACGCGGCTGGCTGTACCTTACAAAGCTGAATTAGGTAGTTAATCTAAAAGAGGGGAAATTAAAACTGGCCAGCAGCGTTGCTTCTGATGATTCCACCACAATTAGGCATTATTATTCCAGATCCTAGCACCACAGTTTGGAGATACGGATCTCAACTAAGTGATTCCCAACAGCTCACCAGTTTACTTTGCTCTCACATTTTACGAGGCATGCGTGCTCTATGCATGAATGCTTGAGCGTCTTAAGAAAAGTTTCTCTTGCAATGTACTGGCTGCGGGAAGCTGGCTTTTACCCACGGATGGCAGATGGCATCATCAAAGCAGCACAGCTGTAATGTAAGTAACTCCTACACTAAATGAATTACTGCCTCTGCTAATGGGAGTCATTCTGTCTCAGAAATTACAACAACGGAATCCAAAGGAAGTGGAAAGGCAACTGGGCAGCAGTGTAGGGGACTGGACTACCTTATCCCCTCTGTTGCACATCCCTAGTAAATATGCCACATTATAAGTGTCCCCAAGCTGAGAAGACTCTCGCACTACCAGCTGGAGAAGGCAGGGTGTTCAGTCACTTTTTGAGCCCATGGACTGGAAGTCCTAAGCTGTCCAGTGCTGCCGTCTTTTTCTACCAACAGAGATGACACTAGCAACAGAAAAACACTATGTCACTGCTAATATAGGATGGAATCCTCCTTCTCCAATTTTATTACTGCAATACCTATCAAGAGTTTTCTTAACCACTGCTCAAAACAGTGTCCTACTGCTGGCTGCTCTCAGATACAAAGCATCAGCCTGGTCACTACATTGGCCACCTCAGTGCTGCCAGTGTGCTCTGCCAGCTACACTCCCCACGACCTGTCCTGCCTCCTGACTTACCTTCCAGGCAGAAGAACCAACACTGACACGTACGAGTCTCTCTGCTGGGAGGTTTAAAGAGGCTCTGATGTTTCCAATACATGACAAAGAACCTTCTGCACACCAGCACCAAAATCTAGTTTGTGTGTTCCATGGAAGACAGGTACAAAGCCAACAATGCATTCTATTTTTGGCACGCCTTAAGGATATTGGACGCTAAAACATCGCCATTATGAATTTACAAATATTTAAACTTGACATAGTGGCTCATTAGAAGATGAATTGCCCTTTCAACTCTGGGAATAACATACTCTCTCCAAAGTTAAACTATAGTGCATATATTCTTACTAATTGCAATATTATGTCTCTCATGGAAATGAAATGCTGAAGACTTTTAAGCAGACTTGTCAAGAAATTAACTGGTTTCTAAATCTCTATAATCATAGTTGCCAAAGGTCTTTATATATAAAAACCTGACTATAGTCAAGAACACCTTTGAACTGAGGTATTTACATAGCTCATAAAATACATGAAAATATAAATTCTGTAGAACATGAACCAAGGGAATTATATCTTGAGATGTTTCCCAAAGTCAACTGAACATGCACAGAAATATACCTAACAGACAAAGCAGACAGGCAGAAAACTTTTAGAAAATGGAACAGGAATTGTTCAGTCTCCTCCCTCCCACTGCTCATCTCATAGAAAGGAACTGGGATTCAGTAAAGATATGAAACTATCTATAATATGGTTTCACAAAGTAATACAAAGCTAGAGTTATTTTGTCAGTGTCGTAAGTTAATATAAATTTTTATTACTGCAGCTGGGATCAGAATCTTATCCCCTAGATGACAAAGAAGGTAAGTAAGTATTCAGCACTTATTAGTGCTAAAAAAAAGGGTGAGCAGTGCTTGTTGGCTTTGCTCTTCCCAGCTGCCTGACAGAGCACGGGCAATCCATCACTCTATCACTGGTGGAGGTCACGATTCAGAAACAGATTCTCAGGCAAAGTCAAGGACACTCCTGAAAAACATAGCAGATATAAAGCATTTGTTTTTTTATCAGCCCTTGTGTAAGACAACAAACATTGATGGGTTCTCCCTTTGCAGATACAAGAGACTGTTTCACAGTCTCTTGATGAGATAGAGTAAATCCCCCAGGCCAACTGCCACACATTCGGCAAATATCCTTGAAATCCTGCAGTCCTTTTTTCCCCCCCCTACTTAATTTACACTACATTTTTATGTAGCTTTCCCCTTCTTTACATCAAAAAACAGTAAACTCATTAAGTACTTAATAATGTTCAAACAAGAGCAAGAACAGATCAAAGAACTAGCTGCAGTAATTTGAAATTCTTGCGTTCGTCTCAAATGCCAGGGGATCAGCAAATGCCCTTGGCCCAGCGCTGCAAAGCACGAGCACTGAAGACACACTGCGCTATTCAGAAGGTGGCACAAACTGCAGAGTCACAACAAAGGTGGTACATAAGCCTCTTGCTCTCAGTCCCACACTTCTCCCTAGGAGATAAACCTGGGGCAAACCCGCAGAAAAGTCAGCACAACAAAATTTAAGTTTGCCCATGAAATATGAGGGAATCATGACATATTCTAGTACATGTTAATGAACCAAAAGAACGATATCAAACGCTAAAGAGAATTACTTTCATTTTGTTTCCTAACACCAATGGCTTGAGCAAGAAAACCCACTGAAAGTCTGTTACTATCCTGAAAAACAGAATAGGCCTAAAAAGAGACAATGGCTGAAGAGCTTTACTACACATATTGCAGCTCAGTAATCATTTATATCTCCTTGTGCATCTCACAGGAAGTTCGTGTCTCATAAGGCGCTGCTATGGCTGCCCTGTATAAATGTTATATATAAACGTTATATCCAGCAATGGATTTGTATACATCTTTCTACAATTCTCTAAAGCACACAGATTTTATACAGAGAGAGACCATTCAATTTTCCAGCTTCACAGAGAACGGAAATATCTCAAATAAAATTAAAAGTTTAAAGTGATCAGATACATGGTTAACAATCCTTACACTCCAATTTGTATGTGTGCATGAAACTAATTAATACCCTAACTCTTTCCTTGGATTTAAAAAACATCTAGATGTGGCACTTCAGGACATGGTTCAGCGGGCATGGTGACATTGGGTCAATGGTTGGACTTAATGATCTTTTAGGTCTTTTCCAACCTTAACAATTCTATGATTCTATGCTTTCACCTCCAAATTTGAAGGCCTCTTTCCCATCAACACTGAAGAATGGATCAGGCAGATGCATATACATATTCATACAAATATTCTCATACATTCATATAGCACATTTGTATAAATATTACAGCAGTCAACACATAAATGGGTGTGTGGTGTGTGGAGTGAGGCAAATTCTCCACACTAACCTCTACAGTCTATTGCCCATTCCTGTTTGTTATTATAATATCCGTGATTTCCTGTAGCAAACTCTGGATTTGCCTCATAAGGAATACAAAGCACGTGCTAATAGCACACACAGCAAGATAAGATGCAGGTCGCAAGAAAGCAAAAACTGGAAAAAAATCATAATGTGCAAGCTCTTTTTGGACTTATATTCTATAATCAGTCATTTCTGAGGGTACAGTGTATGATATATTGCTATCTACATCATCCAGTTCCCCTGAAATACCTTACACTGCAGCAGGGAACAATCAAACCCTCAAAATCACATCCTAAAAGTCCTCTAAGAGCAACATGCTTGTTTGCTTAGAGATAGTTAGGCACAACTAATTTATTTGCCCCTCCTCTCCTCCAACTTCTTAAATTAAACAGTAGCTCTGTGAAAAATTAAGGATAACTGTGACACTGGACAAACATCAGAGTTGTTTAAGATTGACAGGTAAGTGTAGAAGCAGTACCCAGCCAGATCCTGCTCACTTAATGCTGTCATCCAAGAGAAGTTAGGACCCATGATCAAACAAGATTTTCTTTGTCAGCTGAGGTGACAGGATAACTTTGGAATACTACAGCTGGTGAATGTTCCAGGCACCCCCTTCTTCCAAAGGCACTTAACATGTCAGTTGTCTAGATAATCTCCCAAAAAGAGGGGAAATAAATAAGTCTACTTCAGTGAGTGAGATTCAATGGGTAAGAAGAAAGCTGGGAGAACCCCGAGCGTGTGGGGAAGAGAAAGAGTGGCATAGAACAACAAAGGAAAAACACAAGAAGGTGGTTAAGAGAAATGCGACATAAACCATGTTGCAGAAAGGAAAACGAGGGCACATAGGAGGAAAATAATTTGGAGAAGACCTCACGCACTGGCCTGAGGAACATCTTTTGCAACTACAGCTCACTGCACCCAACTCTATAAAATAGTATATGCTACCTTTGCCCCATGTCACTGCCTGCAGTGGGGATAAAGGCAGTAACAATTCTGATGCTTCCAAGAATGACAAGAGTGGGGCCCTTCAGCTAATTTAGCAGGTCATTGTCTTCTCATTTATCCAGAGTTCTCCATTTAATTACAATTCAAATGCAACTCCGAGCACAGAATGGCTCTTATTTATCCTCCTCCTTGTTTTTTTTGGGTTGTTGTTATGTTTAATAAAGAAGAGGAGAAAGAAAAAAACCTTTGAGGACACCATTCTGGCAACAGTAACACTACAAACACCATCACTGCTGCATTTACAGCCATGCTCCGGGGGTGAGGGTATGGGGATTGCATCAAGGAATTCCCAGTTCACAAGCCTGAACTTCTACTACCTATGATAAGAAAGGCCTTTTTGCACAGTCAGCGCTTTTGTACGTCACCTCATCAGAAAGTGTGTGTTAACATATGCTTATCCACAACCTGTATCACCCTTGTATAACACTGAGGTTTCCAGCACTTCACAAGTTAAGAGGCATCATTAACTTCACTGGCATGAGAAACTGGGGAAGGTAGTGGGGCAAAAATGGGCAGTGGCTTGTGCACAGTCACACAGCAAAACAAAGCACAGTTGATTCTCATTTCTCGACTCCAAAAGCCAGAAAAGTCTGCCTCTATTTTCTCACTCTTCTTTTATGTTTTAGAATTTTTCTCTCATATATACACCACCAAAAAGACTCATTCATCTGTTCTTAGGTAAAACGATCTGGAACTAGAAAATAGTGCTTCAGATGTGTTACCAACAGCTGCTGCTGCTGTGACTGGACAAACATTAATTTTCAATTTCTGGATTCCAGAAGGAAAGAAAAAAATATTGCAGGAATAACTGACAGACCTGTTTAATTTTGTTGCATTAAAAAAACCCACACAGCTGGATGCAAAGGCATGCATCTCAAAAAGCCATTATGCCTTCTGTAATTTCCTTCAAGTTTTTCTGTTTGTATAAACTATTTATTTTCAAGACTATTATGATCTACAAAAGTAATAGCTCTAGAGCCATCCTGATGGCTAGGCAGACATTAAATTCACCACAAGTAACAACTCACTCTCTTTCTTCATGGCAAGGACAACAAAAGCAGTACCTTTAATTTATGATCTTGTTTTAACATTTAACTCATTTGGAACAATGTAACCGATGTCCTTATACAGACCCAAGAACCCCTATATCTGAAAAAACATTATACTTCAATTTCACGCACAAAAGAATTTTATAAACGTTCTTTACATTTACAGGCTAAGGCCAGAAACCCCACTAGCTCATTCAGTTCTACCTCCCACACAGAAGCTCTCTAATCTCACTCAGGTTTGTGCTGACCCCAGTAATTTGCAGCAGACCTTAAACAGTCCTTCCAAAGCTTAATCCAGATCAGGTTTTACCCCATAAATTCTGCATCAAACTCAATGTTTCACCTATGGCAGTCCTTACTTAAGGGCAAAAAGCATTAAGAACTAAAGTTAAATTTAAAAAATACTCCTGTCATTTACTTTGATCATTAAAAATTAGCCTCTAATCTGAATTTACTTAGTCTAAGGTTCAAACTTTTGCATCTTGCTATGCTTATCTAATGAATATACAATTACCCTCACTCATTTAAATAGTCTGGTAAAGGTCAATAAAGTAATCCTTTAACCTGTGTTTTTCAATTAAAAATAGACTTAACTTTACTCCATGACTAGAAACATCTCTTAAAGTCAGAGACTTAATCTGTAATCTGTAACACCAACACAGCAAACAAAAACATTTGACAAAAATCAACTTTGATATCATAACTTCACCCTCAAGAAAAAAGCTTCACAAACAATACCTTGCATAGCAAATACATGGCTTTTTTATGCCACAGGCCTGACAGTGTGTATTAAGAGAAAGCAAAAATAGATGAAAGTCTGACTTTGATTTATTTTTCCCTGGTAGCATTCCAAAGCTAATGCCCATGTTGAAAAGAAAAAAACAAACCGAATTCTCTACTGACCAATATTTCTTCAACAAAATTGTTAACTAGATTTTGATCGCTGAGCATTTACATTGGTGGACACACAAGCCAGAAATAATGAACCACCTCACTTGGCAAATCAGATTGTCGGCCTTTTCCAATAGCCACCTGCTAATTTTAGTTAAAGACGTCAGTGTTAACAACTGATACTTTCTCTTCCTACAAGAAACAACTTGCAACACGTGAAAGGTATTAATCCAGTACTTGTTTTTCAAGTCACAGATGTAATGATGCAGAAATAGCTAGAGCAAAAATTTAAAAAGCAACCCAATATCACTCACTAGTTTGCTCTTCAGTTTGCACGAATGTGGGTATTTTCACTGTAAAGCTTACACTGGCACTGAGACCCATCAAAATCTCTTCCTAGCAATTCAAAAACATTCCACTTTGCTTGCAGCATTTCCCATTCTAAGTATGAGAAAGTAAAAGCAAAACCAAGGGAAGGAGAATAAAAATGTTGAATTGTTGTTTTTAATGCGACCTTGGAAACAAACTGTTTCTGCTCCTGAGGTTTGACACAGCGTTTCTCTTATTTTCACATAATATCCTTACTAGCACTTTTTCTTCCTGTTCAGTAAGCAACCAAACAATGACAAACTTTTCTACAGCTTCTGATGTTTCTTAAATGCCATGTTTATACATGTAACTGCAGACACAAATTACTTTTGCCACCTGTCCCTTAAAATGCAAGGCTGCCCTTTAAATGTTTATTTTACCTGAAGTTCATCCACGCTCTGCAAGGTAATGAGCCCCCTGAAACTCCTTCATAAATACTTTCCTTTCTGCAGCATTTCTTTTCCATAGAAAGTGTCTGGGGAATGTCTATAAAGATCAGTCATACGCAGTAAAAGCCATAACCTTTTACCAATTTGTGGGTCTTAAAACTAGAGTGAGGTTCTTTGTAGCAGTTGCATGTAAGGTGAGACAGCACACAGGCTAATTGAGAAGTGTCGTTTCTTTCCCATATTCAAAATACAAACAATAACAAGAACCTAGAAGGGAGTTACCTCTTCTTCCAGGGCATCTGTCTGTTGGCAGGAACCCAGGCTTGTACTCTACTGGCCTACCAAAGGCTTGTGTTCAAAAGCAATTCAGCAATGCCCCTGCTCCCATTTAGATCTCACAAATAAACAAAAGCAAGGTGGAAACTTTACTAATTGTTCTCAGTGGGAACAGCTTAAAGATGTTTGTTTCATATTTGTTGTCAAATGTTCTTTAAAAATAAAAATACCTAAATTTGTAATGCCTACCTTCTATACAGGCAGCATTCACTAGTACAAATGAGAATAGTGACTGAACTATGCACAAATCCATGGTGGTCTCATGCATGTCAAGTAGTTGGAAATGACCCAGTGTAGCTCAGGTCTGTGCTATATCTCTCTGTGTGTGTCTCTCCTGCAAGGAGGAAGATGTCGTTTGCGAACTAATAATTACATTTCACGAAGTCCTGTACTACCTTCTTTATTTTAACTATCAGAGATGCCATCAAAGCAGAAAAATAATTCATTCACTGTTTTCTATAACCCTTCCTTCACATACCCAAGATCATTTGGCAATAGTATTACGTGGTAGGATGTCACTCCATTAAAAGGAGTCAGAGTTACTAGTACTTAAAATCTGATGCATTTTGAAAGGCTGCCCATCTCACTGCCTTCATCTTAGGATGCTATTTATTGAGCATGGGGGTGAAGGGGCAAAGAACAGCCCTAGGGGCTCCCATGAGCAAACCTTAAAGAATTCCAGTCTGCTCATTAGTTGCTGCTGTAAATGCATCGCGTTTCAGAACTGTTTTGCAACAGGAAAGATGAGCATCACCCAGATTCAGGCTGTGTGTAAACCCTCTTTAGGTCAACTAAATTGCCCTCACTTCCCTCAGTTCTGGGCCAAAAAACATGGAGACAGATTTTGCTTTTAAGTTTTATCTGTGCAGTCATATTCCTTTCAATGGTATCACATGGGAATAATTACACTAGAATTTGGTTCAGTGCATAGGAATCTCAGGATAATTTTTTTCTTGTGAAGGGCAATCAAGAGAAACTAATTCTAAAGAACTATTTTGATAACATGTTTTTAATGGGAATAACGTTATGATCTTAGACCTTTTTTTTTCCCATTCTAAACCTAACAGACATCTTTGTGGACTGTAGACCACCTGAGAGTACGTGCATGATGCTCATCATGCGAGTAACCCCACTGACATCAGAAACCTCAAAGACAAACACGTGACCAAGTCACTGAAAGGAGAGCTCATTAGCAACACATCTTTTCAAAAGTAAAATGAGAAGAGGGATGCAAACTAAAGAAAAACTCTAGCATTTTTATGTAAATTTTGAAACAAACATGAGTGTAACTTTAAGGGGCAATACAACTATTACGGTTAGACTGCATATCACAAAAATAATGATTATGGTGCACCTTCCCCTACACATACCCAGTTGTTTTACAACAAAGTAGGTTTTCTGTTGGAGTCCTCGTTCATATAGCACTGGTGAGACTATACTTGTAACCCTGCATACCAAATTGAATGTCTCAGCCACAGAGCTGACAATAGTTTACTGAGAACACAAAACAATGTAATAAAATCAGAAAGTCAATTTCCTCTCCTCTGTAAAGTATAAAAGGAAGCAAATAGATTTGCTAAAGACAAGGTACAAATAACCCAAAGGAACAGGAGAGTTATATAGCCGCCAGTGATGGGAGTCTCTATTGACTTTTAAAAGGCCATTTGATACTAGCTTAAATCCAAAGCTGACAGTCTGTACAAGAGCAGTAGAGACTCCATTGCAGCTCCTATATGAATTAATTCTGTAATACACAGAAAATGAAAGAGAGGGCGTGTATGTAGGCGGGAGTGTGTGAAACCATGAAAAAAAATGCAGATGGCTTGACCTGCCAGATGTGATCACTGTCTATTTTTAAGAGTATTTATGGAAGGCCAACTGAGGGTTCAATATTAAATGAGTAAACCTAGCTATGCATATTAAATTCATCAGCTCTGCATGTACAATGGTAACTCTTCTATGTACTCAGCTCAACCTAAATCCAAGACTGTTTACAATTTATTAGAGAATAAATTGAAACAATCACTAAAAAAAAGTGAGGAGACTTGCTGAAAGAACAGTTTATTAAAATTTTTAGTAATACAGTCTCAAGCCCTTTGCCTTCTATAAACTTCTACCCGCATATTATTCTCTCTCTCAGCTGCTGTGGTGCTGCTAGTGAAGACATGCTTTTGAAGGACAGTTCACAGAAAGGCCTGCTTGTTTCACACTAAGAGCCAAAAACAAAACACAAACATGAGACACTAAATAACACACTTAATTCAACTTGGTCTCAGCAATTCAGAAGATGAGTCAACTAAAGGGCAAAAAGGGGGAAAAAGTAGTATCAATAAATGGGTCCATAATAACCAGAAATAACGACACCTAGTTTCCCACCACCTTCTGTTTGGTATTTCGATTCTCTAATTAAAGATACAAGCTCTAGCTAAGCCTACTTGGCAGCTAAGGCACTGATAGAGTGTATGTGAGCTCACACTGCCACATTTTCTGCAACAGGCCAACATCAGGACGCCATTCTACACCTGGTCAACTATTTTCCAAAAAGCAGTAAGAACTGAGCGCCTCTGAGGTCTCCCCTTCATAAAGTTTAGCCCAAAATCAACTGGCCAGGTTCAAAAGTTCCTGTATATGAACATGTGTTCTTACACCCGTAGGCAACCTTACTGCTTCAGGACATTAAACTGTACTTTATCTACTTGTCCATAATAGTGAAAAATAGAAAACTCTGCACCTTTTTTTTTTTTAATCCTCATTCCCATCATATCATGTGTTTTGCAATTACAGCAATATCATCTTTACAGATTGACTTCATGAAAACAGCTAAGATTGTCTGCACCTCTTGAACTTTGAAGTATAAATCAAGTCAAAGAGCAGGAAAATATCTCTGTCCTCTACTTCCATACTAAGCAGCCATTCTTGAAACAGGAAACCTTAATGTACTTGGTAATTGAATTTGAAGAAGTGAAGAAGAGCTGAAGGTTAAGTCAATGTCTTGTCTTCTCTCCCACATCCCCCACCAGCTACACCAATAACATTTGCCATTTCCCTAGTGTATACAGTTGGTTAAGAAAGGGATAAAAAGGTGTTGAGACGAAGGTGAGAACAAGTCAAACCTGAAGGGAAAAAAAAACAGCCCGCAAGCTTGTAATTTACAGTTAAACCTGCAGAAAATAATGAGCCATTCTGCAGCAAGATCTGATTCATGTTCAGACATCGGAAGTGCTGTAACAAGTTGTCCGTGCATTGCTGGCTCTCGTTTCCAGGCTTCTCACCACTGGCAGCACATGCATTGAACATTGCAAACACAAGTGTTGGAAACTCAAAACTGTCAACTGCAAACATAGCAGATGCTGCAAACACACTGCAAGCTCCTCAACATTTAGCCTTCCAGTCTGAAAGCATGTAGCCCGCATTTTTTATCATCCCTCAGAATATATTCAGTCAAGCAAACAGAAAACAGACTCTAAAGAAAAGATGATCTGCAGCCAGAAAAGCAGAACAAATAAGCTTTCTCCAAAGCAAAAACAAATGAAAGCAAATGCTAAAACCATAAAGACATCAAGTTGCTGTAACTGAAGACAGGCAACATGTCCAATTGCAACAATAATGGATTTTGAGAAACACCTCAGCAACTTTAAAGTCTGATAATATGCTTTTTAGTATTTCCAGTGCTTTGGTGCTCCAGATCAACTACCCGTTCTGTACACAGGAGTGACAGGAAATATCTTTTGATCTTTCTAAATTAACAACAAAAGTATTGCAATAGCACTAATGCTGCATTATTATTAAATTCTTCAGAGAAGGGCAAAAGCTATTTAAAGATTGTCAAGGACACAGATTGGTGTGTGCTGGGGAACTTACTGGCTCTCCAGCAGCCTGACTAACTCTCTGCTCAGCAGTCGAGCTGGTCTCCCCACACCTGCACCACCAAGCCCTGGGGAAAATGGCTGAGAGAGGGGTAAGAGACACAGCTGGGCTGGGGGCTTAGGCTGAGGTATAGCATCATAGATTTATCAGTACTGCAGCAGCAGCACTGTATATCGCTGATATCATGTCATTGCCCACATCAGAAGGCACAGTACTATCATAATAGCAGTCTCACTAACACACGCCTGCTATCTCTCTGCCTCCAAGAGTCACACAGAACGAAGCAGGACTTCACATCACATACCTGTAAAAGCTGGCCCTGGAATCACTGTAGCTGCCTCGGAGACAACCAGTTCCTCTGCTAAATGTGTGACTCCCTAGCAGCTTTGAAACAAAAGCGTAGTACAGCAAGAGAAGAGTTTTTAGCCCAGAAACAACTTCTAGTGCAACAAACTGCCCCTACAGTTTGGCCCATGGCAATATACTGAAGCCAAAGAAAGATCAGTCCCCAAAGAGATTAACTTAAATAAGGGACCAGCCCTTTTCAGAGAGTGCTAAGCAAAGAGTGGAAAAGCAAGATTCAACCCACCATTACTCAGCCTTCGCTTTAGCGAACATACACTTTACTGAAACACAGCTTTCATCGCAAATGATTTAATGACCCCCACTCTACCTGTTCCATACTAAGTTCAGTGCAGCTCATGAGGCAACCTTTGGGAAGTCAGTTTACCAGAAGGCATTCAGATATGACTGTGGTTTTAAAAATTATTCTCAAGTATTATACATGTAGGGTTTTTTAAATCAACATATGAATAAAAGTCATAAGCAGCCAGAAACCTCAACCAGTTGGAGGATTTGTTACAATATTAATTTTAGCCTCAAACTCTAAGACCTTGACTAATTGCCTCTGCAAATGTTTTCTCAATCCAAGCAAGACTTGCATGGCTGCCTGATTAAAGTCACAAGGTCATTGTTTCTACCTACCAGAGCTTCTCTGAAAAAAATCATAAAAGAAACCAACACAGAACACTCAAATTGCCTTTTTTGTATCATTAATGCACTAATTTAAATATTCCAACAATACTGCTACAGTTGGATTAGTAGCCTGACTTGATATGCCACTGCTAGATCATCATTTGACTCTGAATTTCAGCTCCTATTTATCTTTGGCCTCTGTATCACAGTCCACCACGAAATACCATTGCAACGTTTTAGGACTTACTTGCTAATTTTGGTAAGAAAAGTATCTTCATGCAGGGGTACATCAGTAACTGCTAATCACAGCAGAGCACCTCCTGGACATGCGACATATCCAGGGAACTGCAAGTGAATTCCTACCAATAAGATGTGTAATTACTGGGCACTTACACTACAAGTTTTACCATTTAAGACCATGCTGTGCTGCTGTTATTGGTGGAAGAACAGATTCTCCACTGCTCACATCCCCTTCAATTTGTTGGAGAGAGTCTCCTCACTGGGATCAGTGATGCTGAGAAGAAGATAGATGACTATAATCAATGTTTTCATTCAAATGCTACCCACTTACAAGCCAGTAACCAAGGTGCCATCCTTAGTAATGACTGAATTTTCTATGTTTGTAAGAGGTGCTGAATGTGAGTAGAAAACTGTTAACAGATGCTTTTTAACTTTGATGCTTTTGCTCCCTGAACACCTCCAAACCCCTTCTCTTAGTACTTCCATAAATCTCTTCTTTTGCCTTTTCTCATGATGTCCTCTGTATTCAGAGCAGGTACTTACCACTTGTCCAGAAATCATCCTTTTTCCCTGCATCTCCCTTCCACCATTTTTTCATAAATCCTTCTTAGGGTGCTGACAACTAGTACTGGTCTGGTCTCAGCCTGCCCAACATATTGTTCCCATCTTTCTTGGCCTTAACGTATCTTACAGCAACATTAAGAGACTTCAGTAAGGATTCGGGTCCTTTTTATGCTAATACATCTTTCTTCATTTCTTCCAATAGGTCTCATGTAAACTTCCACAGGAAGGTACCTACTAACACTCCCAAAGAATAGCAATCAACAGGTTACAACCCAATTCGTCACCTAACAAAATGAACAGAAGCCCCAAACCAGATTGTGATCCAACAGAGCATTCTGTTACTTGTCAACATTTGACGTTTCAGAAAATCAACAAGGAGAAAAGGCATACATTCAAGCTACAAAAAGTTCACTCCTCCTCATAACACTTTAGCTATTTTTTTCTTGGTCCTTGAGATTAGTTTAGTCCTTATTTTACTCTAGATTCTGGATATAAACAGTTAATGCTAACAGAGAAATGACGCTCTCCACTCTTTCATAAGCTAAAAATAAGTTATACTGTAAAAGGCTTCATAAATAAATCCTGAAGACCCTCTTAGGCCCCCACTCAAGTACATTTTCTAGGACCTTAATAAGGGCATGATGCAGAAAAAATCTAGTCCATCAGCTTCTGCTGTGAATAACAACACTTGAGTACTCCACCTTCTACAATTTTTGAGCATGTTACAGGGGCTCATCCTCCCCAGTATGCCCTCCTCACATACCTCAGATGACTTACTAATGATCTGTGCACTCTGTTTCTCTGTTTGCATTTCATGCAATGTGTTAAACTAGAAAAGTAAGAAAAATTTTGATTTTTTCTTTTTTAAAAAAAGGGGTATTTCAAGTAGGCACTTCATGTAACAAGCCGCTTTTGCTTAGTGACAATTAGTCATCCTAGCTACATTTTTCCACTTATTATCATAACACTGGTGCCAAATCACTGACAAGGAATAGCACAAAAGGATAACTAAACACACAGACAGAAAAAGAAGAAAGGCGTATCTTGAAATCATACCAGATCTTACGTTGTTTCTTTTGACTTCACAGATTCAAGACAGATTTCAAAGCATAATTGTTCTAATAATTCTGCATTACTAAAACAAGCCAGTTTTAAAGTAACACATGGTATTGTGCACACTGATGCAAATAGCATTGTTCAGAAAATCTGCTCACAGTGCTACACCTCTTTAAAATAGACAGAAAAGGCACAAAGCCAACTACATACTGCATAAGGGTACGTTAGCAACACCAAACAGTAGTAGTTTTCCAGCTGTACGCTGTTCGTTCTTTGTCTTCCAGGCCTCAGTCCAAAAAACCCTTTCAATAGCAGCCTAACTTCATAGCTAGTCACACACTTAAAGTCAGCAAAAGCACTCAGCTATCTCAGAATGGAAATCATTAAATATTTTACTAGATCAAGGCAGGCCTAAATCAACAAATAATTATTGAAACACCTGTGTTTCAATCATCTATAACAAGTTACTTTCTGCAGTGTTGCTACCACAGGTTACATAGACCATCCCGGGAAAAGAGTTGCAGTTTTGGTTTAAAAGCACCTTTGAAGGTGTTCAAAATATGGTTTTGCAAGTTTTCTAACATTACATGTTTTCCAACATTTAATTTATCTCATCTGGGATATAAAATGACAGGGATCAGAATGCCACAATAATGCTTGCTTTTTCAAAGCACTGTGACATCCTTTCCTCTCAAACCCACAAGTCTACAGATCACCAGTTAGCAGTGTCTTCCTTCACAGGTTCCCATACTTCATAAAAATGGATCTCCAATAAGCAGGATGAGAGAAAAAAGGCACTGCAACAAGAGCAGTGAGACACTATCTTTAAATGCAAAGCCTGCACTGCAACCTATCGGCCCCAGAATTATACATTCAATGCATTGAGGCTTCTACATTTCTTCCAGGAATGAAGGGCAGTGCATTATTAATAGTCTAAGGCAAACGGAATGACATCACCAGCATTCTCCTGCAGATACCATTGACTTCTCAAATCACACTACTACCTCCTTATGCTTTTTTGGCTATCTTTTGTAAAATTTAATGTACATTTAGATGAAATATGTACGAGGGCATTACACAGCAAAATCTCAAGCAGGCTGTATTTCTGTGCAAGCATTAATCTTCTCTACAGGAAACCTTTTAGGTGTATACCTCCTTATCTTCTCACCCATAGTGAAATCTCACCAAAAAAGCAAAGAGTTTTGTTAGTTTTCTGGTTGATCCTATTTTTAGCAAATATATTTTCATCCTTTGTGGCAGAGAGCAAGTTATATGAAAAGAATATGTGAAGAAATGCACTTCTGAGAAACAAAGAATAATAAAAATCAAAGCCATAAAAAAGCCATTTGAAATAAAAGTCTAACAACATCTAGGAGAGACTGCAGCTTAACTTCATTTACTCTTCACTCCTAAGCTTTAGAGATATTTGAAATACACAGTTCTGACTGAGAAAAATTCAGAGTACCTAGTGATGTATACTCAAGACTCACTGAGACAGTAATATCATTTTTAGGTAATATAAAGCATCATCAAGGAAAGCCACACTGAAGAGTGAGTCACCCTCTTTTGCATGCCATCCTTAGCTGCCAATGCTAGCATTAGCTATACAAAGAAAGATGTAATATTAAAAAATTCATTGAAATTAGAGTTCCTTTGAACAAATGTGAATAGGCACAGGTCAGATTTACATGACACAGGGATGGAACAGTGACCAAAAAAACCCAAACAAAATTATTACTATCTTAGATATTTTTGCAAGTTAATGTGAACAAGATCAGTGAAGTGCATTTTTATTGTCTGTTAGCCAGACTATCAAATATGTACAAAATATCACTGATTCTGAAAAAAAGACCTGGCAGAAAAAATGTTATGCTATAGCTTAGCTTTGGAGGTTATTGTCCAGTGTGGTAAGGAGCAGAAGTTTACACAGATCAAAAGGGAAGCTGGAAAACTTCAGGGCATGGAAACCACAGATAGTTATTACACACAGAAACCACACTTATCTCAGTAAATCCATGAGCTGAAAATGGTTGAAGTCTCAGAAGGAAATGGAAGGCATTATCATGCATGCTTGCCCTGTTCTTTTTCTTCCTTCCTGTTGTTTATAGCTGCTGCTCAAGACAGGACATCTTTTGTCCGAGCTGGTAGAGCCTTTCTTATATTCCTAGGTAATGAAAAGTGGTGTAACAGAAAAGAGACTGGACAGAAATACGACAAAGAGCGTCATACCACTGCCTACAAAAGATACAATCCAGATGGAAGTCTCCAAAATTTCCCAAAATCTGTCACCAAACAACATTTGATTCAAAATTCTTTACTGTGAGGGTGGTGAGACACTGGAACAGGTTGCCCAGAGAAGCTGTGGATGCCCCCTCCCTGGCCATGTTTAAGGCCAGGCTGGATGAGGCTTCGAGGAACCTGGTCCAGAGGAAAGGTGTCCCTGCCTGTGGCAGGGGAGTTGGAACTAGATGATCTTTAAGGTCCCTTCCAATGCAAACCATTCTATGATTCTATGAAAATCGCTTTCAAATCTAATGAAAGTTGGTGGCAATCTGACAAAGCTCAACTGGCCTCAGCCTGTCGCCATCTGAAGAGACAGATAAGGTGGCCTTCTGTGGGCTGATACAATGGTTGAAAGGAATTGTGCACATAGCAAGGTCAATAATAAAGTACTCCCTAATCTTGTCTGCATTCTCTTCTGCCCTCTCGCCCATCCATTTGCTTGTTTCATTTGCATACTATGATTTGTTTGTTGCAGTATAAATTGTTCAGGGCAGAACTGTCACTGATGCCTGTAGAGGGCTTTACACAGCAGGGAGCATTCAGTGGAAGCCTCTGGCCTCTACCAAAACAGGAATGATAGAAACTAAGACAGGATAGCAGCTGAGGGTAACAGCATGTTGGCATTCTTAATTCTCTGAAAGAAGCATTAGACCTAAAGTGAGCAGCAGAAAGACTAGTAATGCAGAAGGCATTTTTACCTCTGACACATAGCTACAAGCCTCACATGTAAGTACAAAAGCAAGTACAAAAATTAACCAGGGAACATTGTTTTGTCTCTGATCAGGACATTCAAAGACAATTTACAGAAGAAACACTATGGTCTCTCTTTAAAGCACATCACAGGAAAACGGTGTTTTCAGTGTTTAAGGAAAAAAAAATCTTGCCACACATCTTGGTTTCTACCACAATATACTAAAAAGTCAAAATAACACACTCCTGAACTTAGCTATTTTGACAACACTGTTGATGCAACATCTCTACTTGTTCTGGTATTCTTAGAAAGTCAGAGATGTTGTTAATTTGCCTAAATTCTCATATACCAGTGCAGAAATTAAGGACTCATGTAATTTCATCCAGCTTTGTGAAGTAACATCAATTCACATTAGCTCTAAATTTGTCTTACAACTGAACACTGCTCTCTCACATAGCTCTCAGATTTCTGAACAGCTTTCCTTACAAATATTCATTTCAAAATAAATGTTTTTCATTTTCCTTCAAAATTTCATGAAGTTTCTGGGCCTTATTATTCTTCAAATCCCATCTGTGCCATATGACTTACATGTTATCAAATAGAAGTAGATTCCAACAGCTTTATATTAATGTAACACCACAAAATGTTCTTGGAATTGGTGTTACTGACCCTATTCTCTAGGTAAAATCAAACAAGAGTTGCATAGCAGAGGGGAATTAAGCTCTCAGTCTCGGTTCAACAAAAACCAAATCATCTTCCCCCCTTTCTAAACTCTGAGATTTCTGTACAAGTAATCTTTTGAAGAAGATCCCTCAGAAAACCATTTTCAAATCCTCTGGCATACAAGGTCTGAAAATAACACGGCTAAAGAGAACTTGTCTGGTTTGTCTCCCAAACAGAATGTGCTATTTTTTTTTCTTCACTCCTACTCTAGTTTCATACAAAGCTTTTTCTTTCCAGTGGCATAAGTTAGTATATCTCCTTCTGTCATACACGGCATTTTTAGCATACTTTTAAATAATAAAGTGAACAGAAAGGGGAATATTATATGGCCTGTCAGTTATCAGCAGGTTTTAAACCCTCTCTATTCCTATTTCTGAAGATACATACACCTCTCTAAAATAAGTGCAAGTAACCACAGAGAAGTAAAAAATTTGATCCTCTTCAGATCTCAAGTCTTTACCCTCTGCTATACAGTCCTTCTGTGATACTTTAAAAAAAAGAAACCACTTTTATTCGAAAAATAAAAGAAGATATTGTTTGTCTTCGGAAAGCAATTACACAGCAAGATGCAGCCGCCACACGGTCAAACTAAGCAACACTAGTTTATGAACAACTAACTGGCCAATAAAACAGGAACACTTGGTTGCCACATGAACAGAATGACAAAGATAAAGCTTTCAAAGCACTCTTACTAAAGCTCTAGAACACCTCATGCTATCAGAGGGAAAACGACAGCAAGGAGAAGCTTAAAAACAAAAAAAGATGAGTGGATTACAGTTAACACTGACAACTCGAAGGCTATCAATATTTCCAAAATAAAATGTTATCTTCTCACTTGATTTAGCGATACCCATGACCAAAAGTAGTAAATAAATAAAACAAACTCTGCACTAAGCTTTCATTCCTCCTCCCTCACCCTCCCTTTTTACAAATGCAGAGCTCTGGCTCCCTCCCCAAGCTTGCCAAAGTGGCAACTGAAATTGATTTCTGAAGCCTCAGGCAAAACACTCGCATGGATTTGTTTCCTTATGGTGGCAGAAACTTCGAATGGATGCCCTAAGTGAGCACAGGCTGCCAGACCAGTGAACAGCTATGGAATTTGCACCTCTGTTTCACCGAGCAGTCTGGGGAGGCTTAGCTGACAATACAGCTTGTCTTGTCTGCCAGGGGGGTGGGAACAATAGACACCATCTGTCCTCTGTCTCATTCAGAAGTGCAAGCATCTGAGATTAAGGATCCAGTCAGAGCACCAGAAAACCACGGCAGCGGGGAGCTGAATCCATACTGATTAGCATAGTATAGCGGTCCACCTCATTTAGGTACTTACTATGGGCCTGAGCTGAGAGAGAGTTTCTGTTTCAGACCAGTGATTTCTGCTGTCCTCACGCCACGCAGTAGGTGCTGCACTAATGAGGTATAATTAAAACTCTAATGCACTGCTTGTCAAATGCCGTATAGCTGGTCTGTCACCAGTCACAAGAATCCAGTGATCTGATCAGACGTCATAGTCTTGACAAAAATATAGACAGAGAAACAAAAAAGAACTCTTGGCATTTATACATCACTTAAGTAACAAAGCACTTTTATATACAGGAAATGTACCCATTTTATGGAGTTGCAAATTTACAAACAGAATCCCTTTGCCTGATGGGTGGATAAATTGAGAAAAGAGTGCATTTTACATAGGCCTTATGATAACACAGAAGTCAAGAATGAATCCAGAGCATAACAAAGCCACACAAAAATTTAAAGATCACACTAATGGCACTTACTTGTTACAGTTGCTGTCAAGCTCCTCAGCTTAAAATCTGATAATAAGAAATTTTTATAAAACTCAGGAAGGAAAAAGTTTATGTCTGTTGCCTACACCACATTCTTAAGCAATGTCATTCAACATATTTTGTAATTCGAAAATATTAGAAGACAGTAACTTTCCTTAGCTTCCCCTTTCATCATCAAGATCTTCTACTGTAGCCCAGATGTTTGTATTGTAGCTTCTCCAAAGCAAAAAAATGCATATGGCCAAAGTATTCGGTCTTTGGACATGGATCTAACCATATGTCAGCTACCAATGTTTCTGTCTCCAGCTGACTGCTGCTAAGGAATGACACATCAGATCTTACAATAAGAACCCTAAAGATATTTTCAAACACAGGGCTACCTCTGCAGGTTTATTTGAATCCCCACAGCAAGTTTTATATTTTATCCGCATGTGGGCATTCAGTACCCTAACTAGAGATGAAGCAATGCAGTAATCAGGCCATAATTTATCCAACCAAAGGAAAGTAAATTGCTTTCATTTTTTGTAATGGAAGGAGAGGGGTAATAGATGAGGAAAGAAGTGAATACTGACCCTGCCAGAACTTTTTTTTCCATAGCAATGAAAAAAACATTCTTTCAGAAAAATATGGGGTTGAGCCAGCAAATTTAGCATTTGCATAATAAAGTCCCAGTAGGTTACACACTACAGAGTAAATTACTGTAAGGAAATAGTCCAAATACAGGATAATTTTGCTGGAATACTCTCTACAGAACAACTCAAGAGTGAAGAAACATAAAAGTTGTCATTATTCACAGAAATTATGTACATATATCCATAGATGAAAATAAATGTGAGGAAATACATGACAAAAAATTACATTATATAGAAAAATATGTCTATATGAATATTATATTAATAGTATATGCATATTATAACATACGTGTAATATATTTATTATAAATATATGTACATATTTATATATGTTATATATATTAAATATATATAAAATGTGTATGTAACACAAAGAAAAGTGATGCAAAATTGCAGTGCAACAAGCAGTCATTTTCCAGGCAAAAGCCCAGCAGGTAAAAGACATTAAGCCTCAAGAAAAGCTCCAGTACATTTTTTCACACCATCACATGAGATTAGCAGTGTAAACAGCTGCAAATAGAGAAAAGGTCGAATGTGGAAATAAATATTCTCAGTCAAAACAATAAGGAGAGACTATTAGGCTTATGGAATACAGCTGCAGCTCTGTATATGAATTCAGACATGCTGCTGTCAGTGTCCAGTGGCACTGAAAACAAGGATTGACTTGTTTTCCTCAGCACTGTCAAAGACTGGCTGTATTTTACCTACCATCACTGTGAATGTTTGGGAAGTATGCTTACAGCACCTCTTTTAGTAACTCAAAATGTGAGAAAGACAGCTTTTTTTTTTTCATCCAAGGCAAAAGGATGACAGAATAATTCATGAGAAAATTTAATAAATATCATGTACAATAAAAAAAAACACATATCCCTCCTGTTAAGACTGCAATATGAATTTCCAAATATTTTGCTAATATCGATACCAAAAACATCATCAGCATCATCCTCAAACTACAGGTTCAGTTACCACATGGTTAACTTATTCTAGATGCAAGATGGAGTTTTCTGTTCCATTTTCTTCCTGAGACGTATCTTGCCACTGCCTGGCACTGCCAGTTTAACTCTTATGAGAATCTCATTCAACTCCACAGATCTGTTAATGATGACTGAGAAAATCTTTTATGTATGTAAATGTCAAGGATCAGTTTAAACACAGCTACAAATTTATACCATCATACCTGGAAAGATTCTCATCTCTGAAACTGTGAAAGGAAAAATAACCCCTTCACCCCTCCTGCCCCCCCAAATCCAACAAACCCAACTTGATTTGGGTTTGTTTCCAATTAATCCTTCCTTTCCTCGGAAACTGAAAAACCACCAGTCATTACCTAATAGGGAGTTTATTACTAGTCTTCAAAGACAGACTATGGAAGCTTTGGGAGTTCTCCAATTTTCAGAAATTTTTATGATGATTTATGATTACCAAGTATAAAGTCAAACAGTAAATGAGTGAAAAAGTAGGTTAATTTTCTTCTTACTAATTGCTTATCAAGTGTTTTGTCCAAAAATAAATGCTACTGGATATGGACTAAAATTTTTAGAGAAGCTGAATAGGTCAATTACATTTTTTATTTTGTACTGAAATTTTCATGTTCATGAACTGAAAAAAAGTTAAATAGTAACATTTGGCAGGAAAACATCCCCTTTTTTCCACAAAGTTCCTTTTTTTTTGCTGTAACTTCAATTTTCACTTTGTAATATTTCCAAATAAATACAGTAAGAAAGAATGTAACATTCTAACTACTATTCATTTGTAAAAGTCGAAAACTAAAAAATGGCCTGACAATTTTAAAATACTTTCTTGTTAAAAAAATTACACATGCCATTCAAAGTCTATAGAATGGAAAAAAAATGCAAACCATTGAGGTTTTGTTCATAAAACTACTTGTTTTCTTTTCTTTTCTTAATATCTTTCCTAAGCATGGAACTCGAATCGTTTGTATAACAAGTGCCACTGGTTTTCACTCCCACTGAGGTATCTGTATAATCGAGTCAATTCCTCTTTTCTAATAACCAGCGTCAGGTATTTCACTCCCTGTGCAGCTGAATTTGGGTAATTCCATGTCAGCTTAGCTCTATCCACATAAAGCTTCTGAAAGGAGAGCAACAACTAAGTTGCTCTAGCAGCCAACAATGCTCCTCGAGCCTCCTCTCCCCATCCTAAGCTGTTATACTTCGAAATGATTACACACACGAGTACAACTGAGCCTCCTCTCCTTCTCTGCCAGGTAACATTGCCACAGGGAAACGACTGTAAAGCAGGGCAGAACCAAGCTGCGAAAAGCAGACTGAACAACCCCAGACACAGTCCAGCAGGACACACATTTCAGACTGCAGCAAAACACACGAGCAGTCAGTGCTCACTGTTCTGGATCAGTCTGTAAAGCTTAGCCAGGAATTGGGTTAGAGTTACATAAACCCTAATTCAAAAAGGATTTCAGCTTCAGCGTCTGGTTCAGCTAACACAATTACAGAAGAAGCTTTGTCAATATACTGAAAAGATTTATTCTTTGCAAATGTTCCTGTTGCGTTTCGAGTCAGAGGGAATTAGGACACAGACAAACGATGCTCACTGCGAAGTGAACCCTACAAAAATTACAATGGGGAAAAGAGAAAAACCCATGTTTTTTCCCCAAGAGCTGTCAGTATTTACTCTGTTGACTGAAATGCAGGGGTTATTAAATATAACTGAAACGTTTTTAGTTAAAGCTGCTATGAAAGCCTAGAGCAACTAGCCATTTACCTTAAATCATAAAAGCGTTTTAAGCAAACTAACTGATTGATTGAAAAAGCGCAAAGAACAGAAAAAGCTACGGCATTCTCAGCTTTCATTGGTTTGAATGCCTCAGGAGGTGTGCATTAATGTTTATAAATATGTAAAGGGCAAATGTCATGAGGATGGAGCCAGGCTCTTCTCAGTGACATCCACTGACAGGACAAGAGGCAATGGGTGCAAGCTGGAACACAGGAGGTTCCACATAAACATGAGGAAAAACTTCTTTACAGTGAGGGTGACCGAACACTGGAACAGGCTGCCCAGAGAGGTTGTGGAGTCTCCTTCTCTGGAGACATTCAAAACCCGCCTGGACGCGTTCCTGTGTGACATGATCTAGGTAATCCTGCTCCGGCAGGGGGATTGGACTAGATGATCTTTCGAGGTCCCTTCCAATCCCTAACATTCTGTGATTCTGTGAACTAAGCAAAAGGCATCAAAGAAAAAGCTACGGACTCTCTTTCACAATATGATCTGCTAGCCAGCACACCTTCTCTAACACACATATATATACTGCCCCACAGGATTTACAAACAGCACACTGTCCCACAGAAAACCTGCCTGATCAGCACTGAGTGAAGAAAGGACAGATTCCAACTTCAGCACATGCTACTGGACTTTACAAGCCAAACCTAAATGTGTCTCCTAAATTCTCCATCTTTCATTTGTTCAAGGCACTGTCTATTCCACAGCAAGAACAAGCTGGACTCTGCCTGCCTCAGGTTACACAGACAAGAAAACAGGCAAGAGCTTTGTTTAAAAGTTTCAGAATTAGTTAAGATATAATATCAAGCC
Source organism: Nyctibius grandis (assembly GCF_013368605.1). NCBI lineage: Eukaryota > Metazoa > Chordata > Aves > Nyctibiiformes > Nyctibiidae > Nyctibius > Nyctibius grandis. The sequence goes on along the minus strand of NC_090661.1, from coordinate 11,055,039 downwards.
AAATAACTTTGATATTTAATATATGATAAATTAAAATCCATAAATGCTATTCTCTCTCACACATATTGTTTAAAAGCTATTTTGACTAGGGGAGGAGTAGCTGTACTGTTCTATGGAAACATACAATTGATTCATACATGCAAGGACTGGTTGATGCAAGAGACTTCTGGAGCACAATTTTGCAAGTAGGTTCTGTGAAAAAAAAATTTATACCTGAAAAATCATGTATATCAATCCCAATTATAAGGGCTGAATCAGAATTCATCTGTCTCCAGCCTTTGGCATATTTGAAATACACAGCATTGCTATTTCTAGTCATACTTCCAAGTGCTACTGATGGTCTACACATATTTCTACATCTATGGAAGACACAGGTATTATTAACTAACACAGAGAGCTAGTTAGAACAGAGAAATTGCTTCACAGCAGTTTGCCTTTAAGTTTCACATCTGCTATATTTAAATAATTGTCATGCATGCAAAACTGCCTGGTATGCCTCTCATTTGGGGCCTAGAAGGTACTGCAGGAACACACTCACTCTTACAAACTCTGTTAGCACATTCATGGTGGGTCTCTTGAGTACTCTTCCTCAGAACGTAAAAGAAAAGACACTTTCCAATTTTCCCATACGATACTTTCATATTCATGAAAATTGATTAACATTCTTGCTCTCCAGTACCGGTCACAGGACAGCTCTTGATGACCACAAAGAGATCCACCAGTAGCATGCAGTAAAATCTATCTCCTGTTAGTCATTACATTTCTACATCATTACTATTCTTTTCCAACCAGAACCATATTTAATAGACTTCCAATCAGTCAGAAGACTTGGGGGGTCTGAAGGACGAAGTCAAAACACACATGTCAGAGAAGAGCCAACAGCTAACCACAGTAAAGGCACACCAGTGAGTCTCATTAGGATATCATAAGAATTTAGCATTCTCTCATGAAAACAAGTAAAAATTTTACATGTGGGGAGTTCAGGCAGAAAGATCAAGGACCTTAAAAGTCTGTGGCAGAACACAGAACTGATGCAAACCTGAATACAGACTTCCTGTCAACACTTGAACCACTTCGGGTTTCTGGTTTTGGATCTTTAAAATTCTTCAGAGAAAAGGAAAAAAAAAAAAGTGGAATTGCCTGGATACCTCTGAGAAAAGTAGAATGACATGTAAGGCAGCTGTGGGAGTATTAGCAGATCCTGAGAGTAAAGATAAAACAAGAAAAAGTACACATTACTTTGAGCCTTAGAAAAGTCTGGATTTAATTTGAAAGAAGGCTGAGGGCTCCTGGTCGCTGTAATGGAATGCTATGCTAACTGAACTACAAAGCCATGAAACTTGGTTCCTGTTCACACCAAATCACACTAAACATGCATTTCACCATTGGATGAAGTTCAGCTGCTTAATCTACAAAGCAATGCCATTTTTTGGCATTATGTACATACTGCCAAGAACATCGTCTACTTCATTTTAACACACTTTCACCAACTTGAAAGCTAGCAGGAGAGTACCAACTTGAAAAAACAATGTACTCAAAACGTCATGAGTAAAATTATCTTCTGAGAAGAACAAAGCTCTGACGTCATTTTTAGTTTAAATATGCTTGTATTTGTTTCCAATCCAGTTATTTCTCCATAGTGTGACTTCCCACACCCTGTGGTTTCAGCCACATAGACGTATTCCAGGTATAAGATGCAGCCAATTAGTAGCAAACTACGCCAACACTAAAAAGGAAAACAAAGGAGATCCGTCGATAGTAAATAACCGTGAGAGAAGAGTTGGTAATAAAAAAAAATAATCTTCAGCTTAAAAAGATAAGAAAGTAAACTCTTCTTTCAGAAATTAGAAAATACGTTTCCCAGAACCCCACAACGTGAATGTAAGCAGTAGGGTACCAGGATTCCTGTGGAAGAAGCCTTACAAATAAGTGTGAGCTGATCATTGAACTACAGATGGAATCTCAATTCAAGCAGCCATCAAACTGGAACATGTTAGCCATTTACTAGGCTAACAGTTGATCTCCAGAAGCCAAGTTTTCCCTTGATATACTGCAGCCTTTAAGACCAAGCTATTTGAATTTGCTCTCAGAAGTTTTAGCCTGAGGGCTTACTGGTGTCACAGCTATTTTAAAATAGGGATCAGCACTGTACAGAGATAGCACCACTGCAGCATAAACACCTGCCAGCTGAACTGACAGCTCTTCAAAGATGTCTCTGGACACCAATCCCAAAAGAGCTAATAGCAGCTGGGTTAAGCTGGAGGTGCACAAATGGGCCACATGAAGAGCCTGATGTATACAGACAGCTACCTCTCTCAGCCTAAAGTTTCACTATCAGCAAGGTTCAGAAAAGCATGTTATAGACCATCAAATTCCTGCACTTTGCAAAAAACTTTTCATATAAAGTAATTACTCAGTAAGGATCTACAAATCATGTCCTAAATTTATTTAATGCACACATCGAGATTTGTCAGTCATATCAGTATACAAACACCCGTCAGCATACATGTAACACGTTATTGCTACAATAAGCAGCTTCAACAACCACCATGATTTCCCTAAGCTAAACAGAGACACAAATGTAACATGGCGTGATTTGATTGATACCAGTGGTGTGACATTACAGCTGAGCTGAGCAATGACAAACATGCATTTTATGTGTTGATCTCAAAATATACCAGCCTATGAATCTACAGAGAAGTGCAAAACCAAGATTAATAGTATCTTCTAGTTATACTGAGTAACTTGCTGCAAAATGGTTGCACTCCCACTTAGTGAATCCAACTGTTCTGAACTTTCCCTTAGGATTTTTAGTTAAATAAATAGTAACATCAAGTTAAAAAAATAAGCTTTATCAATTCGAACGAAATCAGCATGTCCTCCATATAACCATAACAGGGAAATGATACGATTAGTGTAGCGTTCCCTGCCTTCTCATGCTCTTTGTTCATCAGTTACACATGTAAAATGAGGCCACCCTTCCTCACTCAACCGTTCTCTGAGAGACCACTATCTACTCGAAAATTTATGCACGTCTTTAAGTTTTGCAACAGTAGAAGGGTTAGAGTGCAGTAGAGAAGCCAACTGCAAGACACTTTAGGGCAAAATTCATATATTTCAGTTACTACTACCAAATTAAGCTGAATGTACAAAGAAACATTTTTTTTAAGACAAATAAATAACATTTTGCGTGACTTTTAAAACAAATGGAGCCTTTAAATTACATACTGCCTTCACTGTTTCTTTAGTATTCCCCAGTGCTGATAAAATGAGATGTAAATCCAGTCAGAGCAGTGATACTGGGGCTGGGATACTGTAAAGAAGTGTAAGACAGGAAACAAAGGACTGGGTAGTATGGTAACAAGCAAGAAACAATGCAGGATAGATACAGAACTTCTCAGGAAAGATGTTTAAAAAACAAAGTAGTTTTCTTGGATTCCTCCATGACAGACATTTAAACACAGAAAACTGGATGTTAATAACAATATAATTTGGCAGTAAAAATTAATAAAAAGAGAAGTTGAGTGGCATGAAACTGAAGACCCACCAGGCAAGCTACAGAAATTTCTCATCTTCCAACAGGAACCCTAACCAATAGGGTCACAAACAAGAAGCTACTCAGAGCACCACTGTTTTGTTACTCTGCTTATGTAGCCAGATGCAGTCTTGTTGCTCACTTTTATTTAAGCTGGGAACATATCAAAGCATTCCAAACCATTGGCAAAGTCCAGAGTCTTATTTGCTATTGCTGCCCACCCGTAATGATTGCTGTAGCAAATGACCTGGAACACTGTGAAAAATGAGACTAACCAGGGCTGCTACTAACACCTTATGTAACCAAAGCAGAACCTGACTACTTAGACTCATTCTGTTATTCTGAGGTCCCCACCACAGATGAAGTAGCTGCACATCCACTCCTTAACGAAAATAAATGCTGAAACACATTCACTTCTAAGATCTAGTTCAGCACTCACTGAAATACACAGAAGTAATTTTCTCATTCTTTCAGTACGCTTTGAATTATACCAATGGATGTGCTATAACAAGACAACCACTAGAACTGAACTCACTACTAGTAATACAAGGAACACATTTCTTTTTAGATAGGCCTTCCATGGAAGAAAAACTGGAGATCCATAATCACGTTACCAGTCTTACTCCAGAGTCCTAAAACAGCACTTTCAAAAGGGTCCCAGATCATCAAACCTACCTAATCATTCAGCCACCCCATGTTGACTAAACCAAAGCAGAATAACCTCTCTCTGCTTTTTCAGGCACAACACAGCAATGATTAGAGCTTAAGTGATTTTCCCACTAGAGACAGACACAGATTGCAAGAAAAGCCTAAGTGACTGTAGCTAATAACCTTACCTCTTCCCACACTGACTGACAGCAGAAAAGCATACATAGAGCATGCTGCATGTATCATAATCCTCCAACAAGTCTCTTCTATTCATCAAACTCTGTGCTTACGTACATTTTGTTGCGTGACCTCTGTGAAAACTACTGATCAACTATTTAAAGCAGAAGTGGTTTAATATACTGTTCTATTAATATTGCTATTGCTATCACCATCTGAAGTGGAGTTTTTCTTGGCTATTAACTATTTGAGTTCTCCACAAATGCTGTAACTGTGCTGTTTCTTAAAATTTTCTTCCTTTAGCCTTCATCGAGTTTCTACTTCCAATATTATTTTCTTTTATATAGCATTTGTCTAGTTTCAAGTGCATATATTGTATTTATAATACTGTATATTTTCTTTCAGTTCCTCAAAAGCCCCCCTATCTTAATGACTGAAATTCAATGTAAGTGAAAAACTTTAAAAGGAAATTTGAGCAGAGTACAGTGATCATGCAGAAAAAAAGCCTACACATAGAGACTATTCAGCAGTTCCAAACCGCAGTTCTCTTTTTAAAGTCCAAATGCGTTCATTTGTAAGAAGTAGAAATCTCGATGATTTAGCAGGCACTATTCTAAGTTGCAATGCCCTGCTAAGAAGGTACATCTCTACAGAGCTGGCTGAACAAATGAAGAGCCTTAAATGAATTCCAGTTACATAAAATGGACCACGTGGTCTTCTCAATCTTATTTTTCATTTGCCCTCAAGATGTGTGTCTAATACCTCAGTAAATTCAGAGACAGGCCTGAAAAAATGGTACAGTACACATTTGTGACAAATAACACTGAATTAACACTTTCTTTAGCCATCTGAATCTGTGAAATTGACTCCTAGTTGAATACAAACTAAGTAAGACTTCCTAGCACCAGCAAACTCTGATACATCTTGCAACTAATGAACACCAGATAAACATACCATCTTTCATCCCAGCCATCACTGTGTTAAAATTTTGCTCCAGGTCTCTGTATTACTGGCTACAGAAGAGTTTTTCATAAAACCTTTCCGTATCTCTCACAGGTGAAACCTGCAGTTTGTTAGTATGACCTACCAGAAGAAACCAAACCCCAAATTCCACAATCTTGCAAGTTAAATTTCTCCCAAACATTCAGCAGCTTTCTCAACTAAGCTGCATCTTTCTCCCTTCCATACAACAGGGTTGGTACCATAGGTATACATGGTTCACAGTGTAACTCTTTATGCTGTAAACACTGTTTATACTTACAAAGTAACTAAAGACCGTGGCACTATATAATGCATTTGGTAAAACTACAAATACTAGTATCTCTGCCACACAGGAAATGCTTGATTTATGAGATTTGTTTTCACCCCAGATTGACAGTTGAATTGTAAGGCTGAAACAGTATTTTTCACTGAATAGAAAATTCAAATACATTTTAATGAAGAACCACTAAAATGTTTGGCACTGCAGCTGTCAGCAGCTACTCCCACGATGCAAAGCAGTATTTAGCCCAAGGAAAAACTGGCACTGCAGTGCAAAAGTTTGTCTAGTCCTAATTCTTTAACTGCTCTTATTTAAACAAAGATTATTCTAGACAAATTAAGGGAACTTTTAAAACAAAGTATTGTTTCATATAAAAAATACGGAGTATTTATACGTGCAGTAAGAGTGATATGCTACACTTCCTGTTCACTGTAGATTTTGTACAAATCACCACCCCAGTTCTGTCCCCTAAGACCAGGAGGATGCCTGCTCTATTTTAGACCATCTTTTGCTGAGATTCAGAGTTTACTTTTGGTACAGTAAGATTTGAAGCCAGACTGCAGCTGAGAAAAATCTCCCACTGAGAGCTGGATTAGTCTGAAAGGTTTGAATCATGCCTGTCCGAAGCCCTAAGCAGGAAGCACAGCCTTCATGCTCTCTCCTCAAGAGCTGCATCGGGGAGAGACTGTCACATCACAGACTCATTTTCCCACCAGGCTGGGCCACTTCCAGAAGGGTCCCACCTGCTGCCATCAAAGAGCTGTGTGGAAGGAGCCAGTCCCCATTCCTCCATCCTTACCTCCTACCTAGCAATGCTAGTCAACCCAAAGTGCAGCCCTCATTCATATACCTGTCACTCTGGGCATCGTAATATTTTTCAAAAAATAATATTAAAATATGTGTATGCCTATATGCATAATATGTTTTGAATTTTTAGCACCACACAGTAAAAATTAGAACAATTCTACGGGCTAATGTTTTACAACATAGACAACTTAGTTTTTTTAATTTTCCCCTTCAATTTCCTCTGTGGTTCCCAGCTGAAACAAAACTATTTCCTAAGCATTTAAGAGAATTTCACTCTATTGGCTTTAGAGTAGGGTTATGTGAAAATACTAATTTTACGTGGTCATGACAAGTAGTAATAGGATTTGTATGGAGATTGAGATGAAGCTAAATGTACAGCAATAAATTCAGAAGTAGAGATTTAAATTTAGGAAACTCCAAACAGAAGCTCCATTGTACAACTCTCTTTTTCCCTCCCATGAACTCTTCAGAGATGCCAGAAAGGACAGTTTAATGTCAGCATTAATTTACATGCAAGTGAAAATGAACATATGCTCCTGAATTCAATGTATGCACGTGAGAGGAAGGGATCCTCAACTCAAAATGGTACAAATGGACAGACATTATTCAAAACCCAATCTACCAATACAGTATATTTATACTTGTTATTCGGGTGTTGCTGGGATAAAAATCTCAGCGGCTTATCATCCCTGAATATCTCTATGCACCGACAGTTAGCTAGCAGGATTTGAAGGATGAAGGACGAAAGAAGGAGAAAAAGTGCAGAAGACATTAATCTACAGAAAATCCCACGAGACAGGGTCAGTACATCGGTCATTGTCTGTCTGAGGTGAGAAATTCAATAAATTCAGAGGACAGCAAATCTCCTGATGAATCTTTGCAACATCTTTCATTTCAATAAACACTTTTATGGCTGACACGAGGTAAAACCCTTTGTGATAAGCAGCTCTTGGAAAGTCCCAGACAACTGCAGTTGCCAGCCTCAAAATAACCGGAGATAGTTTGTTGCCCTGAAATGTCTACAAAAATTTGGTGATTCCCCAAGATTTTCATAGGAAAGCCCCAACTATGCAGAATTAATTTCTTAAAACAAATTGTTTATTTGTATCATGATACTCTCCGGAGTCCCCATCACATTCAGGGACAATTTTACTCTGTCACGTATGGCTACATAGGTGAAGGGTAGCTATTCCTCCTTAATGTTATATGCAAAGAGTGTAACCTGTTTCTAGACTACAAACCTTTTACTACCACTTTCTTCCACACGTTTCTTTAGCCCCATCAAACCAAGAAATTCAACAAATGTTCCTTATCAGAAGTAGAATTTAAACAACATAGTTCATTCCTAATCATCATGATTCCTAAAACAGTATCTGGCTGTATCTTCTGGGAACAGGCAGCCAATCAAAAAAAAAAAAAAAAAAAAAAAAAATCTGGTGTCCTGAAGTACAGACACCCAGTTAGTGCACAGACATACTTTTCTCCCCCTCCTATTTCAAACTACTGGGGCAGGAAGCCTCAATTAGGAAACAAATAAAAGGGACAGAATTTAATAATCTTACATAATCAACAAAACTTTTGAAACTAAATGAAGCCATGATGTCACATATGTCCCTGAAAAAAAGGCTATTTCTTCTCTAGGGGACTGGTTACCCATTCCTTGGATGGCCTTAATTTCACACCAGCAAACATAATCACATACTTTTTTTCCATCGATGCATCTAATGCTGTTAAGAGTTTGGAACACCATGAACTGAACTAATTCTGTACTGAAGAAGTCCTGTAGAAAAAAAGATGTCAAAGGCTGCATGCTCACAAAACTTTTAGATTAAAATTTTCATGGCAACCTGTGGACAATCACCTGTGCTGTGGCCACATATAAAAAGCTCATAGAAGAGTCTTAACATTAATTTGAATTAAGTCATTCTGTGACGACCATAAATTAAATATTCTTCTTAAATATTAAATGAATCCTATGACCAGAAAAAAACTCCTTTATGAGTTAACATACCATATTTTGTTTCCCCCATAATTTAATCACCCTAATTAGTATCTTACATACAACAAGCAGCAGCTGTTTAACTGTTAGTATACAAGCACAGTTAAGTGGATGGAGCCAACCAGCTTTAATCTGCCCAGTGCCTCAAATTACATGTCCAAGTAAGTTGAAGGTGTACAATGTGCAAGAATCTTGCTTCTCTCTCTCTGCTTTCTTTTTTTTTACCTTGAATCTTCTCATTTTATGTGGAGCCATTCTAGCATTAAATAAATATACTGAATAAAATTAATCTGACACAGAAAAACTTTAAAAGGGATCTTCAGGGAAATTAAAAAAAAAATTCAAGATAAATATTTAATAAAAAGGCACTGAGGTGAGACATGCATGACCTTCAGGCTCTCTCCTGTCACAAACACATCAAAAACTGTAATCTGACATTGCCAAGGCCGGTAATAAGTTATGCAACCGGCTGGCAACTGTGCATAATATTATGCCATTCTAAAGCACAGGCCTATTTATATTCATCTTTTCATTACCCAGTCCAGCTCATCATATTCTTTTATTTGCAGTTTAAAAAAAAAAAACAAAACACCCATATATCTACGGAATTTCATTAAATCCAGGCTTTCTAAATTGCAGGCTAGCACTGTAACTACTGGAACCACCCTTCTTGGATTGCATTGATTTTAAAGGAGTATTTCAAACCCAACACAGAGAAGCCCGAACTAGCTGTGAACAGGCTGCTCTGCTGGTATGGCACAGGGCAAGGCTGGATCTCCAGTGGCAGGGATGGCCCCCACAAGGAAAGCAGCCTGCCGAGGAGCAGGTCTGGTCCGTCTGGGCATGCAGCAGCACACCACGGCCACTCTCCGTTGGTATCACAGCTGCACAACCAGCCCAAGTATCCCAACCCAACTGCACTGCATGCTGTGGGAAAACCTAAATTCTCTGGGAGCAGGTACTTATAGTGTGATTTCTGAACGCCTAGAAACAATGAGGCCTGACCCAGTTAAGGCTTCAATTTACCGCCACTGAGATGACTGTAATATAAAACCCTGATAATTAAAAAGGCAGAGTGATTTACATCCAGCATAATGTATTCTTAACTATGTAGACTAAAATTTATTTTTCACTTGATCTCAAGAGAGTTGGAGACTATTTAAAGAATTTTAAAATATGTTAATTACAGCCTATCAGCTGCTTCTAGTTCATCTTTGTTTTGTGGAGCTTTATCCTCCTCAGGAAGAATATGCACATTCAAACGCTAACATATGGTGTTAGCCTGAAGAACAGCTGCCCTTTTGGATCTCCAGTGCATAAGAGATGACACACAAACTACTAAAACAACCTTAAGAGAGGTTCAGGTTCTGTGAAACAGCTCATACTTCAATATTTTTGTCCCATTTTGGACTTAAGATAAAGCCTTTAAAAATAAAAAAAAAATCCATAATCTTTACATGACAAATTCCTTCTAAATGGCAGCATTTAAATGCTTCCTTCTTCCTTCCATTTTTATCATTTTTCCTGCTTTCATTTTTTAATGGAATTAATAAATCATTTAGTGTATTTGAAAGGCACCAGATCAGTAGCCCTAGAGATGTGAGTCTAATTGTTTTCAGAGTGTGTGACTACCTTTTTCCATTATATAAACAGAGGATGGCAACCACCCAAATTGCACCAAGGGTACCCATAACAGCCAAAATCCGCTTCCCGCTGAAGTCAAGGGTCCTGATCCATTGCGCTTTGCATTTTCACTTTTCCCACACTACCAGACATCGTAACTTCATACAGCCACCCTTCACCAGCAGAAACGATCACCTTGGTAAGGGAAGTGACTTTCAGCTCTAAGCTACACACCAGAAGCCCACCTTGTGGTAGCACAGCGGGACACACTGCCTCTGTCCCTGCCACACCACAGAATCACAGAATGTTAGGGATTGGAACGGACCTCGAAAGATCATCTAGTCCAATCCCCCTGCCGGAGCAGGATTACCTAGATCATGTCACACAGGAACACGTCCAGGCGGGTTTTGAATGTCTCCAGAGAAGGAGACTCCACAACCTCTCTGGGCAGCCTGTTCCAGGGTTCAGTTACCCTCACTGTGAAGAAGTTTTTCCTCATATTTATGTGGAACCTCCTGTGTTCCAGCTTGCACCCGTTGTCCCTTGTCCTGTCAATGGATGTCACTGAGAAGAGCCTGGCTCCATCCTTGTGACACTTGCCTTTTACATATTTATAAACATTAACGAGGTCACCCCTCAGTCTCCTCTTCTCTAAGCTAAAGAGACCCAGCTCCCTCAGCCTCTCCTCATAACGGAGATGTTCCACTTCCTCAATCATCTTCGTGGCTCTGCGCTGGACTCTCTCTAGCAGTTCCCTGTCCTTCTTGAACTGAGGGGCCCAGAACTGGACACAATATTCCAGATGCGGCCTCACCAGGGCAGAGTAAAGGGGGAGGAGAACCTCTCTTGACCTACTAACCCCACCCCTTCTAATACACCCCAGGATGCCATTGGCCTTCTTGGCCACAAGGGCACATTGCTGGCTCATGGTCATCCTGCTGTCCACTAGGACCCCCAGGTCCCTTTCCCCTACGCTGCTCTCCAACAGCTCTGTCCCCAACTTGTACTCATACATGGGGTTGTTCTTGCCCAGATGCAGGACTTTACACTTGCCCTTGTTATATTTCATTAAATTTCTCCCCGCCCAACTCTCCAGCCTGTCCAGGTCTCTCTGAATGGCTGCGCAGCCTTCCGTTGTGTCAGCCACTCCTCCCAGTTTGGTGTCATCAGCGAACTTGCTGACAGTGCACTCTATTCCCTCATCCAAGTCATTAATGAATATATTGAATAGTACTGGTCCCAGTACCGACCCTTGAGGGACTCTGCTAGACACAGGCCTCCAACTGGACTCAGTCCCATTGACCACCACTCTCTGGCTTCTTTCCTTCAGCCAGTTCACAATCCACCTCACTACCCGATCATCCAGACCACACTTCCTCAGTTTAGCTGCGAGGATGCTGTGGGAGACTGTGCCAAACGCTTTACTGAAATAGAGATAGACCACATCCACAGCTTTACCCCCTTAAGCCCAGCTAAACCACAGACAAAAGACTTCCTATTCCTAGTAACTTCCAAAATAAAGACCAAAACACAACAAATTCCTCCTGTTCATGACTAGTTCTTTATAATATTGGGATTTTTTTAAGATAAGCTATAACCTAACTGTAAGCTTGTAACAGAACACACTGAGCTGACCCTGACACTACCGTAATACTCCTGCTAATCCATCACTGGGCTCCTTTCCATCTCACCTCTGATCAAGCTGGGAGCTGTCAAACTGTTGCTACTGTACCTGAAAGCTCTTTAGCTTTCAAAGGATAATACCCACCATGAAGCTCTATGTACCTATTTGTATATAAATCGCATGCCAAATAGCACCAAAACAGCTTTAGGATTCAAAATTAAAAAAGAATAAAAAAGAAAAAGAAAAAGTGAGAATTTGTGCCACACGCATGACATATTATCTCTGTGGTGCTGCACTGAAAGCTGCACAAAATAAATGAACCCAATTTAATATTCCCAGTACTCAGTGGAACCAGCAGCCTGGAGGAAAAGCTAGAACTAAAGCATTACTATAAATTGGTTTTTAGTACTCATAACGGCTTGTCACTCAAAATTCCCAACTGGCAACAGAAATCATTTCCTGTAGTTCTTATATAATATAAATCAATATCTCCAATCTGCACAGAAATATTTTGTTTGCTTACTAGCCTGCTGTCTTATGTGTTATTTTCTGATCCAGATTCTGCAGCATTACTACAGCTATGAATAACACATCCTAAGTGTAATGTTTAAGAGGAGTTTATTTAATGGGTATCCCAAGTAAAAGGCTCAGTACAATGAAGACCGTGAACTACCAGTGAAATAGGGGATTATTATACATGCAACTAGAACACAGAGCCATTATGTCAATGCATTTATATACACCTTCACACCTACAACAGACAATGATATTCATGCTAAAATGCTGAGATAAACATCTTGGGACTGCATTTATTTCAACAATACAGCTTATATATGGCTGGTCGAGCCAACCTAAAAAGGCGACACTACCTTATAAGAAGAGCTAACATCTAACATATCTCACAACAAAATATTGGTTAACTCATACAGAGAAGAAAAAAACAAATTTCATTTACTTGCTAGAAGACATCACTTAAAACTGGTCAACCTCAATCACATAATTAGCTCTATTGATTTCAAGAGATTTAGACTGACAAAATGTTAATGTGGGGTTCATCTCATCTAACTGTAAACATTTCCAAAGTATATATCTACATATGGGTTAGTCAGCTTAAGCTCCTTTAACAGCAGGCATCTACATGGGGGTTATTAAACTTCAGTCCCCTTCACAGTTCGTGGAGAGAAGCAGGTGTTTTTACGGAGAAATCTGGCTGCTTATATGTTGGATTGAGTTCAGCCTCTTCCTTTATAGGGAATCTTGACACAAACTTTCTGTCAGCTAAATCCTTCTCCCACTCTCCATAATGCTCATATACGGGGAATGGAAGTGAAAAAACAGAGTGCTGTTTAGGGTTTAAGGCAAATAATTAATACAATACATAGCCTTCCCCTTTCTTTTCTATTGTGAACAAGGACATCTCTGAGTAGGAAGAGAGAGAAGCAGAGCTCACACTAGACCTGTGGAGGCCCTTTTTAAAAGTATCCACTTTGGGCATGGTTCTGCTCCTTTTCATTCTGCAGAATAGAGACTGTTGCTGCTTCAGAAGAGTTCCTGTAAAGCACTGATTTAAAACCAGTAATTTTAAAGTTATCATGCATGATAGTTACTCAAGCTAAACAAGAGAGTCAAACGTTAGTTAGACCCAAAGTCACCCACACTGCTAACCAAAACCATGTTAGAATGAATTTGAAGCACTTAAGTATACACTTCCCTTAAAAACTAAGCTCTTAGGTTTTCTTTTTTCTTTTATTTTTTTAAACAAGAAATGAGGTTTTGTCATTTCCAAGATCTTTCCCATCTTCTATGCTTTCAAGCAAAATTCAGCCATTTAGGATAACATTCAGCAGAATTTTGCAAGGAATGAACAGAAGATCCAGGTACATTTAATTGTCCCTGGAGTCTGACTACAAAACTTTGCACTAAGGTAGCTTCAGTCTCACAGAAACTTTCAGCAAGAAAAGCAAGAGACTACAGAGAAACAGAAGACCCTGTACAGTACTGGGTCTTCCTTGTCTTCCTCCTTCCTCTTACCGGACAACACCACACAATATAGAAATGAAAAGAAGTGCTCTGCTTTCCTACTGATAGTCTTAATTCAACACTTGCCTAGAACAGCAAATCATGATGAACCTCATACATGCAAGCAAACGAAAGTGAGAAACGTTAAAAGCATGCCATGCCCAGAAAACTACTCTGTATACTGTTCCCAAGCTATAAACAATGACTATCGTGCATTCAAGGCAGAAGACATTAAATGCAAAAGTCAACTCCAGGCTAAAAGGATACCTTTTAAAATATATTCTGGCCTTCACCAACTCAAGGAAAGGAGGGGAGAGACTGTTGGCCAAATTCATGGATTTGGTGTGTGGGTTTGGTTTTTTTTCCCCCTTAAGTTGTGATCAACTTAAAAACCTCAGGCAAAATTCTAAAAGATATCACAGTAAAACTATTGACTTGATTCAGTAAATGTACTATAAGAAAGCAAGCTCCTACTACGTGTTTTTCTCCATTTTGTTGTACAAATGCATTTGGGTGTGGATATTTTTTTTTCCTTCCTCCTCTCAGCTGCATAAGTAAATAAAGATGTAGAATTGGGATTCTCTCTCAAGATGGTTATTTCATAAAAATGTTTTTCAAAGTTTACTTTAGACTTTTTTTGCAAGGGAATAAATGCATTTTTCCCAAGGGGAATGACTAACATTTGCCCTCTCCATCTTAACTGGCACACAGGGATAAGCTGAACTCATCAATTCCACTGTCATAATAAATTTTAACTATGTTCTGCACACACATTAATTTTCTTATTCTTACATGACTGAGAAAGGAAAACTTGTAAGAAGGAGGAAAATACTACATGTTCATAATAATCTGGAATATACAGAATAAACCACCCAAGCTTTTCTGTATTCATAAAAACTCAACAGTGACTGCTCCAGCTGTAGCTTTCCAAAAATTACTCAAGGAACAGGCTACAGATTGGTCTGGAAAAACAACAGGGTCAGAGTGGAACTAATTTCCATTAAATGCATAGTGGAGCAGATTATACCAGTCTCACTCATGCTGACTACTACTTTACTGACCAAGTCAGCAGGATTGCAGGAGTCACTGGGATTAAAGAGAGAGTAAAACACTAGGCAATTCACAAAAGAAAGTGTTTTGTCCGGAAGACTTCCAGGTCCAATAAAGGAAAATAAACTGAAATAAGTAACTTTTAGTAAGGAATTGTGCATGATGGGAAGTTAATCTAACACAGCATACATTTTCTAGATCAGAAAACTCACATATGCAAATCTTAGATGCTTATAGTCTGGAGAAGGAAACTCTATGTGTGGAAAAAGAAACAGATGTACAGAACGAGCACTTCCATTAACTAAATTCCCTTCTCAGTAAAGCCCATTTGGGGGTTCCTTTGACTTGGAATACTTATTCTGAACTGTGCAGAAGCACTTCTGGAGTAAATCTGCAAAACAAAGAGCTGACACTCCTGACTCTGTACCTTAAGGTATACAATAAACCCAGCTGAAGAATCAATAGCTTAGATCATTCCATTAGAAGGAAAGTGTTCAGGGAACTGAGGCCATTAGCACAAGCTTAATGGAATTAAGATATTAACAGAGTAAACAGCAACCCAGCTCTTCTATAAGTTATCTTGCAGTTCTGAGTCAGTCTGCAACTTAGATGAAGGCATGAGGGTCAGTGTTTCAGGGATTTCAGAGGCAGTGGGAGGAAGGAGATTTTTTGCACTTAAACACACATTAAAAATTGGTGATTCCTGGAGAGAAACTTATTAATAATTAAACAGCGCTTCTGGGTTGAAAACCCAATCAATAATATACATTAAGGTCAAACATTCCTGGAAAAATTGGCAAATGTGGGTTTCAGAGGTTACGTATTCACACATAAGAATTTCTATTTACACCTCTCATATCTGTCATTACTATATCAAATTAATGCTAACCTGGAGCCTTTTTAAACTGTAGTCCCTTACAGTGTTATGTTTAAAACCTGTAGTCATTTACAAAATATTCCTGGGTACCTACCAGAATTTTCTTTATTGTTCCTCTAGTCAAAGACTTAAGGGTTTGATTTGTTGGGGTTTTTTTTGGTGATCTACACGTAAAGAACTTAATGAAAGTGAAATTTTAAAAGAAAAACCATTATCTTCTGTCAATAAGTTGGCTAGGCAATTCTTACTAAGGCATTAATTAAATTGGATTTTACTGTTATAAGTATCAGCTTACCCTAAAGATTCTCATTCATGTATTACAATTCTTAATAGCTTTGTTGCTTTTACAGTGATTTTTCAGACTTCACTTGAAGAAGTTCTCCTAACAAGATATAAAAGCTTTGCTATAGCACTGAATTAAATTACAGGAAATCACAGAAAGTATATATTTTACAAAGCAACCACAGTGTAGTCAGTAAATGAAATAAGATTTTTTAGAAGTTTCAGTCATTGTCAAGACAATTCATGACTATACAAAAGCTTGCTAGCTGAAATTTTGCCAACGTAATACAAAGTAGCAGACTTGACGGGACCAGAAACTGATGGATTGTCAGAATTTCCCTTGCTATGCCAGGCTTCACAAATTTTTTTTTCCCCTGAACAGGACATGGTAACACTACTCTGCAAATGTGCCTGCTTAACCACCTTGAAACAGCATACAAATTCAGAAAGGTAGACTAAAACTACCTCTGTACCATAAAAAAAGCTGCTCTAAAAAAAACAAACCAAACCAAAACACCACACATTACCCTTCCTGCAAATCCTTATTTCTTATTTACTATTTTAAAAGTATAAGGAGGTATTCCTTGTGCAATGGAAGGCAAGAGAAGGAACTTCATCCAACCCAGTGACAGAAAAGAACAACTGAAGGGCCCCAGTCCCAA
The DNA here is from genome assembly GCF_013368605.1 of Nyctibius grandis. Classification (NCBI taxonomy): domain Eukaryota; kingdom Metazoa; phylum Chordata; class Aves; order Nyctibiiformes; family Nyctibiidae; genus Nyctibius; species Nyctibius grandis. The sequence goes on along the minus strand of NC_090661.1, from coordinate 11,038,475 downwards.
TGGCCAGTCTCAGTGCCTATATACAAAACTGTCACAAGATAAATTGGCATTTTATCAAAGCAGTTAGCACACAGTTTGACCCTAAGCAGGAGGAGATAAATACATCCTCTGACAAAGAAGATTCCTAACAAAAATAGGGAAAGAATTTCCACTGCCGAAGCAAAAAATGCACTTATTAAAAATGTGACAACACTTATCTTCCTGCTGCAAACATTCTTTTAGCAATTCTGTTCATTGCAGAGGGCCCAAACAGCATCAAGTTTCTGCGCTTTGTTTCATAAAAATATTCATACACAGACTAATTACAATGTATCCCAAACACAATTTGCCACATAAATATAATGACTGATTGGATTTGACAAGCCTCCTTCCAGAACAGTAAACACCGAAGCTTTTGTTTAGGGATATTAATCAGCTCAGCAAGCCAAACGTGTCACCTGTGCCAGAATGAAAGAAAAATCATCCCCATCTGCTGGCAGAACAACCACCAGTAGTATCACAAGGAGGCAGGACCATTAACTGAAAGAATGAATCCAGATCCCACCTATTCGAAGTGGCAGGCTTTCACCAGACACTCATCTTTCCTGTAACTGATCACTCTATTAGCAATAAGGATCCTGCTCTAATGGCTGTGGAGATCCAAACTGAAATCTGGAATAGCTTTCTGCAAACTAAGAACTGCAAATCCAGACAGACGTCGTAATTCCCCTCCAGACTGGTCCAGGGGCCTGCATTTGCACCTTAACATACAGACTGAAGACAGTGTTGACTACACTGAAAATATGTTTATGTCCTATAAAGCTGACCTTAATTTAAGAATAATTAGAAAACACAGGTGTCAGGGAATAGCATCTCAAACTTTTTAACAGCAGCTTGGCCATCAGCAAGTCTTATTGGCATTGTTACCTTCCTCTGCCCAGTGGCAGTTAAGAACATTACTGAAGATCTGTTCTCAAGTTCACATTCCTGTAGAACGGCAAATGACCATATAAAAATCAACTGGCTAGCTTAAGTGGTGAAGTAGTGCTCTGAAGTATGCCAAAATGCCATCCTCATCTGTAAAATGCTGATTTATTATAGGAGGGCATCATACATCCTAAGCAAACAGAAAAAATCTTCAGATGCTGAAAGAAATTACTCTCCATGAATTCAAACATTGAAACTTTTATCTATCATACCCACCTAGAACCACAATGCGAGGCTTTGCGAGCCACTCAGAAAAGTAATTAATTGTGATAGTAGCTGTTCTACTTTCTAAAGTGATACATCTACACATTCCTACAGCAAAACAAATCCTTTATAAAGAAGTATTTTGCAGACCATTGAACAACGTATCTGAAGATTTTTTTCCAAACTAGGTCTTCTGAAGTTTCACATCTGTTAAATGTATGTTTTTACATAGCTATTACATATATACATATACTCACACATACAAATATTCATGAGGGCTTCACAACAGTTTCTGCATAGAATGATTTTTTTCATGTTCTACATCTTACCTACTACTCAGAACACCTACCTCCCTCCAGATTGTATGTGTACATACCAACACGTGCATCTAAAGATCTCTAGCATGATTATCAAATACCAGTGAGATTCTGCAGCAATAGGGGTGTCTCAGCATAAAGCCCACATGGCCACGCAGAGAATCAAGTAATTTGAAGGTAATCAGTCCATAGGGACAACACACATTTTGAAATTTCTACTGATACAAAAATCGGAAATCTCCAAACCCCCTTGGCTTTCTAACTTTCCTCACCGAAGTGGGAAGTTAGGTGCAGCTGGGTAAAGACTCCGAAAGAAAACTCAGTAACACTAGAGTGTTATTAAGCAGGCATTCTTTATTGCAGCGCTGGGCAGCACTGGGGATTATCCACCATGAGTGCTCCACCGATTCTGCAAATTTTCAGGGACTATATACCATAAAGTTATACATAGTCATGGGATTTCCGATAACTCATTTACATAGCCATGAGATTTCCTGGAACTCATTAATATATGTAAATGTCCATTCCGCATGCGCAGTCATTTTCTCTGGTGGTCGTCAGGGGTCTTCAGATGAAGGCCAGTAGTCTTCCTCACTGTGTTCGCTGACTGACCCCTGCCTCTGCGCAAACTCAGTCCAGGGATCACGTAGGCCACGTAGGCCGTGTCCTTCGAGGCAGCTGTTGCAACTCCCTTATCTCTAGGTTTCTGTGCCTCTGCTTTCCCAAGGCCAAGTTGTCTGAAGTGAAATACAGCCATCCTAATTAAAAACTATCTTCTCAAGGCCCAGTTGTCTGAAGTGAGATATAGCCATCTAAATTATAAAGGCTCCCCTTTGTTTATTTATATAACTAGGTTAGTCGAGTGTCTAAGGTATTTACATCATCCTCCTTGTTCTTGGGGCCCCAGCCGTTTCACTAAGCTTATAATAATTAAGACCAATACCCGTCAAAAGCACACCCCTTTCCACTGACTGATGTTCCCAAGATCTGCAAGTATGCAGGTGCAGCCTGGCAATTTCCCATCTAGCTTTCACTTCTTTTTACATTCTCACCCTTGCAAACAGGGCAGTGGGCTCCTGAAACGATGACTAGAGTGGTGAAGAACCAGCCTAATGTTTCATTGTCCCGCTCCCAGAGATGCTGGATCCTAACAACCACTGTACTTCCTCATCATGACCTTTAGAAGACCATACAATCCCTTCATCATCAAAGGAAATCCTGAAGCTGAGGAAAATGGACGATCAGCTCAGAAGATACGCTGCACAACATATGAAAGGAGCAAAGTACACCTTCTGTCTCATTTATTAATACTGCTGCTAATTTTGCTGTGTCCCAGTTTTTTGGCCATCTGCAATCAGAGTTCAGTTCAGCTGATAAAAAAAGGAAATGTGCTGCAGTACAAACCAGGAAGTTGCAGTTATATTAGGAGAATTAATAGTCCTGTTTTCTGCACAGGAATTCTTTTCAAGAAGCTTAGAAAGGACCTAGGACATAGAAAGGACTAGGACACAATTAAATAAATCAGATCACCGAGCACAAGAACTGATAATGACAGTTTTCCTTTGGACTTACTTCTTTGAAAGTAAGCTTTTTTGAAAATTTTCCAATGTGTAGGACACTATTGGGGGCAGGCAGGTGTTCTTTTCCACGCACATTCTCTGACAGCGTATATTAATAAATGCAGCTTTTCGACTAGCATAAGGAGAGTACCTACAGTCTCCCTCTATTACCTGTGGGAGACTCATACAGATACAAGTATTTCCAAGATTTTTAAGCTCTGATTATCATCAACTTGACTACTAGATTTCGAAATTACTGGAAAGGTAGGCTGGTGAACAAAACATTTTTTATTAATTCAGATTCAGAAGTAAAAAATGGAAAGGTTAGGAAACAACCCAGTAGGTATTTGATTTCTCCTTTAACGCCAATATCACTTGTAGTGATTTTAAGCAGTTACACGACAACCAAATTTCATTGTCTGAATTCCTCAGAACTTGTATTAGTTGTCCTTTTACCTCCAGTTCTCTTAATAGGAACAGCTACATAGCACAGCAATATAGTACTTTTACAACTTTCAAATCTGAGACAAGAAGATTGTATGTGAAGTCAGCAAATAAGCAAACTGAATGTGAACTGGCCATGGGCAGACACACCTCCACTGACACAATGGAATTATAACACACTGCTGACACAAGCTCTGAATTTGTCCTAGAAAGCAACGATATTTAGTACAACTGTCAGCCCTCATGCTCTAGAGAAACACAACCATGTAGATTTAATCACTACTGAGTCACAGTTCAGGCAGCTGCAGAGGCAGAAGTACATAGTCCGGCTAACTGTGTGCTAACTCAACTACTGATAGCCACCAACTTCACAGACAAAAAGCCCACCTTCTGTGACAGGGAAATCCCTCTCCTATTGGAGTGACACCTCCACTCCTGAATGCGTTAGTCCAAGACAAACCAAATATCTGTCTGTAAACAGAAAGTTCATCATTGTGTTACTAAATAGTACGACAGCAGTGGAATCTAATATTCCGTGGTATCACAGTTGTCCAAGGAAGCACCAACATTCTTACAGTAATTTTTTAATTTTCTGTTTATTTTTAAAAAATATTATGGACAAATATACAAATATATTTATATGCACATGTATACACACATACGTACATAAGATAGGGATACTTTGATTCTTCTTTCCCATCTCCTTCTTTATGCTTCAGACCCAGTTGCTTACATGGTGATACGAGAAAAGTAACTCCACAGATATGAGGCAAGAGCCACCCTTCCTGATCCCAACCTTCCCCCCACCAGGTACCCAGGGCAGAATTCTGAGGCAGCAGAGAGGGGACAGAGAAATTAGTTACTGCGTTTTATGCTGCTCTGCACAGATCATCCTGCTCACTTCCAAGCCCCACAATACCTCAGATGTATGAATTACTGCAGCGTGGCAGTGACAGCAATTTACGTGAGTCCAGCAGAGGAAAGAATTCAAAGCAAGAACTTCAGGTACATTCACACTGACTGAGAACTCAGTCCAGGGACCCTCTGTTATGTGGAAAGAATGTAATCCAAAAAAATAATTTAATATCCATCAATATCTTAAGGTTTTTGATGTAATGGAAAACCTCAGGACAGAACAGTCCCTGCCAGGGCTTGCTTGCTCTCACTTTCACATAAAGACCTCATATCTTTTTAGTAGCAGAGAGTGCGAATGCACAGTACCTGCATAGATGGCTTTACTATTTAAAGTTTGTCTTAACTGGACAGTTAAAATGATAATCCAACTGCTGGAAAAGCAAATATCCAGAATTATCTTCCATTAAATCTGTGCTGACACACACAGTATTAAGTAATTCTTCCTCCCTGCACCTTCTTCCCCTAGGGCAGCTAACTGACTTTTTATGGAAGTTATATGGCATTCTCACATGGCAAAACCAGCCACAAAAGCTAGGTTAAATGCACAAGCTCTTTGTCTTAACCTGCCAAGAAACTTACTCCCTATTTTAGTCCCAACACTGCAAACTTACTGAAAGTTCTTATTCATATAAGCATGTTCACAACTTCAGCACAGCTGCTCACACAGCCTAAAAGTTGCTCACACAAAGATAATAACAAAGCCTAATCAGAAAATCATTGGTGAGTATCAGAAAATGTAATTAAAAAAAAACCACTCTCCATGATCATGCTAGTTTTATATTTACCACCTCATTATATTAACAAAACTTGGGAGGATGCGGATTACTCTCTAACCTACACTTCTGTCCTTAGAGCTAGTGACTGCAATCAGCGTGTTTCACTGCTGGCAGCCGTACAAACCGTACTTGGGGCTGAACAGCCGATTATCCATCAGTTCTTATACAACCGATACAGGCGGTAAACACACAGCTACGTGGGACAGCCTTTGCAATAAAACTTACACACTGCATCACCTGGTACCTGTGTGCTTTTTTGCCATGGTCAACCTCTCTTTCTCCATGGCATGAAGACAATACCAGTATTCGACCAGGTAGTGAAACCTTTTGCCATACTGTAACAGAAGCTTTTGTTTTCCTGTTTGTCTCAGAACACAAATAGGAACATTCTTTGAAATATATTTAGACTAAACTTTTTTTTTTAATGTTAATTTTCAAGAATGTTGCCAATCCATTTTTAGCAGATGGTTTGCTATTTAATGTCTTTAGGCAAGGCAGAAAAGCTTTGATCAATAGAATCAAAAGAAATGTTGAGAAATTACATGCAATTTTACAAAATTAAAGGCATTTCCTATGTATTGTCAAGCAGACAAAAATATATTGACATGTTGTTACTGCAAGGAGCCAAGAAATGTTCCACATGTTACAACACTAAATTTCCTTTTACGTGGTTTCAAGTCTCCTGGCTTCCTCATGACAAGGAATTTTACTCTTTCATAAATTTAAAAATTCTCTAATAGTAGCTTATTTCTTAATTATGAAAAAAGAATACAGGGCTGAACAATTAAAAACCTACTCTCAAGAGCTAGAAGTTGCAACATAAAAAGCTTTAACTTTGCTTACTTCTTCAAATGAGAAATCAATAGTGTGGCTCCCCATTCACTCTATGACCCAGTATTATACATGCTTCTACAGCAGTCAATCATCCTGAAAACAGCCCCACTAATAAGTGATGAAATGTGCAGGGTTCACTCTGGCTATCAGCTATTACTCCATTACTGCAGAGAACACTAACAACTGTCTGAAAACCTGATTCTAATGCACTTCAGGCAATACTTCTGTCCTCTGCATTTCCAGACTGCAGGAGTCTGTCCCTGTTGCCACCCTTCTGAGATATTATGCAAACATGCTCCCACTTGCTCTAATCAAGTTCTTGCTTCAGTGCTTGCATTACCATTTACAAACCCTTCCATGTCAGCCTGTATCAGGCAATGGTGAAGACCCTTCCCGCCTTCAAGACAAGACATACAGATCCTTAGCATAACCATTAAAAACACATACATACATTTACAGAGAGAGATATTATTATAACATAGAGAATATTTTTAATATATTAAATATTTGTATATATATTTCCATATTCATTTGCATGCAAAATTTTTCTCAGTACTTAAATGAAAGTAGAGTAGAATTAGCACTATGAAGGTACTTTTAAACTATTTTAACGTAAGAAAGACATAAGCTGTGCTGAAAAATTCATGTATGTTGACAGAACTGCATTTATACGCAGCATAATAATAAATCCATGAGATGAAAATGTTTCTATACCAAAAGCATTCCTGTTACAATGCCTGCATTTAGAGAAATGAAAGCTGCAAGTGGGAATGATCTATCCAAACACAAGTCTGTCATCATTTTGCTACTGCTTTTTCTGGCCTTGCTTCTTTTAGTGCATAAAATCAGTAGTCTTCCTGCTATTATGTATGGCTTTATACATCCCTTTGGAACCTGTGGGGTTTTTTTATTGTTGGTTTGCTTGTTTTATGTCTAACAGTTTGAAATTAATTTTAAACTTATATGGCTTTACAACCATGTGAAAATATTAGCTAAACATAAGCTTAAAATATCTCATTCAATTACATCTAAGTTTAATGATGTCATAATCCTTTACGGCTGACACCACGTTGTAAAGTCACACAGTACTAACTCTACTGCCTCTTGAAAAAACAGGATCAAAACAACAATATATGATTGTAATATTGAAGACCAACAGCGATACAATTTTGGTGCCAAGACCAGCATCTTGCCTATGATATTCTGACTGTATGCAAGCCAAATTTTTCTCGCTTCATTAAAGATACGGCACATTTTAAAAGGTCTATATAAACTATATTAAATAGATTAAAATCTTGCATTTTTTAACATAGATTTGGTTTTAACTAACAAGCAAATATTTGTAATAATCTACTAGATGTGAAACTGGTTTTGAGAGTGACAAGAAAGTAAAAGGGCTTTTGGAATAGAATCAGAAATGGTGCGTCGCTTCTTTCCACTCCATGGAAACTCAACAGCACTAGTTTCAGCAGTTTCAGTAACAGTAGTGGAAAGTCAAAAGTTTCCACTCAATAACTATAGTTTTGTATTAACTAAAAAGGGATAAAACATTCAGGTACTCTTATGCAGCCTTTAGCTTTTTCCATGCTTCTCTCCTCCCTGACTTTCCTCATCCTCCAAACTGTTAACTCATGAAGTGAACACATCTTCTAATGAGAAATACCACAGAAATTACAGCATACTACTCCCCCACCCTTCACTTGAGCAACTTAAAACATTCCTGTTAGCACAAGTAGAAGAGGGAAATGATGGCATCATGTGATCATGCAATATTCAGCTGGTAAAATTATAAATACCTCAGTGAAAAGCAAACAAATAGAACAAAGTTTTTAAAATAACTATGCTGTGCTCTCTTCTGCAAGCTGTATTTATTCTGTGCACAGAGAATTCCCAAAAGGTGTTTTCTCTAACCATAACTTTATTGCAATGATACTCCTGTAATGGATGGGTACAGACTCACTGAGTCTGCTGTGCTGGAAAAGTTTATCTGACAGTTTTTCTTTTACCTACGGCATGCCAAACCTTCTTGCAAAGCCTTTGGCAAGTCATGACTTGATGCAGAAAGAAAAGCTTCAAAGGAATTTGAATCCACCATGAAAGCAGGGACAGGTAATTCACTGCACTAGCTGGATGATTCATGAAATAGATCTCTAGCTAGATCCAGATTACATATGGGCAAGTAACACAGACTTAAAAACCTATATTATCTTCCTAAAAGAATGACCATTTATCTATGAAGAAAAAAACAGAAATACTATCTCTTTTTCTTACATTCTTCAGAAAGCTGCTTATAGAAATCCTCTTTTCTCAGGGATCACCTGTGACAGCTCTAATAAAAGGAAAATTCAAACATTCACATTTAAAATAAGGGTTTTGATTTAGGAAGTAGGAAATGGAAAAACCAAACTACAATAGGATTTCCACACCCCCACCAACACTACTGACACAAAGTCACTGAGATCATGAATTTTCAAGATACAAGCATAGAATTAGGCAATTATGTGGTATTTAAGATGTGCTAATTATAACACACATTAGGGGAGATATCTAATCTCGTACTTCAGAGCTCACGTCAGCCTCAAATTCATATCAGCGAGGCAAAGATCTACGGTGGGAGAACTGACGTGGCTACTACACGACACTGCGACGTTTGTCTACTGCAGGACTCACACGCTCTCCCATGGCTGTTACTAACAGGAGAAGACCTTCTGTCTGATTCATCTGAGCAACTCCGCAGTGAGTCAAACCTGCCACCAACAGTCTGTATAAATTTGTCTATATCAATTCTCTATATTCCTCTCCTCTGCCCAGCTCCTGCAGATCTTATCCACAAAGTCACAGAGACAAACCCGAGTCAAGGGTTCCACCACACATTTGTAGAGCACTGATCACAAGACAGCTGGGATTTCAGCTAGCTGCCACAGCATTATTGTCACAGAAATAACGAATTTAAAAATGCATATAATTCAAGTAGAGAATACAGTAAGACTCCGTTATGGACTTGAGAAGACACATTCTGGCATTTCAAATGGAGAGAATTTCAAGGTAGCAACTTGGACCCTCCATCTCCATAATAAAAAAAAAAAAAAAAAAAAGAAACTAGAGTATTCTGATTTGTGCATTTTCAAAGCCAAGTAGAGGAGGTGCTGGAGAGCTGTAATAATTTCAGTCATGGTTTTGGGTCCTAAAGATCTCTGCCTTTGCCTCAGGAAACTAAGGATATCATGTTAAAAATAGCACCTTGGTTACAAAACATCAGTAGAGCAGAGAAAAATTATGAAGAAAACAGAAACAACGTTGTCACATAGAGAACACATCTGCACTGCACAACTGTGGTCAGAAAAGATTTAATGGTAACAGCAGCATAAAGACGGGGGCATTAAGTTTCAGGTACCTGGCAATTTCCATGTCTGCTCAGTGTATCTGTGTCCACACTGTCCCACCCAACAGCCTGTTACTGATTTCTCAAGTGCCTAAAAATAAGGCACACCAGACATTTCTAAAGAGGCTACAGAGGTAGCACTGGAAAGCCAAGGGCATCACAGAAAGATTCCTCCACAGATGATGGAAGTGCCACTGGACTCTGACCATAATATGGCTTAATGAACAAAAAAAGGAAGACAAGAAGACATTTTCAAATTCAAATAATGGAAATTAAAAGGAAAATAATATAGAACAAACGAAAGGAAATCCATCTCAGAGGAGGCATATAGACAACATATGAAGTCAGTTTTCACTTCTGCATTAAACAGACATTTAATTTCATTAAAGAAGTAGTTTTGTTAGTTGTGGACCAGTAAATTACTTCACTTTTTATCAGCAGTCACACAATATCTGCTCTGGACTCAGAGGCAATCCCAAGACACCACAGCACGCTGTACTAAGTCCAGTCTCCAATCTCTCAGCCAAGCGTAGCTAACAACATAATCTTATGGCTGCAATAAATGAGGACAGCCGTTAATGAGCTAAAGATGATTTATGTCCCGTTACGTGTCTTGCCACGCTCCACACATTAACAACCGATGAGCATGTTCCTGGGCTGTTCTAATGGTAACCAAGGATTCCCCATCATCCTCGGGAAGGCAGCTAAGCCATTTTCACAACTGCCCACCACTGTCTCAAGATCTGAGCCCGATATTCACTTCTTTAAATCACCATAGATTTTCTTTATGTATCACATATCTAACATTCAGATGGATAATATTAGCTTATCCCATCATACTGCAGCTTATGCGTGCTTTCATAGCATAATGTTGATGACAAGACCTTTCTGTTTAACACAGAATTAAATTAAGTGGCTTCTGTGGCTTGTCGCAGGCAAGGGAGAAACGTTAGATAGAGGCAGGCAACAACTTCAACCTTTGGTCCCAGAGATGACAGAGAAACCACCCAGCCCATGCCAGGCTCAGTGATAAACAAGTGTGTGTAGTCTCTGTTTTTATAATAGGAATGTGAGGAAAGCCTCACATTTTGCATACATGCACTTGCAGGTCCAGATCCTGTACTGCTGGAGGCAGTGGACTAGACTCTTTCATAAGCACTCAGCTCATACAAGAGAAAAAAATAAACTCCACCAGCCACAAACAATACACTGGGATGTGATTCTGGAGTTGTGTCCTGTTCCTTAAACACAGAGAGTAAGTACCTCAACTCAATGTACAATAACACTCTTGCATTTGTTTCAGAAATACAGAGAGTGTACCTTGTGATCTCACACATAATACACAATTCCCAGCAGCTATGTCTAGGTCTTGCTTTATGTTTCTTTTCATACATATTTATTTGTATTTTGGTCATGTAGATAAAATCACTTGTTAGTACTAAAATGGGCATAACAGTCTAGCAGAAAGTCAAAAGATCAAAGTTCAAATCTCTGCACAGCTGCAAGCTGCTTGTGACAACCTGAGCAACACTTTCCAAAGTGACACCTAGCCAGCATAAATGAAGCACTGAGCTGAGTCCAGAACCTTAAAGCAGAATAGCTATCTCCATCTCTGCACAGCCAATAAATCATCTGCTCAGAGACTGTAGTATACAATCCACTCTTTCCACTGAAGCTGTGCCATTATGCAGAGATAACAAACATCAACAAAAATGAACTTTTTCAGAGAGAAAAGTCAAAATTCTCCAGCTTAGCAATAAGAGAACTTGTGGAGGGCACAGAAGTCACAGTTTCCAGCCTCTGCTCTGGATTAATTATTTAACCTTTTGTTGAAGACTTTCATGTGAACTACAGAAATTGTCTAGATTGAAGGAAATCTTCAGAATCCGGGTCAATTCCCTTCCCAACTACAAGGCTGCTATTCACTCTCACTTTGTAGCCAAATAAAACTTTTCTTGTTTCTGGCTCAAAACATACAATCTCAAAAAAAAATAGCAACGGGCAGCTATTCCCATTGTATAAGCGTGAAGAATTAATAGAGAAATCTAGCTGACAATCAGGAAAGAAAAAAAGAATTCATTCTGAAAAAAAAACTTTAATCACAAAAGGAATAATTCAATCTCCAGCAATAAAATACAGTTACCTTAATAAAGCCAGACTACCATTTCTCAGTTTTGGCCACTGCGTCCTAACCTTGGTAGAAGGACCATCAAAAAAGAATATAATTAGAAGAGAACTAAAGATATTAAAAGCACAAAAAAGTTAACTTTAATAACAGTAATAATAAATTATCAAATTGTAGTCAACATAACCAGTATCATTAAGTCTTCAGTAGATGGCCCTTGAAATACCTAAACCTCCAGCAATGCTTAAAAATTTACAGCAATTTAAGAGTCAGAGTCTTCTCACAGAAATCACTATATTAAGATTTTCTTTAGTGCACCCATTCCTAAGCATGGAAGAACATGAAAGTTAAATTCAAATTAATCTGCACTGACATGCAGCAATCTAGTATAACTTGAGAAGTCACAGCCTAAAGAGAGAAAATAATGGGATTAATCCTGCATGTCCTACATATCCAAGTAGTTCCTTCTCTTGCAGTTAGCTACATTGGGACAGTAGGTCTCTTTGCTTGTACAGAGACTGTGAATAGAGGGCCCTCTGTAGTGGAGCAAGAGCTGTGCTCCCAGGGCTACTGTCTGCTGCTGATTTGTTTCTCTGTAGAATAAATACACTGCCGTGAGTGATAAACATGCCTAATTGCTTTTGACCTTGAGGGAAATAAACTGGGGGGATTTAACAATTAATTATTCCCAAAAGGAAAGCACCACAAGAATAAGAGACATGGTGGAGTGGCCATGTGAATCCCAGCGAGCCTGACTTTATGGAATCCAGCTAGCTAGCCAGGCTGCGAAAGGTAGCGATCACAAGCCAGAGGTTTATACACTACATTCTTCCTCATGTTTGAGATCAAGAAATAAATAAAGGGTGGATGTCAAACATAGGATTTACTTATCCAAACCTTTAAATGGCTAAAGTTAAGAATCTGGGTTGACCTCATTCCCAAACTCAAAATATGCAATTTCTGAAAGCAAATCATTCCACCCTAACACCTGTCCAAGACACAGGGAATGGATCACACACTGGAGATCTCTCCCTCCCCTAAGTGACCACAGAGGGTAATTAGATATCCTACTATGGGATAGCTAACATTACCTGAAGTAAATCCACAGAGCAAATCATTCCAAGCAGCAGATTGAGAGATAACACGTACATCTCCATCCTTACAAACTGTCCCAAATAAGTCCACACAGTGCTCGGCATTCCATTTATGATAACAGATGCAGCAGCTTGCAAAGACGAGAGACCAAAGTCCTAGTACAACACAGATATCTTAGTAATCATCCATTGATCTTAACTAAGAATTCAACTGGTCCTGAAATGAATTGTGTGTTTACAACTTCAACTTAGATCTACTCTCAATATTAACTGCATGTAATTTATTAATTCTGTTTAGGTCCCAAGGTGGTGGGGTGGAGCAGGGAGGGTGAGGAAGCAAGTTCATTTCATAGACTTCATAGTCCATAATCTTTTAAAATACTGCTGGAATGCAAACATCATCTGATTAAAACTAGGAAGGCTGAAAAATATTAAAATGGCATTGCATAATAAGACAAACAGGATCAAACGCACGAAGTGTTTTAAGTGATAACAGCTTAACCATAGCACAGCTTTTCAAAAAAAAGGTTCAACTCATCACCTACGATGGCCTAAAGCTAGGCTGCAGAAAACAATAAATTGCTCCCTACTTGCTAGTGTTTTTCCTCTTGCCATTTTTACAAACTAAGAATCTGATTAAGAGCAGCAGATCACATGATCTTCCAACTGCACATGCAACTTAGGGCAGTTTTTTAGTGACAGAGCCCATGCGTGATGCATTATTAAGATGAACGATGTGTTGTGATCTGTCTGAAGCACTCTTGTATTGATTTTAATAAAGTGAGAGCAGTTGGGGTTTTTTGAACCAGTGTTCCTTGTGAACTCAACAGAAAAGACTGTTTTCAAATAAAATTGGGAAAAACTGATCCTAGGCTGGAACCACAGATATTTCATTTAACACAACATTCACTAACCTTAGCCCTTTAAAGTATACTTTCTGGTAATAAAGCTCAATAGTACTAGATTATACACGTGCCACACACCTTCGTTACACATAACAAAGGACTGCATTTTGCATAAAACTATCAATCTGGTCTTTTCTTTCACACACATACAATTAATCTTAAAAAAAAAAAAAAAAAAATCTTGTTTGCAAACTCAAAAGGAAGTGAAAACTAAAAGTTTCTCTCAGTGGGTTGCCTGCTAGCATAAAACGTACGCCTCCTCCTAAAGATTCTGGGTGGCAGGAGGAAGAATCTTGTTTAGTACCAGCCAGCTAGCATTCAGATGCAATTAACGCCACAATCAGCACAACAGACTGCCACAGAAAAGCATGCAGGTCATCATCATTGTAAAAAGGTAAAATGATTTGACCAAAACCATGTTGTAAACTGGGGCAGGCCACAAGCCAAGAATTTGTGATTCCCAGGCTTAAGCTCCAGTTCCAGCATCACGCTTCCATTCCACAAAATACTTCTCTCTGCGGCCCATATTGCCCAACTAGACTGCAATGTTGCCAACCCTGCCCCAAAGTGCCTACCCCAGAAGTCAGTATACAGATGCATGACTCTTGCACAGCACGCCCATAGGCTATGCAACATAAATTAACACATAACAAGGAAAGAAGGAAGCAGAGAAGTACCATACAGGCAGAGAAGATGCACGTGCTCTTAATACACTTCCAGCACCCAGAAAATGTGCGCAGAGAAATGATTATCCTTCAACATTTGCAGAAGTGTGAATACACAGCAGCGTAAGATGTGCAATACGGCATGTGCACGCTTGTGCATTCAAACTTTTCCATTCTTGGCCAGTACCAGTACCAATACTTCCCTTTCCATACTGCTCTTTCCGAACAAGAGGCATGAACACTTTCATTCTCTCTGAACTTCTCTTATCTGGAAATCTCTTTTCAGTCTGATAGTTCTCTTGCACGAAAATGTCTTTTTTAAAAAATACTTACTTTAAAAGGTGTTCTATAGGAAGGCACCTATTATTCCCTCTCACTTGCAGGACACTTGATAACATATTACAAGACTGCAATTTATATGCTAAAGGAATTCCCAGATGGCATCTAATTAAACAATTCAATCAGAAAACAAATTAAAATGAAATATTAGCATAACCCCATGTGTAAAATGCAGCAGTTAAAGCTCTCCCCTACTTGCAGGATATCCTAAGGAATGCAATTCTATTACCCATGCTAATTTCATGCCTGTTCAGCACTGCAGAACATCTGAGCTATTGACACCTCCGACATGAAAAAGAAGCGGTCCATGGAAAAGTTTAATAGTAAACTACAGATAATCCTTATAACATTGTCCAGAACCATTACAGCAGCTGGTTTACCCGGTTTATGGCAATGAATCTCAAAGTTCTAATTTCTTAAAGCTGACCTTCAAGCTCATCCCAACCCCAGTCAAGCTTGGGATACTCCTTCCAATGACTTCAGTGAGTTTTGCACCATGACCCGGAATTCACAGCATCTCACTGCGCTAAGCAAAATCTGATTAAAATAACATCTTATTCTGCAATGTCTGCCACAGGAATTCCTTGTGAACCCCAGTTAATACGATTTGGCAAGTAAAAACACAGCAAACCCACTTAGGGATAACGACCTGTGATTTTTATTTTATTTATATATTTATCTTAAGGAGTAAGTGGTTTCAATAAGGTATGAGAACTTTGTAAATTTTTTTTTTTTCCCCTAAATACATTTCAGTACGTATTACCAAACTGGTCACTTAATTATTTTTAGAAGACTCTCTTCAACTTTCATACAAATGTTATTTAAGGAAAATATCTTCTGGTTTGGTTTATGCATAGTCATAAAAAAAGTTTATGCTCTAATCCATGCCATACTCTCCCCCAATTTAAGTATACCTTTCTCTACTACTCTGAGAAGAACCACTGACCAAAGGAACATATTGATATGGACGTTGTTATTTTCCTTGAAAAGAAATTAGTATTGAAGCTTCACAGAAATAAACCTGAAGGAGGTATGCTCCAACCTCAGGTGGAAAGTCAATTATTATTTCATGTATCTAACTCTTAACAGCACCTTTTGAAAAATCCCTGCCTTCACACGTGCTTCCACAGTGCACTCCACTGGCAAACAGACAATAATATATTTCCTTTTTAAAATCCATTTCAGGAATCAAGAAAAACTTAAGGACTGCACGAGAGAATTTAAAACTTGCAGGAGCTGCTATAACTCATGCTCCAGAAAGAGAGTAGTATTTTACTAATTTACCCAAGATGACAAGACTATCTGAGAAATGAAGGCATATATAAACTGAATGGTGATGTGTCATATTTAAAAAAATATTAATACTCCTCACAGCAAAGTAGCTGGGCTTTAATAGTGCTGCAAACTTACAAGTATTGACAAGCAGGGGAAGCCCAATTCATACAGGATTAGCCACCCTGCCTGCTCCACCTTTCTTCATACTCCCAGAAGACCAGCTGGCCAAAGCTGCATGGAAACGAGCGAGTTTTTTTTGCACTGGTGATAGGTATCCTTTACTAGATGGTTTGCGCTCCTTTTTCAGATTTAGGAGAGACTAGAACTGGGATTTGAACATTCAGTAGATGGTCCCTCTAGATTTTGGAAGAGCTCTCACCTACCCCCACCCTCAGCCTCCTTACTATCCAACCCACTTCGCAGACTGAGGGAATGACTGTATGATGCCATACAGGTGACAAAAATATAAAGGAAGACACTAAAGATCAACCAGCAAAGCAAAGTCATAAAATCCAAACTCCCAGGAAATAATCATATTCCCCCCCCACTGCTTGCCCACTTCAACCTTCCTCCCAGAGCTCCCATTAAGAGGAGATCAAATTAAAAAGGCATTACACAAATGAGAGACTGCCCCAGTTATAATCCCAAGTGGCTCCCAGCACTACAGCAGCACGAAGGGAAAACCTTGAGCACACGCACAGATTCTCAGCACAGATTAGCAGAGTCAGGCTTACAGGGGAAGAACAAAAATTCCCCTCCCAGCAACCCATTTTGGGAAAGAAAAACAAATACAAACAACGACGGTAACAGCAAGATGGGAAGAGGCTCCCCTGCCCTCCGCGCCGAGCCCTCCCCTCGGGCCCCCGAATTCAGCAGGACACAGCCGGGCTCGGAGCTGAGGTCCGGTTTATCACAGCACCAGGCCGAGCCCAGCCCGGCGGCGCTGCCGCCGCTGCCCAGCGCCCGAGCCGCCCCGCAGCCCTCCGCCGCCCGGCTCCCCCGGCACCGAGCCCCCGCCGCTCCGCCGCCCCCGGCCGGGTCTCCGCGGGGTGGGGGTGACTCCCCGCAGCCGGCGGCTCCGGCTCGCCGCCCGGTGCGGAGGAAGGGGAGCGGGGCAGGTCCCCCCGCGCCGCCCGCCTCCACCGCTCCTCTCGCCAGGCTCCGGGAAGGGACCGCCGGGGACTCCCACACGCCCCGCAGCCCCCGGCTCTTCCGGGCTGAGGAATGGCTCTCCCCGATCGCGACACAAATGTCACACGCACGCAGCACAAACGCGGCGGGAGGGGATGGAGGCTGCACACGGCGAGCGGCGGGGTGGGGAGGGAAAGCAAGCGGGGGGTAAGGTGGTACCTTGGATGTGCTGCTTGATGACATTTTCCAAATGGTCCAGCCTTTCTATAATCCTTAAAGTGTCCCCTTTGTCTTCCTCTAACTTTTTTTCCGAGATCGGCTCCTGCACTTTCACATAAACACTGGCAATGTAGTTGGTGACCCAGCCCACGTACAGCAGGCAGACGATGTTAGTCATTCCACTCAAAATCACGCAAGTGGACACTAAAGTTTTGGTTTTCCTGGTGCACACCATCCTGAGATCCCTCCATATAGCTCCAAAAATCCTGTGATCCAGAAAACAGAAATAAACTGCGATGAAAATAAATCCTTTCCCCCCTTTCCCCGAAACGGAGACCACTCAGAAGTCAGTAAATTTCCATGCAAAAAGTTCTCTAATCCACAGAACAAAGATATTTGTCGCCTACCTAGAAGGAGAGGTGGGGGTGGGGAGGGCTGATAATTAGAATCCTGGATTTTAGTACATTAAAATAGCTGAAACTTTGCGATAGCAGTGCCGAGAGCAGAGCAGGAAGGCGTGCCAGCCGCCGGGCTGCCCGCTGCTCTTAGGCACCGGCTCCCGCCACCGGCATCAAGGACGCGAGCAGTCAAGTGCCCAAGTGCTGCAAACTTTGTTCCCTCCGACGCCGCTTCCCATCGCGACCGGCCACAGCTCCAGAATCAGACCTTGGGAGCAGCTCGCCGGAGAGCGGGGCTTGCTCGGCCGCGGATTGACAGCCCCCTCCTCCAATAAAGAGCCTGCTCTGGCACGGAGGTTGCTGCCATCACCGTATGGCCGACGGGGACCCGCGCGGGGCGGGGTTACCGCGGGGCCCACCTGCTCCTCGCGCGCACACACACACACACACACACACACAGGGGCGCCGGGGCCCCGCCGCCATCCGCGCTGCAAGCCGGGGCGGAAGGCGGGGACGGCGGCCTGCCGCGACTGCTGTAGCTGGCTGCGAAGGATTTCCAGCCTAGACAGGCAGAAGAAGCTGCAGCCAGGTCCCGTCTGCCGCGAGGTGAACGCTCCGCTGCTTGGCTGGAGAGAGCAGCCGGTGTCGTTAGGACACACGCTCACACAGAAAGACATGCATGTGCCTGGAGGGGGGAACCGCAGACGTGCCTTTGGCTCATCGGAGCTGTCGGTTCCACAGCGCCAGATACCCAGCGACCACCCACTGTTCCAATGTGTCTGTCTTTTAGGCTGTTTGCGTACCCCCTTCCCAGAGGAGGTTACATTATTAATAGCTAATTGTTGCTCGCACCCACAGCAGCACGCCCCAGTACCCACCCATCGCCTCCCTGACTGCCACAGGAACACGCTGTCTCAGAGTATGCTCTGTCCAGAATTAGCTTCAGCGTCAGGGACAGTATCGGTTACTCACAATGTAGTTCAGCATATCCACGCGGCTTTCCTCTCTTCACCTCACAATTTACGTACACTTTTGGAAACACACTAGGGAGGCAAAGTCAATATTAAATCACACTGATTTGAGAGAAGGGACACAATACATGAATCTCTTCCATTCCTATTAGATAGGGACTTTCGTACTAAACGAGATAATTTTCTTTTGATAGTCTCAAGACAGAAATGTAACATTAGCATGACCAGTATTAGGAACAACGAGGCAGCTGTTAATTAACACACTAAAATTATTTTAAGTGCGTATTATTCAGTGAAGGCAAGAAGTAACAAATGCTGTGGATCATTCTGCAGTTTTACATATGCAGTAAATATAATTTTATTCTGCTTCATTAGTCACCCTCCACAACTGATCGTTCCACTAGAGTTACTCTGTGTGCAGAAAGCACAGCAGATAGCAGGACTCTGAAGCACACACGTGTGAGTGTTCAAACCCTGCAATACCTTGAATGTACCTTTCGATATCTTAATAGAAGTAAAAGTAGTTGATTTGTCTTAGGGTTTGGGGGTTGTTACTTTTAAATGAATTATAAGCAAGACCCAGTATTGAAGAGAAAAGGCAGGCAACTGTCCTGCCAACAGGCAGAATGACTTCTTCCTTTCCACGAGTTGGTACTCCATAGAAACAGTAAAAACTGTGGATGCTCAAACACACACAACAACAGCGCCAATGGAAGCTGCAGTAAACTCTGCCAATGAAGCTTGAAAAAAAACCCGCCTCCTCAGTCTTCTAAGCCTCTCTGGAAACTAACATAAATTTTGGCCAATTTATAAGTACTTCCCCAGGGATACACTAAAGGAGGCTAGTCCAACAGAACTCATTTGGAAATTAGAAAATACAATTCAAGGTATCTGAATGTGAAAAAGAGTATATGTTTACATTTTAAAAAAAATATTTTTAGTAATACAGGAAAGTTTGCTAGACAAACCAGTCAATGAACAACTTCAAGCTTCACAAAAGGCAAAATATTGACAGAATACACTAATACAGCTCCACCACATAAGTCAATTATCCTGCTTAGTCTGCGATTAACATTTCTCTACAGCATCATTTATTTCCCTATCTTTGTACTTCAGTGTTACAGCTCCACGTCTGGTAGCGACTGACAGCAGTAAGTGCGTATCAGTGAAGTCTTTAATAACAGCGTTATCTAAACTCGCTTTAATCTTTGAAAACTCTGCCTGCAGTCACAAACTACAAATTTTTCAGCCCTGGCAATTTAGGCAGAATCCAGGACTTAGCCTTGGACTTCTCAATTTAAAGCAAAACTTATCTGAAATTAATCCAGATAAAGGATGAGTAACAACCATCAATAAGTCACATTTTCCACGGAAGTTTGTAAAATATTAACAACTAACTGCTTTTACAAACAAATATGAACAGTACTTGTTACTAATGACTGTCAGCAAATCCGTAAGTGACATAAAAGTTTGAAAAAAAGATGGCTAATGTGTCTCACAGGCCTAAGGGGTTGCTTATAACAGCACATAATTGATTAACCTTTTATTACAGTAACTATTAATAGTTCATTAGCCCTTTGCTCCCAATAGTTTTCTGATCATGTTTAAAACATCGCTTCATTTATAACTACATTCTCCCACTACCAAAGCTGCACTCCTCAACAGCAGGGCAGTAATTCCCTGTCTCCTCATTTGAGCCCTGATTTCATTCAACCTAGTGTTAAAACTGTTTAACTTCATAGCAAAACCTCTAGATGCTTTAGTACATGAAAAATACACTTGCTTTCATGTCTCTGATAATAATATTCTGGACTAGTCTCTTTAGAAGTCGTCTTTTATGGTTTATACAAAGTTGGAGGTATCCAAGTGTATGCCATTTAGAAATTGGTCGGTTTTGTCATTTTGATTTATTGTATAGTATTACAATCCAGATGAGACCTCTTTGTGCAAGGTGTTATACAAATACATAAGCAGTCCACTTTTATAATTTGATTGGAACAAAAACAGGAAAAGGAACAATAGAAGACCAGAAATACTGCCAGCCTCACGTTATAGTTGGGGAGAAAATTAGGTAATAAAACCCCTAAATGGTTCTTTAACATTTAAATTATGGAGGAGCACAAGGTCTATGATATTTGTTCTCTTTAATCACAGTGGTGTTTTTGAAAGTTCTACTTCAGGTGTTTAAGCTTGAGGCAGTACAATCTACTGCGCAGGTCAGTAAACTAGGTGTGTGTTTTTATCCTCGTCCTGATACTGATCTGCTATGTCATGCTATGCAAATTATTTCAGTTCTGTTTCACTCTAGATAATGGAAAAAAATAATTTCTTAAAATTTGTATTTATCACAGGCTTCAACATGAATTGCCCTCAACTACATTACTGTAATAAGACACTATTTTCAACCAGTGCTGAGGAAATATTAACCTCATAGCCTAGTAAATACAGCTGCCACTCATCTTGCATTAGTGTTGTGTAAGGGAAGTCATTCAATTAGTATTTCTTACCTATCATTACAGTTCAGGGAAGGGAAATGATGGAAAGAGATATGTTTAAGAATACATTTTTATTGGTGCATTTTGATGTGGGCTAAAACATTTTTAATAGTAAGAGGAATCTTGAAGAAAACAGTAGCAAAACATCAGAACCAACAGTATTTATACCCCATTTCACAAGACCAGGTTTCTTACACCTTGTTAGAAATCAATGGAAAAGATGAACTTTTTAACATTATTTTGATTGCATTCTATTCAGATCCTTAGCTGAAATCCTATTAGTTTGTGGAGATATAATCTTCATTATTATCTAGTCTGAGCAGATTTCCTTCTATTATTTCTTCCCTCTCTCCCCCTGTGATCACATCTTTTGTTTGGAAAGATGATAAAAAAATTCCAAAGGCACTCAAGAAGCTACACTGCGTTTTTACATTGTGGAGCGAGATGATCCCATACATGTAGAAAAGTCTGAATTACCCTGAGTAGGTAATTTTTTTTTGAAACTCCGATGCCTGGGTCTGCACACACATGAACCCAAAACTATGCAGCTCTTGAGCAGAGGTTACACCTTCTGCAGATGAGCTCTTCCCAACAGTTCAAGTTATGAAGCTGTGTTTTTTAGCTCCCCAAAAGAGGTAGCCTTCTGTATTTTAAAGGTAAAGGTCATGAGTTCAGTCCTCAGTGAAGTGACCTGATGATCTTTGGTATCTATTGTCCCTAGTTATCTCTCCCACTAAATTTAAACCAATCTTAAAACTTTTATTAAATCATAGAAAGACATATGCAGATATTGCAGAGATGCCTTTGCGTATTCTGGAGCTGGGTTTTGAAGCAAGGGATTTGTTATATGGATGTTGTAAATAATGAACGTGAACTGAATGCCAAAAAAAAAAAAAAGGAAGGAAAATAGGAAAAAAAAGTTAAATGAATGAAAAGTGAAGTGGAGGAAGACAAGAAAAATAAAAACTGCTTTTTCCTTTTTATGCCAGGATATATTATCACGATCTTTATTCCTCTGGCATTTTCCCTCTTCCTCACTCCTCTTCCTCTCTCTCTTGCCACCTTCAGGTCCCTATCTGCTCTCTTCCTTTTCTGTTGTTACCTGTCATCCTTCCCCTCTCTCATTTAAAAATAACCACTTTTAAGTTTACACCAGTTCTGTTACACATCAACCTTTGTGACATTTTTATGAATTACCAGTTCATTTAGGTTACGCAGGACTCCTTGTTTTTCACTGCTTGGCAGAGGCTACTCAGCAAAGTATCAACTACAGTCAAATTCAGCCCCATATCGCCATACTGCAGCCTCCCAAGGAGGAAAGGTAATGCGGTGCCCAACTCACAAACATTCAACGGCATTTGGATAACTAACGCCCATGAAGCATCATTTCAAAATCATTCACCGAGCACTGAAAGGAAGAAATTAAACAATACAGAAGATACAGAAACAAGACAGTGTACTATTTCAAGTTGAAAACTGAACTGTATCTTGTCTTCTGGATTGAGCTCTCACTGCACATAAAGCAATGAGAACACACCTCATGCAAAGGGAACAGAACAGAATTAGCAGGAATATTAAAACAACTAATGGAAACTTATGTACAAAAGCAACCTGTAAGAGACAGGGGCACATGGATGCACGCTGTCTTCTCCTTCATCACCGCATTCATGCCTTAGAAGACATTTGCCATTCCTCCTTATACAATTGCTATAAAATTTATGTCTGTATTTTTTGTTTCCAGACAGCACTTCCCATTCTCAGTGTTTGCCAGGGTTATCTCATCCATTTGTCCTTCCAAATTTTTTTTCGATCCAAAACATCTAAAATCACTTTATACTTTAATTGTTCTCTGCTATGCTGTTTTCTTAGTTACTTTTATGCACTGGTGTGATTTTTTTCTGACAGCATTACACTGCACTATTTATTTGCTGCAAAACTCTCAGCTAATCCATCTCAAGTGAATCACGTGTGACCAGAAATTCACCAGTATGAGTAAAAAACGCAACATATGGTCCTTTGCAAGTGGCACATCTACAGTTACTCAGAGAAGCATTATGTTCTGTTCTTGTCAAAGCCGTCATGTGTCTACCCCCAACCCCCCAATGACAACCCTGTCCCTAAGCAATTTTAAGTATCTTCATTTTCGGGTGTCAAACCTCGATACATTTGAAACAGATCTCCAGAGACTGTAGCCCACTCAAGCTCTTTAATCTTTTTATGTTTAGAAGCAAAAAATTAGTAAACATGAAATTATTTGTGATATCTAAAAATCTTGGCTTCCTCAACCCAGTTTGCAGTGCTGATTAAAGCTTTTTTCTATCTTTAACTACAACAATACAAATCATTGTACTATGTCAACCAAAAACTGATGTAGATGAATATCCTATTTCCAAATACTGTCTAGCTCTGAACATTTAGGGACAAGAATAGTCCTTTTGCCAGGCAAAGCCTGGCAAAGCTTCAACGCATTTAATGACTTAAAGTCTTTCTGTGTCAGAGGTTGCAACCAAGCAATTGCTTACACTACCTATGTAAGCAATTACAAATTCACAAATTAATCCCTTTTTGAATCTGTACTTTCTCATATTCCAAGGAAATGTGAACAACTCACTTTTCAGTCATCTTTCCATCTGTGATTGTATAGGCCTATCATATTCCTTCTTAGATGGCTCTTGGCCAGACTCTCATATATGCAGTCTCCTCTCACATGACAGAAACTCCATACTTCAATTACTTTTTGTCCTTTTCCATTTTCACGTTTTTTCTTTTTGAGATGGGATAACATGGCAGCCCAGATTGATGCATCGTTTCATACGCTATCTTGTTCTCAGCTCCTTCCTTTATAACTCCTAACACTGTTAGCTTTCTCAGCTGCCACCAAGCCTGTAGTTAACCTCAGCGAACTAGTCACAAAGATCTCCTCAGTGACATAAATATAAAGCCCAGTAATAAACTAGATGTAGTTTTGTCAGTCTTTCTAGGTGTAGGCTACCTCAAATTTTGCTATTTCATCAACTTGTCATTCAGGGTCATGGCTTCTCCAACCTTTTGCAGTTAGCTTTAGAAATTACCATAGTGAATATGGTATCCTCACTACTCACATGCTTTTCCGATTGTGTCTACATGTGCTGAACAAAGCAATTCCCAACGTCCCCTGCTCATGACTGTCATCTTTTTGGAAACTATTTTTTTCCTGTTCTTTGTTCTTTCTGGCTTAATCAGTTTTTAACGCATGAATGGAGCTTCTCCTTAAGCATACTGGGTATCAAGCCTTTGGAGAGCAAATTCCTAGGAAGGCTTTGCAGCGAAAGTACCAACTAAATCCAGCATCAACTGCATCACCATTGTCCATATGTTTTCTGATGCTTCAAAAAAATTCAGTAAACAGGTGGAAAGTTCCTTCCTTCATAAGAGAACTCATCAGAGAACTATTTACCTAGATACAGTTTAGAAGAAATAATCACCCTCTGCCTTACAGGAATAGGAGGAAAAGGAGTATTGCAGATTTTTAGGCTTCTTATTAGGAATTTTTTTCTTTCTGGAGGCTTAGAGCTTCATTTTGTTTCAAAGGAATGGACACTGAGGCATTCCAGAACATTATGTCAGAGTAAAGACAGGTAATAAAAACACTATTGAGTTAAGGAGTAGAACCTCAGAAGTGACTGAAAACTCAAAACGGATATTAGAGAGAATGGAACATTAAAGTAATTGTCCTTTTTAATCTGAATTGATGGTTAGAAAAAATGGGTGACTTGTGTAGGCTCAAGTTGTTCAACTAGAAATTATAAAGAATCTGGATGATTCTGCTGTACTGGTTTAATGCTAGGTAGGACAGACACCCTTGAAGGACAATGCTGGTGAAATCAGTTGGTTTGATTCTTCCATTTCCCAATCAGCATTATCCCAGTCTTTTTAAACATGAGTTTTGGCCTCAGCCAGTGGTTAAAGTAAATGCACAAGACCCTCTGTTGATGTTCTTTTGCCAAATTCACATTGAAGCATGCAATTCAGCTGAAACATGAGTTCTACAATTTGAGACTGTTGAAACAATTTTCTGGATAGCACCTTCTTTCATCAGGTACTGCAGCCACAGCTTAAGCAAACCAACAATTTACATTAAAATACCTAGAGTATGTTAGTAATTCATTCTCCTTTTTAGGTAGAAAGTCTTCAGTTTTGAGTATGGTTTTGTTCTTTAAAGGATATGATGATGTCCAGGAATAAACTCTTCTCTGATCCATTCACGGCATAAAAAACATAGGATCACAGAATCAATCGGTTTGGAAGAGACCTCTGGGCCCATCGAGTCCAACCATTGCCCTGACACCACCATGTCAACTAGACCATGGCACTAAGTGCCATGTCCAGTCTTTTCTTAAACACATCCAGAGATGGTGACTCCACCACCTCCCTGGGCAGCCCGTTCCAATGTCTAATGACCCCTTCTGTGAAGAAATTCTTCCTAATGTCCAACCTGAACCTCCCCTGGCGAAGCTTGAGGCTATGTCCTCTTGTCCTATCACTAGTTGCCTGGGAGAAGAGGCCGACTCCCACTCCACTACAACACAATAACAACCACCCTGAAAACAAGCAAAAAAGCCCTTGTGCCACTTTTAAACCAAACTGACTCCATAACAAGAAAGCTTTCAGTCCGGCTTGGTATTGTAACAACTCTCAGTGTGTGCGAAGAGATGGAAGTTTTTATTTGGTTGGGCCTGGAATATCACACTGGTCTGTGCTGCAAGAATCACAGAATCACAGAATGTTAGGGATTGGAAGGGGCCTCGAAAGATCATCTAGTCCAATCCCCCTGCCGGAGCAGGATTGCCTACACCATATCACACAGGAACGCGTCCAGGCGGGTTTTGAATGTCTCCAGAGAAGGAGACTCCACAACCTCTCTGGGCAGTCTGTTCCAGTGTTCGGTCACCCTCACCGTAAAGAAGTTTTTCCTCATATTTAAGTGGAACCTCCTGTGTTCCAGCTTGCACCCATTGCCCCTTGTCCTGTCAAGGGATGTCACTGAGAAGAGCCTGGCTCCATCCTCATGACACTTGCCCTTTACATATTTATAAACATTAATGAGGTCACCCCTCAGTCTCCTCTTCTCTAAGCTAAAGAGACCCAGCTCCCTCAGCCTCTCCTCATAAGGGAGATGTTCCACTCCCTTAATCATCTTCGTCTAACAAAAGTAAGCAACATATTAATACTTCCAAAAGACTTTTTCTTTTTGATTTAAAAAAAGAGAGACACTTACAAAAGTTATCTAAGTAATCCAGAAGGAAGCCTGCAGAGGAAGCAATGGATGAGAGCCAAGAGTTATTTCAACAGCCAGTACAGTACCAGCCAGTACAGCTCACCCAGTATATGATTCAGAAATTTATACGCAAGTCTTTCGTCCTTCATGTAGCACTCCTGATTTTAGAACTGCTGAAAAGAATATTTCAAAGAATAAACTTCAGACAACTTATAACCCCCTTTTTCTTTAATAAAGGAAAAGTTGGTACCCAAAAAAAAAAAAAAGTTTTAAGAATCTCACATGCCGTTCCAACCAGATTCTTTCCTTACTAAATAACAATACTCCAGATGGTATACATTTGAGTCATGTGCACACACTCTTTTGATGTGCAACAATCACATTCCTTGCATTTTGTTCAGTGGACTACATATGCTCTATGGTCTTCAGCATACCAAATCAAGCTCACCCCCTTCCATCTTAGAACTGTTCAAAAGTGCAGAAGTATTGAGTTACAACATGGCAGTAAAGTTCATTTTTAATGCGGTCCCTTATCTCAACCTGTCATCCTGGGGTAGGCTTGTATCAGTTGCATCTTCCAAAAGAAGGTCAGAAAAGGATTTATGATTAGATGGGCTTCCATATAACCATTGGTTTCAGTATGCTTGCATCAGTTAAAGATAAAAGTTCCTAGTTTACATTTTCAGAATCCATGGCTCTAAAAAACACTTTAAAAATACCATTAATTAAAGCTTGCATTCCTCTGGGAACAGACAGCAAATATTTCTTCTGTCACACCTTCGTGGAGCCACAAATCAAAAGATCTCCATGTTTGACACAGACAGGCATTAAGATGTTCAACACAGGCTACAAACATCCTTCAACATGTTGAGGTGAAACACAAATAAGTTCATGTTTCAAGCATGAAGATCAAGCATGAAGCATGAATAGTTCAGGAATGTGAACTATTTCAATTCAACAGATCTGAATTGTTACTCGAATAAGACCTAGAGCACCAAAATCTTAGCATCTACTTCTAAAAATTAAGTGTCTGTCTTCCTGAAAAAATCACCTCTTCCAATCTACAGCATATGTGGTACAATTAGCAGCAGAGAGCCCCAATTAGCCAAAGGAACAATAGCCTTTGAACACCAGCTGAAGAGAGAGTAACTACCTACTGAAAAGCTTCCTGAAGTCTGCAACACAATTTGCAGATCTTAAACAGAAAAAATGACTGCGACCCCATCAGACATTGGTTTCAAAAATGAAAAACACAGCATAAGTGAGGGTTATTTGTACAAATGAAGAAAGACCCGAGGGACCTAGGCTTGACCAAATCTCTGAATGGTCCATATAAATCAACAAATTCTCAGTAACCCAGATAATCAAAATCAATTGGGCACTAGCAAAGGGATTTAACAAATCAAAGCAAGCTCGAAGCATGAAGTAGCATTAACCTTTACAGAGACTTACCATATCTCTTTGAGCCTAAAGAATTATAAGTTGGTCAAAAAGAAAAAAGCCAAGGAAAACGCTTTGGTACTTGTAACATGAGGAAATGGGGGACCAGTTTCACTGAGGTTTTGCTTAGATTAAAAGGACTAGGCTACTGAAGGTGTAAGCGTGAAAACTTGGAGTGAAAACAAGCAACACAAGGATTTTAGAAGGAAGAGTTATTAAGTGGCCTGAAATATTGCCGTAACTGTGCAAAAACTCTGGACGACAACTTGAGGTGATTGTGAGTTATTTGAAGCAAGGAATAACGTCGCTTCATTGTACTTCCGTGGGTTGATGGTACAACAGGCAGAAATAAAATGCTACTACATAATTTGGAAGTTTTCCAGTCTGGAAGCTGGCTTCAGATACCATCATTCTAGGCTCCAGTTGTAACATTACTTACAGCTTAATTAATAGCTTGAATTTTTTTCAGCACAATACACACACACTCCACAGCTTCTTTAAGCCAAATAAAAGCTACAAAATGTATTCTGTAACATATACCCAGCAGTTCACTAACTCACATCTTTTACTCTAATGATCACATGACAGGATTACAAAAATGCCCAGGCTTTTTTGACTGGATGACTGCAAGTGAGAACATTTTAATTTTTTTTTTAATGTTCTCAAGTGGTTTCACCCTTCCTCGTATTGTCTTTTCTAGTCAAGTTCAGAACTAAACAGGACTCACATTGTCATTACGGCTACCGTTTTGTTCGTTGCCAATTCATACCGGATGTCAGAAAAATATCAAGCTATTTATTCCTTTGTTGGTCTTAAACAGCCTGCACGCTAAGAAAAATAATTTTGTTTTATAAAATCACCTACTTTTATAAAGCTCAAGACAAGAAAGGGCATGAATTTCTATTTGCCTCTGCTAATGCCAGCTCACAGTATGTCCAGTCACAGAGTAAGTTACCACCAGTTAGCAATACTACGAGATCTAAGGAAACAAGCAGCTGAATTTCCCTGTGTAGGCATCCCAGTTTACCTTCTGTTCATCATAGTATTTGCTTCATACATGCTGGAACAATCTCTTCCAAATTCCCTTCTGCCCTACAGAGAACTTCCATAAAAACGTTACTGGCTCCTGGGGTCTAGAACAGAAAATGAGAGCTCGAGCAAGTATTAGAATCCTTCCTGTTATTGAAATACCAAACATCACGTGTTTAAAGCCAACTGCCGAAAGGCTTTGTATGGCAATTTCATGAGCAAAAGATATTCTGAAGTATAAATTTATGCGCTAGATCTGTAGTACTAGTCAGGAGATGGGATTAGAAAGCATCAATCCACAACAGGAAGGGGTATAAGAGTTTCAGAGATTTTTTTAAATTCTATTTTTTTTTAGTTACCTCAAATTAGTCCACATAAGAGACATCGGTTCAGTTCTTTAGGTTGCCACAGCTTTAACAAATTAAATGGCAATTTTTGAAATCCAACAACCTGGCCAACTACTTATGAAGTCTTGGAGGATATCTAAGTAATTAATTTTTCAGCCATTGAGATGGCATCCAGACACTTCAAAGGCTGTTGTTGCTCGTGTTTGCCAACCTATACAGTTTCAAAAAAGCTACAAGATAATATGGGTTTAAAAGTAAGGTGCAATTCATTTAAATCATACCATGTCTCTTCCTCCTTAGCACCTCTTAGTTGTGTGTTTTCAACTACTCAGTTTTATGGTGTTGGGTTTGTTAGACAATTGCCTGTATAGGATTACATTCCATTGGCTTCTTGCCAAAAACATTCAGACTAGAAGAGCTGAAATCTTCAACCATCAACTAGAATAACGTTGCTGACAAATCTTCAGGCAACTGCAGTGTGACATCTACAAACAGCACTGTGCTAGAACACAAATTTCACTAATCTTAAACATCACTTCACATCAAGACTTAGATATCATTATACCAGCAATGAACATAGTCCAGAACTGTTGTGTTTAATGCCAAATTCACAGCAGGAACTCAGGTTAACCTCAACCACAAAATAGTGCTAACCACAACAGCCTTTTTCTATGCAAGGGGGAGAAGGGCAAAGAACTTCAGCTGAAACAAATCAGCATAGATCTGTTGAAACCATAAAAGAACATGAGTCTCTATCAGCTAACAGTCTGAGTTCCTTTATTTAATGTCCTGTTCATTAAAAGATCTTCTTATTTGTTGTAGTTATTGTTATAGGATGCAATTTGTTACTTTACAATTTAGACAAGTCCCTAGTGAATGCAAGGTGTCCAAGCTGGCTGCATTACCAGCTGACAAGGTAGCTGTAAGATACTCTAAAGTCAGTTGTATAGGAATCGTAGAAACCAGTTCCCAGTTCAGAGCCGAGAATGCTCCGTCTGCTACAGCAGAAAACAAGACAAAGTTGAATCCTGCTGTCAGCCTTTTAGTTAGTGGTAACTACTGAACAGACTAGAAAATCTGACGAGGACAATTCACTAAGGCTAAACAACTTGGATGGTGTTTCTACCTAGGTGTTGATAAAGAAGTGCAATTTAGACCCCAAATCTCAATTTGTAAAGTGTGGAATTCACAGCAGACACTGCTTCTCTGTAGCTTGTAAACAATATAGTTATTTTAGTGACGGAAATTCTGCTCAAGGTTCAAGTGTTATTTACAACAGCCTCACACTTCCCCCCCCCACCCAGGGCCTGCCTCAGCAAACTTCTGTTTCTTTCACCAGGATTAGAAAGGTTCCACTGCAAATGCTTCAGAAATAAAGTTTTCAACTCTGAGAATTAATGTCAGTTCTTGGTAGGTCACTAATGCCATGGAAAAGCAATGTAAAGTATCATCACGAGTAACTTCCTAACTGCCAACAGCCCTTCCTCCTCCTGCATTGGGACTTCTCAACTGAAGTCCCTTAGGAACAAGATGATACAGAACCAAGATTCACAGATTGATTTTCATGGTAAACAATCCATACAAAGAACATTTTAAGCTCTTGCAGTGGAAAGTAAAGAGCAAAGGGCAGACAGAAGGTGAAGGATTGTGACAAAAGATAGGAAAACAACTCCACCTGTAAGCAGAGGGAAAAAACAAGGTTTTTCTTGTTTTATTTTACTTGTTTGTAAACTTGTATGTTTACTTGTTTTACTTTATTATTTATTTTACTAAATGTAAAATAAAAATTTTACATTAAGTGTTCACCAGTGACACAAGATACAACTCTGCTTTGTTTTTTCTCTCAAGGGGAGGACCACTGGAAGGACTAAAGAGAAGCACCTAATTTGCTGTTTATTTTCTGGTAATATTAATTTACTTTACTTCTTGCTGTAAAAGATTTGGAGAAAAAAAAACCCACCCATGTTTCAATGCAATTTTTCCCCCAGCTCAAGCAGTTTCCACCAGTTCTACCTTAGATTTATCTACCACATGCCCAATGTTATTTCATTAAAATGCTGTGTTCTGAGGATGACTCATCAGTCAATATTTCTGTAAAATATCTGCAAAACTCAGTGATGCCAGGCTGCAGAATACACTGCTAGCTGTTAAGAGCAGTAATAATTATAGTTGCCATGATAGGAAAAAATAGGTAGCCATAATTTGGGAGTTGCTATCATTGGGTTTTTGTTAACCAGGACCTTCTGTTTGCTACTCAGAATCTGAACACAAGTTCATTATTACCTATTTCTCTCAGTAGACCTGTTTTAATGGTTGTAAGTGCATTCTGATCCATTCTGATAATCAAATGGCATTTAAAACACTCAGTATATAGCAATAAGGTGACTTTGGTGTTTTGTAATAGGATATCTGTTGGTAACATGTTTTAAATCCAGTTTGTGGCAAAGAGAAGAACTCATGCGCCAGGCAATACTTCCTCTATGGTGCTAGCAACTTAGATTTGTTGCATTTTCCAGAAAAGTCAAACTGACATCATCCTATAATAGCTCTACCATCTTGGAAGTTCAATTGCAAGGTCCTTTTTACAAGGCCTGAACATAGAAGTTTAATGTCCTTAAACCTTCAAGGGCAATATAAATGCCAAGCCCCTCAGAAAAGTTTGGAAAAAGTGAGCTCTTCCTCCTGGACTCACTTTTATCGTTTTTTTTCTTTCTTTCCTTGTTATTATTTGTTATTTTCCTTAAAGTAAACAACTTAATAGCTGTGACAAACACAAAAGGAGGAGTAAAAGTAGAATGCTACAAGCTTCCTTCATTAAAGCATGTTTTCCAGTTCTCTACGTCTGGTAAAAGAGCCCAGGAATATCTCTACAATGCCAACATTGCTTCATTATTTTTGTTTTGTTTAAATTGGGCAACATACATCAATCCTGCAGCAAGAAAGAAAGAATCCTCTTTCTCCTCTAATGTGTGGGTATATGCAATGAAATACCTTACATTTTGGCTAACAGATCAAAATTTTATCATTATGTGCTGGGTTGACCTTGTCTGGATGCCAGGTGCCTACCAAGCCACTCTATCACTCCCCTCCTCAGCTGGACAGGGGAGAGAAAATATAACAAAAGGCTTGCGGGTCGAGATAAGGACAAGGAGATCACTCACCAATTACCATCACAGGCAAAACAGACTTGACTTGGGGAAAACGAATTCAATTTAATACCAACCAAAATGAGAGTAGGATAATAAGAAAATAAAAACTAAATCTTAAAACACCTTCCCCCCACCCTTGCCTTCTTCCTGGGCTTAAGTTCACTCACAATTTTCTGTACCTCCTCCCCACAAACAGTGCAGGGGAACAGGGAACGGGGGTTGCAGTCAGTTCATCACACGTCTCTGCCGCTCCTTCCTCCTCAGGGGGAGGACTCCTCACACTCTTCCCCTGCTCCAGCATGGGGTCCCTCCCATGGGAGACAGTTCTCCACAAACTTCTTCAACATGACTCCTTCCCACAGGCTACAGTTCTTCACAAACTGCTCCAGCATGTGTCCCTTCCATGGGGTGCAGTCCTTCAGGAACAGACTGCTCTCAAAAGTCCTGCCAGCAAACCTGCTCCAGCATGGGCTCCTCTTTCCATGGGGCCACAGGTCCTGCCAGGAGCCTGCTCCAGCACAGGCTCTCCATGGGGTCACAGCCTCTGTTGGGTGCATCCACCTGCTCCAGCATGGGGTACTCCCCGGGCTGCAGGTGGATATCTGCTCCACCATTAACCTCCACGGGCTGCAGGGGGACAGCCTGCTTCACCATGGTCTTCACCTCAGGCTGCAGGGGAATCTCTGCTCCAGCACCTGGAGCACCTCCTCCTCCTCCTTCTTCACTGACCTTGGTGTCTGCAGAGTTGTGTCTCTCACATATTCTCACTCCTCAATTCCAGCTGCTGTTGCACAGGGCATTTTTTTTCCCCTTCTTAAATATGTTATCACAGAGGTGCTACCGCCATCACTGATGGGCTCGGCCTTGGCCAGCAACGGGTCCATCTTGGAGCCAGCTGGCATTGGCAGTATCAGACACAGGGGAAGCTTCTGGCAGCTTCTCACAGAAGCCACCCCTGTAGCCCCCCTGCTACCAAAATCTTGCCACACAAACCCAATACACATTAGCACTGTCATAGTGAGACAAAATATCACTTTGTTGATCAAAGGCTAGAGAATATTACTACTCTGGACAAGAGGGAGCAGAAAATATTTCAAACCAATTCATGTCTACCATTAAGAAGTCACTAATTTATTCACATCAGTTTTAAAAAAAATGAGAAAAGAGACCAAAACATTACTAAAATAACAACATTATTTCTTTAAAGCCATTAACTTTAGGCAACATGCAGCACAATGAATATTGAGAAATATTGAGATATATTGTCCTGGTTTGGCCTAAACCAGGGCAATTTTCCTTTCAGTGATTTTTACTTTCAGCTAAGTCTCCTCTAAGTAACTGCACTTTCTGAGACTAACTGCATGTTTGGCAGACAGTGTCTGCTTCTAGGACTGATAACGCTCAAAGTTTGTAGTTATCGCTGAGGCACCGGTAGGGATGTTGTGCAGTAAGGCTCTTGCTGTACTTATTCCTAGAGGAACCAAGGTCACTGCTAAATTCCTCACTGCTTACGAGTGAAGAGCCGAAGGGGGGTCGCACCTGCAGGGAGGAGCGGACAGGGCAGGTGACCCAAAATTGACCAACGAAGGTATTCCATCCCATACACGTCATTCTCAGTATAAAGCCGGAAGATCACGGGGGTCTCGGTCCCTTCTGCTGTTTTTTGAGGGGCCTCTGCCTGCTTGGGCTGCTTCTGCTGCTTCGGGCTGCTTCTGTGGCTCCAGCCTTTGGCCAGTGTCCAAGGAGGTCTCTGTCCGTTTTCCTGCTGCCCCCAATCCCGATCTGTGCATCCCTGAATCCAGCTCTCGACCGTCGCTGGGCCCAGCCTGGGCCTTCCCAGAGCCTGCCCTGCAGTGCCAGTGGTGACGTGGCCGACACCGGGGGAGCTCGAACTTGGTTTTGTATATATTTGTATATATTTGATTATTCCAATATTATTATTATACTCTTTTTCATTATTGTAGTTTATTAAAACTGTTTTAACTTTCCAACCCGTAAGTCTCTCTCCCTTTTCCCTTTCCCTCTCCTTTCAGGTGGGGGGTGGGTGGGGAGGGTTAACAGAGAGCGTCTGCCACAGGTTTAACAGCTGGCCCAGCTTTAAACCATGACATATATTAATTGAGAAGTTGCTCATTGAGAAATATTAATTTCTTCCTTGGGACAATTTCAACAAAGATGAAAAGCATTTGTGTCAAATCTGATTTTAAAGCCTTTGCCTAAAAACTAGGTGTAGGTTTGTTTTTGTTTTCCCCCCAAGCTTTTCCACAGAAAGCATTCCTTTTTGTGGGGAAAAAAAAATTTTAATTTTAAAAAAAATTATATTAAAATATCATTTGATTACCACCATGCTGTCTTACAGTTTTTTTCCAATTAAGTGGTACTGTTAATGCTGTATATTTATGCTGCATTACTTCTAAACCGCTTGACATTCTTACAGTGAAATAGAAAGAAATCAAAGGACATACTTGCTTGCAGTAAAGAAGAAAGAATCTGTGGACTAGTTTAGAAAGAAACTAATCCAAGAGTAGGTTCACAACCCTGTAGGATATTAACAAGACTTTCTGAAACTGTAGTAACTCTATCACACTTTCAAAAACAAATCCAAAACAACAACACAAAAAGAAAAAATCCTGCTCCTTTCCTGTATCTGAAAACCTAAGCTTTTACAAAACATCTGAAACATTTACTTTCAACCTTTAAGCCGTCTTTAATGGATACCCTAAATCAAGACAAAAATTGCCACATGATTCATATCCATCTTCATGAACTAGAAATAGAACATCTTTCATATCAGACAAGATAAAAAGTTTTTGCACTGTTTCTGTGTTGGAGAACATTACAAAGTTGGAAACACCTTTTTCTGCAGCTGAAGTTTAATTAGGTTAAATGAAGTTTATTTCCTTGTTTTGTTTATCAGACAAGGAGCCGAGTTACAACTTCTCTTATAGCAATACAGCCACTCACAGTTCACAGAAGGGGTCACCTTAGACAGCAGGTGTTCCCCATACCTATTCCTTGTTACTTGATTGCCAAGCAAAGTATCTGCATCAGATAACTAAAGTAAAACCCTCTCTAGTCTATGTGTCAGTCTGTCCTTCCCTAATGATGGCACTGCCTCACAGAGAGATTAATGATCCTGCTTACTGCTTTGATCAACAAAGCAGGCTTCTCTCCCTCAGGCAGCAGAGGCTTAAACAGCTCAGTTGAGTTTTCGCTATTGACTTAGAGAAGGAGCATTATATAGGCATCAGGGCACAAGAATAAGACTTCCTTAAGACAGAGCTTACAACTAGAAGAAATAAAAAGAGGGCAAAGCTTCCCCAGATTTTAGACAGGAATTTAGGGAGCACTGAAGTTTGATGCTGCAGTAGGAAAATATACGAAACCCTTGTTAAATGGGCCTGTCTCAAGAAATGCTGAGGAAAAAATTTATCCCTACAACATAGAAAGGCTTTACTGAGGTCTACAGGCAAGAGCACAAAGCTCCAAAATATGTGTAGAGGTATAAAGAGTGCTCATGGGAAGAGATCAGGAATTCCTAGAGGAAGACTCTCATTAAAGAAAGGAAGAAAAAAAAAAAAATCCCACTTTTGTTAATAAACAGGAGAGCAATTAAGAAGCACCAACTACAACAATTAGAGCAGAGACATCAAGATCAGAGGAGAGAAAAGATCATCTGATGGACCATGCACGTGCACATTATGCCAAGATTCAGTCCAGACTGGAACAGTCAGAGCAACAAAGCAGTGAAGTTTGCTTGAAGTTTGTTTGAATCCTCCAGTGAACATAACTATTTGAACAGAACTAGAAGGGTTTTGCCTTTACTATAATTGGGTGGGGGAAAAGAAGGGCAGGCATTGTTAGGGATATTTTTTTTTTTTTGAGGGGAAGGAGAGAGCTCACTATTTTATGACAGCAATCATGGCATATTGGAAAAACCCTACTAACTGCTATTGCTTTTGGCAAATCCATCATACTGGCATGAACAGAATCTTCTATGCGTTATTTACTAGTGTCCATCAATGCTCCTAGGCAGATAGGTTTCAAAAAATTGTGGAACAGCAGAGAGAGAAGATAAAATTCTTAAGCAACTATTCTTAAGGCTGACACAGCCTTGTTAACCTGAATGGACCATACTGATCTTACACCAGTGGACACGTTCCCCCTCTGCTTGTGAGGTTTATGGAGGGGTGGAAGGAACACCAGCAGAAACATCCCAAATTGCAGAGATCATAGTAAGTATTTCAGACCAATTATACCATGCAGTATTCTGACATATTTGCGGACACTATTCTGATAGCACTCGTTAAGAACAACAGGGATTAGTAGCCTCAGCTCATGATCCAGCTTCAGCCACCACTTACACAGAAACACAATATTACAGAAAGGGGCACATCTTTGGGGGGTCAGAATTTATTTTTTTATACTTCTTTTTTATTCTAAATTTAACAGTGAAGGTTTCCATTACCCACCATAGAAGGCTTGATAGCCTCACATATGTAAGAAACCATGAATTTTACTGTTTCCTATTACACAAATAAATCTTTGACTGTAACACACTTATTACAGGAAAGGTACTCCAAACAAGATTAATACATGGTATAGTAGTATTGTTAAATGTTAAGTAATTCTTTATAGAGAAGAGAGTTCTGACACCTAAAATCTTATTGAAATTGGCAAAGAAATTGTGCTTAGAGTTTCTGTTTTCAGTTTCCCTTCAAAAAGAGGAGGATTTCCCTTAAAATCCTTTATCTCCTCCTCTTTCTCCTTCCCTTTGTCCACTTTCCCCACCACCACCATTAAGAATTCCCCCAATGTTTTAGGAGTTTTAATGACTTCCAGTTAGGCAGCTAAATCAGATAAAACCTAACTATAGCAATTACTGTGCCAAGTGGAGACAAATAAAAAAAAAAAAAACACCAGGGAAAATCTCACAAACTGTGCAACTGCAATTATCTCTCTAATTCATTAAATATAAGAACCACTGAAGTTGCTATGAATGCCACCTTCTGACTTATGTCACTAGAAATTTAGAACCCCTACTAATATTTTGCTAGATGCCACTGCCAAAAGCTGAATTTTTTTTTCTTCTTGCTAGATAAATATCTAGCAGAGCTGAAAGAGAATACAGATGGAGGCTAAAGGAGGCTTAACACCACTAATTCATGCATCACTGCCGTTGGGCTTTGCTAAGCATTTCACTAGACTGCTTTCTTTCCAGCAGGCTAACACAATGAATCTGCATCAGAGACCAATAATTTCATTAACTGGTTGATGCTGGTTGGGTTGGAACATGAAAGTTTTGGCAAGACTGCAAATTAGAGGGTGTATATTTACACAGTTTTCTCTAATACTGAAGCAGAGTTCATTCATAAATAAACTTAATGGACAGTAAATTTTATTGCATCTATTCAAGAAAAAATTTTTTCCAAACATATTTAGCTGACAGCTCAAGTATGAAGAAAGGGATTCTGCAATCACTAAGCTGCAAAAGTACTATTCAGGAATCTAAAGTTAAATGTTTGTCCTTCACTGGTTACAAGAAAAGTCTTCATCTTATAGCACTATCTTTCCCAGAGGGCAGTTTCCACTAACCACATGTAAACATGAAATCCATGTACACTGGCTGTAAACATTGCTGCTTTTCTCTCCTAGCTGCAGCTGGAAATAGAAAGTTTTCTTACTTCAGACTAATAGGATTGTTTGACAGTTAGAGAACTTCAATATTGTTAAATCTGAGATTGCTCAGAAACACCAAGAACCTATTTTAATGGAATGCCCTTTCAGATCAAGCCTATAGTATCATAGATTGAAACCTTGACTCGCTTACCTTTTTACGTACTATGTTTCTTTTGTGACACTAAAGTATGCCTTCTGTGGCTATTACTCCCCCTCAAACAAACAAAAAAAAATATAAGGATTTACAAAACTTGCAAAGAATTAGAACAGGAAAAACATATGACTACATCAAAGTTACTTACAAAATGAAAAGTAGCTTCTCCTACTTTTGTTGTATTTGGTATTCTACACGTTCAGGCAACAAAGCACTCATTTTTACTTTTGTTTGCCATAAAGAATAATTGGAAAAATAGGAAAATGAATGTCACTCAAATTAGATTTCACTCAAGTTAGATTTCTCTCAATATTGATTTTAAGAGTCCCCTCTCCCCTTCTCTCTACAGTTCATTTTTTACAAGCATCATAGGTCAAACAACTCAGAATGCTGTTAATAAGTATCTCAGGTTCACAAAAAAAATTTACACTTTTTTTCCATATTGTGAAGTCACTGTGATACAGAGATGACCCATAATAACACAAGCAAAAATTGCTAAGGGACTTCTCTTTGTAAGAGAAAATTTCCTGTTGTACAGGGAAAGACTTCAGTAGCTCCAGTTAACATCCACATGCTTGTCACAGACCCACAGCACAGACTCTTGTTACTTGCATGTGCACGCACGTGTGTTCATATATATGTACAGATTACTTCAGTGCTGCTGTAGCCAGAGCATACAGGACAGGTTGACCCATTACTACATGTTGGCTCTGTCTCAGATCCAACAGAGACAGGTTGCTTTAATGTTTTCAGCCTACAACAAAGAAAGAATTTCAGATACCATGGCTTAACAACTAAAGTTTGGTGAGCCCTTCGGCACATTTTAACAGGAGGTGCTGAAAGCCATCCTTTCTTTCAGGATATTTATTAACTTTACAGCTGTTGTCTTTTCACCATTGCATGTGCAGTTCTAGACAGAAAAAGAACAAACCAAAACTAGCCAAGAAGTACACTTGAATACTGAGAAGCTGATGAAGCATGAGTCAATGTCATGAAGTTCCAAACAGTTGGCAAGAACATTATTTAATAATATTTTTTAAAAAGAAAACTTTATAGATTGCTCAAAGTCAACAGCATATACTATGTTTGGAAATTTTCCCTGTAGAATCAATTGCTTTTAATGTAGCTAAGCCTGTCCTCCATATTATGCACTAAAAATCCTCTCATCAACAGAGTCCAAGTGTTTTCCAGGAAAAAAAGTACCCTGAAAGTCTTGAAGAGCTTGAAGTTTATAGCAATGTTTGCCATTGGATCCAGCATCAGTAGAAGCACACCACTAGTCTTGGTGAATGACTTGTAAAAGCACTGATTACCACGTGGAATGTTTGTTCATTGTCAAATAAGTTCTCATCAAAATAATTTCAGGATTTGACTGGTTAGCGTTGTCAGCTTATTAAGATTCTAGCCAAAAAAAAAAAAAAAAAAAAAAAAAAGACTTTTCTTCTGTAAATGTTAATAGAAAAAGTATTGAAAATACCTTCTTTATACACAACAATGGGATAGAACAACATGACTTCCCTCTCTTCTAGAATCTGATTTTGTGTTTATGTATCTAAGGGAATCTGATCTTAGCCATTAAGATTTAGTTTTCATTTGTGAAGCTGTCAAAGAAAAACTAGCTTACAGAAAGTATTTAGAATTTATCTTCTGAAATAATTAAAAAAAACCCAACAACAACAAAAAAACACTTCAGTTAAGCCCAGGATGGCATTAACTTTGTAAGTGTACTACAGGTAACAGCATGCTTGTAAAGCAGAAGAGTGTGTCCACCACTCAGGCTGATGACTGCTCTTACCACCAGTTCCCTTCTGCTTTCTTTCACCATGTTATGCTATGTTATGCAGACTTGTCTTATACAACTGTTCAATTGCAGAACCATGGCAGCACACTGGGAGCTTTGCACGAGGGAGCCAGCATCTTGGGAGATGACCAGGTGCCTCATTCATCCAACTTCCAATGCTTGATGAATCAAATCTTCAAATGTTGCCCCATCAACACATCTCTCATGCCAATGCCGTTAATTATACCCTACTAGTGTTTGGAGTCCAGACCAATGTATATACCTGTTTTTTGTCATAAAGAGGGTGCTACCACACCAGTCTTTAGAAAGGCAAGAGACAGAACATGCCCCTCCTTCCCAAAGACTTCTATCCCCAAGAACCATCCCTGCAGTGTTGTGCTGCTGCTTCACATCGAAGGTTTCAGGCTAGTTGAAATCTTTGCAAGATAGCCATATATAGCTGACAATTATAAAATCAACATGGGCTCCTCCCTCATCCTTCCCTCCCAGTCCAAATTAATCAGCTGGAATGCCTAGGTTTTGACATTATGATATGGTGATGACCAAAGTCTATGCATGTACATTCATTCATCATCAAGCAACACAATGAATTCACTGTTGTGAACACAAGATGCACCTAAGATATATCTACAGCTTAAAACAGTGAAACAGTTTCACTTCCTCCAGGCTGGGAAAGTCTTATGAAAAGATTTTGCCTTTGAAACCAGCAACTGTGAAAAAATGGCAACTTCGCAGCCAATAATTAAAAGACAATTACACATTGACAACCAAGATGATAGCATTTCATTGATGATTTTATATAAAAATGAAGACAGGAACCCAAAGAACTACTCCTTTATTATTTTAGTCCTAGACTCAGCACCCTTTTATTAACAGACATTTTCTTCAGTAGATATTAAATGTGATAAATGTCATGTTCTCAAGTTACTGAAAGCTGCTTTTTTATCACTTGCAGATTGAGTTCAACTGATTGTTGGGCAGATGGTGAGAAAGAGGGCGCATAACATGTTCTCGATCTGACTGACACAGATTATACTCTTCAAGCAGTAATTGAAGCACTTTGACATATCATTTCTACATCCAGGGCCATCAGACAAGAAAGGTTCCTTAGTTACATTGATGCTGCTTCCCTAGTAAACTCTATTTCAATTATTACACAAGTCACAGAAGTCTATTTTAAGATTCTTTGCTTTTATTACAGTACATATGGAGGAGGTTCTCTCCTGACATTTGAATTATCTGTCTTCCCCTAGCAGGTGTGTTTTCCTTTTAGAATTTTTTTTTTAATAACCTCCTGAAAAATAATCAGGAAAACTGGAAGAGAATGAACTAGAATTATGCTGATGGGCATATGCGCTACATTTAACAGTGCCCAAGGATGATGCCATACTAAAAAAAAGCATTAAAACCACACTTATGGCAGAGTAAGCAAATCAAGTGAGAACATCCACACATTTCATTTTCGGATCAGCACACAGATCCCATACTCTGCTCCTTGTTGTGCTAATGGTAATAGTCTAAGAGTTGAAGCAACCTTGGTATCATTCACCACTCCAGCTAGAACCCAGCTTCTGGTTGGAGAGATCTCTTCAAGCCAGAATAATGGAGCTGCCTGACTTTGCTACCTCGGAGGAACATGGTTATTATCAGACAGATGTTCCTCCTTCAGACGTGCAGTGAAATGGATCCTATCACAGGCAACTAATGTGCATTCTTCAGGATCTTAGAAGCATTTGGCATTTTTTTTCTGGCAAGCATCTCAGAAGTCAGTGAACAGATCCCAGCTGAAGAAATGTTTCAAGAAGCAAGCAACAGATGTAGCCCACATCCTGATAGAGTATGCTCGACTGCTACCAATTACTTGTGAGGCTTTTTGTTCAAAATACAACTCATTGCATAGTCTGTCAAGTTCTCTGCAACTGGATGGTTCAGATGAACAAAAATAGAAAGTAGAAAAAAGAAAGATGAGCTTAGAAAACTCTGTAGAAAGATGAGCTTAGCTGAGGTAAAGGAATATAGCACAGTTTTATATGAATGTAATCCAACTTTATGAGATTAATTTAAAATAATCTCACATTCAGCTTTACGACAACCTGTGACCTCCAGGCCTTGAATCAGTAGTTGGTTCAAGTAGTCTGAATAAGGAGAAAAATCCATAAATGATTTGATTTTTCTAGCTCAGAGCTTTGGCAACATGCCCAGTGAGCTCTCAATTATTTTAAGTCATTCGGTTACAGCAATGAAAATATCTCCCCATTAATAAGATAAGAACTAGATGTTTAAGTGCCAGTTTACAGTGTTAGGAAGGACAGAATATCATCAATTTGCTGACAGAAGAAACATTGGAACTCAACCTCTGCCCCTCCTCTGAACACGATCAAGATGAGCTCGTCAATGCCCAAAGCTGTAAGACCAAGACGACCGCATTCTTACAATAATATTTGGGCTCAAAAATACTTACTTTCTGAACCAGTGGAGGATTTGATCAAACCTGTACTATTAGCCAAACTGAAGTGAGTTGATTCCTGCCTTCAAGACAAGGACACATGGTGACCATCATTGTCAGCAGCACTAACACAGGTGGTGGTCAGGTTACTAAGAACTTGGGCAACAGCAGGAACCTCTCACAGGGAATCCTGGAATTTTTTCATGCTCAATATTTTGTACCAGTGTTAGGGGGTTAAAAATTTGTAGATGTCTTGCATACTGTAGATCTTCCTGCTTCTCTAACTTTGTACTGGCTACCTTTGCAAGACAACTATTGTGCCTTTTCTACAATTTCTGCCTCTCTATTTTGTGCCAGATTTCAAGTGACTGAAAGGTGTGCTTCTCGATGCCACATATATTCATTTGATGCCAGTGGCAGCATGGACTTCTTTTTCTGCAAGTTTG
The DNA here is from genome assembly GCF_013368605.1 of Nyctibius grandis. Classification (NCBI taxonomy): domain Eukaryota; kingdom Metazoa; phylum Chordata; class Aves; order Nyctibiiformes; family Nyctibiidae; genus Nyctibius; species Nyctibius grandis. The sequence continues at coordinate 10,995,713 of NC_090661.1, read as the reverse complement.
GGCACAGTTTATCTGTTAAGTGATTCTAGCAGCAGGATCCTAAAATTAGCCTCCTTCCAGAGATTATTTTAGGCTATTCCTAGAGTTAATGTTTGACACTTGTGCCTCATGACTTGATCAGTATGCCTATTGTCTTCTATTTCACAGGTATGTGCGATCATGTAATCATAAAAGCATGCCCATCTTTTAAGGGGATGAAGCCAACATAGAAAGGACGGGCCACAAAACTCGGAGATTTCAGTGCACAAGGAAAGGCAAAGTCAGACAACTATTTAGGCAAGACAAGAATACAACAACTCAAAGTTCTGAAGATTTAAGTTTTATGGTATGGTTTAGATAAAACTAAGAACTAAGGACCTGAATACTCACTGCATTTTCACTACTATAGGATATTATTAGCTGAAATAGAGGAGGAAAATAGCAGGTGCATTCTTTATAAGGGGTCATTAGCTGACACAAAGGTAAAAACACAACTGCAGCTGAAACTGCTATTTGAACAATTGGCATTGGTTATGTAAAACGCACAGACACCTGAAAGGGGGTCTATTTTAAGAATGCTTGCTTTAAGAGTAAAGATTTCTAACCGTGATGTTCTCCATGCTTTCAGACAACTGCAGTTTCCCCTCATGAAGAAAAGCTTCCCTTCACCTTCTACTAAAAAGATCCCTAAAAATATGTTATTTTTTCTTTAATATATTATCTATGCTATCACCACAGCTGTCATATCTGCTTTTTCCTGAAGGAGTGATGCAGTTGCAAATACTTTTCTGCATCCCATGATAGATTTTATTAATGACATTAAACACTGCTTCATGCTTTGCTTTGTTATCAAGGTCTGTGGTGATAGCAGATATTGCATTCCTTTGTGTAAGCTCTGTAATTTTTCTGAGTTTTGATAAGGCCATTAATCACAATATGACTATGCTAATCCAGACTATACTGGTGTCCAAGACAATGCTAACAATAACCGCTCTTTAATAACCATTCTCCTTTGCCTAATACTTACCTGTACAGATTTTCTCTGCTTAGATAATAACCTTTTTTAACAAATATGGGAGAAGATGAGGACTAAAGTAACACAGTTGTGTTTCAGTAAAATTTCTTCTGAAGGGTCAGGATAGGCCTAATCTTATGAGCTCAGTATGTCATTATGTCCTAATCGACCTCACATCCTAGTGACTTCACTGGCAGTTGAAAATATTCAACGTCTGGCAATACTTGGACTTAAATGATGCAAAGCACTTGAAAATTCACAAGTAAAAAGGAATATAAATAGCGCTGAATTCTTTGCTCCTCTATATGGTAGCCTGGCACTGCAAACCTTCTACAGTACTTGTGCTCCTTGCATTTGCTAACCAAAATGCTGGCTTCTTTCAAAATAGCTTCTGAAAGGTCAACACCTACAGAAATCACCTTGCCAAAGAGCACAATCGAGCAGCATTTGGCAGGCTGCTTTTCTCATTTCATGTTTTACTCTTTTATCTCTTGAAGTTTTTGGTTTTTGCACTATTCCAATTGGGTACTGAGTACTATTGAGATGTACATTTCAGAATTATGTATATTACTATTGTTTTATTCTGCATCCCACCACCCACAGGGGACACATACATGCCTGTATGCACATCCATATGTAAAGCACAGGCACTGTGTTACATATGACCTGAAGCATTTTGAAATCCTCAAAAAACAATGAGGAATGTTGTATTGGAAAAGAAAACACAGACTGAAACCATTTCCTTCTTGCAGCCTAAGTTTGCTTCCTTTGTAGCACCTACAGCCACCTACTTTATTTTAGATGCCTGAAGTACAGAGATTACTTATCCCTAGATAAAGCGCATTCAGCACTTCAGAGGATTAAAACCCAGTGGGTATTAACTGTAGCAGGGTGCAAAAGGAGCCCCTTGCATACAGCCAGCCTACTACAGGAGATCATCTGAGTAAGGCAGTAGAACTCCTGGGAGTCCAACTCCTTTCCTAAGCCCACTAAGTGTTTAATATCCTGTGTCCGAACAACACAGGTCAGAACAAGTCTCTGTTTGACTTAGTCAAACTGTGCTGTTGGCTGTCCTCTACAGCAGCCAACAGCGAATAGCCCAGAAAGAGCATATAAGGAGCACAAAACAGAGTATTTTTTTTTTCTCCAAAATATTCTTCCAGCCTCCAGACATTTACGGTAGGCAGAGTTCCTGAGTCAAAGGTGGTACTCCAGTGTCCTACAGCCCTGACTGAATCTCCCAGAAATAGAGGAAATTATTAAAGTAACATGGAATGTAGAGAAGACCCAACCCTTGACAACCCAGTTCAATGCATATGCACAGAGTAGCTTCCCTCCTTAGTTCTGTTTCTTTCTCCCAACCTTCCACCATCTGATGCATCTAGTTCTATTACAGGACAGTCAGCAAGCATTCTCTAGCAACCACCTCAGACACCTCTCTTCCATCTCAGTCTGATTATCCCTTGTTCAGAGGACAACGTTTAGGGTACATACACATGTCTGATTGCAGGAACTGCCTACCCCAGGCTATGCACGTCAACTCTTTTTCTGGAACTGGCACCTGTCTAACCCAACAAGGAGCGAGCTCAGGAGGATTTCTGGCAGACAGTTTAGCTCTCTGAGTTGACTCGCTGCAGTCAGCCATGCATTGGAGCCATTGCAAAGGAGAGGGTGAGACTGTATAGTGACAAGCAGCAACAAAAGCCACAGCAGTGAAAAGCTCAGCTTCTATGGAACTGTGCAGACTCGACTGCTCTGTAACCTGGCTACTTCTTCATATACTAGGCATGAGGAAAACAAGCTCCCCCCATCAGGGGGTGGGTGTAAGTTACATGGCGACCTCAAGTACTAGCTTACAAATAAAGCTACAGTTGACCTTTTCAGGTGTGAAAAGGTATGTTTTTGCAGGTACAGCGTCATCTACAGGTTTACAGCAAGACAAGAAGTGCATGCATGATGTACGTTTATCACACAAGTCTGTAACAATTAAGTGATTTCAGTGCTCTCTTATGGAGTAAGTATTACAGCTTAGTGTGCTTGCAAACAGGCAATATAATTTCCCAAGTTTAAATAAATGCTATTAGTTACCCCACATTTAATTTTTCTTCAAGGAGCTCCCTAATACCAGCTCATTTTAGAAGTCTCTGGATAACCAGCTTTGGTTTTCAGGATACGAGGAAGAAAGCGTGTTTGTTTTGCTCCATCGTATAACAAAGCTTAGTATTAAACTGCTTTTTAACTATTAATAGCATTCACACATAATGTACCTAGTGTTTAATAGTACAACAGTTACAACACAGATCCTTCTCTGACTCTCTTACGGTTGTGATTCTGTTCTCAGGCAGTCAAAAGTACATTAACTGTGTGACTGGAAACAGGATTAGGTGTTCTGCCTGTAAAAGAGTAAAAGCATGTCCTTCCTGCAGCATTTCATGAAGCTATCTCTCTGGTAAAGTGTAAGTAAAATTATGATAGACTTAAGTTACACTAAGACTAGGTGATCCAAAAGACAGGGACAGAAGTCACCTGGACCTACATGTCAAGGGACTGGGCATAACACACCAGGGAAGGACTCAGATCCAAACTTCCCTATTCTTTCTGTGAAACTTCAGTGCAACTATTAGAACATAAGCCCATATCTAATTAGATGCAGTAACAGGAAAACCAACTGAAAAGATGATATGTGCAAATCTCCCAGAAATACAGGAAACTATTAAAGTAACCTGGAATGTAGACAAGACCCAACACCTGACAACTGCTAGGTTAACCAGAATCAAGATGTGCTGCATATTGTTATTCCTCTGGAATGTTAACCTTGCTAAGCATTCATACATTTTGGAAATCTGCCTACCAATTATGCAGTTCGTGTTTTCATATGAACAACATCATCTGAAAAAGAGAGTGAAAGAAAACCCTGACCATATCCTTTGATTTAGAGCAGTATAAGTGTTTATGATAGCAGAGTACTCTTTCTGCAAGTCACATCACCAAAAGCTACATAGAATCAAGCAGAGATTACCATGCCTGATCCTCCTCTCACTTCCCTTTTAGAGTAATAAACCACATGCTATTTGGAACCATTTCTTAAATTTGGAAAAATGGAAGGGTAAGAACAGGCCTCAGAAACCTTTTTAGCTCTGAGACCCCATCCCCAGCTACACACACAATCTATGAATAAAACCAAGAGGATCATGCAGTGACAGAACATGCAAGTACTAGAACATACTTTTGTGAATATGAGCCAAATTTATTCGAACATAAGCTAGAATTAGAAAAATAGCAGATGGCTAATTGCGGCACCACTGAAATTCTAACAGCTTGTTTTGAAATGTTGAGTTAATTCTTAAAATAAGGTTTTAGAGTTGAAATACATTCTCTACGGGTGACAGGAAACTTGGTTCAGACACAGCAACTCAGATTATTTTCAAAAATTGACCAGACGCCATTAGCTAGCCGCGTTTTTTTGCATTTTCCTCACATCAGAAGGCTGCTTTAGGTGTTCCTCTGGCAGTCATAATTGAAGATTTTTTTAAGCTATCCTCACTTTAGATCACTTTCTCCTGCCAGGCTTGAAAGAACTCCTCATATCCTCCTCCCCAGCCCTACCAAACAGCTCTGAAGTTGGTTTTACTTCAGACGTAATAATTTCATAACCTCATTCCCACTCTGCTGTGGGTCCCTACATTTGGAAGCAAGATGCCTCATAAAAACTAAGGCATAATGTTAATTTGCCTTTTAGGCCACATCTACATTAATAGAGAGGACAAAGACAGGAGTAAAACTACTGTGTACGGAGATCCTTGGTAGAGACTGAATTCAGCCAATTCCCCCTAGGCTTCCTGCTAAGGCTGAACCACCTATGCAAACTGTCCACCAAGAGTTTCTCCTCTTAGTTGGGAGAAACAAACCTTCTTTGGGTGTCAGGGGAAGAACCTAACCTTCCATTCCCAGACTTTTCCTCTCTCAAGCCTGTTAAAGAATTAAAAGTAAACAGGATAGAAGTTCTTTCCTCCCCCAGGAAACACTTTTCGCCATGTACTACCACCAGACAAACCCAAGATACTCCAAAAACCACCCTGGACACATTGATATTACCATGCCTTTGTGTAAGAACAAACAACACAGGAAAGCTTTGCTTCAAAGCTGTGATCAAGTGCTTTTCATTACTCTTAAAAATGGAAGCATTTATGTTGTCAGTCCCTTCAAAAGAAGCTCGCTTATGGCTTCAAGGCAAAGGGGCATTAAAATGGAAGCTGAACCCAGAATCCCGGACTGGAAACCATACGCAGCCCTTTGAGTTTAACGCGGGCTGTGCTCATACACGGTGCAAAAGTACAGTTTCCAGTGCCTAGAGACTTGCGAAACTCAAAGCGCAGCGCTGGTCCCCTCCGCCGTACGCAGCACCGAGCTACCGCACGTGTCTCCCCGCTCCCGGCGAAGCCGGTGGCTCCCCGAGGCGGCGGGGCCAGGCGAGGCGGCCGCCCGCCGGCGCCCTCTTGTGGCCCTTGTCCGGATTTACCGACGCCGGTATGACAGACCTTCACTATCGGAGCCTTCCCGCCGAGCTCCCGGCGTGCGGAGGCCGGGGTGCCTGGAGCCCTCAGAGGCTGCCAGCCCCTTCTGAGGGGCCAAGCAGGCACGGCACCCGGAGAAGCTGCAAGAGGGAGGGGAGCGGGCAGCTTCCGCGCCCGCTGGGCGCCGCGCTCTGCCGTCTCACGCACATCGCCTCGCTGCCCGGCCGTGCTGCAGCGGGGCTGGAGCTGCCTGCCCCGACCGCAGAGGAGAAAGCCTCACCCCGCTGCCCGTGGCCTGTTACACAGAACAGTCCTGACCACAAAGCAGTACCGAAACTCAAAAGCAAACCACTTTCACTCTAGGGATTAAAAGATTTTACGACCCCTCCTAATTTAGCCTCATCATCTACCAGCTACTCCTCTGGGTGGTGTAGCTGCTTTCTCTCCTTTGAAATCACAGGTGACTCCATCTTTCTCGGTCAAAAGTGTCCTACTGCTCCAGGCAAAGCAGCAAGACCTCCAACAACTCTCTTTTTCAAGACCACGCTGCTTTTTGAAGCAACAAGCGATGAAGCCTTTCCTCAGGCACTGCCTTGTGACCGCTGTGGGGGCAGCCCGGAAGGATCTGGCAGCGCAGGTGGGGCCAGGCATTAGCCCAGCTGCCGGCCGCTCCCCGCAGAGGCTCAGCTGGGCTCCCCACACACAGGTGTGCATGTTTTGCTGGATATCCCTAAGCAAACACGAAGCACGCAATTTAATTTAAATGCAGGTGAATACAAAACAAAAATAAAGTTGTTTTTTCTTTAGGGCAGTTGTTGAATTCAGGGCCTTCAGCACACAGCAAAATACAAAATGGCCCTGTAGAGAAAACAGAATTTGTCTGTGTAAACCAAGTGTCATTAATGTGGTAATATTGCTTGTTACTTCTGAGGTCTGGCACAGGAGAGTTTTGAGGCTTTCCTCCCTCAAGTTTCTTGCCGTTCTGGTCCCATACCAGACTCTATAAATAATTATTTGTACATGTATTTTCTTTTTTTGTGTTTTGCTGTAGAAGACAGATTTGTCATAGTCACTATTTCTTAAGGTACAGCTTTTTCAGCAGAGAGTCAGCAAGACTAACATTAAAGTCAGGTCACAATTTCCATTACAAACACTGATTTCCAGAATCTTACTACCCTTGAATAAAAATGCCCTGCAAGCAGAAATAAAACTGCAAAAAGCAATTGAAGAACTAAACCAGAGGCCCAGTTTTGCACCTACTACCACTGGTTTTATGAACCTATTTCCATTTTTCACCAGTCAGTAATCTGACCCTTTAAAAATCATATTTTCCCAGCACAAAGCAGACACGTTGTGCGGATGATGTCCAAGTGCCTATCGTGAGGGACTGGCAGCTGCAACCAAACCCTGGAGGCCGCCATTGCGCAGCAGGGATGGGACAATTTGTACTGTTTAAGCAAACATGTTAATGAAGGTTTGTTTTAGGAAAAAATGAGAAGCGTTTGAGCATCCTAAACATTAAATCCTCATTTAATGATGGGAAGCGTTATGTGTCCTTCCAAAACCCAGGCACAATGCCGCGACTTTAACAAGCTGCTTAATTTTCTCTCTAACGCTTTAATGTATGCGATGGACGTATGGTGCCATATCACCCTCAGCTGGGAACTGCTTTAACTTTATTGTTTTCTGTCACAGTCTGGATGCTTTTCCAATGTTTTAGTGACTGTGAAGGATCGGTAAAGGGTTACTTTGAAACTCTTTGTAAAGGAAAAAAATCCACGAGGGAACTTGAAACAACAGTAAACCTGAGACCTATTGTACAGCACAAAAGATCTCATGAGAAGGGAAGAAAGCCTTTCAGTTGTGAAAAATAATGAGAGAGATGCCACTGCAGGACCGCTGCTGGAACATATTTAAGAAAGAATCAGAAAATATAAGTACCCAGCTTTTGGGCAGCATTTTGTTCCAAGGGTCCCATCCTTGTGGATCGATACAGTACTTATTGTCTGCAGAGATGATGAGTTTCTTCTGTTGCTGTTACAATGGACATCTCAAATGCATTTTCATCTGTCTTTCCTTCTATATTAAAATTGGTGTGCAAAGGCTGTGGTCCAAAGTCAACAGGAACATAAGCAGCACAGTACTATGCATTTCCAACACATTAATGATGAACAAGGATCCTTTGGACACAGTTTCATCGCATCCACAAGGCCAGTGCTGGCCCAAGGGGCAGTATCACTCTGCCTACTAGACATTTCCATCCCTTCTCTAATATCAACATTTGTCAATTGACCTGGCAGTAACATTTTTTTTTTGTCGAGTTTCACCATAATGCAATATAAATGATAAAGGTAGCATATGGGAGGTGAGTGGGAACTAGGTCCCGGCTTTTCGCAGTAGCACAGAAGCCAGTTGTGAAACCACACTTTCTCATGCCAAGAAAACAGGAAGCAACGTTTATCTAGGCAGATGGCATCTTTTGTTAGACAACCTAATGTAGCTGGGAAAAACATAGCAGTTTCAAACACTCAAGCCCTTCTTCAAGAAACCTGTCTGCTGAGGAATGCATTCACCAGTCAGTTTAACACTGAGAAAGGCAGTTACCTGCCAGAACCAACCAACCAAAAACTTTGATAAGTCTTTGGGCCAGAAAGTGAAAATGACCCCACAGCTTGGTAGCTGGATGATTTGTTTGTAAGACAAAGTGTAGTTCCTGTTGCAATTTGTACTAAGTTATTTTATATATATTGAAAGCATTTCAACTGAAGAATACAGAAAACTTGCAACAGAACATTCTTTATCCTATTTGCTAACATACTCTCCTGAGAGACTCAGATTCTGTCTCCAAATTGTATGGGCAAGTGAATTAAGCCTCTCTTTTCTTCTAAGCAGGTGAAACAAGCTTGTGCCATTCAGTGTCTATTGGGTGTTGCCACCTCCCTCATGTTTTCAGGAGGGCTGTGTAAGTAGGAAAGACAGGAAAATATATAACTTGTAAAACTTGCAACAGCTTTGATTTGGTAAAGGTGCAATGATGTTCAAGGTCTAAGCAGTTTTTCACATGAATAGTGACTGAAACTTAGTGGATCCTGACCTTGACTGGGTTAGGTGGCAGCTACTGTCTCAGAGGAGAAAGCGCTCATGAAAAGTCTCTAAGTGCATGAACCTGTTCTCTCAGCTACTGAATTTCTTCTCTTTTATCTCTTGCCTGTCCGCAAGGTTATTCAGTTCCTCTTTATCATACTGTAATTCTCTTGCACAGTAACAATGCTTCCCAGCTGCATGCCAACAGCAGGTTTCATTAGCAAACTTCATTATTGCACAAAGGTCATTAATGAAAGCACCACATGTTTGGCCCCAAGAAAATTCCTTGAAGATCTCTAGTAGCAAACTCCCTCTAGCCTCATAACTCCTCTTAAGGAGCTGCCAACCTCACCTTACATCCTTAAATCCCAAAGCTTCGTTATAATACCCAGTGTGTGATTCATCTTAATCTGCAAAGTACAGAATTAATAATGCGTTGTAATGCTACAGTGAGCCATACTTGCAGAAAAGCGTAGATTTCTTCAAATGCAGCATGTCTATCCTAATGCTTGCATGTAAGCGGGTAAAAGATGATGGCCTAAGACAATGATAATTTACCAGAGGACTAAAAGGGAAAACATTTGAGTTATATCAGAATCAGACAAAACAAGATGAACTGACCTGAAATATAGTAGTCTGAGTAAAAGCCACACATAGAATCTGATTCCAGCAACATCAAAGAGGTAGCAAAATACTCATTATTAATTTATCAGGAAATAATAAATAAAGAAAATGCTTGTTTTTTCAAAAGGCAGAAATCTATACGTATCACACACTTTATTAAAATACAACAGTGGATGTGGATTAATGAATTAGTCATCTGCATTAATCAAAGAGAGAGTTTTATTATTATCCAAAATCAAACTAAAGCCCTCTTTAGACTTGCGTTACATGCCAAGTAATTAGCACAACCCACCAACTTGGCCAAGTGAAGGAAATACCAGCCAGAACACCCAATGGAGGGAATATTTTTGGTCCAGTCACCAACTGATTCTTGGAGGTGTGCAAAGGAGTTCTCATAACCAGGGTGAATCACTGACCGCCAGGTAGTGAGTAAGGTATCACACCACTTACTGTGTGAATCATGAGTAAGGTATCACACCACTTACTGTTGACGATTACGAAAACTACAAGATACATCAAATTTACTTAATGGCTACTGCAAGTAAGCAGGGAGACTGAGTTCTTGCATTGTTTCCTGATGCTGTTAGATCAGGATCTTCTTCCCTCTACTTTCTCCTCCACTCTCTCATAATCATTCACTCCTTTGAGGTTCTCAGTTACTGTGCAGAACTCATTTCCTCTCTCCAGTCAAGAACTTTTGTCATGTCCACCTTGGCATCAAGCCTATTTCTTGCTTCTTGTGCCATATCACCTGTTCCTTTTTTTCTGTTTGTTTTGTTTCATTCCTGGCAGATTTTTAAACTGCTTTATTCTACACTATATTTAATAGTAGGTTAGCTTAATGAAACATGGTTGATTTGTATTCACAGGATTAGGTCTTCTGTCCATTCTGTTGTATAAGAGATATCTGGCAAGTTTATTTGGGGCATATAATGCTGAAAAGCACTGTTTATGTTGGACGAAACAATAAGTAACCCAAGACAAACACAGCTGTATGCAAAAAGTACACCGGAAACTTTATTTCATTTGCTATTCTGTATATTATGAACACACATATGCACCTGAGTACAAGAAAAACCATGCAGATCACCTTTCAAAAATGAAAAAAAAATAGTGAACCAGTATGAAGAATACAGTATCATTAAGCTAAGATTTCTTAAATCTGTTCATATATTACTTATAAGAATAATTTACAAGGATATGAAAAGTATAGGCAAGAATTAATGAATTAGGAAATACCAGGATTAAGACTGTGCATGTTCATTATGATATACATCTTTACTACATGCACATCTACTATTTCTTCTACATGACCCATGCCTTATTCAGAGTTAAGACAGATTGATTGTTCTCTTACTGAGCTGCTATCCACTATTTGATTTCGTTCTTATTTGTTCACTGGCAAAAGCCAGTACTGTACTCAGCACACACTATTCCATTACTGCTTTAAAGGAGGAATATTGGACTTTAGTGGGTATAAATCTTCCTCCCTCTCCTCTTACATACAAATGATTTCATAGCAGAGAGGGCATGTCTGTACCATGCAATGGAGCATAATGCAGAGTTAATTCAACTATTCCAGTAACTCCACAGCAAACACAGCTTGTGCTGTCCACATCAGAGGATAAACTAACTTGGGTACCAAAGGCAGCACCATGCCCATACTGAAACATTTGACTTGAGTACAACTGATCAGAGTTGACATACCGTCCTGCCTGCAGTGCCAAACGTAGCTGAGAAATGTCTTCTGCGCTGCACTGATATGGAGAGGGCTGACGGGTGCTTGGCCTCAAGCCTGGTTATTATAGGGTAGATGAAATCTACAGAAAGTTTTATCCCTTAAACTCTACAGCCACGCATCAACTTTGATTCTGTTGACACTTAAAAAGCAAAATATTTTAGAAAAAAAGCATTATTTAAGGAAGAGATCAAAATCAGTATGCTTTAATTAAAGTGGTTTAATCCAAATGTCATTTCTGGTGGAAGGGGTGAGATTTTTCAGTAGAGCTCTAGAACTAGAGATATACTTTTATTGGTCTAAAACACATTAAAAATTACTGGATAGACCTGGACAGTAGATAAGACACTTTGTCTGAATCAAGCCTCGAGTGACTAGCCCCAGATACCCTTGACCAGCAATCCCTCTTGATATTACAATATATGGCATACTACTGGACATTTTTACTGGTAAACCTAGGACGTCCTCTTATTAATGCAGTTCCTTAAAACAGGAACTTCTTGCTTCTTAATAAACAGATAAACATGCTTAAATGTCTGAAAGCCAATAGAAAATTATGATCTTTGGTGACATCTGACGGAAGAATCAAATTAGGTTTTTCTCATCCCATTCACTGTCACATAGTAGGGGTCACACACCAGGATTTTTAACTCAGTAAGGCACGGAAGGTGACTATGACATTCAGTCATGTCTTCATTGGCAATGGCTTTATTTCACATAAGTGAACATACTACTTTGTTTAAAATGCTTGAGTTGGCTTTAAATAATAAAAAAAAAGTAGTGTCAGGAATGCTGTGTTCATGTTAAAGATATTCCTAAGGCCCTAAATAACAATTAGTATGTTTTATGTTACACACTCCATTGTCTTTATAAATATAATTTTAATTTATAATATATTTTTGAAAATAGGTACTGTTTGAATGAAAGGCTGTACTCAGTAGGTCTCTGTATATGCTAAGAGAACTGAAGGTCAGCCTGTAGCATCCAGAAGATCCTGTTTACTAATTCACGCAGTGGTTCACAGGCATGCTATAAGGACACAATAGTAGCATTTTTCACTTCTTGGTATTCTGCAGTGGTGGAGAGCTTATTGGATTTTTCTCACACGCCTGTCACGCCCTAAGGGTTTCTAGATCATTAATGATCAATAGATCCATTTAGACAAGAATGATAATTCAGACAATTGAAAAACATATATGCTTCCTTGATGGATTTGTGGTATTAGTTGCAAATGAATTTGCTGTTTAACCCTCCCCTGACTAATAAATGTGCTATTTGAAGAGCACATTTTAGAATACCAGAGATGCTAGCTTTGATGATTCCATAATAACTGCAGCATAGTATTTGGTTTATTTGTCCAAACACTTTACAAATATGCCTCCTTTAAATTTACCGACTTTACTAAGATCCTGAGCTCTGTTTAGACCTTTTGACCTCATTGTATATTTAGTTACCACAGCAGCCTCTTCAGTTACAAATTTAAAAATCTTCTCTCTCAAGGAGCTGCTCAGTGTTGTCAAAGGTTATTTTTAAGTCCAAAGCAGGCAAAACCCAAGAATCAAGAATACACAGTCCTTAGTGTCCATACATTTGAAGCCACCTTCAATCTCTGCTGTATGTTCACCATCCCTTTTGCCCATCATCCATGCCTCCTGTAGGTGTGCAGTAGCAATGGGCACAGAGCCAGAGTTGGAGCAATTGGGAAGGAAGCAGGCATGGGGTCCGCACGTAACAGCCTAGGAGGCCAGGTGGTCAATTGCATGTAGGAAGGACAGCCACAACAGCCCCACACAAGAAAATACCAGTCTGAGGAATTGCTTTCCTTCTTACATTAGATGCACTCCTTGCTCCTGCATATGCCACAGACATTTCGTACACACATGATTCTGTCTCCATCCATCCTTCCAGCTGCTTTGCTGCTTCCTACATATGGGACACATTCTCCAAAATTCCTTTGCCATCTGGTCTATGCACCACCGAGTTCTTCCACACCACCACCACGCACACTCTACGTCATTACAGATACCCTGCTATTCAATCCCTTCTTATTTGATCTTCTTCCTGGAGAAACAACATAATTTATTTCCCTAGTGACTCCTGAAAATACAAATTTTTGTCTTGCTTTAGACTAATGAAAACAAGACAGACAAAAGTTGCCATGGGTGAGACTGCATAGCAGGTGCGAGTACCTGGTATAGTAATCACAGGTACCTTGAGCCAATTCAGAGAACTGAAAGGGTGGCTGGGAAACTCAGATTTCTCTTATTTCTCATATGTTTCTCCAGTTCTGACAGAGATCTTTGTCCCCAAAAGCTTATCTATATGCTCAGTAATCTTAAACTTTATTATCAAGTTTAACATCTTTTGAAGGATGGAAGTCAGATCCATGGTCTGTCATTCCCGGCATCCTTTCTACAGCCATTTTTGTGGACAAGACTTACTTCTGCAATCTTCCTGCTTTTCTTATATTGAAATAACTTTTAATTTATTTTTTTTTTTTGCATATTCTGCAAGGTGCTCCTCAAATTCTCTCTTAGCCTTCTTAATTTCCTGGTTGCATTTATCTGCCATGAGTTATGGACTTCCCTGTTCTGTTCTGGAGGACAAACTTTCCATTAGAAATGCCAGTCCTTTCTACGTGATAATCACCTTAACTTTCTATTGAGCCATGTAGGGTTTTTACTGGACCACTCTGCTTTCTTTTCAAATTTCAGCGCAGAGTTTGTCTTGAATTCTAATACAGTATTTTTGAAAAGTGTCTAGGCTACCTCTAGGCTTCCTGCCTTAATGCTTTCTCTTCCTTTTGACCAGTTGCCTTATTAGTATGTAGTTCCCTTTCTTTAAATTGAACACTTGTGTCCTGGATTTATTTTGTTTAGTCTCTCCTGCTGCACTGTGAAAGCTAATCGTATTATAATTGTTATTACAGATAGCTCTCCCACATACCTCTTGAGCTGGTCCTGTGTGCTATTCAGGACCAAAGCCAGAACAGATCTTTTCTGGGATTGAAGACTAGTTGTTCTGGAAAGCAGCTGTTTACTACCTCCCACAGATTTATTTCTGTGTCCTGTCATAGATGATGAGGCATTAATTCTGTTGGGAGCTGAAACATCCCAATATTAGTACCTGTCCTGAATTTGCAATTTCTCTAAAGTCACTTAACATTGCTGATCTCTATCCTGTATCTATATCCTGATTAGAGGTGGGGGTAATAATAAAATCCTAATGCTACATTTTTATTATTACAGCGTGATACTTTCACCCACAGGGATTTCATACTGTTTTCTCTTTTTCAACAATAATTTAATTCTGTTACACTTCATTTTAGTCTCTAAAAACAATGCCACTCCTCCACTTGCACATCTTCTGTCAATTTGTGTAAAATTGATAGTCCAGGAACATCACATCCACCAATTACCCTCTTTCTGCAAGGTCTCTGGGCTGTCTCTCTGTCAGCCTCATCATATGAAACCAGCCATCCCAGTTCTCCCATCTCATTTTCCAGGCTTCTAGCACTGGCAAGTTTTGCCCTCTGTCTGTTGCTAACTATATCGGACACATCGTCAGCTGACATAGGACGGAGTCTGATTTGCTCTCCCTACTTATTGCAGTTATGCTGCTTTCTTCACAGCCTTTTCAGCCACGCACTGAACATTAGCCACAGCCGTTTTGGAGGATCACAGCCATCTGACATCTGTGTTCCTCTACATCTGTCAGCCTCCTCCCAGTATTTAGCACTTTAAGTTTTTAGGGTCAGCAGCCTGGCTCCTTTCTAACCAAGGTTTCAACCCTTCCTTCCTGCTCCTCCCCTTCTGAAATGTTCCCCAGTTCCTAATGTATGTAAATCTCTTATCCTAATATCTAAACTAAATAATTTCTAACTGAATATTATGTTAATTTCTGTTCATGAACAACAATTGATCATCATCATCTTAAAAACTCCCCATCTATTACAGATTAGACTGCTACCAGAGCACAGAATTTCTATTCATTTCATAAAATATTTGCATTTTATGAAAGGTTATTAACAGGCAGCTGCCAGATTATTAGCAGGCAGCTCAAGTATCCTATTTATCTAGACAATAACAGTATCAACACTGCAGTGCAAGCTTTTCCTATACAACTCTATCAATTTATCTCCATCATGCCCAGGAGAAATTCCATTAGAGAAAACAGATTGTAATGAGTCCCATGAAGTCTCATTCATGCCAAGCTGTTGCAACAAATTATTCAGAGAGGGACAAAAGGATGTGGGGCAGCATCCAGGACCTGGGCAATAAGATGGTGTTCAAAAAAAAGAACTTGCTTGCACAGTTCAGATAAATAACAGGCAAAAAAACATATTCACTGGTCCTTCAGCTTTACCTTACAGGGTGACAACCACACTCCAGCACATGTGTAGAAGGGGAAGTTCAGTATAGTTCAATATTAAAAAAAAAAAAAGAGCATCCCAGAAGTGGTTCCTGAAGAGAAGAGCAGATACATTTTAACCTGCGGCACATGTGTTCTCATTTGGACCCTAGCTTCTGAAATCACAGGCACTTTCAGCAGAGGAAGGACTGTTAAAGGTATAGCATCTATACAAAGGCATACCACAAACAGTAATGACTTGTAGCCAATAGCAATTCGACTTTAAAACAAAACCTTATTTCTGCACCTCTTGAAAGAATTACCTCTCCTATGACTAGAATAGGCAAATTATTTTGCCTCTCTTCAGTTTGTCTCTTTAGTTGTGGAGTTATTCATCCAATCACTTCCCAGAGCTGCTCAGTCATATGGTAACTGTCATGGGCTAGATGAACACTAGGAATGAATAAATTCATGTTCCACATCTGTACAATTTGTGGTTGGAGTATCTGTTGCAATACAAAAAAGATTTCCATAGCCGTCAGATCAGATCAGTGAAAACATGTAAGGGAAGCCAGAGCTGCAGAAAGCATTCTGGAAGACAGGTGAGAGTTAATGGTCTCATCTTCATGTCAGAGAAATGCCAAAAAGCCTCCATCACACCTGGATGAGGCATTGCAATAAAGTAAGAATCAGAATGAGGAAAGGGTAAACAAAGCATTGATTGTACCGTCTGGTGTGACAAGCACGTTACTCCTTGTAGGAATATGCCACAGATTCCATAACAACAATAAGAACTGAGATATTTATAACTTTGAAAACAAGTCTGTCTTAATGCCATGGTTTGCATTCATGGTCCAAGGATAATTTCAAAAAGTTTTGCAAGAAAGTACCTCGGCTGTTTTAAGGGATTATGTGTGTATGACCTGCAATTTGACAATGTATTTGGAAAAGTGACATTTTCCAGGATGGTAACTGCCAGCAGTGCTGGGTGCTTTAAGCAATGGTGAATCTGAAGCCTACAGTGCAGGAAGACTGATCAGTTTTGAAGTGCTTGCTGTGCAACAGGGAAACATACTTACGATCCATAAAATTAAAATAATCATAATCTGTGCCCCTTCTCTTCAAGCATCACACACTTAATTAAAAAAAATTAGCTTGGTGAGTCTGTCATCTCGCACCTCTGTCCAGCCTGCAGACAGCATGCATGTTTTGACTTCAGCATCATACCCATACATCATAAAGGAAGGATTTTCTTGGATATGTACATATTGAGTCAAAGAATGAAATGAATGTCTTAGAGTTTAATAAGCTGAGAGTTTCAGTGAAGTTTTCAGTCCTTCTGCAATATCCATTTTATCCTCAATAAGCAACTCTTACTCTCTCAAGATTAAGTCTTTCTATCCAGATTTAGAGTTCTTGCATATCCCTCAAAATCCAAGATGCTTTGCATGCTGTCTGTCTTGAAACTGTTAGTGACATAAACAAACACTGTTATTCACTGGGCATTTTCACTTATTTCTTCCCAACGCCTTTCTTTGCCCAGCAGAATACCATATTTTTCCTGCCACAAGACACAATTTCCAGAAGCAAGATCCCTTTGCCTTGAGCACAGCCACTTGGTCCCATCACCTTCTCTGTGTAAACTCCAGTATTCATGTGGCTGGGAGGTAAGCTCAAGCCAATTAAACATCCCGATTTCTCAACTTATTTTTCAGATTGTTGATTACTCAGCACAGCTGCTATATATAGCATGTAAGCTCATACCAGCACAAAGAAAGCAACAGAATGAAGTGGTCAAGGCTAAATTCTCCTTTCAGCAACAGCCCAGAGAAGGTACGTGAAAGAGATGGGTCACCATTGCTTAAATATTTCATCAGAGCAAATAACGTATTGTCCAACAAGACCTCAGTTTATGAGTTCCTACCTGTGGAAATGGTCTCTCCAGTAATGTCAGGAAAGCAAAAGATTTTGTTTTAATAGCAGAAGAGACGGCAAAAGATGCAGCTCATAAAGGTCTTCACACACCATGGTCTTCTAATAATTTCACTGGTTGCAAAGGTATATCAGAACCTGGCAGATTTTTAAAAATCAGTAGAATAGGGTTTTTAATGCTTGATCTTCAGTGAAAATGAACAATTATATAATTCACTGCACAGTGTACAGAGAGTCAGTTAGGACAGACAGTAACAGAGCAGCCGAGTAAAGAGGCAGAACAGAAGAGGGTTTAAAAACAACTCTCTCTCTAAAGATGCTTTTTGATGTAGTGAAATGAGACATATTCAGAATTCATAATCATAGAACAGTTTGGGTTGGAAGGGACCTTTAAAGGTCATCTAGTCCAACGCCCCTGCAATGAGCAGGGACATCTTCAACCAGATCAGGTGGCTCAAAGCCCCCTCCAACCTGACCTTGAATGTTTCCAGGCATGGGGCATCTACCACCTCTCCGGGCAACCTGTTCCAGTGTTTCACCACACTCACAGTAAAAAATATCTTCCTTATATCTAGTCTAAATCTATCCTCTTTTAGTTTAAAACCTTACCCCTTGTCCTATCACTACAGGCCCTATTAAAAAGTCTGTCCCCATCTTTCTTATAAGCCCCCTTTAAGTATTGAAAGGCCACAATAAGGTCTCATAAATAAGGTTCTATTTAAAACCTACGTAGGCATGAAAGGATTCATCCTGACTTTATGATAAATGATGAAACATAACATTAACATAAACTTACCTATATGAGAAACCCTGCTGACAGAGTACATGCTGCTTCATTTTATGTTTTTACATTCTCTCTTTCCAAGATGCTCAGCCAGGTCTCCCATCAATTACACCCACACAAAAGAATAACAACTTCAATAAAGCCTGTAGAAATTCATCATTCTAACTAAGAGGCAATATGTAGCAGTAAGCTGATTTTGACAAAACTAGTAGATCAGAATAATAAAATCTAAACCCAAAGTTATCTATATTGTCTAAGGAAAAGAGTACTAGTTTTAGAACAGATATCACAGTATATATGATTCTTTCTACTCGACTACGCAAAATGACTTGTGTTAACTGAAGGAATCTGTCTGTGTTTGTTCAGCTTAAGTTAACAAGAAGGGTCATTTCCTTTGCTGTACCTGTACTGTCCACTGTTAGAAAACAAGCTCCAACAAGAACTTTGCTTTCCCACATACACCCCTCTGCTGTACTTCAGACCCTGGCACTGTTGTTCTGCAACTCATGACTAGAGCTTGGAAGTCTCCTGCACAGTATGGTGAACTCTATCTACTTGTTTCAGGTGACCTCACTACTGTGTCGTTAAAGAAAAAAAAATGTCTACCACTACTTAAACCAATGGTCATACAGCAGAGCAACTTAAGCACCACAGGCAAAAGTCTCAAGACACTTCTAAAAAGAATCGCCTTGACACTTTTGTTCCAGAAGTAAGCATACACTCAAGGAAAGACAAGCAAATCCCAGAGAACAGTGGTAAGACAACTTAAACAGTGGCTAAAATATTCTATGTGACTCCCAAGAATATTTGGTTTGATTTCTCCCCTTCTGGGAATTAGAATTTAAAAAGCATAACACAGACTTTTTAAAAAATATCTTTTACCTTTTAAACTATAATGCAGCTATTTTGTTAAACAGCAATGTAAAAACAAAGCAAGTTAAATATTGAATTAACAGATGACAGCTCTTCAAAAATATTCTCATTAACGTTGCTCAGAGCACCAGAAACAGGTTTTATGTTTTAAAAACTAAGTTACAGGGAAAGCTTCCTCCCTCTTACCATATTCTTGAGGACCTGTGAATACTGTTGTGAGTGGCAGTGTGTTGGCAAAGCAAATGCCAGCAAACTGTCTCCCCTCACACAAGTGACTGATTTATCAGTTTAATAGAGCTGTAAATCGAGAAAAATGTTCCTCAAGCCTTAACAGTGAACTACAAGCAAATAATAGGCAACAAGCTCTGATGCAGAATTGAAAATGTAAGTACTTGTGAAATACAGCATATGTTATGTTTTCCTGTCAGCAGCCCACAGAAAATCTGACCGCTGTGATTTCCAGCTACATGACACAGTCCTTGAAATCTGGTGACAGAGCCTTATAACATTAATGCTGGGTGCCCTTGCTTTCATCTGTAGGGAGCACCCACGTGGTTTTTATTACATTTTGCTCAATTTAAAACAGAAGGAAGCGAAAAACAGTGCTACAATGCACTAAAACAAGAAAGGATCCTCCAGCCATGTAGCAAAACCAAAACTCTTTGCAATCACTTGGTGCTTCTATATTTACAGAATTCAGAAAGCTACCAATGTCTGTGATTGATTGTACAAGATACAAAGTGCTGGTAATGTGTATAATTCCTCTATAATTCCCAAAAGGTTTCTTAAGTATTTTTCTCCCTCCATCTAAATACATCACTGTCATACCACCTGCTTTTTTTTTCCCCCTTGCAAGACGCTGTTTCTGGCCTATCATACCATTTCTGTCTAGAGTTTCTCCTTCCTTCTTCCCACCTTTGCAAATTTAACAGGACATTTGCTACTTAACTCTTCTATACTGTGAAACAGAGAAAGCAAGCTGCATTGGAAAAGGACAGATGTTATCTGGCAGCCTGCAGCAGACAATTGCCAGCTGCGCACAGGCTCGAGCCTGAAAACATCTGTAAGATAGTAAAGGTTTTCAAGGGATAAATTCAGTTCTCACTCATGATTAATTATATTTTTGTAATGCACAAACCAGTTTCTAAGTAAAACCTCAAAACTTCAGCCATGATATAAGTATTTGAGATTCTCTTTTTAAGAGTTATTAAAATTGGACAACTCAAGGCATTTTGGAGACAGAAGTTGGGGTGTGGAGAGTTTAACTTTAGATGAGCATTCTGTTTCAATTACCTGAAAATATTCAGCTTGGGTTTGATGCTTTTTTTTTCTTCCAGGTTTGCTTCAACATTGAAGCAAATATGTTTTTTTATTGCAAATAATAGTAGGGTTTAATTCAAGAAGTGTGGGGGGGTGGATTTCAACAGAAACATTATCAAAAATATAAATTTTTGTGGTTGAAACTAATTCTGTCGTGTAAGTTTAGGCTTTAATTGGAAAGAAAAAAGTTGAAAAATTTCCAACTGTTTCTAAGTGTTAAATAACTGGAACACCAGACCTCTCTTCCATCTTTCACTAAATACTGGCAAATGCAGCAAGCAAAAGGCCAAATACTCATTGAGATCCAGCAATACCTCTGTAGGCCTTCAAATCCTTTCCCAGGAGCTGTGGCTTTAGAAACAAGTCAGGCACATCTTCTGCAACCTTGTCTGCAGGCCAGGGGAAATAAAAAGACACCAAGCACATGGGATTGGCCTCATATCATTGATCTTTTTCTCTTGTGGTTGCTTTTTTTTTTTAAAGCAGTGATTGTCCTTACTGTATCTGTTGTAATATTCAAGAACACATGACAGTATGGCCTTTGCCTTATCTCCTGCTGCAAGGCAAGAGCAGGGAAACAGAAAAGAGCAGGCAAGAGTAGTGAGAGAAAAGTGGCTTCACCTTGCTAGCACATCACATCCAATAGCTTGTTAAAATTCTGCAGTGCCTTTTAAAGATTGACCTTCATTAGCTTTCGCATACCCTCTGATCTCCTGAAGGTCTTTAATATGCTCAGTTTTATCAAGTGCGGTCTTTTCACTATGTTGTCAACTCTCTATCCCTTCCTACCACAATTCGTAGAAATTCTTTACATTATATTTAATTAGAAGTCTGAGCTCTGTACTCACTAGAAATATAAGTCAAATAATACTGATCTACTTGACCAGAACTTGTTTTTACTACTGAACAAAACCCCAAAAATGCAAGAGCTTCCGAAGTCCCTATTATGTCCATGGAAGTCCGCAGTCTTCTGCATTTAAAAGCAATTCAACATATTTCAGAAGTGCTAAAATGCTTCTTTCTTCTTCTGATAGTCTAGAAGCATATGCATGTGCAGTGTTTGTCTACTGGATTAAATGCACTAAATGTTGAACATGCATTAAATGTTACTGAAGAAGCAAACACTGAATTCTGGCACTTGATGTCTTCGCCTCAGTATTTTCCTTGCCTTCCTCTGTTAGCATAAAATCAGCAGGCTGTACCCTCAGCCTTTCTTTTCTAGAAAATAATCAGACTAAAATTAGTTTTTATATAGTGGTGATAAATGTGATCAACTTCAGTGAGAAGACTACATCCCATGAAATTAAACTTGTTTACTTGCTTCAGTCTTTTAAGGTATTATAGCATCAAATTTTCAAGTATTGATACAGCAAATGATCTACCAAGCAGAGAGCCCAGACAAAAGCGACGTGTGCCCTAGCTTTCCAGTGATACAGTCTGCATACGCCCAATAACCTTGTCTACTGCTGACTTATAGGACCACATGCTACTTGGAAGCAGAATCTCAGTGTAGCTAGTATTAAATTCTCTAGTTTGTCAGATTTTTGTCTCAGAAGCACATTTAAAAGTAACAAGTTAATGAACTTGAAAGAGAAAGTAATTTCATTCTAGAATCCTATTTACCGTAAGTTTAGCAGTTTTTCAGAAAACTGTCATTTTCCTGAATCAGCTTACACACTGGCTAGACCATTACAAACTTAGAATCTCATTTTGGCTTGAAAAAACAAACTTACTGAGCCAGGACAATAAATAATGCTGTTCAGTATGGTCAATAAATAACCAATTTAGCTCCTTTCCAAATCCATTTACAAGTAATCATGCAGACATTAAGCAGTTTTATAACTGATACCTAATGGCTACATAATAATACATTTATTAGAGTTAATAATTCCTGTTATGCTAGTAAATGGACTAGCATGGTTCATCACCATCCCTAATAGTCTCTTTATGAACTAAAAGGGAGGCTGCCAGGGACTGATTGGTATACCACGTGAACAAGGCTTCTTTAATGCACTGTTTCTCATTTCTGAAGAATAATATTAAAACACAGATGTCATGGGCCTGTCATGTCACAGGCCTGTCATGTCACCTTATGACAGATTCATTCTCCCAAGTTTTGTCTGAAGAGTGAAATGACTGCAGCAGACTGCAACATGGAGAAAACTAGAAATCTTAAAAGAAATGTGCAAAAATAAGGTATTATCCATACATATTGTCCATCTTGAAAACTCTTTCTGCCATTGCATTTCCCATAGAAATGTGCAAAGTTAGTTTTTGCCAATTAAAGCTTTCAGGTCCTGCACACACACTTGATAACCTTCATGCAATTTGCTTTGCAGTTAGAGTTGGATAAGAAATTGTTTCTGTTCTAAATGAGGTGCTCAGGACCGAAACCAAGCAGGAGAAAAGCGATTCTGCAAACCCCTTTGTTTTTCCTCAGGCTGTGGGTGAGGCTGTGTTTCCTCCTAGACCCTGGTACAGGCTTAGTTAGACCTAGCTTATACTTTGTTTCTCAGAACCGCTTTCCAGGCCCAGAGAAACAGCTGCAGCACAGTATACTTCATCTACATCCCCATCTCACCCTTGGGCTATTATTTTTCTTATACTGCCATATGTTCCTCATGTCAGGGCTAGAAGTAGGGCTGGTGTGAGCCATTGCATGAGTTACCCTCTCTGGTCTTTGAAAAACAGCCATGGGTAAGGATATTTATTAAGCTGTTTCCTCTCTCTAAGGTCCCTTTTATATCACCAGAGCTGGTGATTTTGCATACAAATCCTTTCTATTTAATTCTTAGAGAATATTCCTTGGCATTGATTATGTCAAGATCCCATTTCCCCCCTTCTGCTTACTAAAACTTCTTGAAAAATGCTTAAAAATCCTCCCCACTAAAGCTTCTCTTCATATATCACAAAGTCGAAAAAAGAGCATTTTTAAAACAAAATTCACAAGCTTGTGGCCATTTAACTAATATATTGAATTTAAAGAATATAGATGGGAAGATTGCTTTTTGTCTGCTATCCTCTATTGTTTTAGCTGTCTGCATCCCAAGCAGAAGCCTGTAACAGCCCTTCACATCATCAATGCAGAACATCAGTGATATCCTGGACATAGGCTCATCTAGCCACAAGTGGCCACCCTGCTGCAAGCAAGGAAAGTGACACACCATCCTCTGATGCCTTGTAGAACCACCTCTGGTGACTGTGAAGGGAATTATCATATTTTTTACTGACAAGGCATATAAAAGATATGAGAAAGAAACAATACTTCATCCGTGTCAGTAGCAATAGAAATTACTTGCTTATTCTGCCAGTAGCCTGAGGTAGAGAATGTCACTGAAAGCTTACCTTCATAATATTGCATTTGCAGGCAAAGCCTTGTCAGTCAGCAGTCTCATTTATGGTTTCATATCTCTAATCTATCACTGAAGAAAAGTTTTATTAAAAGTAACCGACAATATCATTCCCTTCCTTGTCACCATCTTAGCCTGAATCCTTGCCTGTTACAGATATACTGAAATCATCCGATTTGGGATAGCACTTTCTAAGGAAAAAAATGTACCAGTGCTGCCCACACCCCTCGTTCTCCTGCTTCACCTGACCCTCTCTGAGTAACCATTCATAAGAAGAACAACATTAAGCCAAAATGAAGAATGTAAGGCCTGGCCATCCCTTGCTTGAATAAGTCCCAGTGAGGGGCTATAGCATGGGGGTTAAGCACAGGGGATGCTCTGACAGACTGCTCCTCTTGCTTGACAGGACTAGGGTGGCCATGGGACTGGCTGCCAGCACACAGCCTGGGCACCCTGATAATAGCCCAGATGGATTTTGGTATGGGTGTGGCCTATCTCCTGTTCTCATTGGCTTGGGTCACAAATCTGAACAAAGGCTAAGAAATTCAGTGGAAAGAGATGTCCTCGATGTTCCTTCCTGTCTTGGGAAGACAAGAAGGAGGAAAGGTTCCCTGTTCCGTCTTTTTTTCCAGCTAAAACGTAAATGGGATTTTGGCTTCATAATCTTTGCCAGTCAATGTCATTAGTACACATCAGTAAAGCAGCTTTCCTAGGGAAGGACATGGTTTTGCACTCGCTTCTCAAGCTAACCTGATTTTTAGCTGAGCGCTGCTAAGCTGAACTGATTTGGGTGGAAGTTCTGCCTGAGTGAAGACTGTTGTCTAAGTAAAAGTCGAATGAGCCCTTGTTTTACACATCCTATTTATTTGAAGCTACCTTTTAATTAAGTGATCAAAATATCAGAAGTTTTAAAATAAAAAATACAGTTATATAAGCAAAGCACTAATAAATACAGAAAACAGCTGAACGTGGAAGAATATGAGCTGCATGACAGACAAGGTCCTCTCCATGTCCAGTATTTCTGTGATGTGATATTAATATGGTGCCTTGTGACTAGCATCTATTTTAAATAAGAGACTCCCTTTCTGTTTTAAAGAATAATGCTTCTTAAAGATTATTCCAGAGTCCCTCACCAGAAATGTGTTTCTTATGAGCTGAATTAATTTTTGCTGACTTTAACAAATAATCATCAGTCACCCAAAACATGTTCCCCAGAGAATCAAACAGCCAGTGAAAGTTCACACAGCTCTAGAATTTATGTCCTTAAATTATGTATTAAGTATTTCAAACCCATTCTAGGATGTTTTAGACCATAAAGTCTGCTTTCAGCTATTGTAGAACATTGGCTCTGCTTTACAAGAAACATTGTTTTACAGGTTTGTAACTCAGCTATAAAAATGTGCTCCAGGCTAAAGCTCAGTATAAAAAGGGTAATTTTTTTTCATTATACCTTTTTTCTACTTTGTTTAGCTATTTAAGATTACAGGTGTCTTTAAAAAATCCTCTTCCACTGTAGGATTATTACCAATACCAGGGGTTGATTTATACTCTAAACTGCAGGGAAGAGAAAGGTAATCCAGATTTAAAAAAAAAAAAAAAACAAAACACAATCAACAAAAAAAAACAACAAAAAAAGCCCGATAAATGCTGGAACTATGAATTTTACATGTTCAAGGTTTTAGATTTTTAAGATAATGTATTAGAACACATTTTTTAAAGAGCTGTAAATTACTGTGCACTTCAGACTGTACAAAAGGATGTAACGTAATTAATGTATTACTGTTACATACTGGGAGATCTGCGACAGAGTGCGCCATCGATGCACCTCTAAACGTTGACAATTTGGAGTTCTTCAAGGCCTGGAAAACAACCAGCTAAAGTTGTTCGATCTGTTCATTTCAGCCAATGCAAATTTTAGAGGTTATTTGATCTTAATACACAAATACATACCGAGGGTTAATAGGCCAAGCCCAAGAATCTAGTTCAAAGAGGTATGCCAAGTACCAAGAGGTATGCTCAGAGACAAGGCTAAGCATACTTAGATTGCAGGTAAAACGCAAGGTTAATTGACTATTGAAACAACTTGCTTGTGATTTTCTTGCAAGTCAAAATTTCATTCTTCATACGCAGGTGACCCAAAGTTTTTACAGAAGTTTAGTACCCTACAGAGAATATAATAATTCAAGATCTCTGAAGGAAGACCTGGGATGCATAAACAGAGAGAGAAACAACTTTGAGAAAAGTTCTTTGCATACAGACCTATGTTCAGAATGAAACCATCCAATACTTCACTCGAATCAGAAACTAAACTCTTGAGATTCAATCTAGTACTGTGTGTAAAGCCCCACCTTTGCAAACATACATGATTTTTAGCATCTCAAAGGCAACCACTTTTAGAAAGTTTTCCCTAAATATAATTGGGAAGGAGACAAGAAAGTCAGACTGAAATACCTGTGACCCTCCCAGTGAGCATTGCTTGGGCAACCTCAGAACTAATTTAACATTCTCACAAGCAGAAAACATTCAGCTCAATGATAATCACTGAGGTCAGATTTAGGGCAGGCAAAGTTCAGCAACTTGAGCTCAGTTTTATGTTCAACTATTTGGCTCATAAAAGCTGAATAGGTGGTAATGTCTATAGGGAAAATAAGAATTATTAAGTTATATGAAATGACTGCAAAAATACAGGTTTAGGGTTTGGGTTTCTTTTCCTAACAACTGCAGAAGGGATATTGTTGGGAAAAGCAGACATATGCTTTTTTTCTGAGTCTTATCCAGAGTGTGAGGAATTACTGTATTTTGCTAGGTTCCTGGACAAATTGAAGCTGTACTGTTGATTGGAGGGTACTACACAGTAAGTATACTCAGTGGAGAAGATATGCGTCAGAGAACCTGGACATCCACAGCACATACTCTGGTTATAATACCATGTCCACATTTATTTGTGAAACCTTTTGGGCTTACTGTTCATTTACTACATAGTTGTTCTAGGCATACAGGGTAGAGTTACACTTCCTAGAAACATCACAGTTGTTGCTTCTACATTTAAGACAACCCAGAGAAAACGATTCTAGTTCTAATGGTTATATAAGTAGTTCAAATGCCGATCAGCTTCTCACTCCATGAGCCTCACAAGAGTATTTTATACATCTTTCAGGATCATATGGTCATAGGTGTTACAGACAACCCACTTATAAGCTGCTATTCACATCCTCTACAGTAATATTTCCCTGATGTTTACTACTAGTCCTAAAATACCTGGCAGCCCACCACACACCATCATCATCTAAGTATCAACTAAAAATACAGAACAGCAATATGTTTCCATGGATCAATAACAGAATGCTTATGTTCTTAGACCAGCAACATTATGAAGACCATTATGTACATCCAATTTTGCCTAGTGTAGTCCAAAAAACCCACAATCAAACCAAAACATACCACAAAATCCTGTGGATAGTGTGCAAAGAAAATTACTTCTTTATGAAAAACTTTCCTGATCTGTGTGACATTAACCTGCAAAACAACACCAGTGATGCTCCTTTTACTTTTTATATGGTCATCAAGCTTTGACTTAATAATTATTAAAATTAACATATCCAACTGAAATGATGATACATTTATTATCTATTAGTTGCTACCCACACGTGAATGACAACAGTGGCGATTTCACAAGTGGCACGTGCCACACCAGATACTACATCAGGATTTACCCAAAGAGGCTAACTTTGTCTTTGGGTGTTCAAGAATTATAGGAACAGTATTAAAAGTTGAAATCTACTGAAGTAGAAAAAAAGTTAGGATTTTCAATGCCAATCTAACTTCATTCATAAGAGTGAAATTTACTGAGGATTAAAACTGGAAAGGAGAAAAGCCATATGGAGCCTCCCTGGTTTCCACCTTTAAACTCCCTCACTCTGGTAGCAGCTAGCTCTTATCGGTCCTGCTCAGAGCAGTAAACCGATCATTTTTAGAAAACTCAGAGAGACAATGCATGACCTGGGTGATAACTGTGGTTCAAATGCCTTTAGTTAGAGTTCTCGCTTCAACATTCTCAGTGAAAATACTGCTCATACAAGTTTCACAGGTTTATGTGGGATGTTAGTGCAGGATGATACTGGGCAGAGACTTCCCCAACATGATTAAATAGGTTAACTAAAAAGAAAGGAGGAGTAGGAAATATTCCTCATTCATTTTATTTATCATCGCTGCTCTTTCTGTACATTGTATCTGGACAATGTTTTAAACCACCCTTTTATTAAGCCTCTTTCTGCTCAGTGAGGAGGACACAATTTTAATCACTAGGATGAAGTTACAGTTAAGCTAAAACAGCTCAGCCCCACTATGGGTGAGAAGCATTTATCTGATGATCTGTCAGAGGGAGTTCCCCAAAACTGCTGTGCTCCTAACAACAGGGCTGAAATGATGAAGGTGCCCAGACTGAAATACACACTTTCTGCTTAATTCCATTTCTAAATCTCATCGGCAATGGGATACAAGTACAGGCTCTGTTTGTACTAATGTGAACAGAAACGCACACAGAAATGACTCATAGAAGAGACTCAAGGACCTAGGAAAGATTGTAATACTGTATCTAATTTTGGAAACACTTGATGATTTGTGTCTCCTCTTTCAATGCCAATGGAAATAATGAAAGTTAATATCAGGTGCACCAATGCTTCCTGGCAGTTTTGACCTTTAAAAGAAAGAACTTGGATTTAAAGGTGACAAGATTCATTGCAAGCGCATCGCACAACAAGTAAGCTTCTCACTTGCAGCCTCACTAAGATTTACTGGAATACTCCAGCCCATCCAGCAATATTTCAATACCCACAGGAAGGGAAGTTTTACTAACAAACATCCCTGTCTGCAATTTTTACCAGTAATTCCTGAGACCTTTTTCTGCCTTCAAAATCATGTTAAGCAACATGATGTAAGTTTATAATATTTTTTCTCATAAGACTCATTAGGATTACACATTGCAAATCTAATACTAAGGCCTTTTCAGTTGCACATAAACATAGTACAAATAGAAACATGAAGCAAACGTGGACCACCTGATAATAGAGTCTAGTGCAATTAATCACTTCTGGCAAGCAAAACTAATTTAAGCACTTATCCAATAACTTGCTTTTCTGTTGTTTCCTTTTGAATGTACTTACCTTACTGAAACTCACCTGAGTTACAGCTGTAGGTATCTCTGTACAAATTTATTGTATTTTGCAGACATATGTTCTGCTAACTCACACTACAGTGGAACTTCTACCATGTGGAAGACCTACAGGTTCACAGTAGTTAAGGCCCAATTCTTAAAATCATTAACTTACAGCTAAGCATTTACATAGCAGGCACAGCCAACCAACTTTTCCAGCAACTACACACTTCGAAGTATTGCTGTGGGGTTTACCTGTGAGAATCATAGAGAGACCTTTAAAGGTCATCTAGTCCATCTCCCCTACATCGAGCAGGGACATCTTCAACTAGATCAGGTGGCTCAGAGCCCCATCCAACCTGACCTTGAATGTTTCCAGGGATGGGACCTACCACCTCTCTGGGCAACCTCATAGTAAAAAATGTCTTCCTTATATCTAGTCTGAATCTACCCTCTTTTAGTTTAAAACCGTTACCCCTTATCCTATTGCTACAGGCCCTACTAAAAACTCTGTCCCCATCTCTCTTATAAGCCCCATTTAATAATAAGGGTTAAAAATAAATACTGGAGACATCCCATTTATAAATTGGGACATCAGCTATCGCCGTACACCTAAAGTGTATTTGTACACTTGTAGGTGTACAGAAAAGAGCAAGCCTTTATTTGGAAATCAGTCATTGCATGTGCATAGACATACAGGATGCTGATTTACTTTTACAGTCAATATGAACAATAAATTAGGTCTGGACTGGATAAGCAATGCAGCATGTTGAACCAGACTTCTCAGTGGCAGTTTCAGAACTCTCTCTCTCTCCTTTTTATTTTAACAGCTGTTGTTCCACTTCTCCTAGCTTTTCCTCAGGCCTATCTGGGACCTGGAGACCGATATGCACTTCAAATTCTGTTCTTTTCCCACTAATCCCCTGGACGTCATGGTTTTTCTTGACATGTATGGCCACGATGGAAAGAAGATAGATTACAAAAGTGAAAATCCTCCTTTCTGCCTGCCCTTAAATCCCCTTTCTGTTTCCTAAAGACAAATAGTCAGAAAATTACAATCAACCCAATACATTGTACTGTTGTTTCTCTGTTCTGTCCTTCCTCAATGTTTACCATGTATTTGATGCAGCAAATCCTGGGCACTGGCTCCTAACATCCAGAGATTAACTGAGAAGCCTGCCTTGCTTGCCTGTACCCAGAATGCTTTTCCAGCACTTCATATCCCAGAAAGCCATTCACTGACCGCACTCTGCGATACAATGGAGAGGTCTTCATACATTTCCTTTGAGTAGGGAGAAAACCCATTTTATTAAAAACAAAATATTATTTAACTTTCAGTAGTGCAGTGCCATGGCAAAAAGTTTTTCTGCCTTCATAATGTATCACTGCAATGTTTTATTTACAACAGAATTTGTTCCAGAGATCAGTGATTAAAATTTGCTGTAGGGTAAAGAGTCATAAATTTTCAGATCTCACCCAACTAGTTTTAAGCTGTTATGTACATCAAATTTTTAATTAAAAAGCAACTCAACTGCAATGCCATAACTTGAACAGTCCAGAAACTTTATGAAGTCCAGCTTGCATTCAATCACACTGAAACCAATAACTGCATATTTCTATATATGTCTGAATTTGCCTCCAGTTACTCTCAAACTTCTCTTTTCTTCCAGTTAAATAAATACGCTCTCACAGTCAAACCTGAAAGAAGTCCCAGAAAAGCATGTAGCCTCTGGACTGCCAAGCCAACAGAAGGCCTCCCAGTGACTTTAATATGCTTTAAATCAGATCCTATAAGAGACTGTGTTGATAGCTAGCTTCTTTTCTTTGCCATAGAGTGGCCCATAGGCCTCTAGAACTAAAATACTATTTAAAAAAACAAAACAAAACAAAAAACAAAACACAACTTTATTTTCACATTTTTAAGGGATATATTTTTTCATATATTAAGGTATTTTTAAAGTAATTCACAAATATTTTTTAAAATGAGATTTATCTGACCTTAATAACTGAGTAAATATATGTGTAACAATGTGAAACCTCAACGCCTTGGACTGCTATAGTCAATTTATGTCCAGTTATCATCTGCGAAGGAAAAATATTTTCAAGACAGCACCTGGCTATCTCAATGACTTGCACAGGATTTTTCTTTAAGCCTCACTTCTTTAAAACACAGAGACACATAGAATCACAGAATCATTTTGGTTGGAAAGGACCTTTAAGATCATCGAGTCCAACCATTAACCTAACACTACTAAGTCAACCACTAAACCATGTCCCTAAGCACCACATCTACTCGTCTTTTAAATACCTCCAGGGATGGTGACTCCAGCACTTCCCTGGGCAGGCTGTTCCACTGCTTGATAACTCTTTCCATGAAGAAATTTCTCCTGATATCCAATCTAAACCTCCCCTGGCGCAGCTTGAGGCCATTTCCTCTCGTCCTATCGCTTGTTACCTGGGAGAAGAGACTAGCACCCTCCTCGCTACAGCCTCCTTTCAGGTACTTAGACATGCTTAACTTCAGAAAGGCAGGCAGTATAAAGGAAGCCATCAGTAACATTGTGTTCAGAATCAAATACACATTTAAGCACTTTTCCAAAACGGTAGGTCCAGCAGGACCCTATTGATGTTTCTAGAAGTTATTCAGATGTCCCAGGAACATTGCATTCTGAAAGAGACAAACTTCACAATTCCTCTCCTTTATTTTCACTTAAGGCTGTCTCTCTCTACTGATGTCACTATTAACATCAATGGCAGTGATGCAAAATCGTCTTAGTGTCAAAGACTTTCTGGACGTGGTGGTGTCCTTCCATACCATTTTCTACCTCTGTCACAACACCTGATACTGGTTCAGCAGAAATAGTTCGAACTGGTATCAGACACTTGTTCAACAGAAATCCTGGTAGTAATAAAATTTCTGAATGTTACTAAAATGCCTTACGGTAATGTTGAGAGGGATGATCGCATACACAACTTGTTCCAAAACTACAGTGTTATTCCCGGAGCACACCATGTTTCAAAGCTCAGCAAAGTGTCATGAAGAGACATGAGTTTTCAGAAGCAATGTGCTATGTACCAACCACTCCACAGGCTTTTGAATATTAGTACTTCATTGTAAAGACATTCAGTAGCTATTTTCTTAACTCATCTGACCATTCCTATGGAAAAACTGCAGAATAATATGGATCCAGTATCTGTTTCTGAAGCTTATCTTAAGAACTGAAGAATATGCTGGCTTCTAATCAGCAAAATCTATAATAAGCATGGTCCTAACTCTGTCACAGAAGCCTGATAATGTTTTATTGAATCAGATCTAGAGATAATCTGAGTCAAACTTTGTTCAAGGAGTTACAATAGTGATAGTGCTATGAACAATCTTTGGGCAGGTAAGAAGCAGAATGTTTATTAACCTTTACTGGTATTTGCCTATTTTTGCACTATATTCCTGCAATGTTGTGGCCCCTCAGTTCTAGAATAGTGAGGAAACACTTCTATAACAATGCTTCCAGAGTGGAATAAATAATATTCATTGTTTAATATCTTCAACTGTTTAATAAATAATGGATAATACTTACTCCTGATTTGACTGTGTGACAGAAAAATCTCATTGGGAACCCTGGTTTGATCCTATTCATTAAGGAGCAGAATCTGCTCTCCTTAGAGATGAGCGCGAGTTTTTATTCCTTGATATATCTCTCTGACTACAGGTAGTCAGAAAACCCGTACTAACTGTACTGTTCACATTCAGATACAAAAGACACTGCTTAGTCCAAGCCAGCATATAGCTTGATTATATTTTACCCTAACATTAGGCCCACAAAAGTAAATGAATGCCATTTTTGCAATCTACCTCACCTTCCATAGCATGATGCCCAGATTCACCTCCCTTTCTCTTGTTCCATGATATCGATTGGCAAGTAGAGATTGCTGCAAGTGTAAGCCACAGCACAATCTTCCTCTTCTCCCCTTCACAGTAACTTAGAAAAACAAAAAGCTATAAGCCCACAAAGATATTATTCATTTCTTTTACTGCCTGAAAAGTAAGATACAAGGCACCAAGCAGCCCCTGCACCACAGGAGAAAAGAGACTATTACTAAAATAGATGCAAGGACCAGCAATGAAAAACACTAAGTAATGAAGCAAAATATATAAATTATGGGAAGTAAAGCTAAAAATCAATATGCTGTTTTTCTGGAAGACTGTGCTCAGTTTGAAAAACAGAGTAGTTTTTACTGAATGTTTAATTAGCTATAGATTGTTAACGAAGGATTCCAGACCATCTGGAGCCTATTCTGTAACTTGATCTGAAACCTCTAGCTCAAAAATAATCCCTGTGGGAAGGCACAAACATACACACAACAACCTCATCAGCAACTTTCCACTATGTATTTTAGATACAAATATGCCATCTTTACCTCCTGAAAAATCTGAGATAAAAAATAAAAAACAAACATCCCAGTGAAATACCAAAATACTAGAAACAATTGCAGAAACAAGGTATCATTTCTTAAAAGATCAACATGAGAAGAGGAAGCTTTAGACTAAAAAGCCTGATGAGCAGCTTTAGCTTCTAAACATTAAAAGACGCAGTTATTCAACAATGTCAGATAATCACCATAATGATAAAGATACATCTTCGGTGCTTTTACAGGAAGCTTAAAGTAAGCCTTAGAACACCGGCAGAGGAACAGAAGCCCCCATCACACTGGGGGAAAAAAAAATAGAGCACCACATGGAAACTGAACAAAAGTTGTCCTAAAATAGAACTTGGAATGATGCCATAGTTAATAGCTATAAATACAGAACACACTGACATATTAAACATGGTCTTTAAATACAGTTTTCACCAGAAGGGAAAAAATAAGCAAGTCTTGACAAAGATTTTGGTCACCATCAGCAGTACAAAGAAAACTGAAATCATTCTAGACAGTGACTAGTGAAAGATGTTGGGTTTTT
This sequence comes from Nyctibius grandis, assembly GCF_013368605.1. Lineage (NCBI taxonomy): Eukaryota > Metazoa > Chordata > Aves > Nyctibiiformes > Nyctibiidae > Nyctibius > Nyctibius grandis. The sequence goes on along the minus strand of NC_090661.1, from coordinate 10,962,041 downwards.
TTTTAGATTATGTTGGATCAGACTCAAAAGCTTCCTCCCTGCTTCCATACTGGGAATGGAAGAATTAACAAGATGTATCTTAGAACCAGAAACACAATTTATGTACGATATTTGAATTGCAGTCCAGCTGGTGCAGTATCTCCAAGGATAACCAGCAAATAATGTTCTGGAGACAGTATAAAAAGCCCTTATTAAGCAGTTGACAAAGTCTATGTAAGAGATCTTTGCTGCTAAGAATCAGAGCAGACCTTTCCAAAGTATATTTTCTGGTTTTTAATAAAGATGGTACTCTAGGAATCTAAAGAATGAAGACTGAAAGCATAAGTGAGCTCCTTTTTGCATTGGAAAGGGTTTCCAGAAAGAAAGTAAATGAAAAAAGCTATAAAATACGAACTAACTGCCTAACTATTTAAAAAGATGCAATCTGGAAGTCAGAAATTAAGATGTATCTCTAATCTGGCCCATGACTGAGTGATACGATCAGGCAGAAACCTCCCAGAGGGTGTTACAGGCAAACTTCCCATCCTCTTCCTTCCCATCAAGAAGTGCAGCCTGTGCTCACAGCATAAGATACAGATGTGGGTACATATTTTCCCATTTAGACTGGGGCTGCATCTGCACATGGTGACACAGAGTATTTCACACATGAGATACATTTCCTTATAACCGTAGGTATGTTGTGAACTACGAATGTGGTATTTAGAGCTGTTTGGGAACTGGGAAAACTGTTTTTAGTAAAAACTTTTGAAAAATTCCCATTTTCATAAAAATATTGACAACATAATTGATAAATCAAGATCCTTATCAAGCCTCTTTCAACGCTTAACACAAATTTCAAACATCCATGTACTACAGCAATTCACCTGCATCTAAATGACCCAGTGTGAAATGGCATACAAATGATCTTTGAGGGATGAGTACATATGAATAGAAGAATGGAGATGTACAAAGCAGAAAGTGAGAAGAGGGAGGATTCAAACCATTTCTCCCCCAAAACCCCTGGGACTGTTTATACATGCAGACAAATTAGTCTCTAGATTCTTAATATAAAAAGAGATTTTTGCACTTCCTTCTACAATTTTCGTTAATGTTAAATAAGATTAAATATCTGTCACAGGTACCTTTGTAGATTATTTTAGCTTCATTTAACACATTACTATGCGTAACTATGATGCAACAGACCCTACAGGCAAGCTTTTCTATGTTTTATTGATTTGCAAGGAAGATGCGCATTATAAATTAATTTATAAAATATTTTTTTCCAAAACAGTTTCATACTAATGAACTTTTCCTCAGAAAAGTTCACAGAGGAAACATTACATGGGTCATTCACTACATGAATGTTGCTTTGACGCTCAAAAGAAACATTTTTGATCTGTGGCACCAATCTGCAGTCCTTCAGTTTTAGCTGACAGAATTGGGAACTGTGATCTTTGCACCACTTCAGTTTCATAGGGGCTGTGAAAATTTGAACTCCCAACTGTTGCAGCTCCCAGACCTATATTTTAATATATAATATCATCAATGGTGGTCTAACATAATTATTCAGGCTAGGAATGGCAGTGGCCCAGAAGCCCACACATGGCCCTTCTGCCACCTGAGCTGCGCAGGCTCCCAGCAGCTTCTGGTGAAGAGCTGGGAGTAATAGCCTTTTAAATATCCCCAGCAGGAATGACCAGAGCTCATGAGTGAGCATGTCAACACTTCTGACGCACATCAAGTGCCTTGGGAACAGTCACAAGGAAAACATATCCTCACAGTTAAGCAGTGCTCAGTGTGAAGTCTGCAGATCTATGTGTTCAACAAAGGTACATAAAGTGACAGCCAGATATTCAAGTGGATAAATCAATGTATATTGGCTTTACTGGGGAGCCAGTAGTGATTTTTCTTTTGTATTTTTCTCATTTCTGTACTATCTTCTGCAGGAATTGCAATTGCTTACTTCGGCTTTCCAGATACCTATTGGAAAGTTTTCATGGTTGGGAGAGTTTTTGAGAAACAGAAATCTTCATTCACACAGTAAAAACCTGCCTATTACCTTATAGCTTACCTGCTGCACCTCACAGATTTGAGGACAAATGCCAGAATTCACCAAGAGCCATTGCTAGTTGATATTGGAAATGCAAGCACAAATATGGTGCAAAGGAAGCAAACATTGCTCCTCTCCTTCCTAAAAGAGCACTGTCATTAAAAAAAACTCCGAAGCGAAAGCTCAAATACTGGAACTAGCCTCGTGTCACAAGGGCCCATTTCACACATATTATGAGACACCTTCATGGAAAACAAGTCTGACTATAATTTTTTTCTGCATCCACTGTTTCTCTTCCTTTAGCACATTACAGAAAATATTAATTCAGTAAGACCAAAAAAAGCAATATTATACATACGATATTTAAAGCAGTTTTATTTGTTTCAGAAGGAATTAAAGTAATTCAACTTTTTAAAAGCCAGCTGCAAAAAGACAACGCCTACAAATAACATAAGGAAAATAAAACTATATAAAAAAATGGAGCCTTAGGTCATTGGCTTCTTGACTCACTTTTGAATCTTAGAAAAAACGGTTTGATCATTTTAGAATTTATGTATCTATCTACATATATTTCTATTTTAGTAAGCTAAAGTCAAATTGATAAATTCTTATGTCTTAAAGCTAAAGTAACACTAGCAAAAACTGCTAAGGCAGTAAAATAAAACAAAACCCCCCAAGTATCTCGCTCAGGGTGAGGCCAGACATTTTCTCCAGCTGTATCATTTTTTTCTCTAAACATTTTTTTTATTGATTTCCTATGCTTACAATGGATCTTGCTTTTGAAAAACATTCATCTCTGCAAACACATGTTCTATTCCAAAAGAAAGGAAAATATAGGGAAACCAAAAGTCATCACTCAAGTAACAGAAATGTAAAACATAGATGCAAAAATGTCTGTGTGAGACAAACAATATGATTTTACCCACTTACCCACATCTCTCCAGTTTTTTCATTATACAAATCACAAATAAGCAAAGACACTATGACAAACGCAGCAACTGGGAACAATTCATAGCAAATGCTCCACACTCAGACACATTTAATCACTTGACAGAGGCCAGTCATGGGATATTTACTTTTTATTCCTAGCACATAAAACTGAGCTTCTACCTAAAACTATGTCCGTGCTTAGGAAGCTGGAGTCAAAAATACCTCCTTTAAAATGGTGGTTAGAATTTACTGTGGCCACTTGTGAATGTAAATACTTAAAATTGTCCATTAAGGTATACTTGAGCAGAAGAAAAATGTCCACTGCCTTTATTAGGTTCTATTAAATCTTATCTATTTACAAATACATCTCTGTGGCTTCTACAGCTCTGACATGCGCTGAAAGGGACAGCAATTCTCCCATGATCTAAGCGCACACTCTCTTTTTCTGTAATAAAAATAATGGACAAGCAGCCACACAATGCAAAGATATAATTCTGCCAAAGGTTCTAGCGATATAAACCACAAGAACAAAGCCCTGGGAGCATCATTACCATTAAGAGTATCTTGGTACTTTTGTGATAAACTCTCCTGTACGGTTCAGGCATGCTAAACTGCAAGAGGCTCCAGATTCTTCTAAAGGACAGGCTAGATGTAAATCCTTACACACAACAGAAGAGCCACGAATAAATCAGATCGTTTGGAACTGAGTGTTAAACAAAGAACACACAGCTATTTCAAGGACATGGGCTTTGGAGGGAGGGAGATGCTGCCTCCTTTCGCTGCACGCTTCCTGAAAAATGAGTGGGGTTTTTTAAAAATGAAATGACAGTTGTTCTGTGCAATTATGTCCACGCATACTTCTCAGCAGATGGTCAAGGCATCTGTACTGTTTTAAACTTGCTTCAAAATTTTAACAGGTTCACTTGATGGATCTGCATTCTTCCCTCTCCTTTGGCACACTAATTTCATCGCTCCCAGCAATGGTTTTACTCAGCACTTCATAGACGTGCCACAACTTGACAGCTATACAATTTACTCTGACTAACAGTAGAACTTAATGTACTTATGTCCCATTATACTTACCAAAGTCTGTCTTGGTCTGAGATTATAGAAGCATTAAAATTTCTATTCTCCTGCAAAAGAACAAACTCAAAATTTACTATTTTTCCTTCTTTTAAAAGGATTTTCTTTCTGGTGCTTGATTTAAGGACCACTTTTCTTTTGTAAGACAAGCTGATGCAGACTAGCATTAATGATGGTTTGGTACAGTGCCTTTCATTGCCTTCATCTTACCATTTGTTTTCTTCAGCATGTACGACAAATAAGTCCAAGTCCCGAGTGGGATCTTTACAACTAAACAACAGCAGCACATAAACACAGAGCAAGTTCTTTGCAGCATGTGATGATACGGCTCACTAGTGTCAGCAGAGCAGCATGCATTTTCATCAGCAGAAAACGTAATCCTGTGGTTTTAGCCAGAGGATAGCTAAGGATTGTATGTTCAACGGGCTAAATAATACCAAAAGTACTTTTGGTTCATTCTGTACTGGAAAGGACATTCTTGCAGGGGACGTCTTCCCAAATCTACTATTCATGCAGGTCTCTGGGGCATACACACACCTCCATTTATTGTATAACAGCAGGTAATAAATAATCTCACATCTTCACTCATTAGGCTTACTGTATTTTGAAATAAATTTAAAATGTAACTGTAAGAGATAGACTATCACTCATAAATAATTTTTTCCCATTTCAGTGATAGATATATACAAAGTGGACGTATCCTGGGAAAACTTTTACTTTTCCCATTTAATCTTAGCTCTCCCTCAACACTTTTTTTTAAAAAAAATACGATCTAAACCCTACTAAGTTTAACAGAGTTTTCCATTGACCTCAGCAAGCTTTGAATCAGATCTGTAAATTAGATCCTGACCCCTTTCAATAGTGTGCATAGGATTTATGGCCTATACAGCCTAATCCTGCAAAATTAGGACATCGTGAACTCTGTGTTTTATGTATCTTAAAATAACTGCCAACACATAATGCAAACTATGCTGTTCTTTTACACATATCCTTGAACCTGTAGTTATTTGTCTACCTAATTACACTGTAACTGACCCCTCGCCCCTGATTATGCTTCCTCCATCACAGTAGTTCTAGGCGACCTGTCTTTCTGTCAGGGTATGAAGCTCAGGCACAAGAGAGGAAAAAGAACTATTTGGCCATCTAGTGCCAGAGTAATAATTTATAATGTAGTTTTAGCAATTTTTTCATGTATTATATGAAAGGAAGCAAAAGATGAATGCTTAGCCATAGTCATCCTTGACTATTATAATATGGAACATCTAGTTAATATTTAAAGAATATACACATTCATATGCAGAGAGAAAAAATGTTTGAAGTTTAAGTGAATTTTTCCCTAAATCTCCACAGTTCAGCCTTAACCTCAATTTATGTCATACTCAGTGCTATCATACTCACTTCAAACCAAAGTGACTAGTCAAACATATGACGTACCAGCCCCTCAGCTTTACCGGTCAATTACTTATTTAAGCAAATATTCCAAAACCACTGACTTTCACAGAGTTAATGTTCTTGCTTTGTGATCAATTTTCAAAGAACAGAAGTCCTAAAGGAAAGAGATAAATCATAAGTCTGAAACTTCAAACTATAATGAGCAGAACACTGCAATCCCAGGCTAGGTCCACCTTGAGCAGGAGCAGCTGGTTCAATACTCTAACCCAGAACCTCACATGATGATGGCAGCCATTTAGGGAAAACAAACAAACAAAACCTCCTGTGAATCACCTAGCTCAGTCTTTTTCCATTTTGGAGCTTCCTCTGGCCATGGGCAAATTCCTCTTCCACCTGCACTTCTCAACTATAGTGTTCCACGCCAAGAGAAAAGGTGTGTGACTAAAGAAATATCATATCCCATTTATAGCCAGTTGCACAGGAGAACCACTGGAATGGAGAGCAGCCTTGCAGTGGACATCCAGCCAGTGCCGGATGTTCAAGAATTACACTTGATATTGGAAAAAGAAGAGGTAATGTTAAGCCATCTTCCAGTAAGTCACGGGCAATTCTACAATGTAATATCCTTACTGAAAAAAGGATTACAGCCATCGGGCTGTAATCCATCGCTCCATTGTCACACCTATAAAGTTACTTGCCTCCATACTATCACCGGTGTGGCCAAACAGGCGTTCTGATTTAGTGGCATTTTAAATATTCTGTTTTCAGGCATAAGTGGCTCCATAAATAGTGAGGGGGTGAGATGTCAAGGCTAGCAAACTTATATCAGCATTTCTACAGTTATGGAGAGACTGGTATGTTTTGGCAGAAAGATAAATTCATGTTCTATTCACTAATGGCTTATGGAACCCCTACTATACACTCAGTTTTGTAGCTCTCTTATTCAACCAACTTTTTTACCATTAATATGATGTCTTACTTGTGGAAAAATGTAGACAGAACAGCAATTTTGCAAAAGCCGCAGTTACCGAAAGAGAAAAAGAACAGCTAAGTACTTCTTGTTTGAGTAGCTATTTGACTGGTGTATTTGATCAACCATGTCATAGGATAAAATTCTATTTGGAAAATAAAATACTTTACTGGACCTAGTTGGCACTGTAAGAGAATTCAGGTTCTATTTATATCTACTTGCAAATTACTGACCTGTCAGGGTGATTTTGCTGTTCTTTGATACTCTGCTTTGCCATAGCTGCAGAGATTTTCATTGGTTTGAGCTTTGAAGTTTCCAGAGGGTTGCAGTGATTTTCTGTATTGGAGGCTGCTATTTTGCGCCTCTAGATTTTCCACAATGTTTTCTAACAAATAGATCTGATTTTAATTAAGGGAGATAAAGAAACAGACCAGATACTCTACAGTTATACAGATCCCTGGTCAAATCTTCTGTCAGAGGAAATCCAGTGGCAACAAAACATTGGCTTAAAAACTCAACAGCAGAACACAACGGGGATTATACAGAGGGGACAAAACATTCTCTTGGTTCACAATGGTTTGTGATGCATTTTGATTCTCCCACATCTCCTTCAGGTAAGAATACTCATTTACTAAAACTCTAGTGATACACTGGGTGAATCTTCTTTCAAATATGACTTATGCCTACTCTTTTGTAAGGCTCTAGTTAAAAAAGTCAAAACTGACCTAGAAGCTGCACAATACATGCACCTACTTAGCATCTGAATAACTTGTAGTTAATCACAAGTATATTTGACTAACACAAGCATTGTGATAAACCGATGTATCGTTGGAGTTTACACAAAAACACAAAAAGAATTACTTATAGCTTTCCCAATAGTAGAACAAGAGCAGGAGAATGATCACATCTAAAATAAATGTTGTAGCAAAAAAAGAAATTGAGCCTATAGAGACTTCCTTATAACCAAAGTTTTCTAGGCAGTCTCGACAGCTGTCTACAAGTGGGGATTTACTGCTATGTATGAATGGAATGAATCCATAGTTTAACATTTGTGTTAGTTTACATTTGTTTAAAAGTCCTTCTTCCTAGTTGATTGACTGACATGCTCCTTTCCTCAGATGAGCCAGGGAGATCATTATATGAGAACAACCACAATTTGCAAATTACTTGTATATATTGGGGATTTATTTCATTACCAAACTGGCTGCAATTCCAAGTCAACATTCATTACTTGCATAGTTCCATTTTAATGAAAACAATTGTGCGTTGGTGAGAAGTTATTTATAATATCCTAAATATTTTACTCAGGGAGAACATGTGCACTTTTGCCTAGAAAAAAGGCAAAAGCTACACCATTCTATATTATATAAAGATATGAAAATCTGAATTTAGGGCTTCCCTGCCTACAAAATGTAGGACATATAATTAAAGAGCCATCTGTCTAGATAACATTACATGAGGATGTATTATTTCACTTACATATCTGCTGCTTCACCATATAAAGAGCCTATCTAGCTATGAACTTTGGTGACAAACTGTTGTTTATTTTCTCCCCACTTTCAAGTCCCAACGAGCCAATTACTGCAGCTTGTCATTAATCCCTTTCCAACCTCAGCCACACAAACATCAGAGTCAGAACTCATTTGTTCCACACAGCCGTGAGACCAAAGGGAGCAGTGCGACAAAGTACATCCTTCCACGGATCTGTCTCAAGTTCAGCGCTTCTCCCGGTCCAAGTGACACCTAATGTCCTGCATAACAAACAGCATGACACATTTAGTGTTGTTTCATCTGTAAGGGCAGTAAAAAATCCACCAACAATAAAACAAAACTAAACAGCTCTATGAAGTTCACTACTATTTGCAACTCCACTGCCTTTACAGGCTGGATATCCAGCCAGCCTGGATAGCTGGCTTCAGGGCTGACTTCCAGATTTCTCTTAGGGATTAAGGTCTGTACATTAACGCAGAATCTGAGATGAGACCAGCCATTTTCCAAATTAGATTTTTGTTCTGTCAGCCTGTTTCCAGTCCTAGAACAGATAAACATTATATTTCACTGCTTCCAGTTTTTGTCCTTGTATGGACAGCTCCTGTTTTCCACATTTAATTGCATCTTTGTCGATTAATGCTCTTCAGCTCATATCCTGGTTCCTCTCTCCAACAACAGAAGCTCATACCTTACCAGGCTGGTCTGTCCCACCTGAAACACTTAACTGATAGCAAGAAGGCAGCAAATCTAAATTTGCAATGTGCTTAATCATCTGTTTGTAGCAGGTCCCTTTACAAAAGTTCTTTAAGATAAGTAATGCAAGTGAAGTACCTAAATTTTAAACTAAACACTGATGATTTCTTAAGAAGTTTTCTTATATAGGTCACTGCCCATGAACTATTAAACAGGAACCCATCCAATTTATTTTGAATGAGCCTTGGCAAACACTCAGTCGGGAACACTCAAAAATCTCATGGAATGCCAGAAGCTCTTTTCCATTTCCCATGTTTGGTACATTTCGCACCTTCCAGAGGATGCTTATTTAAGCATCAGACACCACCTCAAACTGCTTTATCAGGAGCCAACCATTCAGAGACTGAAACTTTAGTGCCAGAATTCTGTAATCGACAAGTTATAAGCCAGGAAATCTGAACTAAATAATTCACTCAGTAACAGTGTTAACTTTAGCAAGTGCACAAAACTACCAGAATCCAGACAGGAATTGTTTGCAACTCACCATGGTAACTGTGCACCAAGGCCAGCTATTGAAACTCACCCCTCCCCACTAGATGACTTATTTTGCAGGAATAAACAGAGTATCAACAACCATCTCCGTAGCCCCCTTTTAATTCTAAAACAGATTCCAGTACTATGCTTTGGAAGTAACATGTAGGTTGTTTGTGGTATTTTGTTTGGTTTTTGTTTGTTTGTTTTTTTTTTAATTTCTCTTTCTGTACTTAATTGAAACACTGAAGAGCTCTCTGTGTAGCTCCTCTATAGATCAGATATAGGCCAAGCCTGCTCCTATTAATATTAATAGAAGCCTTGCAATTGACTTCAAGGGGGAAGAGAATCAAGCCCTGTAGAGTGTGGTAGTATGTTGATAAGCACAATAATATTTGTTTCACCTTCACCTATTTTAACCTCTTCAAAGGTTTAAATTTATGAGCAACCGTGTCTGCTCCTCTCAAAAGGGTTTTGCAAACGCATAGCATTAATCTGTCACTTGATTTTCCACTTGAGCTAGTATACACAATAAGGTAAAAAGCTGCAGTAAGGTATGTTGGTAATGGCTCCCACTGATAAATCCATACATATTTTACATTGGAGTGTGACCCCTACACAGATTAGGCTCTTATTCCCACAAAAGCTGATTTGCATCTAGTTGGCTTCCTTCCAAGTGGTGACCAGAAAGTGCACCAGGGGGACTTACACAAGACACCCTCAACATTATAATAGCCTCAATATAGCTTTTGGATTTATGACCAAATCATCCCATTAGTACACAGCTCTATTGTAATACAACTGTAAATGTAATTACGTGAGATAAAGGCTATCCTTCAGCAAGGACAGCTGTATAGCACTGGCAGTTTATTCTTACCTGATTCAGCATATGTTATTTTATTCATATATTTTGAAATAGGAAACAAGAAAAAATGTCTGTGTCACATCATAGTATACATTAAACATCTGCTACACATTTCCTCTGATGAGTCTTCTTGCTCTGAGTCCATACTTATCTTTCAGCTTTACCTTATAAATACTTTTGATCTAGTCATTTATTGCAAAAAAATATTTCTATGATATTACATTTCTTTCTAATGTCACATCATCAAAGATGAAAGCAATAAAACAGTTCAAGAATTGCATCCTTTTCTGCATCTATACACAGAATCTATACTTGCTGCAAGCTGTACTTTCAAAATGTATGGTAGTGATTCTAGTTCAAGCATGTTTAAAGTAACGCATCTATTAATCCTCAGGTGTGTTTTTTCTGTAGGTAAGTCAAATAAAACAACTTCACTGGTTTGCCAGGGAAATGTCCGAGAAATACTTGACTCTCTCCTGCCACTAATCCATCTCTTCCAATGAGACTGAAGAAAGCAACTTCTGTCTCCCTGCACTGTCTCTCAGGTGGGCTCCCCGCTCCCAGGCAGTAGGGCTGCAGTTCTGCTTTGCCTTTCCGCCATTTCAGCAAGTATTCAACACTTGCTCCTGCTGTTTCTGCTCTCACACCGTGTGCCTGCGCACTCGTGCGAGACCCAAGAATTTGGTCCTAAACTTGTGTCAATGCAGGTGTTAGTTTGTACTACTGTTTCTCACATAAACGGGCTCTTCCCTTTTGGCTGCTCATCAGTTCCTCACGTCCTGAGTATCCCAAGCTCCTGTCTTCTCTGCTGGCGCTCACCAATGGATCTCACTCACCTAACAGATGTGTGATGTAATAGTTTTCTATTTGCAAATATATTACTGCTTTGAAGCATCCTGTGCAAATATATTTTACGTTAAGCTTTCCCCTCTGGGCCACTTCCATGCTAGCCAGTGATTGGCAGTTATCTTCACGCTAGATCACACTGCAATCATTCACATTTTTAGCTCCCTTCTTAACTCTGCCAGTTCTTTAGAGGAGCTTGCTAATTCTCAGATTCCAGGCATCCCTTTCAACAGAAATTACTCTGTGACAACTGCAGGGAAATCAGTTACACCCGATCTGCAACATAGGTTCTTCCTGCTCATTTTGTCCTGTTTCCTCAGTCTGGAAATGTATCAATGTTTATCGTTTTTAGTGAACAAGTATCACAGTCACTAAAGACCTCACTTTACTAAGCATCAAGCTCACGTCTGCTTGTGATCTGCTGAGCCTCATTCTCTCATTTAGGTTTTGGAACGGAGACATTTTTAGTGCTGCACACCACAGGTTCTCCTCAGCTTCCAGGTCCCACATGGTGGCTGCAGGAAGCCAGAGCAAAGTCAGGATTTCATGTCATGCAAGAATAAATCTACCTTTGTGTCCTGTTCAGAGCTGCATGACAGAGGTGGTCTCTCTTATTCACTGTCTCAGCACACTCCCTGAACAAGCACACCAGCATATTAGAAGTTTAACAGATCATACTGTTTATGACTTTTATAAGAGAATTAATGCAAAGTCTAAAAATATAAATAGAATTGCTGAAAGCAGAGCACAAAACAATAGTTGCATCCCCCACCCCTGCCTAATTGCACTATGGTTGAATGTAGCAACACTGGCAGAGCTGGTATTACCCTATCATAGTGTTCTGCAACCTTCTGTCCAACAACCTAATATCACCTTACATCTCAAATTAACACCATACTGACAGAGACCATTAAGAAATTAGTATGAATTTAAGCCATTCACCAATAGTCACGCAATGCTGTTTTAACTAATGAGCCATTTTTTATCAATTATGTAATGTGCAATGTCCTTAATGTTCAAACATCTCAATAGTAGCATATTCAGAAAGTAATTCATGTTCAATTAGCTCAAAGCCTTCACATTTGCATATTAATCTTTGCTTTCTAAATCACACAGAAAGGTATTTGAAAGGCTAGGAGTGCTTTGATCTTCTTGAAAGTAAAAATATTAGGATTATTAGATTTTGAAAGCCTTTTGGGCAATAGTCTTAAGATCACTGATCCTCATATTTTCTCCCTGGAACTCTAGTTCCTTTGCTGAGAAATCTGACTTTAAACAGTTTGAATCTATTACTGGTGCATTCATATGAACCAGATTGAGGGATGTACAGCCTACAGTATTGCATAGCAAAGAAATAGTCTAAAATGACAGATTTTTCAAAGCAAAATTTTAAATACATTCAGGATTAAAGCACAATATTGATTTTGCTGCTGGTATGACTGTGGCAGAGACATTTCCTAGCAGAAAAGGGGTGTAAATGATGGAAGGGTCTACCTTGATCACCAAGTTGAGTTTTCCCTGAAGTCCTAAACATATGTAGTAGACATATTATACTGAAATTTAACATCAACACCCATTCTGCCCATACATACATACACAGAAGATGAAAAACACTCACAGTCTGTAATGTGTATCTTTAGTATAAAAGATGGGGGGAGGGGGGGAACCTTTCAGACATCACACAGAAATAAAGAGCAAGTGTATTTAGCAGCACTATAGGTCTTGCACTGACAGGGAGTTACAGAGAAGCAGTTGAACTAAGCCCAGGAAGTGAACTTTACTCCATAAAACAGAAAAGCACAGAAAAATAAAAATCCCAAGAGCCTCTGCCAGTGTAAACAAGGACGAGAGGGTGGGGGGAGAAGCGAATTCCTTACTCCTGTCAAATCTGGCACCTGCAAGCCAGAGGGCATTGCCAAGCATGGGTGGAAAACTTAAACAGGATCCTGAAAATTTCCTACAGGAATGACAGTGTAGCATGTTCAGATACCCTTCTTTAGTTCCCAGCAAAGATAAAACAAAGAAACAACAAATGTAATTATGAAAAAATAAGAATGCATGAGGGAGAGACAGGTCAAAGACTCCTTCTTCGATCCTTCACGTAATTAGTGGCAATCCTCAACTCATAGATAATTGATTAAAAACAAAAGACACTCAGTTTAACAACTCTTCCTAATCCATTCAAAATATTCAAGAACATCCTAGCCAGTAATATAACTCCTTCCTTGAATTTGTCAAGATCCATTTTCAAATTCTATGTTCCTTAGCCTTTTGCTTTACTTTGAAGTTATGAAATTAACTTCAGTTCTCCTGGTTACAAATTCAGTACTGGTGCTGAAATAGCAGTGAAAACATTGCATAGATCACAGAATCACAGTTCTTTCACCCTTACTAATGGATTAGTTTAACAACATTGAATAGCACAGAATATTGGAAATCCATAAACTTAATTATCATTCTATTTTAAATTAACAAGAGGCATTTCATTACTATCAAAATTTCACACATGGCTTCCAAACACTAGGTGACAGGACTATAAATGTTATTTGGAACAATGCTTTAAAAAGGGACCTCAGAAAGTACAAGATGTTATATAGAAAATACGCATAAGAGAGATTGACATGGTGGTGTCAGGGCAATGGTTGGACTCGATGATCCCAGAGGTCTCTTCCAACCTGATTGATTCTGTGATTCTGTAAACAAAACTCCCCACCAAGGACCTTACTGGTTGCCTTTTCCAGACAACAATCCAATCCAAAATAAAAAACACACTTCCCTATAATCTCTTCTCCACTAAGCCAACCAGACACATCTATCAACCTGATTTCTTCCTTTGAAAAGAGGTCAGTTTTATCTTAGTTTTTCATCCTCATTGTTTTATCCTGAGTTGTAATGTTGCTTCTCATTTCCTGTTCCCTAAATAAATAGAAAATTACGTTCTCAGTGCAGATCCCAAGTCCTATCTTCTTTCTTTCCTGCCAAAAATAACTTGTTTCAGTGATCTCGCTGGAATAATCACAATGATCAGATTTAGCATGGCTCTGTTTTTATAGCCTTTTTAAACATTTTATTTGATGATGTTCCATCTGCAGCTGGTCTGAGCCAAACCAGAAATATTCACATGATCTTTGTTAAGCTACTGCCTCCACAGTTCGGAACCTAAACTCTTTACATAATCCACATAGCACTTCCTTCAGAGCACCTTCACTGTTCATTTCAAAAGCTTAATGAATACCATCCTATTCAACTATAGTTAGAAGACAAGATCTGCCACGAAGGCAGAATGGAATCTGCAAAGTCTTTATTCCTCTTGACACAAATTAGAAAGAATTATATTTATTTTTGGTTCCAGCACTGAATTTCTGGCTGGTCAATTAGAAGGTATATTTCCTCACTTGCAAATGGAACAAATCTGAACTGTATATCAGAACAACATACTTCAATGCCATTGAGCAACACATTTCAGAGCTGAACTAACCGAGTAACACAAAAAACACATGGAAACTGTGTCTCCAGAAACATTAAACAGTTTAAAAAATCCACTTTATATTCAAAAGGTCAGGACCCTGATGGTAAATCTTAACTCTATATGTCAGCACTAAGACAGAATTTCAAGTTATTTTACGCAAATACCATTGCAAAAGGTATTGAAATTTCCTCTAGCAAGCTCTGAGCTAATACCATACATACCTTTCACCACTACATGTTACTCCTTCAAGAGAAATCATAAAGGTGCTACAGTCTTCTTATGCCAATTCATTTCTTAGCAAGGGATTAGCATGTTACATAGATTGTTACAAACCTATATTTTATTATGCACCTAATACTTTTGAGCAATATCTCTCAAAAACATAAAGTCAATTTGTAAATGAAAGGCATAGCATTTGCTTACTCTGTGCTATTATACTGAAAGTTGTTTCAGATGGTGGATGGTTTGGGGAGTTTTTATCTTTCAGAAAAATACGATTAAAGGCTTTAGACTCACAGCAGGTGTTAGTGCTTGTTTATATTACAATACAGTCAAGGTTTCTATTTCTCAGTTGATTGTTCTTCCAATCTTACTTCAAATATTCTCCATACAGCATGCTGCCTGCAAACTTTTGTTGTTGGCAATGCAAGTATCAAGGTCATGCATCAATATACACCAGTCGTACACAGCTCCGTTTCTCCCCCCTCTAAGACTGGAAATACAAACTCTCTTCCCGCATATGTAGCACAGCTTTGTATCTTGCAGAGGAGTTTTCAGAGCCTGCATCTTGTTTTAGTTTTAATAACTCTAATAACATTAGCTTAGTTAAATATGCTAATAGGAGTTGAAAAGCAAAACAGAAATACTTGTGTCAGAACTGTTGCTCTGTATGTTGCTCTGTAGCTCCACTTCTCTGTACTAAAAATAACCCCTTCCCTCCATTTCCAAGTGCACACAACCATGTTGTTGGGTACTTGAGACACAAATACCAGCAGGAGAATCCCAGAGGACAGGAGTTGGGACAGCAGACAAGAAGAGTTAATCATAACTCACTTAGGTTAGTTCTGAGGAAAACCAGGCGCCATCCTACAGCTACACTGCAGGAATGGATTCCCTGGAAATCAAAACACAGCAGGGGAAGATGTGAGAAGCACGAGTGTATCCACAAATGTACACAGGAAAGTATGCAGCCTGGAACTGTTTGACGATATATTATTATAGGTGCTTCTCTTAATCCGTGGACACTCTTTAGATTTCACAGAATCACAGAATCACAGAATGTTAGGGATTGGAAGGGACCTCGAAAGATCATCTAGTCCAATCCCCCTGCCGGAGCAGGATTGCCTAGACCATATCACACAGGAACGCGTCCAGGCGGGTTTTGAATGTCTCCAGAGAAGGAGACTCCACAACCTCTCTGGGCAGCCTGTTCCAGTGTTCAGTCACCCTCACCGTAAAGAAGTTTTTCCTCATATTTATGTGGAACCTCCTGTGTTCCAGCTTGCACCCATTGCCCCTTGTCCTGTCAAGGGATGTCACTGAGAAGAGCCTGGCTCCATCCTCATGACACTTGCCCTTTACATATTTATAAACATTAATGAGGTCACCCCTCAGTCTCCTCTTCTCCAAGCAAAAGAGACACAGCTCCCTCAGCCTCTCCTCATAAGGGAGATGTTCCACCCCCTTAATCATCTTCGTGGCTCTGCGCTGGACTCTCTCTAGCAGTTCCCTGTCCTTCTTGAACTGAGGGGCCCAGAACTGGACACAATATTCCAGATGCGGCCTCCAGGGCAGAGTAGAGGGGGAGGAGAACCTCTCTTGACCTGCTAACCACACCCCTTCTAATACACCCCAGGATGCCATTGGCCTTCTTGGCCACAAGGGCACACTGCTGGCTCATGGTCATCCTGCTGTCCACTAGGACCCCCAGGTCCCTTTCCCCTACGCTGCTCTCCAAGAGGTCTGCCCCCAACTTGTACTGGTACATGGGGTTGTTCTTGCCCAGATGCAGGACCCTACACTTGCCCTTGTTATATTTCATTAAATTTCTCCCCGCCCAACTCTCCAGCCTGTCCAGGTCTCTCTGAATGGCTGCGCAGCCTTCCGGTGTGTCAGCCACTCCTCCGTTTTGTGTCATCAGCGAACTTGCTGACAGTGCACTCTATTCCCTCATCCAAGTCATTAATGAATATATTGAATAGTACTGGTCCCAGTACCGACCCTTGAGAGACTCTGCTAGACACAGGCCTCCAACTGGACTCAGTCCCATTGACCACCACTCTCTGGCTTCTTTCCTTCAGCCAGTTCACAATCCACCTCATTACCCGATCATCCAGACCACACTTCCTCAGTTTAGCTGCAAGGATGCTGTGGGAGACCGTGTCAAACGCTTTACTGAAATCGAGATAGACCACATCCACAGCTTTACCATCATCTATCCACCGGGTTACGTCCTCATAAAAGGCTATCAAGTTGGTTAAGCATGACTTCCCCTTGGTGAAGCCATGTTGAGTGCCCCTAATGATCCTCCTATCCTTGATGTGCCTAGAGACAGCACCAAGGACAAGTTGTTCCATCACCTTTCCGGGGATGGAGGTGAGGCTGACCGGTCTATAGTTACCCGGGTCCTCCTTCTTGCCCTTTTTGAAGACTGGAGTGACATTCGCTTTCCTCCAGTCCTCAGGCACCTCTCCCGTTGCCCACGACTTAGCAAAGATGATGGAGAGTGGCCTAGCAATGACTTCCGTCAGCTCCCTCAGCACCCGCGGGTGCATCTCATCAGGGCCCATGGATTTATGGACATCCAGATTGCTTAATTGGTCCCTGACCCAGCCCTCATCTACCAAGACAGATTCCTCCTCTATCCTGACTTCTTCTGGGGCCGCAGGGGTCCGGGGCTCCTCAGGACAGCCTCCAACAGTATAGACAGAGGCAAAGAAGGCATTCAGTAACTCCGCCTTCTTTTTATCCTCTGTCTCCAGGGCCCCCACCTCATTCATCAGTGGGCCTACATTGCCTCTAGTGTTGGCTTTACCTGCAATGTATTTGAAGAAGCCCTTTCTGTTGTCCTTGACCTCTCTTGCAAGGTTTAATTCCAAGGAGGCCTTAGCTTTCCTAGTTGCCTCCCTACATCCTCTGACAACAGACTTATATTCCTCCCAAGTGGCCAGCCCTTCCTTCCACGATCTGTACACCCTATTCTTCCCCTTGAGTTTGCCCAGCAGTTCCCTGTTTAACCATGCAGGTCTCCTGGTACCCTTCCTTGACTTCCTACCTGTTGGGATGCTCTGATCTTGAGCTCGGAAGAAGCAGTCCTTGAATGCTAACCAACTATCTTGGGCCCCCTTACCTTCTAGTACCCTGTCCCATGGGATTTCCCCTAGCAATTGCTTGAAAAGGCCAAAGTTGGCCCTACTGAAGTTCAGGGTTGTGATTCTGCTAGCTATTCTGTTCCTGCCACATGAGATCCTGAACTCTACCATCTCATGATCACTACAACCAAGGCTGCCCTCAACCTTCACCTCTTCAACCAGACCCTCCTTCTTAGTGAGGATCAGATCCAGCAGCGCTCCTCTCCTAGTTGGCTCATCCACCATTTGCATCAGAAAGTTATCATCAATGCACTGGAGGAACCTCCTGGACTGAGGATGGCTGGCTGAGTAGGCCTCCCAGCAAATATCAGGGTAGTTGAAATCCCCCATGACAACCAGGCCCTGTAATTGCGAGACTGCTCTCAGCTGCCTGTAGAAGGCCTCATCACCCTCCTCATCCTGATCCGGTGGCCTGTAATAGACACCCACAACAGTATCACCCCTGCCAGCCTGCCCCTTAATTCGCACCCACAAACTCTCAACTCGCTCCTGATCCGCCCCTGGACAGAACTCAATACATTCTAGCTGCTCACTCACATAAAGAGCAACTCCACCACCTCTCCTTAGTGGCCTGTCTTTCCTGAACAGGACATAGCCATCCATGACCACATTCCAGTCATGAGAGGCATCCCACCAAGTCTCTGTAATTGCCACTAAATCATAGCCCCCTGACCGAACACGGATTTCTAACTCCTCCTGTTTATTCCCCATGCTGCGTGCATTGGTGTACAGGCATTTCAGGGAGCGAGCTGAGCACACCAATTTCACCCCAGGGGGATGGGAGGCCTCCTGGTCTACCTCAACACTAGAGCGTTGCCCCAGTGATGCAAGCCCAGCTACTACCCCATCCCCCTTCGAATCTAGTTTAAAGCTCTGGCCTCTTCTACATTAATTTATCTGGCCTCTTCTACATTAGGTGGGGAAAAGTCGTCATGATATGAAATCCTAGCAGACTTTCCTTTGAGCAGACAGTAAGGATTTTCATGAGACTATGCTCTATGACAGTCCTTTTGGGGATGCCACAGAGCATAACATTGTTTATTCTAACATAGAATAATGATAACATCTTTGCTTATTCTCTCCCTTCTATGCCTTAACTCCTTATAGTTATTTTGCATTCACATTCACTGTTCCATGACCATTCTGTTTTTCTCTTCTTTCCATTTCCATCCATTTTCTGATTCCCATTCCCATCCTCTTTCCTCTTACCCATATTTTCTAATTCATCATTCCTTAACAGGTCACGTACCATTTAGCTACCCTATTTCTTCTGTTCCAAACTGTTCTTCTGATTTTCCTCCATTCCCTGTTTCTAGTACCCTCTGTCCCTGAATAGCTGTACTTTTGCCCGTCACTTTCAAAAACATCTGTCCACTTAAGCTTGCTATTGATAATGGTGGACACTAACTAACACAGCCTTCCATACTTAGTGCAAGACACAAATACCCTTTTCTCTTCTGACTGCTCCTTCAGTGCACACCTACTGCTGACCACTGCTGGTGCAAATACTCCAAGTCATTTCTGCTTTTCAGCCTTTACTTTTGCACAGGGATTTGAGAAAGAAACAAAGAAACAACTGTCCCTAGAACATTGTAAGGCACATTCTTTTTTTAGCCTAATTCGACTGAAGTGTTAGGATCCTGTCAGATGCTTTATCTCAGTTTTGTCACCTACAAGAAGATTCATTGCAAGTATCTTTCAGTGACAGCTGTTTTTATAATCTAGGATTTCTGCAACAGCCCAACCATAAACAATTAAACCACTGCATTCAAATGCACAACTTCTATTCCTGCTACAAATCTGCTGAGAACCCTCCTGCAATTCCTTAATACGTTGTTTCCACGTAAGCCTGCACACAAACTGAGAAAAATAATCTGCCCTTTGCTAGGATTGTATGGAGGCCCAAATGGCATATATGGATTCTGGGATGTTAAGACTTCTTTCAGTTAAGTTTACATTTTAAAGACTGAAAGCTTCCTAAATCTTCCTGTTTCTTTACACCTCTGCCCAGATTCCTGAAAACTTCATAATATTCTCAAAAAACTTCACCTTTTTTCCAATCACCTATTCCCATATGTTCTGTCCACTCTTTCCATTACTCATTATTCATGCAGACACTTCTGCCTTCATCCTGCCTTTCTCCTGATCTCATTTTTTAGCTGCAAACTCCTTTATGACTTTTAATTTACCTTCTTTTTTATTCTAAGACCCTTCAGCAGCTTCTCCAATATCTCCCAATTTACTGTTATTCACAGTTAATCTGTTTTTTCCTTCTCTTTTATACATCTTCAACTGTGCAACTGAATGTATGTATCTACAATCTTTCACCTGTCAAGTGTGATGAACTATAAATATATATTTAACATAATTTTAGGACATATAATTTTAATATATAAAATTGTAACTTGTAACTTATAAGTTATATAAATATAAATATAAGTTATATATAAATATATAAATTGTAACTTCAAAATGATATCTCTTTTTATGGCTCTGATACAGAAAGGTACGTACTATAAAGAAGTTAGCCTGTTAGGAAGGCTTAATGCTGCTGTATCAAATAGCAGCTCATATTTCCTGAAAAGCTCTTCCACAGCCTACAAACTTCTGTTTGGTTAATTTATTATGAATTATTCCTGAATAAACAGCCCAAAGATCTGAGGACTTAATAAAGAGAATTTACTTTATACAAGTTCTTCTGAAGTAAAGAAGCCAAACTGTTACAGAGAATGTTGCCCTGCTTTCCTCTGTTAAAACAATCTTGTGTCTGAAAACGGGTTTTGAAGTAGTCGATGTCATAGATAAATATCAAGCCCTTTGCTTGAGCAAATCACAAAATTTTACTCTTCAGGACGTTTCATTTCAACTCTCTTGAATATGAATTATTCTTTTTTATATGATTAATTTAGATATTCTTCTACATTAACAGCCTGTCCTTAAATGCACTTTACCTTAATACCCGCAACCTCCAGTGATGGAATATTACAAAATTTCTTCTTAGCAATACTGTGTAAAGCATAAAAATTACTTACTGTGCTACTTACCAGGTAGGCCAATATAATAGTCAATGCTGAGGACTAGGTAATACGTATTGTAGCTACCACATATATTACTACTTAAAAACTGCCATACAAACGGAACAGATACTAATCTCAACCATGCCAATATAAAATCTTTGCAAGCAATAGCTCTGACATTTTTCTGCTTTAAGTTTATTCCACATCTATTGTAGCAGAAACAGAAAGTGGAATCTGGCCCAAAGATTTCTTCTAATAAATACTTTCCTTTATTAGTAGAAACGTCGTCATTCACAATACAACATATGTTCCTCTAATTATGTTTTTGAGCAAAAGTATTAATGACATTTTGACCATATGTCTACTTATCCATTTCGGAGCAAGTTTTCTTTTGATACATTTGCATTATATAATGGTCAGAAAGTTTGACTAAAAGTTTGGGATTTCAATACATCTTATTTGCGGTAAAACAGAAACCAAATGGAGACCTGTCCAATGATTTCGAGCAGTACTCAGCTACTGAAAAGCATTTTTATGAATATTACAACATAACATATGCTATTGAAGAATCTCTTTTCTAATGGTGCACCTTTATGAGGGTATGAACCAACCGAAATTTAAATGTTCGTCTCTGCATATCTTTTAATGCCAACATAAATCCTTAAAGCATGGAGAAGTAAAGTAGGATGGGAATTTGAAGCAGAACATTTCAGTGTTTCTGAGTGAGAAGCAAATTTTGGTAATCAGGTCATATTCAACAGTATCTTTGCAAATTCTTTCATGACTGAAGTGAGGTATAGAAAAAGGAGATGCTTCTCTTTCTTTGTATGTTACTTCTGACAATTTTTAGTCAATCAACATGGCTTTCGAGAGTGGCAAACTACAAAGCTATCCTATGAAAATTGCAAATATGGATCATAAAATAAACTTGGATGAATATTATTCTAGGATTGCAAATAAATAGGCCATACTAAAAATGAGAATAAAGCCAAAATTCAGCATTTCAATAAACCATTTGAGAGGTGTATCATCTTTGTTACATGCTTTTCTATTATGTTCTCTAAATACTGGGAATAACATTACATCTTTTCTTTCTTTTTGTGCTTTGTATTAAGCATGTGTGAAAAGTACTGAACTTTGAGTCCTTAAAAATGAAATCTTCTATTTGTTCGTGGGTCAGATAGACACAAATGCTTATGGAATTAACAGATGTGATAAAAGCTACATCATAATACTTTAGGGTTTGTCTTACAAGTGCCATCATAAAGGTTAAGAGTACGTCATTCACGTGTGCTTCTAAATAGCCTTGAAAAACACAGTAAAAGCCAAACACATTTCAAACACTTTTTAAAAAATAAATTGACTTAAACATGTACAGCAATACTTCTAGAATAAAGGACCACACATATGGTCACCACTGATGAAACCAGTGAGACCCATTTATAACAAAAATTCTCACCCACTAGGAAGAGGAGAAACTCATTTCATACAGTCTACTAAAAAAATAGCTTCTGACTTTTAATGGTGTGGGTTAGATTTGAATGTGATCAATATTGCATTTCATCACCAATGACCTCAATTACTTAGTTTCCTTAAACAATCTCTCTTAATTTTCTGCTACAGGCTAGCCCTTGAATTATCTTCCTCTATAAAGCAGAATGTCTTTCAATTTCCTTTGAAAGCGGATAAGGCCAGACTTGTTCTACTGCCAGGATGAGTGAGTGAGGAGGCAAGCAGCAGAGGGCTCACGCAGAATATCACAGGCTTTATGTGAGCAGGAGGTTAGATTCATGCTCACTCTCTCTTTTAACCAAAGAGAGTTGGAATGATGGAGGTGTGCTGACCTGCAGAAGCAAAAACAACTTCCAGTGTTTGAACCTACTTTTCTGAAGCTCTCGTACATTGCTATCCATGTGTTCCAGTTCAGTTCTTACAATGTCCCAGAAGATATGTTAAAGAGGAGACACCAGCCCCTACAAATAAAGATACCATTATGTACATTTCTTCTGTTTACTTAGACGACATGCTGGGGTAGGAAGGAAAGAGCAGAATTCAGAGTGCTTTATCACACAAGTGCCTGACTTTGTTCTCTTAATACCATTTATATCCATGGCTTTCTTCCTTCAGCAATTTTAGGAAATGTGTTCAAAGCCACAAAAGTAAATTATGCTAATGGTAAGTTAGCGTTTGGGAGGCTGTACTGTGAATTGCTGAAGATTGACAGAACTGCACCAATAAAAATCTCCAGGTATGTTAAAGAAGAAATTAAATACTCAATTCATACATTCCAGTTTGGGAAAGTATAAAGATATGAATTTCAATATCTCTAAACATTAAGTCGAATGACTTGGGCTGTTAGTAGAGAGTTATACTTGCAGACTAAACCTACCTTAGTCCTAGAAGTGCAAACTAAATTACCACCTCTCAGTAAAACTGTATCTTAGCATGTTGGCTTTCAAGAAATTAGAAGAAAGGCAAGCTTTTTTTAATGCTCAGCATAAAATCTTCAAGAAAATGAAAATACAAAACTTTAAATCTTTTTTTGTTGAAGTTTTATAACCCACCACCCAATATTTCCTTGAGATAATAACCATTGCTACTCAGGATAGCAAAGTATATTTCCTTCAGCACTTTAAGTATAAAAGAGACATTTCTCCAGGCAATCATGAAAAATGCTTTCCTCATTTAAGAATTAAAATGGTCTTGTTAGCATTTTTGTCAAGTAGAATATCTGAACAGAGTTATAAAATGGCCATATGAATTAGAAAATGTTATCCTTCAGCTCACAGCTCATGCTGTAAAATCAGAATCACAGGCAAAATTATAATTAAAAGAAAAAAATACGTATCTACATTCTTGGGAAGCTCAACTGCATCCAAGACAGCACCATGAGGATTCCTGTATTTCCAAGCTTTTTATTCCTTATGGGTAAG
Source organism: Nyctibius grandis (assembly GCF_013368605.1). Lineage (NCBI taxonomy): Eukaryota > Metazoa > Chordata > Aves > Nyctibiiformes > Nyctibiidae > Nyctibius > Nyctibius grandis. The sequence continues at coordinate 10,938,421 of NC_090661.1, read as the reverse complement.
GCCAAATTGGTAGAACTGTCTTCAGAACCAGAAATAAACTTGACCTAGTTCCTTTAGAAGTCAATCAGTGCTGCCCTGAAATCAAATAAAGGGATTGCTTGGAGGTAACTGAAGGTCAATGCTTCTAAAGGTTCAAACAGCAGCTCTTTCATCATTCCTGATTATTTATATAGGGAACAAAACACAAAAAAGTCAAAAATTACTTTATTCACCTTTCTTATTTGCTGTTCCTATCTCCTTACAGGACTGACTTATCCTAAAATTCTGACTCAGCCATTGACTTCAGAGAAAGTAGGATCAAGCCCTGAAAGAATAAAAGCACTCAGTGGACAGGAAGGGGAAAATATATGAATCTGAAATTAAAATTCCTGTAAGATATTTCTGCTTCTTGCAATTGGAACAATCAAATTCCAGGTTTGCAGCTGAAGCCTCAGAAATGCAACTACAGTATTAAGTAGAGTCACTATAATAATGACAAAAAATCAAAATGATATAGTTTCAATACAATTCACAAAACTCATTACAATCCTGGTAACTTATTTTCACCACAAAGCCTGCAAACATAGCAGCAAATGAATGAAACTCATCCAGTCCATGACTGATGTTGATGTGTAAATTCAGATAACACAAATGAACACATCTGTCAGAGTTTCTCTCACATACTGGATAAAATGGAAATAGTAACAAGACATCCTGAATGGTGCAGGCAATTTTATTCCCTGAAGCAATGCTGCCATCTTGCGAGGGGAATGCTTTTTTAGTTTTCTAGATGTATCCTAAGTGACATGGGATTTATGAGACACAGAGATAAGGTATCAACAGGGACATGTACTGGAAACAGTCTGAGCCCAGCAGACATTTGCTCTCCCTCCACATAAATAGGTCTGAAAACATAGTGGAAATGATAAATAATACTGTCCAAGAACCAAGAATTATTAAAAGTAAGTTTATCTTAGTTTAATTCAGCAGCAAGAAGAACGTTCAGCATTGCAGTTTTCACATTCAGCATTCAAAACTAAGTGAACTTGCATTTCAGGTGAAAATGAAAATGAAACAGACAGTCCATGCTAAAAGTTGGTGAATTCCACTGCCTTTCTTTTAGCTTTCACTAGTGCAGCTGGTATCTTGTACTGCTGGATTGGAAAATCCAAGCAATTAAAAAAAAATGGATTTTGCAAGGTCAGTTATTTAACTCAGTTCTCAAAGTTACGTACATCCATCCTTGACATCAGGGATAAAGGGACCAAGTGCAGTTTAAGGGAACACAGTCTCTTCTTAAGTCATTGACCAAATAGCAGGCCATCGTGCAGAGTGATGTTTTCACTTGTGTTTTCTCACCAGGAAGTCAGAAGTGTGTACTAAAGTCCTTCCTCTATATTCTACTCTAATTCCTATGCACACACAGAGATTTCAGGACAAGAACTATGACCACCTACAATTGGATTGAATTTAATAGCATGGGCTAAAGAAACACCAACTGCTATTAAATCTACAGTGAAATTTTCTAACAATGTTTTTACACCTGAAAATGTCACTTCAACAAGTGTTACACACCCTCAGCAGGACTCTGTTTTGAAAACGAAGTGGCTTTAATAAGATAAAAATATTCTGACTTCACCTTTGTGAATGGAATATTTCAATCTTCTATTTCCATGTTTAAAATGTATAATGCAGAAATAAAATTTTTAAATGTTTCATTTTATCCAAGTGAAAGAAGAAAATCTATGGTATTACAATGACCATATGCCATAGACCCTGCATGCATATTCAACTTTCACCTGGAGATACTAAAAATCTCTTAAAATTAATGTTATCAGCATGCCTAAAGATTTCCTGTGTCACTAGAAAAAAATCACCTGCTCTTTCTGGTTGCAAAATCCATGTCTTCCTGAAAACCCCTCACATCAGAAACAGCTTCATCCTGTTTGGGTTTACAGTTATAGCTATAGACAGTAACCTGTCCACTCTCCTAATATGTAAATTTGTTATAAGATATTACAAGGAGTTATTAAAATAATTCCTTTTGCAGGTGTTACTAAAATGAAGCTGTTACTTTCCAGTTGAAGCAACTGGCTAGTAGGCAGAGGACTACTAGTTTCCATCATTGCTGCATGATGTTAGATTTTATTCTTGCTCTGTCACAGTCTGTTACAGCTCTGGGTCTTTGTTTATTCCCTTGAAAAATAGTATAAAACACCATCTTGCTATGCGTATTTGAGTAACACAGCTATCTACACAACTGTAAAATGCTTTGGTATCTGAATGAAAGCCACTACAGACTCAATTATGATACATTTTGGCACTTACTAGCTGAAAACTAGGTGTAACATTTATCAGCTTGCATCACCACCCCAGCATGCATCATGTGAGCGAAAAATACCTTTTTCTACTTCCCTCCTCCTGCAGAAGGACAGGAAGGAGGGAAAACTCTACTCTAGGATTCCCAAAGAAGAGTTCTTTGCTGGGAAACTGTAAACCAGAAAATCTGGCCCTATACAATTAGAAAATGTTTTCGGTGTTTGAATTAGCAGCAGGATCTGCTCTTAGTAATTACTTGGAAGTATACTGAATCAAGAGACATATTCTACCCACTTCTCTGTAAAACACGTTGCATTCTGTTCACTACAACAATGCCCCCTAATTTTTTTAATTCAATATACTTAAGGTGTCTGGAGTCTCTAAACTCTATAATCAGTTATTTATTCAATCTGAAACCACTGGCTAAAACAAATTGTGTTTAAGGAGAGATGAGAATATGCTGTATTTCTCCTTCCTCTGCAAAGTCGTCTTGGATTCATGGGTAATAGCTTCTGAATCTTTGATGCTCTGCATCACCATTTAAATTCCTGTAAATATGAATGCTTCTGCTTAAGAAAAGAGTAGGTACAGGGAGAGAGGAGGGATGATGTGACAAGCATGCATGAGCTTGCCCACATTTGCAAACAAAAACTGCTCATTACATTTCCTGATACTGGTTACCCAGCTGACAATTTGAGATTTTTTCTTTGCTCGAGTCTGAGAGCTCCTTAAAAATGGACTCAGGAGATATATGTATTTCACTTGCAAAGCAACTTTACATTATCAGCATTGACAATGTCCCTTTAAAGTTAAGGGGTTTTGGTTTTGATGTGTTTTATCTGTATATCTCAATTCTGAATGTTAAGCCTGCTCTCATATATTTTGCCTCTCCTACACACCTGAGCTTACTTTGCTTTCTTGAACCTGTTAAAAAAAAAACAGAAGCATTAAAATGGTGGGGTACAGAGGACATGTTTGCATGGGTGAGATGTTTTATAAAGCGTAAGATTTGTGTTACCCCACACAAATTCACATAGGTGAGCAGACCAATTAGCCTTCTACTGAAAATCTCATCTTTAGAAGTGGTAGGGATCTGCAGAAGCCCTTCAAAGGAAGGGATAATTGAAGTAGGAACTTAGTAATAGAAGCTATTAAATGAGGAGGAATTTCAGAAATAAATTCAAAGCTAATGATTTAACACATAGAATTTGTCTTTTCTGAATTTTTGCAGATTTTCTGTTGGTACAGAAGGACACATCATTAAGAAAATAAATATACCTATTACAGTACAGTCCAAACTAAGAATATCAGTGCTTTAACACCTTTTTTTTTGGCAAGCAGTGAAAATTCACAGCTCTATTTGAAGTGAAATGGGGCTGAAAAGACTAAGCTAGTTTCAGTGTTAAAAAATTCTATTATTTTTTTTCTTCAAAGACTTTTTTTTTTCCTTTCTTCTTTTGAAGGACTGTCAGTCATGGCTGTGTGTTCATTGGGGAGATCTACAAAAGAATCTACAGGCTGAGTTCAGCCAAATATCCAGCCCACCCGCCGTAAGAAGCGACTATCACCAGTCTCTGTATCCATCATGAATATTCATATTTTAACTGGCTGTTTTTAATTCCAACAGGACTTCTTTATTATCAGCAAAATGAAAAATCACTTTCTGAAACTGCAGGAATTCTTACCACAAAACTGTTTAGCCAGAGCATGTTTTTAAGCATTTTTCAGTAACGTAATTCAGCAATTTAAAATATCCATATAATATAAGATACAGCTCCTAGCTTGTCCAAAACCATGACTAAATATGACACATCTTATTCCAACAGATTCACAGAGTGCATTTTGAGAATACTGCAGTAAGAATTTTCCATACATCTATTGTCTGATATATTGTGCATGTTGAAACTATTTTTAGCCATTTATAAGATTATGGTAAGGAATGCAGAATTCTAAGAACCTCCACAAGAATTTTTGAAAAGAAATTATTTCCTGAATCAAAATCTAAGGATTCTGATCTATTTGGGGTATAGTTGGTCCTCCCTCAAAGAATTAAGTTAAAATAGTGAGTATTTTACCTTGCAGGTATAGTTTAATATATTGTAAACATCAAGCAAAGAATGACTACTTACCTAAACTGAGACTTTTAAAGAGATCTTTTCTGACAGATCCCTTGAGCATGTCCACAATTGTTAATGCTACACACAACCAGTATCACTGCTAAAAAGAACATTATTTGCCCAAAGTGAGATTTAAAAAAAAAGAACATACAATGAAGACAAGAAAGTACAAAGAAAAGTTAAAAAAACAGGAGACAAATTATATTTTTGACCACTAGGCTGCTCAACAGCATTGATTCCTAGAATAAATGACCTTCACTTGAACTATTCTTCATACTTTAAGCTTGTGCTACAATATTGAACTACTTTCTCTTTATTCATTTCTTCTTTCGTTGCCATACCTAGCTGCAGTAAATATTTCTGCACAGCAAGTAAATACTTTGAGTACACACAACAGAATAATCACAGAGGAGCCAAAAAAGTGTTGAAAGGTCTTACCATAGAAGCAAAGGCAAAAGGAATCCACATTACTTTGAATTTGGGGGAATGTAGGATATTGCTTGCAGAACTTCTCTGTAACAGTAATCTGCATCCACAGCCTATGTGTATTTGAATAGACTGCTCCACGAAGTGAGCCAAACAACAGTAAATAGTAATAATTAGGAGGCTTACTCCAAAAGCACATTCCTGATCTGAACTACAACATACATGCACCCTGCATATTTTAGAGAGTTAGAAATTTGGGTATAGGAAGAGACAATCAAAGAAACTGCCTTTATAATACTCTTGTTCAGCCCCTGTATCTGGTTCAGCCTCACCAGAATTAGGTGGAAACACATTAAGTGACTTCACGTAGAAGAGACCATCTGGATGGTCCTTTGCTTTTAACTGAGATCTCATCCTTCTGACTGTTCCCTTCAAAGTGATACCAAAGTAATTGCAAAGTCTCTATAAAAATATAAGTGATAAATAAGCAGTCCTTTCCGTAAGACTGGAGCATCAAGCTTTTGAGGAATAGCTTAATGACTACTTACAAAACTATTAGAGTAATAAACCCTTAAAGTTATTAAACTTATTACAGGAATATCTAAACATCCAAATTCCAGTATGTGAAGCGCTAACTGAACAAAGGAAGTGTTTCTGCTCTGAAAATGTTACTATATAAGAAACGTAAAATATTGTCTCTACATAAAAACTCTACCAAAAGTAGATAAAAAAATAGCAAGCAGATAAGTTGTCACAGTGGAAGTGAGTAAAAGTGTAGAAATGTAAGAATGCCAGCACCTTTTCTGCACTTTGATAGTAACGTTCCTAAATTTAAAGATACCTTCTCTTGCCTTCTCTATTTCCCAAATGCTATCTTCACCTTACCCGTTTAATTAGAAATGCTTCTGCCATAAGTATTTAACCAAATCTGGTTATGCACAACCTGTTAACAAGTCTCACTTTCACTGTTGTCAATGAAGGATGTTAACCCCTTTCATTACAGCCTTGCTAGTTCAGGTACTCTTACTCCATTTTAAATAATAAAAGGCTTATCATGTATCTATTCAGATAAAAAAAAATCCAATTTACTGGAGACAGGAAGTTTGTAATAAGAGATTGTTACACAAGCTTGTATTTTGGCCATGGTGACTATGTTATCCCAGATATTCCATATTCCTTCTACATACAAACACTGCACACAAATCACCAGTAGTTTAGGGAACAGGCTACTTGCCTCAATACTATGAATGGAATAGGCACACAAAACCTCATTGAGATCACAAAACCAGAGCTATGAAACTGCACTCCCTCACCACTCCTCTCTCTGAATCCCTACGTTGCCTTCCCATCTATTCTTAACATCTGGGAAAGCACATGATTTCCCTTTCATCAGCAACACTGAATCTGAAAGATCTACATAAACAGGAATCTGAAGTTTCTGTATTTTACAAATTGGACAAAGTGCATGTAATACCTTATCCTTTCTTGAATATTTATTTGTAATTTCAAAACAGTAGTAAGTCAGACTAGAAAACACAAGTGCCTTATTATCTGAATAACGAGGTCTTCAGACAATGAAAAGTAAAGTACCTTGAGTATTTCACTAAGACCTAGAAAAGAGAGAGTGCAAAGTTAACAGAAGAGCAGCTTACCACTGTTCTGTTGGAGCTATGCCTTAAGTATTTAAGAAGGTTACATTGGAAGATTAAAAAAAATATATATGGGTCGAGCAGATTGCTAGAGAAGGATCGTGTTCCCTGCATATAAATGAAATACTGAATTTCAAATTAATATAGAGCTCTGTTAAAAACACAAGTAGCAGCAAATAAGAGCTTTATTTAAATAGCTGCAGTGTTTAAATAAAAAGCTAGTATGAATTCTTTTAACGAAAAAGAAACTAATTTGCCAGAAGAACTAAAGATTAATAAGACAAATAAAATGCTTTCATAATACCTTTGTTATTCTTGGACTAGTGTTAAATTATGTTTTCAAATAGCAAGAACACACAGAATTTCTTTCTCATACTTTAAACTCCTTTAAATTTGCTAATTTGCTAGACCTAAATCCAACAAAATTTCATTCAGTTCAACGTTCTGCCGCTCTTATTCTCCTTTCCCAAAAACAAAGTCAAAATACTACTAACTACGCAGAAACACAGACTTGCCAGGTGTTCCTTGAAAATAACAAAAAAAAAGGGTCTAAATATAACCTACAGGAAGTTATTCCAGGACTTCAAAGATACTCAAGATGCACACATGATGTGGTACCAAGGACAACTCCTGCAATATCATAAAAGAACAGTATAAAGGTTTTTCTATAGTGCTGACAAAATCCTTCCCTATTTAGTTGACCTTTCTTTCCAATTAAAGAACTTAACATTAACACTGAAACATGGTCACTGAACTTCAGTTATTCAGCTAACAACCTAATTAAACTATTCCCATCTCAGAAATTACAAAAAGGTATATTCTCATAACATATCTTAACTGGCTGATGATGTAGAATGGAGCACAGAGGTCTCTGAACATTATTGTGCAGAAGGCCTGGGGAGAATACAGACCTCAGTAAGGTAAATCAAGCATTCTTTATCTCTGCCAGAAGTGTAATAATTTCAATATTAGAGCACACTTCTTTCCAACCCACTCACTACATTCTACTATACTTAAATAATAAGTCAGCCTTAACAACCTCCAGTGAATCCATGTAAATACATTCCTTTTAGTTTGCTCAGCAGTGGAACAAGAAGGATGTTTTAGTCTTGTTAAATTCCTGGTGTGGTTTTTTTTTCCCCCCCTGTTTTCTGGCACTGGATTTATGCATTGTGTTCTAGAAAACTCAGTATCTGAATCACCTTTTCACTGTAAAGAAACAAGATTAACTAAGCAGTATCTGAACAAAGTTTACCTCATTAAATATCTGCAACTTGGTGAAATCATGATTTTCCCTTTCCAATGAAAACACTACACCTGCAGGAGGATGTTTAGTGGGTCCAAATGTTTACTTATGCTTAGAAAAAATGTGAAACCGTCACCAGTAGCTTCTAATGAGGAAAGCACTCCTGTATTATTAGCACTTGTTCTAATTCTGCAAGGCAAACTGAGGTCTAGTCACTGTTTGAGTCAGCCTGCAGTTCTTTCCCTAAGGAGGTGGCTAAGGCTGGAGAACTGAGAAAGGTCTCTCTCTGCATTGCACACTCTTGTTGAGGAATTTCTCCTCCCCATCTCAATGTCATACTGCAATGAAAAACCTTACTCTCTTCATCACAGGTTTCTCTGTCCAAAGACCCCTGAGAAAACTGCAGAATACCTTTACAGCATAGGGGAAGAGAAGTGGAAGGAGGGTTTTTTTGGGAGGTAGGGTGGGGCAAGGGTTCCAACCTTTATGTTTGTCTACTAAAGTTTTGTTTACAGATCAATACTGGCAAAACCAGCTTCTGGATTTCAAAAGCTCTTGTCTATGATCAAAACTACTGCATATTGCTTCAGTTTTCAAACTCATATGACAAGCTCCCTTATTCCTTAGGCTTCCTTCACTGAATTCAAAGCCTGAGCTTTAAATTTTCATCTCCCATGCTGCTAGACTAGATGACAAAAGAGCCACTGTCCTCCCAGTACAGCCATCTATTCCAGTGGTATTGGCTACTAGTAAACAAGCAACAGAGCCATCCTTACACAATTTCCTGTTCTTCTCAAACCTCCCCCTGATTCCACCACGAAAACAGCTCACAGCAGAATCACAAACCTCCTGTTTGCAAGGCGTCTGGCACCTAGAGCTGCCTCTGTGATTCAGTATGTTAGGTTCAGTTTTCTCAGCAACAAGAGACTGTTGTGATAAAGAAAGGAGGCAGATAGTTTTGCTCAACTTAATATTAATGTTTTAGTATTTTTATAACATAGTAGATTTTCTTATCAAAAGCTTTCTTAATTACCATAATCTACTGCAGTGCCAGGAAGCAGCTTTATTGCTTTTGCCTTCTTTCCTACAAAGGCCCACCGGAGAAGTGTTTTGGTTCTTCCCAGAATCTCTCTGGATACAGATACAAAAAAAAAAGCAGCTGGACTGTATCATGCTGCTTCTTTTAAAGATGTTTATCCCTTTTATGATTAGTGTCACGGCTACCCATGCATTCACCGCCCTGGCATCCAGGTTTTCTTTTATTTTATAGAGATCAGATTTAATTTTATTTTCCTCTCCCTTTGTCTCCCATTCTTTTCCAAACTTTTTGGATTTGCCTTTCACTTTGCCATATCCTTTTCTGGAGAGTTCTCTACCATCAAGTTAAGCTTCAAGTTTACATAAAATAAGCAAGTTTAGTTTCTTCTTTCAAGTTTAACTGGGAGAACTTAGGAAAAGAGAAAAGTCTTGAAATTAATGTGAAAAAAATCTGGTATATACAGCAACTTGCAAAATTTTAAGTGTCATGAATTACATCTTGCATAATAAAATCTAGTGTTCACATGCAGCTATGTCATGCTCTTCCATACCTGAAATTTCCGTATTCTTTTCACACGCTTTCTAATAATAAAATGTTCACTAAGCACAAGGAAACACTGTTAATACAATCTTAGAGCATACCATTAAAGTAAACATAGTCTCTCTGCATACCCAGAGAGATGTTAATCTACTCGCATCGAGCCTCTTAGGATAGTGATAGAGGAAGGACTAATTGTGTTCTCAAGAAAATCTGTTGTTGTTTGATTTTTTTTAAACAAGATCAAGACATGTTATAAATTCAAAGAAACAAAAGGTCATCATGCTTCAGTTAACATTTCACAACAGGATTCTGACATCTAGCTTCTTTTAATGTATAGATAAATTTCATATATAGTAGAAAAGATTGCCTGAGTTACTCCTTTTTAAAAACCTAATATTTCCTTCTCTGAGTTCAAACAGCAGCACTCATCCATACTCCAGTCATCTCAGGACTGGCATACTTGATACAAACCTCTAACTTTAGATATTTCAGCTATGATAGAACATGTTTGCTAACTAGTACTAGGTAATGTTAATAAATAAAAAGTAGCATATAAGTAAAAGCACTCCCCCCTCAAAAATGTAAGAAAATTCAAAATAGCTAATGAAATGTAAGTAGATAGTTCAAAATTGTAAATCTCAGCTATTTCCAAGATTTAAGGCTGCAGCAACACTCAGATACATTAAACATCTTATGTATTTAACAGTAACGGTTACAAACTCCTGAAAAGTACACAAGCAAATAGTCATGGGAACAACATGACCAAACAACATAACCATGTACTTGACATCATACTTCTCGTATCTCAAGATTTTATACAGAAGAAGTGAGTACTGCATAAGAAACACTGGCTTGTTTTTTACTTCGTATGTAGCGCTCTAGTTCTGCCTGTGAGTGTCCCACAGGTATTATGGTTTTAACAAGATTTCTTCATACTGCATATTAGTACCAAACTAACTCTGTGGTTGAAACAACATCTTACCTAACTACGTTTTACAACATAACATTGCCTAGAAAAAAGTCATTAAGCAATCCAAGTGCACTGAGTGGCATCATTCTCAGTCACATGATGAATTTGAAATAGCCAGCGCAGCACAAGTGACTAGCGATTACTCTGAAATTTCCCAAAATATTAACTTCCATTGGAGATTAAAAAAAGAGCCTGTCCACTTTAATTCTTACTGCTTTCACTTTTTCCTCTTCCTCAAATTAAAAAAAAATTTAGCTAGTTACTTCATCCTAAGGTAAAGCTATGGTTTAAGCAGCCAAAGAACCAGAACCCAACTAGCAGTGAGGCTTTGACAATTGTTTCTTATACCATGAATTTCTAATTTCCAAAAATTAAATCACAGAAACATCTTCAAAACACCTTTCCATGAACATTATTTTATTCTTTTTACCATAGGAATTCTTGGTTTGATTAACTGTTTACTAAAAATTGCCCTTTCAATTTTCAAAAGAGGCACCATAAAATTGCTATTACTGCTGAGGGACACACAAAAGGACCCTAAAGATTCTGTTAAATCTAGTTTGGCTGTATAGAAATGTGGCAATCAAAAAGGATAATAGTCCTTGTATGTGACTACAGGCAATAACTACCATCCCAAGGCTGCCAAGAACATGAATGTTTTTATGAGGTAGTTAAAGCTTCATTAACCTCTTCATGCCTGAAACATGTATACTGCATTAGTGCCATGCTGAATCAATTCAAAGACATGAAAATAAATAACATGGGAATACAAAGAGCAGATTAACAGAAGGGCACTATAGTTTCAGCCTGTCTTTGAACAACTCTGGAAGAGTTTTTAAAAAAAATCTCTGGAAAGGAAGAACTCTGGAAGAGAACAGGAAGAGGCTGAAGGAGCAGCAATAAAATAGGGCAGAGCAGACTGAAGGATGGTCAGGGTGTTAGCAAAAATTTTGCAGTTAGAAAAGTATGTTATAGTCAGGCTTTTATTTTTCATAGAATTCAGTGGTCAGAACAGAGAAAAAACCTAAAAGACAAATATGAATGACATTATCTTTGTTTATAACTTCTTGAGCAGTTTTGATGATAATCCTCTGATAATCTGAGGATTGCTCTTTCCCCATTTCAGAAACCCTCCTAGACTTAAAAAAAAAAAAAAAAAAAAATCTACAATACCACCCAGATCTTGGATGCAGAAAAGGATGGGGGCTTTATTGTATATGCACGTTCTCCTGTACATAGAAGTAAACCTAGAACATAAAAAAATTCATGGATGCTTTTGGCTCACTCTTATCCTAGTAGGCAGCATTCCCAACAGCAAGTCTGGAATTTGATTTCCAGTAATTCCATTACTGGTGGTATCAAAAGCGCAGTTCTATATGCCTGTTAGTATTTAAAATTGGTTTTAATTGGGTTTTTTTGGTAAATCTTTTGTTACCATAAGGTACACAAAAGCAGCGTATATGCAAAGGCATACGGCATGAAAGATGCACATTTCCTGCACAAGGAAGGGCATAGATTAATTCCGTATGTAAAACACTGTGGTAAATACTACAGTGCCCAGCCTATTATTACATCTACGAGCCTGGCACTGAGACCCTTCCAATTCACGCACCTCCGCATTTCATGGATGCACCCTACGTTACTAACCAGACAAACAGAAAACCCCAATGAGCCCTCTTCCTTTAACATCGCCGTATAAAAAAAGCACTCTGCTGAAGAGTTAAGTCTCATGAATGGATTTGGATCCAATCCAAATAATCTGGAATTTATCTCTACCTATCTGGGCATCTCTGCTAGACATGCTTACATCTAACAGGCCCAATTAACAAGCCTGGTTTAAATCATAGCTGATAGGCAAATGGATATGCATCTAACTGATAACAGCTGGCACAATTCATTGCAAAGAAGTAACAGTATGAAAAGAAATTTACTTCCCATGCTAACAGCAAATAGGAGATTCAAATCAGCATAAATGTGCACACATTTCAAAGCCTTCTAATCAAAATGTTGAGGAAACACACCTGCTCTCCAGAGGCATCTTCTCCAAAAGGCAATAATGACAAACAAGGACAGTAGTTACGATTTTTTTTAATTATTTTTCTCATGTTAATTCAGTCCAACCGACAGATGGTTTCCAAACATTTAAAAGAAAAAATTAATTTAAAAAACATTAAAATTGGCATACACATGAACAAAATCAGATTGCTTTTAGAAACTACATTCTTTCTTAAGACTCTCACTAGGTAGTGCTTTGCCTTAATCTTTCGCCCAGAAGAGAGACTACCAATTCCACAGGATTACTTCATCAGTGTAGACCCCACACTCTGACAGTACAGTCAGGTCTGAATACAAAACACAACAGTCAAGAGCCAGTAGCATTTCCTTATATATCACCCAAGCAACACAGGAGACAACTTGCTGGGAGATTTCAAAGGGCATTTTACCAACGTCAGGATACTCTGTACACACGTCCCTGCCCAGCCTGACTCACACTATGTCCACGCTGACATTCCCTGCCTTCGCCCTGTGACGGCATTCCCTCTGCCAGAGCTCCAGTGCTGGCACCTGCTCTAGACTGGCAGCTGACATTTTAAATGCTATGTAAGGCCTCTGGCAGCTCCCTTTGCTGCTGCCAAAGGTAAAGCTACATTAATTCATGCAAGAAAGAGCTTAGCAACCCCCGCAGCAGACTAGCCCTTAAAGCCCAAGAAAGCTGTAGATATTCAGGGGACAGCCTATTGCAAAACGAGGACAAGGTTGAGCTTGGAGAACCACAGAGCCAGCAGCAGGTTTTAGACCAAGCCTCCAAACAGCTATGCACGTACAACCTAAAAGCTAGTTTAGGGACATCTTATTGCAGGACACCCTGAGCCCCTGCCATCGTGGGGACACAATGTTTACTATGCTATAAAGACTGCACAAGCAGAAAGCTACAGGGCTGCAGACACATGGCCCTCCTGGGATGGACAGGAGAGAGCCCTGGCAGGAGGAATGACCACAGATGAAAAGCACTTTCCCCGCCACCCTCTACTCCTGGGCAGCGCAGAGAGGCCAAAGGCAGACCACGTCACAAGGCAGCCCAGGGCAAAGATCCTGCTGCAGGTACTGCCCTTGCACTCAGAGCCATGAGACAGCACATTCAAAAGATGCCAACTGCTACACTTCCTTCCCTCCCCTCAGTGAGGGGATGGGGTGAAGCCCAGGCAGCTGCGAACTACTGCTTCACACTGATAATCATGACACCTTACAAAGAAAATGTAAAGAAAACATGTTTCATCCAGGGGAAGGCCACCTAGGAACTCAAATCCAGGATAAAGGAATGTTCCCTATGTGCTAGAGCTTGCTGAGTGTGGGAAACCACTTCCTGCTTGCCCAAAGAGCTGTAAGCAGTATAATTAGTGCTTGCTCATAATATTAAACGTCACCAGATTTAATCTGAAGAGTCACTGGGAACCCCTAATGCAAACCTGAACTATTTCACTCCTGGACCCAAGGGCAGCTATAAATACTTTGAGTATCCATACTGAGAGCAGCCCCATGTGAAGCTAAGCTACTCTTGTTATTTTTGCACATTATATAGTCTTATTTAGTGCTGCCTTTGCACTCTTAGGGTGACTCTGCAACAGCAATTCCACGTGTGATAAGTGTTAACTCAACGTTTTTAAATATACTATGTCACTGTGAGCTTTTTTTGAACCTCTGAAATAACGGAACCATTTTGGTGACTGACATTACCATCACGGTATGCATTCAAGGCAACTCTCCTTTCTTCTTGCTTTCCCGTACATAAGCCTTTGCTGTGTTGCTGTGCAGAGATGCCTTCCCTCCCTCCACCCCCCAGCCTTAGAGGAGAGGGTTAGATAACATACTAGCCCATATGCCAGAAAGGATGTATGCAGTACACTCTACTAGTCTGCACATTTAAAAAGACAGCAGATTTCCAAGCTACTGCATGCATTTTAGACAAGTAACAGCCTGGCCATGAGCCTAACCCAGCAAATACCATGTGAGATTTGCCTGGATCTCACAAACTTAACATGATACCAGCCCACATCTGTTTCCAAACTCTCTCCGCACAAAGTGGAAGCTGCTCTGCTAGCGCATGCATTTCACTCCCAGTGACAGCAGGAAGGTTTCGGCAAGTGCATCAAGAGGTCAAACACCCTGGAACTATGTTTTGTTTAGACTACTAATGCTAGAAGCTGCTCTGTAGTTTTAAGTATACAATGCTGAAAATCCTTAATCAAGCTGATAACAGAATTCAGTGTTAATAAAGGAATCCATGATCCTGCAAAACTCTCTGCAGGATTTCTATTTCTCTTTATAACTGTAATTTCAGCCTCAAACTCCTTTGGGAATTCATGCATAAGATGAATGGAAAAGAAACTAACTTCCTAAGCTAATAACTGAACACTTGGTGTCTTGAAACCAGAGCAAAAAAAATAATCTTTAACAAAAATGTCAATGAATCTTGGCTGCTGATTTATAATTAATTAAAATTAACCCTACTGGTTTTGATTAAAAAGGTCTTGGCATGAACTACCGTGTCAGAGGACAGAAAAGCACCCTCATGCTCATAAAGATTAGAGCAGAAAACACTAAGAACAGCAGAACACAATGTTTAGCACTGAACTTAAAACTGAGTTTTTTTTCTTAATCTCACGAAGTTTAACTTCAGGTGGCTGCTTACCTGCCTACTAGACCTACAAGACTATTTACAATGGTCTTTCTAAAGAAAAGAATACTTTTTCCATAGTAAATCTCCCATTTAAAGCTTTAATTTCCCACAGAATTCTCAACTCTTAGAAATTGATTTTTTTATTTCCTAAAACTCTGCATAGACTTTAGACAGAGAAGACTATCATCTTTTTCTTTAAGATACAGATCATAGAAAAATATTTAATGATTCCTTATCTTTAAACTAATACCTTTATTCCAGCGCTTAACACATTCAAGAAATAGACCAAAATGCTAAAATATAAAAGCCCCTTTCTAACAACAGTTACAGAAGAATTAGAAATAATCAGTGTTCCCTTTGTAAAGATCTTAATTTGCTCTTTAGCTTTTTTTATCGTCCTGCTTCATATTTAGGGAGCTAAGATCAAAGAAATGGAAATTTAGCAAAAAGCACTGTTAAAGATGCAGAATTCTATAACTTTCCCTTCTTTACCTTGTACTAATTCTACTTGTTCTCCCTAATAATTTTCCCCTGTCCTCCCCTCACCCTACCTTCACTCCAGGGCCAAATTTACTTGTGGGGTTTTTTTTTTTCCCCTATTGAAAGGACTGGATGGTGCTGTCAGTAGGCTGCAGAATTTCAGAGAAATGCTTCAAAACTTCCTGTGCAATTCTGGAAAAGTCACTTGAGGCTCAAACAGCAAAGTAACCAGCAGTGCAATGAACTACTGGATTGTGATATCCTGAACTTTCACACATCTCTTCTATCAGTAGGCATGGACTTGCCAAAGACTGAAAAGGGGAGAGGCCTTCCCCTGGTTTTCCTTAAAGTGCTGACAATGCAGAAGAGCTCTAAGAGAACACTGCATCAGCATTGGCTACATTTCCACTGCCGGCAAATACAGAATGGCTATGTCATTTTGGTAATTCATGGATTGCAAACTTCAGGTTTGGGGGTTTTTGTTTTGAGGGGGTTTTTTGTGGTTTTGTTTGTTTGTTTGTTTGTTGACAGAACAATACAGAAGAAAAAAAGCGCTGCAATGCTGGCTCCACAAATAAGACCACCAACCTTTGAAACAGGAAATGGATCTCCCACTGACAGCCTATTTGAAAAATCAAAACTGAAGTAAACTTTAAAAAGGCTGTGGAGAGGTGGAGGTATCCCATTCCCACAGACTAATTTAAAAGTTCATGTCTTCTAATGAAGGCTTATTTACTCCAGCATACCAATGCTGCATAACTACATTTCCATTAATAGAATGCATACATTAGTGTGGTAAGTGCTATATTGACTAAAACTAGCCAAGTGTCATTAACTAAAAACTGACACACTTCAACACTTGTGACTCTCATTAATGCATCTCTGAACAATAGTTTGACAATCAACAGCCTATGAAACTTACCTGTAACTGCAAATCCAGCATCATTTTTAGTCTGAGACATAATTTTTTCTTCTTCACACTAATAACAAGTTAAACCTGTGATATGTTAAATGAATCTTTACATAAGGCTAGGATCCCCTTCATGAAACTCCAGTTCTGAATATTCCTCTTTAAGAAGTCTCACGTAAAGAGATTAAATACTGTAGCATCCACAAATTACAAAAGCTCTTGGAGATTTAATTATTAACTAGAGATTATTACTCCATTAAAGATGTTTCATGCACACATGCTACTCTAGATGTTTGCACAGTTTTAAAGGTTGGCAGGAGGATCTAACAGATTATTTCTTTAAAAAAAAACAAACCCTCCTGATTCTTATCTAGTAGGCACATATTTGTGGTAGCTACCTCTTTATCCCAATAGAGCAATATATTTTAATTAAAGTCATTGAGTCCCATAGCTTTGCCCCTTGTTAAGCACAAATGACAGCAAAAAAAACCCCATAAGAACATAACACTTTAGAAAGTCAAAAGGACTTTCAAAAGTAGTATCTTTGAAAGCTTCTTGTTCCTGAATTCTGGTTTCCTTAAGAAACAGAGGAAGAATCCCCCAAGTTCCAGAGGTTTTGGTGTGTGTTCCCCCCTCAAAAAAAGGGAATAAAATAAAAAGTAGCACCAGGCCCATCAGTCACATACCACTGTTGGAGGCTTCCAGCCAGTGCTTTGATGATTGTATCGCTTTCTATTGCAAGCTTACGTCTTTGTTCTGGCTCTTCAACTAAAGTACTGGCTTGCTAATCTCATGGATCTTTGGACGCCACTGGACCACAGAAGATCACCAGGCAGCTGTGCTTCTTCAAATATCTACAAATGTTGATACCTTTTTTAATTTCTTCTGCAATTATACCTTTCGTAACACCAAGATGCTTACAAAAGTCCCCCTCAAAAAAAACCCCAACTAAATCCCAAACCTTTGAATTAACAACATAGTTGATAAGCATTAATAAAACCCCTCTTTCAGAAAAGACATGAGTTCATTAAGTCCATAGTGTCTTTCCTATTAAAGAAAACCCAACTATTTAACATATTTTTCCCTCTTGTAGAAGGGTAGGTCTACACTAGAGAGTAGAGTATCATTAAAAGCAAGGGACTCCCAGGTTCCTGCCTTGATTTCATCATGTTAGAGTTCAAATGTCTCACTAAGGTGAGGGGCTTTCAGGTGCTACATCTTTTAAAACTAGAGGGCAAAAGCTCCTGTCTCAAAGAACCTCCTGACCTTTACTATAAGATGACTCCCTTAAGTTATGTAATCAAAAACTAGTCAGGAACAAACTGAAAAGTTGTTTCAAGTAAGTTTTCAGCAGGAACATTTCTGTGCTTAGTTCATGGAGCAAAATTCAAAAAAAATGATGACACATAGCACCTCCCACAACACACTTGCAAGATGAAAATAAAACTATTGATGTTGTTATTCATAGAGATGACCATTTTCAGGCCTTTTAAAAAATGTTAAAATACTATACTAATACTATATCTTGACTCCAAAACACGCTATTCATTTCACCTTCGAGAAAGCCCCATGACAGAGGGGAACCTGAGAAGTTACATACTTTAAACATGAAGAGGGAGAATTTAATTTTAGTAAATCTTCACGATAGATTTCCAATAATCTTCAGTACAAGGGGTTTCAAAAATTACCCCAAAACGCAAAGTTTCTTGGACACAAAATCAAAAAGTATCCTCAATTCTGCATTTTTCCACAAGAGGACACTAAAATAATGGGAAAAATAGTTGTACAAAAACGTACAACTACCACGTCCCATTCTTCCTCATTAGCTAAGTAGAATGTTTTTCACCTAAAAACTACTTTGCAGTGAAGTAGACATTAATATATAATTACTTTTCTTCTAATGTGCATTTTAGTGATGAGTATTCGGCTTTTAGTGTGCCTCGGGCAGCCTGAAAAAAAGATATATTTAAGCCTGTTGGAGACAAAAATCAAGAATTAAACGATGCCACAGAAATATCCTTGCATTGCATTTGAAAGGGAACTATTAACCCTAAACTTACAGGGAAGGCAGTGCGTGCTTAACTTCACAGTACAACTTCAAAGAACTTTGGGGCAGCAAGAAGAGCACCTGTGTGTTAGCAGGATCAGGCTGCCCTTACTGTTCTAATCCTTCTGTGGTCTCCTAACCCAACAGCTGAGCACTAGCAAGTTACATCCAGATACAAGGAAAAAAAAATGAATGAAACAAACAGAAACCACAGCCCGCATCCCTTGTGTCTGGCAAGGACTCCTCACAAGCAGCGAGCGCAGAAGCTGTGTGTAGGAAAGCAGAGCTCCATGGGGCAGAGGACAGGCTGGCTCCCGTACATCCCATCACCTCAGGACAGAGACCCAGAGCACACTAAGGGCCCGAGCAGTGAGCCCTGCTCTTACGACCAGGGGAAGGCCCCCACGCCCACGGAGGCCCTTGTAAGCTCTCTCCCGCACCTGCAGGCCACGTTCTCTGTATGTGGTGTCTCCTCGCTTACCTAGTGCAACCCAATTTTAATCACTCGCTACTTTCTCCCGTGCACGCTGCAAACCTGGGTGCCCCGCGGCGCGGAGGGGACGCCCCGCACTGCTACAGCCGGGGCGAGGAGACAAATAGGCGGCGGCAGGGCCTTCGCCCGGCCCGCCCTGCCCTAAGGCCAGTACTAGCCGCCGCTCTCTAGGGTAAGGCCATGGTGAGGGTAGAAGCTGGTGACAGCCGAGCGCCATTTACGGCCCCCGAGCGCGGGGCTCGAGGAGGGAACGACGCGGCTCTGCCCTGGCCGCCTGCGGGGATGACACCTGCGTCTCCCCCACCGCTCCTCATATTGAACCAACGACTGCGCACCTCAGCCGGCCGAGCGCGCTAAGGGCCGCCGCGGCGAAGGCGGGCGCGACGGGGCTAGGCTGGCTCTCGCGAGAGCGGCGCTAGTGGCCATTTTGCCCATTGATTGGTGCTGGCGGAGGGGGCGGGGGCCGTGGCTGCCTTCGCCGGCTGGGGCGGTGGCGGAGGAGGAGAAGGAGGAGGATGAGCTTCTGGCGTCCCCCCGCCTCCTGCTGCTGACGACGACGCTCAGTTCAGCCTGCTGCGGGCCCAGCGCCGCGCTACCGGCCATGGTGCCCAGCGAGGAGAACCAGCTCGTCCCCAAAGAGGTGAGGCGGGTTGGGGCGAGGGAGCCTTGGGCCGGGCGTCGTAGCGGGAGGCTGTGGTGGGCTTTGCGGCGTGCGGGAGGCCCGCGGTACCGGAGCCGGCTGAGGGTGGGGGTGGAGGAGGCCCGGCCCGGCCTGGCCTGGCCTGGCCTGGCCTGGCTCGGCTCGGCTTCGCGGACTCCGTGCGAGGCCCGGCGGGAGGGAGGGCCTGTCTTTGTGAGGGGGCCGGGCAGCCCTTGGCCCGCGGGGGGCAGGGCTGGGGGTTAATGGTGGGGTGGCGGGGGCTGAGGCTTTTCCGTGTGAGCTGGTGTGGGGAGGAGGAGGCCGGGGCCGAGCCTGGGCTGCGCAAGGCCCCGGGGGCGGCCGGAGAGTTGCACCTGTCTGTCGCGGCATGCGGGGAGGCCGGCGTGCGTGGCGCTGGGGCCGGGCCGGCGGCGCCTGCGCTCGGCCGCGGGCCGGGCCGCTCCCCGTGTCAGAGGTCTTGTGCGGAGCCCTCCGGGAGGGCAGCCCGCCTCCGGGCTGGGGGGGGAGCGGAGGCCCCGGGTGAGGGCCCCGAGCTGAGGGGGCAGAGCAGAGAGAGAGCAGGCCCCGGCGGCAGGCGAGTCTCTGCGTGCCCGAGGGCGTCCGTCCGCGGTTGGGGGAAAGGGGCCGGCGTGCGAAATGGAAGCCCGGGGGCCACTGCCGAGTTTGTGGGGCGGCTCCGTCCCTCCCCGGCGCCGGCACGAAGCGCTAAAAAAACGGGCCGTAGTGCCTGCGGTGGGTGTCGGAGAAAATGTGGCCCGGCTCAGCAGTGGATTGAGTTTCCTTTATTGTGGGCCCCTCATCCCTTCTTCGCTGTAGGAGGAAGGGAGAAGGGTTGTTTTTGGTCATAGGCTAAAGATAAGAGCCTGCGTGAAGGAGGAAGGCTAAGCCTCTGTCCTGCAGCGATAGGCAAATGACATGTGTCAAGTAAGAGCGATGCTGTTCAGGGGAAGGAGTCTTCGAGTGAGGGTGTGAAATGTTTGGAAACAGTTATTTGTAGAGGAGTATTAGCAGAAACTTTATTTCGTGAGCAGGTACACTTACATATTCAGCCAACTTTTCTGACAGTTTACTATTCTGATAAATTACTCAAACCCTTCCTGTTTGTTTGTTTGGGTTTTTTTTTCCTCAAATGTCAGTGGTTTGTTACGTCTGCCTGTTCCATCGTGTATTCTTATGGGAACCTTTGTGAGGCAAGGACTTCAATTTTGTAGAGTTTAGCAAAATGAGGTGCTGATCCTTAAATGGTATCCTTGAGCAGAACTGTGAAACAAATACCAATACTGAATTTTAGAAACAAATTTTTGTGCATACAGTTGTACAGGTAAGTGCAGGATGTATGTAGGACAAAGGTAACTTTACCTCTTGTTTGCTTTCTTAAAGACCTAAGGTTTAAAGGACTGTGTTAAGCCTTTTTACAGGAAAGAGAAATCTCCAGAAACTTAAAACAAGGGATAGAGTTCTTAAGTATATACTTAAAAAAAAAATCTCAAAAAAATTAGACTGGGGATAGAAGATAGTAGCTAATATACTTAAATATTTCATTTTAAAAACAAACAAACATAGAGATAAAGAGACTGACAGGAGAATCTTTGTAGCATTAGTTGTAGTTAACTGAAACAGACAAGGTGATTAATAAAAGCAGCTAGCTGAGGCTGTTTCTTTAGTTATATGTATTAATAGTATCCCTGTTGGCTTTAAAGTTGCATTCAGAATATATGTATGATTCAGATGTGTATTTTTAACTGACTCATTGGACTAGGATTTTGAATGCACTTTTATCTGTAGGGAGGGGAAGTATGGGTAAAGGAAGATGAATACGTGTTATTATAGATATGGGTATCTTAAACACACAGTGTGAAATCTATAAACTTTGTACATTGATAATGCTAGTGTGAGTTGCTTTTTCTCAGCAAGTTTTCTCAAGTTCTTTATTGTGCCCCTATGCGTTTTGTAAGTAAACGAAACTGAACAGAATATAAGAAAAATCAAATTGAGGAGGAAAACGGATTAACTATTTGTGTTAAGCCCATCTGGTTGTATATATATACATGCATACATATATGTTGTAATAGAAGTTTATCTTCAACTTTTCCAATGTTTTTTAGTATATCCTCATTTTTATTTCAGTGATAGGAAGTTTAGCAAATGTTATGCTACAGCATTCACATTAAGTCCTTCTGAGATTCATTAATAGTCTCATTGCAGAGAACACTGGGTTATGGGTAAACAAGATTCTCCAGGTCTCTGAGTTCTCAACAGCCTTCTCCTAAATATTCCTATTGTGTTGTTATCAGCAGCTGGAGGCAAAGCAGATCGTTTGGAGTTTCAGTTCTGCCCTTCAGGGGTGAATAAAGGATTACAGTTCATGTGTTTTGTCGCTTCTCAATGAGCTGAGTGGTATCGGTTATATAGCTCACTGTCTTGTGCTGTTTCAAAGATTAAACTAGGATGTGAACCAATGTCTGCTAAAGATGAACACACAACCATATTTTTCCTTTGCATTCCAGTGTAAAAGAGCAAGAAGAAATGTAATGTTGGTTGCTTTAGGCTGATCTGGGGAATGGCTAATCATCTAAAGGAGTAGATGAGAAAAGGATTTTGGTTCTTGTCTACAAGCTTACGTGATGATATTGTAGTAGGAGGTACCTATAACATTAAGAGCCTCTGTGTTTTAGGAATGGAAAGATAGGTATTAGGTTGTTTATAAGTCTTAAGTTTGTATGTATATGTGTATGCTAACAGGAGCTCAGATTCCTTTTAAGTATACTGCATGGATTTTTTCATTAGCTTTTGTAAAGAGTAATCGCATGCTTTCATGGATACAAAATACTAGTAGTTTCACTGCTGCACCTAGAATATCTCTTGTTAGTCTCTTACGAAAATTTCTTTTGGATGTTGTGTAGGTTCAGCTGCATCCCTGTACAGGTAGTCAGGGACTTGCTGTTTTCTCTTGCTCATAACTTTGGCATGAAGTTCTTTTTCATTTGGAACAGATGTATTAAAGCAGTTCTAATAACCCAGTGTTGGAATTTCTTTTTATATTAAGATTATTGCCCAAGTTATACAGACATTTAGTAAATTTGTTCTTGCATCCCTACCACTGCCTAATGCTTTCCCAACTGTTCCTGTAATTGTGTGACCAATAATTCCTGATGATGGGGACAATGAGAATCTGTGTTCACTAGGTCTGGGGTTCAGTGTGAACTAGTCCATGTTCCTTTTCCTTCCAATCCTCAATTCCTTTTCTCTCTTCATCTGAAAGTTAAGCAATTCAATTTAGTCTTCTTTTATATCCAATAAAACAGAAGGCATTGAGTAGCATACAGGACATTGCTGCACCCTGGTAGTAGATGCTAAGCATGTTCTTTAAAAATTGCGTTGTTATTAGGTGTCAATTTTTCCCCCATTAGTCTAGTAAAACAGTAACCTTGGGATGGGAGGGGGAATAGTATAAGTAAGATAATAATAAAAATAAGAAGAAAATTGAGCTATTAAAAGGGAAAACAATCCTATGGCTTTCAGTGTTCCTGAGGGGAAAAGTAGACCTGAAACTTAGTTTGGGCAAATCTACCTCAAATAGAAAATAATAAAATATTCTAATCAACACAGTTGATAAGAAAGATGAGAATGTTTGTTTACAGGTAATGTAAGACAACTTACATTAAGACTTTTATTGAAAATCAGGATATATCAGAACTTAGTGAATATTGCCCAGAATTGGTTGGAATATAAAAGGTATGTTCTGCTGTGAGGTTTTTGAAGTGTCTGTGCCACTAATTAAATAAATGCAGTGCAGATATTTTCTCAACATGTTCCAGCATGACCTATCCAAAGTACACTTGTCAGAATAAATATATATATGCTTTGTACTTGCTGCCATTAAATCAAAGAAGGTAGTGTGAGTTCTCTCCCAGCTAACTAATGTGAGTCTTTTCATCCCTACACTAATGAATCCATTTTGATCCTCTGCATTGAACAAATAAAATATGTTTCTTGATGGGTATCGCTCTAAATTCTTCATTAGAAGAGCAGGAATATGATTAAGATGTTTTGCAATTCTGTTTAATAAAGGGATGCTGTTCCTTTCAATGCTGATGACATCCTTGTTCTTTCATTCCTGTGTATGAAGAGGTTCTACAAGTGGTTACAGCTTGTGTAATTTATCAGTTTTTCCTGCTTTCTTTCTTGTGTGCTCCGTTGTAAAACATAAAGGTATGATTGTGACAAATAGAGAAACTGACTACTTCATTGACTGAGCAGATGTTCTGGAAATCAAGTTGAGGAAACAAACAGAAAATCCACACAGAATTCTGCCAAGTTATTTGTTCCTTGCAAACAGACACTTTCTGAATTATTTCAGGTAGTAATTTAGTTTGGTGAATAAGGTGTGAGAATAAAATGCAAGATCTTTCCCTGCTTAGTTCAGCTACTGGGCTTCTCTGTCACGGTGTAGTTCCCATTGCTGTATACATCTGGGTATTTAATCTGTAGTATAAGAAGGATGACCAGGATAATTATCTAATAGCACATTGAGATCATCTGGTTAAAAGTTTTTGCCTAAGAGAGGTATCTACTACCTCCTAGGCAGTACTTGATATGGAATTTCAGTCTTTAAATTCTGCTAGCTAAAGTTATTGTTCGGTAGAATAATCTGACAACTAAATAACATATAACTTTAATTTATGGGGTTTTTTTGCTGCTGTAATACATTTTGCACATCACCACAAACAAGAAATGCGGTTTTCTCTAGTGTTTTTTGTGTCATTAATGATGAAGGTTTCTAAATCAAATGAGTATGGTAGTATAAGTATAATCCATAATTTTTTTGTGCGGATATACACTGTTTCTCAAACTAGTAATGAACTTTTTCCTAACCTGTGAAGTAGTTATCTGGAGGCAGAGAATACCTTATAGATCTGTCAATGTTACATTCTATGCTGTCTTTCCTGAGCTCAGAATTTCAGTATAGAACAAAATTTCTAGTGCATTGTTTGTTGCTGTTTTTAAATAAAGTTCACTAATTCTATGTTCTGTTGTTTTTAAAAACTAAATACCTGTGGATTTAGATCAATGTGGCCTTGCATCATAGTTTTAAAGTATGACTTGTCCTACCATGCAAATACTGATGAAAATCAGTATTATCCAACTTCCTTTTCCTAATACGATGTATTGATACTAATATAAGATTAAAACTTGCAGATGCTTACTGAAGTAGACCTGTACATTGACTTTGTGTTACCTTTGACTTACATGTTTTAGTTCTGTCAGAATTAAACTCGGCTGGGGGGAAGGTATTATTTTAAACCTTTTTCCCAGTACATTACAGTTGATACAATAATGCACTACAATATGTACAGATGTTCGTATATCCAGTCTTTCTGTTGTATTTGAAAATGTATTGGGGTTTATGTAAGAAACTAAGTGTGAAAGTTACGTCTCTAAAGACTGAGTGATTGAGTTACATATACGTATTCAGCCTTTTTATTCAGTTTGAAAAAGTTTTTGATTCCTTTTGTGAAAACTTAAAGGTGATATTTTGCACTTTTTCCCTTTGAGAATTAATATGATGTACCTTCAGGTGAGCTGCCTATTTAGCAGTTTGTAATTGTTCTTGGACAAAATATTCTCAAAAAATGCCACTAGTAACTAAAGAACTGATAACTGAAAATACTAGTAAGTCTTTAAATTTTTTTTTAAACTTCTGATAAAATGATAACCAACTTGATCATAGTTTCAGCCACTGTGAAGTGTGTGGTATTTTCTTTGGTTTTTGCAGTGTTTGGCATGTAATCAGCTTGCACTGGACAAATGGTCTTGCACAGCGTTGGCAGATGAAATAAGTTCTAAAAAGGACATGGTGGCCATGTTCTAAAAAATTAAGGGGTAAAATTGGTAAAAAATCACTTGATTCAATTTAATCTTTGAGATTGTGACCATAGGAAGGATACTTTAGGTGCTTCTGAAGAATGACAACAGATTATTTTTAGATTGGCAGTTCTGTGAATAGCTTATACCTGAACTGCAGCATGATAACCAGTTCTATCTTCTCAACAATCATGTGTGATGAAAGCCTTTTAAGTAACATGAGGAAGTATGCATGAATTCCATAGGATTGGTGAATGCTCTGACTTTGAAGCTGTGTGAGAAATATACTTGATATACTGTGAAAGTTTCCACTGTAAATAATGTCTGAAAACAGATGTAAATAGCATTTTTTGAAGAAGTCTGGCAGAGTACTGCAGGAGCTAGAGGAATGGAAGGCAGATACGTTTCACTGATTTGTATAGGTGTTGTGTTGAGATCAGTAACAATGACTGAAGGAAAAGAAAAAAACAGCAGATAAAACAACTTAAAGTAGTACCTGGTTTTTTATAAATAAAATATTTTCATCAGTTAATATATGGAAAAATATTGCTAGGGAACAAAGAATCTATGCTGACCCACCTTACTATTCAACTTCTCTTTATCCAAGAGCTGGTCCAGCAGCAAGTGGACAGTTCAAAATTAGAGAATTATTAAAAAGTTAAAAAGTACTCCTGTATTCACATCTTTTAATCTCTAAACTGTACAGAAATTTGATTTCTTAGCATACATGTCTGTTGGTGATTTTTGTAGGGAAGTAAACCTTCATTTCAAAATTGTCCAAAAAGAGAAAACTTTTCTTTTATTATTATTTTTTACTTGGACTCTGATTTGTTTTTATGCTAATGTTGCATTTGGAACTCAATCCAGCAGAAAGTCCTTTAGAATATTAGCAGCATAGGAAAATGTTTCAGTAAAGCTCATGGTAGTTCCGTGCTTTAGAGAATGGAGGGCAAGTGTGAAAGCACATCCACTGCTTCTGTGACTCTCCACAGAAGACAAATTATATGATTATAGGTTAATATATAAAAGTGTAATAAATATCTTGTGAAGTTCTTGCATCTTCTTTTTTCAGGTTTTTTTTTTTGAGGGAAAAACAAGGAGCACGGTGATTAAGAAGGTGGAGGCAAGATGCAAACAAAAGGAAGCCATATAAAGATGAGGCTCTCTCACAACTGAATGTAAAGTTCATACCGTAATGAATGTGTAGAGGCTGGCAGATAGTTTGCAAATATATCGTAGAATACCAGGTTGGAAGGGACCTCAAGGATCATCTGATCCAACCTTTCTTGGCAAAAGACAAGATGGTCTAGACAAGATGGCCCAGCACCCTGTCCAGCTGAATCTTAAAAGTGCCCAGTGTTGGGGAATCCACCACTTCCCTGGGGAGATTTTTCCAATGGCTGATTGTTCTCATTGTGAAAAATTTTCCTCTTGTGTCCAATCGGAATCTCCCTTGGAGTAGCTTGTACCTGTTACCCCTCATCTTTTCCTTGTGACTCCTTGTAAAAAGAGAACTTAATTTGCATTTAATTCTCACAATTATTTTAGTCTGGTTACAAAAACCCTTGGAAATGAAACAATTCAGGGTTATAGGATGAAAGAAAATATGATCAGTTGAAATTATAACCTTTAAGAATGAGAGTGAAATACTCAAGATGTCCGGTGGTTAAGAGAAAACCATTTAGATTTTAAAACTCAATCTGTTGCTACTGTGGATATATTCTTTGTTGCCCCTTAATTTCCTTAATTTAATAACAGGAAACTTTGTTAGAGTTCTTGTGTGATCTGTAGGCATGACCAGGAAATATTTGTACTATTTTGTTATTGACATTTGCTACATTTGATTTTTAAGGGAAGTAACTAATCCTGAATCACCTTAATTTACCATATTTAAAAGACCATTAGGAGATAAGCTTAAGACTGGTTCTTCAAGACATTCTTAAGTAACACATATTTAAAGTCTTTTAAAATATGGAACTTAGATGGAAAATAGCCTCGGTAAAACTGAAAAAGAAATGTTTTGATCTCTAGTTCATCTGTCCACAGACATGTACCCCCTGCCATATCCTTTTCTGTAGTCTTTTGAACACCCTGGATACATGTACTTATCTCTGGCTCCATATCAGCTTTTTCTGGTTGTCATTTATATTCTTTTATAAATGCTTTTTACAAATGACCCAGTAATCCACAACAGTAGGAACAAACTCTCAAAGGTAAATGCTAGCCTCATAACATACTCTTTATTTCTGAGGCATAGTGTTATTTTTGGACATGTTTAGAAAGCTGGGAATATTAGACTTTGAAGTGTGTATGTATTATAAAAATAATTTGTCCTTATGTATCCTACAGGGGTGACAGTTAACAGCTGGCATGCGACTCTTTCACTGAGGTAGCAAACACTTTTGTTATTTCAATTAAAATGTTGTTACTAGTGAAGCATTTCTGAGGAGATGGTCCTTGAAAACAACAAATGAATCTGTGATCTACAGGAGGCAGAGAGTAAAACATGTACCCCTTTCTCCAAAAGGAAAAAGATCACGGAGGCCCTGCTACAGGATTTTATTTTGTACCTCTTCACCTCTTTTCTGCATTGGGTCATCCACCATAGGAAAGCATTCTTAGGGTTCCCGTAGCCAGGGCCATTAGACTTAGTATGGCCCAGCCGCCTTCTGTGATCTCCAGCAGTTATCTTGTGTCTACAGCAGGCCGGAAAACAGGGTAAGCATGGGGTGAGGGCAAATGTGATAGGATTGCTGTAGTAATGACACTTTCTGCTCTTCTAGGCCTTTCAAGATTGAAGGGGGAGTTACTCCTCTTGTCCTGTGGGCAGCACTGACATTTACAGTGACTCACACCTAAGGATGGAGGGTGTCCTTTCAGTCTTTCAGGATACCAAAGAAAGTTGCAGTATGTCCAGGTGGTGTTGGTATTTAGTAATTTAAGTACTACTACATATAGTACATGCATTTAAAATACTACTACTACTCTGTGCTGGTACCGGTATATCATTTAGTCCTTTTCCAGGAGAGTTAAAGATTCTGTTGAGAAGCTAGAGGGCTGACTCAGGTTAAAGTTAACCCACTGAAAAAACAACCAGAAATTATTAATTTTAAGAAGGATTAGGTATCTGAGCCTGCTTAATATGTAGCTGCATTTGTACCCGCACAAGAAGGGGGACAGTGGGGAGGTGGAAATAAGCAGGTGGGAGCAAGACTGCTGTGTCTGGCAGCAGTTGCATCTATTCAGGCTTTAACTGCTTGTATAACTGAAATATTCCTGTGTTCAGAGTTTTTAGGCTGCTGTGTATGTGTGAAGTGTTTTTAGTGCACTGTAAATTCATCAGTCTTATGTGTTGAGTTTCAAAAATAAATGGGTGTGTTCATATTATTGTGTAAGGGTATTATAATTATTTTTTAGTTGAAATGGTCTTAATGAGATATCTCATTCAGGCATCAATTTCATTCTTTTAAAGCATATCAAATACTACGAGAGGGAAGTATAGCTGAATGCCATAGATTGAAGTAGAGGGAGACAGTATAACCAAGTACATAATGCTGCAAATGTGTTTAAGTGAAACAGTGAAGCAGTTTGTGTGAACGGAAATAAATGAGAGTTCGCAAGGTTGATATCAGAGTTCAGGCTTTGTAATGGGGGACATAATTGGGCTAGCCTGTCTGTGATTTCTTAAGAGTCTCAAGTTTCTACTGTATGGACAATTTTCTGAAATATTTTGTTAGTTTTTGTTGACCCTCCTTTCCTTGTACTGTCTCTGAAGTCTCTCTGACTGTAATTGCGGGGATGGGGAGGTTGTTTTGGAATCTTTGTGATCCAGCAGAGGTGAATGGATATTAGAAGTTGATAAGCAATGAGGATAAAAACACAAACAAAAAATAAAGCCACACTTCAGTTATGCTAAATCAAAACAATAATTATATCACTTTCAAGATTGTTTTGTTTTGTTTTTTTAAATCACCCTGCTGTATGTTAGCCCTGGTAGGCAGCTAAGTAGCACACAGCTGCTCGCTCACTTCCCACCCCCAGTGGGACAGAGGAAAGGAAGAGTAATAGCAAGAAAACTTGGGGGTCAAGGTAAAATTGTTTAATATGTGAAGGAGAGTGGAAGAAGCGGGGGGGGGAGGGGGGAACCAAACAAGGGAGGCAAAGACAATAACTCAGCATGTCCTATGGCTAGACCAATGCCCAGCCAATTCCCAAGCAAAGATAGAACCTGACTAAACCCCCTCTTTTCCCTTCTGTTGCTGAGCATGGCGTTATATGGCACAGCATATCTCTTTGGTTAGTTTGGGTCATCTGCTTGGTTGTGTCCCCTCCCAGCCTCTTCTGCACCCCCCAGTCTATTCACTGAGGGGGGCAGAGTAAGAATAGGAAAAGGCCTTGACACTGTGCAAACACTGTTCA
This sequence comes from Nyctibius grandis, assembly GCF_013368605.1. Classification (NCBI taxonomy): domain Eukaryota; kingdom Metazoa; phylum Chordata; class Aves; order Nyctibiiformes; family Nyctibiidae; genus Nyctibius; species Nyctibius grandis. Next base: position 10,908,583 of record NC_090661.1, on the reverse strand, counting down.
GTGAGAGCTAAAACATTATTGTGATATCAGCATCTTTTCAGTCACAAATCTAAAATACAGCACCATAGCGGGGGTATCATAGGGGGGCTTTTAGGAAGAAAATTACCTCTACTCCAGCCTGGCTCAGTACACACCCTTTTGGTAGTTTTCCTTCCTATTTTCCAGTCTTGTTCGTAGTCAAGAGGATAGACTGAAAGGGCTTCCCTAATTCTTGTGAATCCTTGATACCTTGTCACGGGGGAAAAAAAAGGGGAGAGGGTGAAGGTTCAATAATTAGGAAAGTGGTCAGAATCAGGGTATATATTCTTGAGTGTGTATGGAATTTTAGACTCAGTGTGAAGTACTGTTTTCCTCACTAGTAAGGGGACAGAAAACATCTGTTTCGTTTCACTAGCTTCAAAGCGTCGTTGTTGGATTTTGCCTGAAGTCCCTTGTGGTATAAAGAAGAATTTGAAGTTGAGGATAAAGTATGTTATTCAGGTACTAACAAACCTGATACCACAAAGTCAGATTCAAAATTAAATGATCGCGTCTAAAGGTTGTTCAGAATTACTTTGCCTCAGGAAATGTTCCAACACAAGATATATCAAGTTAACAGCTCAAAATGATTCTGTTCATTGAGACCTCGTGGGATCAGTGTTTAGAAAAAGTGTATGTAGTTTAGAAAAAGTGTACTATAAAATACTTCTTTGTAAAATAAGTTTTGGTTCAGGCATTTGTAACAGAATTCGAAGTGCAGTGCTCCCTCATTAACTCAGACTTAGCTGCAGTGAGGCACCTGTGTTGAGTAACAGCTCACAATGCTCTGACAGAATGAGTCTAATAAGTGGTCTTTCAAACAGAAGTTGCTGCTTTCCTCTAAAATAAAGCCAAATGTGAGTCTGATTTCTTGTTTCTTCAGTAGATGAGTAGCTACGGCAGTGTACAAAATGATGGAGACCACCTGCTGAATGCTTTGCTCATTCTGAGGACCTGTATCGTCCCTTTTTTTACTTCCCAGGGGAGTGACCTGCTCACCTGGCTGTATCAGTGAAGCTGGCCTTTGAAAAAGAGCTTTGTTGGGCTGGGAAAAGCATTGTGTGTGACTAGCTTGGCTGGGAGGAGAAGGGAGTTGTGGGCTGTCAGGACTCTTTACACTGTGCATTTTGAACTTTGGACTTCAGAGAGAGTTGTTAGAGAGGCGATAGTAACCTAACTCTCTCTGAATATTCTCCCCTTACTTGCTGTATATTTGAAAGATCTTTGACCTTCACATTTTGTGCAGAATGCAGTGCTGTCAGCATGTGTCCAGTGTGGCGTTTAATGGGTTGGACCTCTTGGAATAGGTGAAGGAATTCTTGAAACATGGTTGTGGTTTCTGAAGGAGCTGATTTGATAGCAATTTATTGTTGCTGAAAAAGAGAGTTGAAACAAACCTGTTCAGTTGAACTGTAATTAATGTCTGAATGTTTCTATGCAGTGATACTTTAGAAGTAAAATGTCAAAGTGCAGGCTACTTTTTTGTGACTGAAGCTGCCAAATTTCACTTTATACTTGTAATTGCTGGACTGGAAGTGCGCACCCAATCAGTTACACAAACTTGGAATGTACACCCCAAAGTCTGACCAGCAGTAATGGGATAGGCAGTAGTCACTTGCGTGCATTTCATATGGTTGTCTTAAGTTGCTGAAGCAACATGAAGTTTGAGAATTGCTGTCTTAGGCTTAATCATCCAAGTAATTTTGTGAATGTAAGCATGATGTCTGCCATTGCCACTTGCTACTGATCTCTTTCTTTCCTCTGTATTGCCGTGATTTATGAAAATTATTTCTAGGGTGTGGACATGTAGGAACTTCTCTACTGGTGATCATTTTAAGTCTCAATAGGCCATTAACTTTACTTGGCAGTCAAACTTCACACATCTGTTATTTCAACTCTTGACCTGAAACTTGTGATTTTACTTACTGATTTCATGCTGTCAGTATTTTTGGCTGTTGGAAAGAATTGGAATTTGGAAACGTTGGGTAGAATCTACATGAAGTTTGAGCTTAGCTTTAGATTTCACTTTAAATCTCTGAAAATAATTTTATAAAAGAACCGAAATGGGAGTTACAATCTAGGGAGAAACTTGTGTCATTTGAAAAATAAAATAAGTTTGTATTGGTTTGTCCTCATAAGCTGAAAAATAGCAAGCGACATCTAAATGCAGTGTTAAAACCACTACAGTTTTGCATTTGAATATTATTTTGACAGATCTAGTAGCACTATTTTTTTGTTCCTCTATTTTCAACAAATTCAGAACCTATATGATACAAAGATAATGTCTTAGTCTTGCAGATGGCACTAATAACAATGCTTCCTTTGTTAGTATATACAGAATTACAGCTTGAATTACTTCAGTGCAACAATATGCTTTATGCTCTGCAACTGACAGATGCAGATCTTTCATGTAAAAAAGGTGAAATATTTTTTAGCAAGGTACATGGGGTAAATGCTTATGTAGAATGATGCTCTAGAATGTCCGCCCATGTCAGACCTGTGTGTCGGTTACATGTTTGTATTATAGTCTCTTGCAAATCTGATCTAATACATAGCCAGAAATTTTCCACATGCAGGTTTGGAAATGTCATCTCCTTTCTAGAAAAGGATGAGTGTAAAAGATGGAGTGACTTTGGATGAAAGTGTCAGTGTTTCAATATTTTTAAAAGGTTAACATTTGAAATTACAATTTCAAATTATTATTGATGAAAATATTAGCTTGAGAAGACTTCTGTGGTAAAATAATCATAGGATGATTTCCTAAATTGTGGCCTTAAGTAGCAATCAGCATTTACCTTTTTAGATGCTTACGCAGTTGAGGGTCTGCAACTTATTTTCCTAAGCTACTGGTCGTGTGCATACTATGTCATGGCATGGCAAAGCAGCAACATCTAGCTTTGAGGACTTCTCACATGTACAGAATAGATGTGCTTGCTACCCAAGTAGTTGCTCTTATCTCTTCTGATGCAAAGGCAGTAGGATGTTTTTGTATGTACTTGTAAATACCATGTGTATATTAGTTTGAAAACCCTGTGCTATGTAGTTAATACGCTTGTCTATTTTGTCAGATGTAACAAATTGGTTTGGTGAATTCCAGAGTAATTTTTATCAGGGTAAAATTTAGGCAACTTTATGTATAGTATGATCTTTGTTCTCTTAATTGTACATTAAAGCATAAATTTCCATGGTGAAAGGAGCTTTTCCATAAAATGTAGAATTGAGCTAGTGGTTATTATAAAATATATTCATAGAGTGGTAGAGTGAATGCCTTAATTGAAAAGTAGGCAGTGCTGCATTGGGAAGATGAACACATCCGTGTGATTTTCTGATTTGTCTTGTCAGAGCGGCTGAAGGCTATTACTTGCTTCTAAAATTCCTGAACATCATATAAACAGTATAATTTGTAAATTGATTTGTTTGTGTTATGTGGAATATTGAAAATCAGCTTTTGCCATTCAGAATTTATTTAGAGTGAAATAACTCTTGAAAATCTTTCAGCCGTCCTTCACTGAGAAATCAAGAGCTGAGAACCCAGCATAAGAGTATTTTTATAAAAGAAGCAACCTATAGATATTTCTGTCTAGTTCAAGTGATGCCTGGAGCCTGTCCTCCCCTTCCACCCTCCACTGCATGCACCAAGTAAAATACAACACTAGAAAACTACACGTGCCTCTCTGTATACTGGACTTAACTTGCCTGTCTCTGGAGAGGAGGAATTCAGGCTAAAGTGAGGACTCTTTGGAGACAACGATAAGGACGAAAAGGAGACTTAAGTTTTCAGCACAGGGCAGTATACTGATGACTATCATAATACTAAAAATCAGCAGTTTCAAAATAATGCTTCAGACTCTGTTAACCTTTAAGTCACTCCAGCAAAATGTAACTTTCAATTGAGAGCAGGTAACACTAGTAAGCAACAAAACATTTAAATTATAGTGTTGTTTTTCTGTTTGTTTTTTAATTTTTAAAACCTCTGTCAAATCTGAAAGTACAAACTGGTGTGAAGAGAAAACAATTACTAGATACAATTACCCATCTTGGATTATTAAAACTTCAAAACTGGAACTTCAGTTCTCTGCATGCAAAGAGAGAAACCTTGCCTTATGTGTCATCCTGCTGAGAAGTTAAATGCAGTGATCTAATTTGGGCTATTTTTGTAAGTCATTTGGTGGGGCACATAGGGCATGTCAGTAAAGATTATGTCAGTATTTTATGTTTTGATAATCTTTACTGAGGGCGCAATTGAAATTTGGAAAAGAGCAACGATGATGTTAGCATCGTCATTCTCACTTCCTGTTTTTCCTTTCTGGAAAAATACAAAGTGCAATGCTTCAGATTCAGGCACTTTTTAATTTCATGTTTGTCCATAGTCAGAAAACAGTTTTGTGTGGGTAATGTTTATTGTTGCATATTTGATGGTACAACAGAGGTACTAAGGCAGGCTTTCTGTAAGAGCATTGAGAATAAGAAAAGTCAGTAATTCATCACTTTACCTTCAGCTGAATACTTCAAAATGGGTTCATATTAATAAAAACTCTCCTACAGGAAATAATTCAGGTACGAAGGAACAGTTTCATATGAAACTGGATAGCTTCATAATTTATAAACGCAATAATAAACTGAATTACACAGTTCTATGCTAATCTTGCACTTGAGCTGTTTGAGGTAAAATGTTTGCCTATGTCTGGAGGGCTTTTTTAATTAATGAAGGAATTTGTTAGTATAAATTTATATCTTGAAGTGTTTACATTTTCTTAGTCACTCAGTTTTTTGCTTTATGACATGTAGCCTATCATGTATTACAACTTAACTAACATATTATGTAGCACTGCTCCTATGATAATATAAATGTTAAAATTGTGTGCACTGAACTTCATGTTAATAGAAAACTTGTTAAAATATTTGGAGGCTATTCCTTGTAAAGTTATTCTGTGAATGGTGGTTTGGAACTCAGCAGTAAACTTTTACTTATACTGTAGAACAGACTTTATGCAAAAAAAAAAGTCATTGTACTATTTTAAAGAATTATGAGTTGATAATTCTGTTTTTATATACTATAGGATATGTTTTGGAGTTGCAGACAAAGTATCTTTGCTGAAATGAAGAAGAAATTTTCACAGGTAGACTGATGAAATCAACTTTATAAAATGATAACCAAGATACATAGTAACAGCATGATGCTGTAGGTTTTGTTTATTTCTTAACATGAGCATGAGCTGTTGAATTTTTTGTGCACGTTCTTGAATAATAAAGATTATGTACGTATTAAATGCAATCTTAGTAGAAACTTCAAACTGAGTATGTGTTCATATGCTTTTACACTGGTGTGTGGGTTTTTGGCCTTCAGTAGCTTTTCATTAAACAAATGGAATTGTGTAACTGTCATAATATATCAGATTACATACTGATTAAAAGTAAGTTTTGTGTTTACTTTGTGGACTCAGGTTGATAACAGCCTGTCAAAATAGTTGAGGCCTGTCACTGGCCAGTATTGCCTTTTACACTATTTCTGTGGTAAAGTAGCCACAAACAAGATGTTAGCATTGTTGTCTGATAGTTCAGATGGTATGTGTGAATGCTTGCCATGAATAGAGTTGGACTGAGGTTTTTGCTTTATCTATTTACTATGAGCAACTTGAAGCAGTGGCAGCGCAAATGATGGCTTAATACCCTCTGCTATACTAACCCTGAGGTAAACCAGTTCAGTCTGTCAGAATTACATCTGTGAACAAGGAAGAGAGGATTTGTCTGACATGGAACATCCAGCAACCCAACTGGCAAATCTTCTGTAATCTTCTATAATTTGTTCGCTTAATGTTATTTCCATCCGTCAGATACTGTGTGTCTAATTATTTTCAGTAGCAACTCCAATGTAAGTCACAACTATCGAAGTGTAGTGGAGAAAGTGTGAGTAGTAGGAGTTGAAATTTGTAAGTATCCTCTTCAGAGAGGAGGGGAGTTAAGGTGTGGTTACGTAAAGGCAGTAGGACAACAAAGAATTGAGTCTCCAATGGAGAACTTCTGTTCCTGACATGCTTATACACAGTAGCAGGTCAAGTCGTAGGGTCAGTGGAAATCATTAAATCTGACTTAACTTACGTTTTCCTAGAGGAAGCTGTATGAATAGTAGCAAATGCCTCTTAACCTCTCAGCACTGTTTTATAGAGGGGCGTGTGGACTTCTGCCTGGAGCAAGCCTCTACCATTGATGGGGAATCTGAGTCATAAGTGTAGATTGATCTTAGGAGTTTGTTGGGGTTTAGCTGCTGCTCATCTTCTCCAGAAAAATCAAGATAGACCACTGAATGAGCTTCATCTTCTCTTTTGTAACCACATAATGAAAGAGACAAATTGTGTGCTTGTTTAGCCAAAAAAAAAAAAACAAAAAAACAAAGAGTGAAGCTGTGCTGGGAAATTTAAAGGAAAGAACCCAGGAGAAGTAATCACTGGTGAAATTTAATTTCTACTCAAATACAGCCCTGTGTGTCTCTGTGGGTGCTGTGGATGAAAGTGAGGATATAATATGTCAAAATGACTTCTAAATTGTGTTTTCTTCTTAATGTGTGGTTGATGTTTCAGGAATAGTTTTGTCTGTCATCTTGGAAAGTAGTTAATAAAATTCTCCAGTAAAGATTAAATGTATGAAGATGAAGTGTTGCAGATTTCCTGGAAATGGTGCCTTGAATCTTTTAGAGCATGCAGTTAATGAAAATTTCCACACAGGACACTACATTTGATAAAGTTGGAGAAATTGGACTTTCATGTCTTAAAAAAAATCAGTCTAAAGCAAACTAATATAATACAGATTAGGGGGAGGTGGTTTTATTTGCCCTTCTCTGGCAACTTTTTTCTGATGATGATAGGAATAGACGCTCCAGTCAGCTAACATTTTATTTTATAGTTGCATGAAGACTGTTAGCTCACCTTGAAATATTGTAAAATGAAGACATGCAGCATCAGCTAAAATGTTTCTCTTCCTTTTTTAAAGTTTTGGTGATGTAAGAGCTCTCATAAGGGACTATACCACTTCGGTGGTGGTGATCTGTGTTGTGAGGCTGGTTGTGTAGGAATACAGGGATGCTGAAGTTGTTTAGATCTTCTTTGTAGTTCTTCATTCTCTAGAAGATGCTTATGACATGGCTGACAGTTTTAGTGTGAATACAGTTCTTCCTATTTATTATTAATGTTTTTATTCACTGACAATCGTGATAACACTGCATGTGTCCCTGCATTTTCAGATGATGTGCCCCTTAGCCATGGGCTGAGATTTGGGTGCTCTGACATGCATTACTAATGCTTTCTGTGTGTTACAAGTTGAAAAGGCTGAGTCCTTGGGGACTAATTATTCCTTTTACTGACCTGATGCTTTCTTGTGTGACCTGTACTTATTAGTTATTCCTTATTGTTCTACAACTTTGTATAATTGAGAGAATTAATTGATTGTGCTTAGATCTTAATGGGTTTTCAGTGTGGGAAAGTGTTAGGAAAATGCTGTTTTCTTGGCTTACCTGGGTCCATAAAATTTTATCACTGTTCCATTACCACCTTCGTTCAAGAGTGCTACTTTTCTGATTTCAGATATATTGAAGTTGCTGTTTAAAATCTCTTTAATTTGTCTAGTAGCCATTTGACAATGTTAATTTTCTCACTCTGATCAGGCAGAAGAATTTCTCCTGTGACACGTGCAGCAGTGGATTTAGTAGAAGAAAGTTGGTGACGTGATCATGAAACTTTTTGTTTAATGATCAGCTTCCAAGATTATTTGGAAGCTTGCAGATTTTCTGGGTTGCATTCCTAAAAATCAGAAAAGGTTGCCTCAGCAGGATTTATGATAATGTCGAAGCAAAATGAGCTTGGAGCAGTGATTTAAAAGTCTTCCTGATTTGAAGCAGTCTTCTGTCTGCTTACTGGCTGAAATTCTGTGCAAAACTTGAGCAGTTTGTCTCTCGGCACAGTGATCCACCCATCCAAATTCCTTCTTGTTCTATGAAAAGGGAGCTTGTTTTTACATAGGTTTTCCAAAACAGGAAGGTTCTTAGTTTTCTTATATGTGCTTTCAAAAATAAAGTCACTTTTAGGATCCTTAGGTTGTAAAAGTGTACCACATTTTACTGGTAAAGTCTGCTTTGATTTTTCAATTAAACTCCAAAATTTTCTTAGCTTTCCTCATGAATTGTTGCCTGCTGTCATTTCAGGTGGAAAGTGCTGCCGAAGAGCCCAGGGTGCTTTGTATAATACAAGATACCACAAATTCCAAGACAGTGAATGAGCGTGTTATCTTGAACCTGCCAGCTTCCACACCGCTTAAAAGGCTGTTTGAAGATGTGGCTTCGAAAGTGGGCTACATGAATGGAACTTTTGATATAGTGTGGGGAAATGGAGATAATGTAACTGATACGGTATGGTGAAAGTGCTTTTTATTTCCTCTTGATAGCAAACATTTGAATCTTGACATTATAGAAAAGTGCTATCTGTATTGCATAGTGCTCATTTTAATTCCTGTAAAAATGTGTTCTCGTTTAATTCCTGTAAAAATTTGTAGTAGGTGCATCAGAGCAGACTGACACCACTATTTTGATTTGGCTGAATTTTATTTTATATTGTATCGACATTTGAGTCTCAAAATGTGCTCTTAATTGATATACGTATTTAATCCTTAAACAAAAGAAACTAATGTGATCATTCAGGTGTAGTGCTAGTTTTCATTATCAATATGTACTTTTAATAATAATACCCATTATAATTAATTTCTTCTTCTCGACAGAAGCATGCTGTATAGTGATTTTCCATGTTTCTTAGACCTATTTGAATTTATAATACAAAAAAAATATTATTAATATCACTTCTGTGCTTTATTGTAAATCAGTGTTGGTTTTAGTTAATGATTTCTATAGATGCACCTAGAAAACTTCATAAGATTCCTTAAGAAATAGACATTAGTTTATTTCAGGTCATGTTTATGCTTGCTGAACTTTCCTCCCCGCCCCCTTTAAAAAAAAGTGTATGCAAGGTATATAGGACACTAGATGGTTTGACGTTCTGCAAGAAACTTGTAGACCAGTGTCTTTACTCCTAAATAGGTAAACCAACTTCTAAGTATTAAACTGTACAGTAATACTTAATTTACACTGTTTCTTAAACTGTTCCCAAGTTATTTCAGTATTAATGATGAGTATGTTTTGTTTGTAATGGATAATTATTTATTTTCATTTCATGTTAGTGTATCAGAAGCTACTTCAAGCAATGTACTTGGACAGAATCTGTTAATGGCATATAGATCTATTTTTTAAAAAAAGCATTGTGGTTTTTTTGTTTTGTTTTGTTTTTTTTAGCAGACTCCAATAGATCAGAACAGTGACAAAACTATTCTTGATGCTGGTTTTGAGCCAGGGAAGAAGAACTTCCTGCATTTGACAGACAAAGATGGTGAGCAGCCTCATATAATGCCGGTAAGTAATATCTTCGTTCAGCTACGTAAGCTATATGTGTTGGGGGGAGAGAGATGTATGTTCTGTGTATTGCTCTTGTGAGATCAGAAAAATGAAATAAAATTTGGCTGTGTATTTCATACGATAAGCTTCTTCAGGAACCTTCTCAACAGACATTTAGACTACTATTATACACTTCTGAGTTTCTCCTGAGTAGGACCAATTCCATTAGTAATGATTTGCTGTCACTTTTTATTCATGCTTGTCAAATATTTATGTAATGCTTTGCTGTGAGTAATTTTCTAAGGTTATATAATTAATTAATCTTTGACATGTTTAGAGATAAGTCTTAACAATACAGGTTTAATTATATGCCTAAATCCTTTTCCTTTGGGTGTTTAAAAGCAATATTAGGCCACTGACAGAATTCTCAGAAATGACAGTGCTGTATCAACAGCAGTTACCTACTTCCAAATTTACCTTTAAGAAAAAAAAAAAATATAAAAGAAAAGTTGTTGGTGTTGCTAGAAGTAACTGTCTGCTGTAACAAAATATTTGAAATTTCCTATTTCTCAAATATGTGATGCAGTGAAAGATAAACACAGCTGCAGTTTATTTAAATTGGGGATTGGATAGACTAGTGATATTATTACTTAGCTCTCATGTCAGCATAATGCTGACCTGCTTAGCCTTTGTTGTGGACTTAAATCTGAAAAGGGGAAAAAAACCCCTCATGTTTAAATAAATGTGCACAAGGTCAGAATTTGAGGGTGACTCTGAAAGAATGTTGAATTGTAATTTTTATACCTAAAAAACAAAAGAGAAAATATCATTCTGTATTTCAGTGCAGAAAACTTGAGACATGGGAAAAGCTAAATTGCAGACTTGCTTGTTGTATGCATTATGGTACTGTACTTGATTATACAGTATTCTAAAGGGCATTTGCTTCCACTAATGCAAAGAATGATTTCTCAAGGGATTGAGAATTTGGAGGGCAGAATTAAAGTTACTCAAACAACCGTATATCTGCGCTTTCATAAAATTTGTGTGATACACTAACAAAATGGTTTTCTTAGCCACAAGAGAAAAGAAGTAAAACTTGTAGGTGCTTCAGTAAAAATTTGGTGTCTAATTTTTACATCAAATCAGTGTATTTATGTTTTTAGGAAGAGTCGGGTACAACAGATGAGAGTGCGCAAGACAGATTTATAGGCCCCCTTCCAAGAGAAGGCTCTGTTGGCTGTACCAATGACTATGTCAGTCAAAGCTACTCTTATTCTTCAGTCCTGAGCAAATCGGAGACAGGTATAGTGTTCTCTTCTGTAAAGGCAATGCTAATTTGAAATTATTGTAGCATATTTTCCAATAGCAGCACTTAAAGATTTTTGAAGTAAATTGCAATTTATTGTTTAAAAAAACCCCACATAGCTATGACATTTTCCATCATGTTTTCTACCAATTGTTATATCACTTTGGGAACAGAAGTATCCCATCCTTTTCTTACTTGTGACAGTGCAATTCAAACTCTCTGTCAAGGGCTTTCGTTTTCAGTATGAATCTGCTGCTGTGTCCCTAATTGAGTAATCAGGATAGTATTACCAAAAAGTATTCACCTCAAGCTGTGTGTTCACTCACAGTTTAATGAGTACTTGATACTCTGTTATAGAGGGACTGTTGCCAAATCTCTGCACTGCGTGTTTTAACTAAAGTCTTCCTCCTGTAGCCCCCCTGTTGCAGTTTCTCTGCCTGCAGTGTGATTTCCCAAGAGATTCATACTCTGCTGCCTGGCTCCCCACCAGCAAACTGAGACTCCCTCTGGAAAGGAACTGCAGCTCTGCCTCGCAGAGGAGCACCGGGGGATGTCCCAGGAGGCTGGCTGGGTGCCTTTGCTGCGTAGAGGGGCAGGAGGAGACAGCAAGTTACAGCTCAGTAATGAGACAAACTCCTGATCATGAATTTGCTGAGCAGACAGAAAGATGACATTCGTATTACACCAGTTCATGTGTGTTCAAGATTTTTTTGAGAGATAAGAAAGTTTATCTGCCACATACCATTTTTCATTTAATATAACTGAAAAGATGATCTGTATAGAGTAGAGTAATAAATAAAATACACATGTTCTAACTCAGTGTCTTCACAGAAAATGCCTGTTTTGCATGGAGTAGCTGCCTTTTAATTACTAGTATGGAACAGATTTTTTTTTTTTAATACTTACTAAGAGCTTTGGAGTATAAATAGGCATATTTAATTTCTTTATTACACTGTACTTTGGTATATGCTGCTTATTAACTGTTGTTAATATTGTATATTTTGGGGAAAATCTGAAAATTACGGTAAGATGATTAGAAGTAAATAATTCCCTTTTCAGCTAATAAAAATGACACTGATATTTAGTAGCTGTTTTAGTTGGTTGTTATGGGAGAAGGTTTTAGAAGATACATGTGTGTGGACGCTTTAGAGGGTTTTTTTTATTTATAGTTCTGAGATAATAGTACAAACCAATGCAGATACAAATTATATTTACTTTATAACTAGGATATTTTTAGTTGACATCAGGCAATCAGTAAGCTAGTACACAGTTGCTTCTTAACAAATTCTAGTTTCTTCTGTAAAATATTTAAATCTATTAGTGAAATATTTACAATTACCTCTGTCCCCATTGGTGCAGTATTGAACATTAAATATTGGTTACTGTTGTGCAACATAATTCATGATCACTGGAATAGCTTCCTGTCATTCAGAGAAATTGTTTCTGTTGTGTAAACTATTATTCTCTATTGCTCTCAGAAATGAGCAACGGTAATATTTCCTCAATTTTTATAGTGTAAATAACAATAAATGACAAGAGGTGGATACAGTTCTTAAACATTATCACAGAATTGTTTTCTTTTCAAATGTTTTAACTCTTAAAGTGATTTCCCATCTTTTTGTTTTGTTTCCATCTCATTGTTCTTGTATTTTTAGGTTATGTGGGGCTAGTAAATCAAGCAATGACTTGCTACTTGAACAGCCTTCTACAAACACTTTTCATGACTCCTGAATTTAGAAATGCATTATATAAGTGAGTATATATGATCAAAGCCTGTTCTTAAATTTGTGCTGGTATATATTGGTAGGAGACCCTTTTGAATTCCTTCTGACAAGATTTCCTTGTTTGGATACTGAAAAGCACACTTGAAGTCAAGCTGGATAGACTCTTCTAAATTATACCTGCTTAAAAGCTTCAGATTTTTAGTAAAATACTAAAATATGTTATTGGTTGTGGCGTGGACAAGCTTAAGCTTTATAAAGAATTTGCACCATCTTGAAAACATCAAACTTGAAATTAAGTTTGATACTAAGTGCAATTCATGTCTGTATTTATGCAGTGAAAGGCTTCAAAATTATTTCTTTATTTTCTGTTAGATTTGTGCATTTAAAGAATAGTATTGTCACTTACTGCAGAAATGGAAAGCAATTTCATTTGACTTTTCCCAAGAAGGAGAGCTTCAATTAACCTCTGTAATCTGGCAGGCCTCTTGAAATGTAATAAATGCTGATTTAAATGCCTTTTGAGTAATGTTTTGAAAGCACTTTTAATTGTCAAATATCTTGTGTTGTGAATAGATGGGAATTTGAAGAATCTGAAGAGGATCCTGTGATGAGTATCCCCTACCAGCTTCAAAGACTGTTTGTTTTACTGCAGACTAGCAAAAAAAGAGCCATTGAAACAACAGATGTTACACGGAGTTTTGGATGGGATAGTAGTGAGGGTAATATGCAGCTATTAAGCTTGTGTGATTTGCTTCAGCGGCTGCCTGTTAGGGGCCTAAACTGCTGTGGAAAAATACCGGAATAATTAAAAATAATTATTAGAATTCACTTTGTTTCAATGGAAACAAAATAGCCTAAATGGATACTTTGTTCTGGTGTATGTTTGATTTTTTTTAAAGAATGTCTGTGAGTTTTAGGCTGTCAAAGTAAAAAGCATATTTTTATAATTAAGCTGTCGTTACAGTTGTTAATTGTTTCTAAAGAAGTAGCTCTTTATGAAAAACTTGCATCTGTTTTAAATCACAAATGGCAAATGCACACATTCCACTTAAGCAGAAAATAATATGGATAATTCAATAAAATCTAGCACTGTATTTGTCTTTTTGACACTTGTGTAGTATAATTTTGCCCCATAACCTGCTGATTTTTCCATGGAGTAATCACGTGATAAGGACTTGGATTTCAGTGTCCTTACACTTACAAGGAAAAAAAAAATTGAGTTTTAGAGAATCAGTGCAAAGTGGGAAATAAGTCAGAACCAGTTTATTTTTTAACACTGCTTATTAGCATTTCTGTACTTTTTTACATATTCTTGCTTATGTATGCAATTCTTGTTTATGCCTAAACATTGTGAACAAGTTGGCTGCTTATTTTTCTAACTTAACTTGAGAGGCAGCTGCTTGTGGAATTGAACACTAGCCGAATAGTGAATAATTTAGTAAATAGTAGGTACAGATTTAAACAAACTGGTAGCTTTTTAGGAAGCATTTTCAGTTAGTATTGGGGCTAATAACATCTCTTGTTTTAATATTAATTTAAATTTCTAACAGCATGGCAGCAACATGATGTACAGGAGCTTTGTAGAGTCATGTTTGATGCTTTGGAGCAGAAATGGAAGCAAACAGAACAGGTAATTGTATAAAAATTTTTTCCTGTTCAATCAGCGGTGTGGTATTGTCGGGTTTTGTTGGTTTTTTTTTTAAGGGCGATTGTGAAAAACGTTAACTGAATTTTAAATACAAGGTATTGAAAGTCTGCAATAGTTGCCAGTTTTCTTCTTTGATGCGATAGTAAAGCTACTATAATGTACAACTTCCAAGAGTGTGTTGCCTGTGTTTTCCTCTCCTAATTAGAAGTGGAATATTCTGAACTCTGGATACTTAGTCTATATTTGAAGCACAGAAAGTGATTGTGTAACTCATCTTCTGTGATAGCTTCCTCTGTCAGTATTTATTAGGCTACATTGTGGACTCTTGCAGATCAAGCCCACTCTTATATAGAAGAAAGACAGGAATACATTCATTGCACATGTTACATTCTGATAAGTGGCCAACTTATAGGTCAGTTTTCAGATTCGTAGATTGGCAAATACTTCCTCTGTCTTTCTGTACCTACCTCTGGAGACACAGGGAAGGACTGCAGCATCAGTCTGTTAAGAATGTCTGCAAGATCAGGCTTGGTTTTAAAACGTAAACTTCAATTTTGGTAGTTTTATAGTCACTCTTAAGATGGGACTGTGAAGTACACTGCGAAGCTTATATAATGTGGTTTGAGAAGTTCATTTGTTACATGTTCTGTGCAGTGGTGGGGCAGGGGAAATCAAGAGATGGATGTCCTGCTGGGGGATGGTATTCTAAATGTGTAGCTATGCAATAAAGATTTAATTTTAAAAAAAAGACATTTTCATGTAAAACTAAAGAAAGGAAATATGTTCTGTTTCATTTGTTTAAAGCTCTGTTGAATATCTGTTTGTTTCAGGCTGATCTTATAAATCAACTGTACCAAGGCAAACTGAAGGACTATGTAAGATGTCTAGAATGTGGCTATGAAGGCTGGAGAATCGACACTTACCTGGATATTCCTTTGGTCATCCGGCCGTATGGCTCCAACCAGGCGTTTGCTAGCGTGGTGTGTACTATTATGCTGACTAATAGTGCATCCATACACACATAGAATACATAATGCGACAGTGGTATAATTTGTTACATGGTAAGTATCATCCTAGATACTCCATCTTGGGGTGTTCGTCTTTGTGCAGTGAACCAGCTAGCAAGTTCTAGAAGATTTTTTTTTGGCTTTTTGGTTTATTTTTTTTTCTGTTTTTTCTTTTGCCCTTCAATGAGTCCTACTGGTGCATGTATAAGGGGAGGGGAAATGCAACTTTATTGCCTTAGGGCTGCAGTAATCAATTATTTTCTTCCTGATAAAATCTTCAGCATTTACCAGAGATATTTTTATGAGATCACTAAGTTTTATTTGGGTTGTTCTCTTTATTGACACATCTGCTAAATTTTCATAGCATTGTTGAAAATCTTAGTGAAAGAACAGAACGTGACTTAAAACTTTTAGTTTAATTGCCATGTTGTTGCTGTGCTTTTTAAAGTTCACTTCTCAAATACCATATGCTTTTAACAAGCAATTTAATGATAATAAGTTGTATCGTACATCAGTGTTCTTGGTCACTTTTGCTCCAGCATTACTGATGTTGGCAAGCATATATATTGCTTAATAAATCTGTGGAAATTTTTTTGTTTTATTTTTTCCACTCCCCTGAAAAGAATTGATTACAAACTGTGAAATTCCACTGTTGTGGATTAAAATACCTGTACTATGGATGAAGTTGTGAGAAAGAATAAGAATAAATCAAGTCTTTCAGTAAAGGTTGTTTTAAACAAACACTTGTGTAATTGGCTTACCAGGATTATTTATTATATTTAAAGTATTTTTCCTTTTGTATTTAATATGCTGGCAATATTTTTTAAGCCTGTAATTCTTAACAGTAATTCTGTTAAGAATTGTTAAAATTAAGTTAAACTGCAGTGGAGGTTCAAAGTACTTCATACTTTAAAACTTTAAATGCCAGTCTTGAGAGGCAGTAAAGGTGAGGAACATTGATCTCACAATAAGGATTCAAGTTAGTAAAGTCCTTTGAATTCTTTTTAAGATTGCATTAAAATTTTTTAGAACTATCCAGCTAATTGAAGCTGTATTTTGAGCTGCCATTCCATTGATAGACTGATGTTTTATGTAGATGCCTTCCCTTTTCACCTTTTAAAACCCATTTCTAGAAATATTCCCTAAAACAAAATTTTTTGTTGTAATTTTTATTCAATAAGATTTTTGCGATCTGTTAATAAAAACAATTCAGTTCATGTAGTTGTATTCAGCATTTAAGAATGCATTGTACATGTGTCTCAAACTGAAATTTTTCTTTAGTAGAGAAGTCTATAGCAGAATGCTAAAAAAAGACTTTGTATATTTGTAAAAAACACAGAAAGCTTGAACAGTTAAGAACTTAAGTATCAGATTACTTTTAGTAGTGCTTGATATTTCTCCTGTAAATCAGCATTTACTGTGTTTGCTACATTGAGGAAAATAGTTTTAAGATTTTTGTTACACAGTTACATGGTTGCAATTTGTACTGATGCTTCAATTTTTGAGCTTTTTTAAATTCGTATTCTGATTATATTGAGTTGATTCTCCTCCCTGCATTTGTATTATCTATAGCAGATGTAATTTTTAGTTTTGTAGTCTTCAACAGTGGGGAGATATGGAGGATACTTGCTTTTGGAGAAGGGAAAAATCGCCTGTTTCTAAATGGAATTCTCTGAAGGTAGTATCCTCCATTGATCCATAGACGATGGTAATTTAGTAGGCGTAGGTAAAAGGGTATGACTGAGAGATCAAAAACTTCACACATGCGCTAATAGGGCTTATAGAAGGGAATGTAAAACTTTTTAGACCTTGCTAGTCAGCTCCTGAGGGAACTTGCAGCAGGCGACACAACCCAAGATAGGGGATCTAAGGAGGATACTACCTTCAAAGAACTCTAGTTAGAGGTAAGTGATTTTCCATTACTTTCTAATAAGAGAGAATGGATTTATGAGCTTTAAGTAAGGTTAATCTGTAGAATGCCACATAAAGTGTATTATCCCACTGTTCGACATTGTGTACTACCAAAACCATGTAAATACCTGAAATGTTGCATTTATCTGTAAATACATATGTGTTAGTTCTTAAATACATGGGAATGTTGAAGAACTGGGAAGGATAATGTTATATTTGCTTTATTTCCTAATACGAAGTAATTCTGAAATTCTTCAGTATGTTTTTAAGGTTTGTGTTTCAAGATTTTTTTTTTTCCTGATTCCCCACTCTGTCCCCCCAAGCTGATGTTGTAAGACTACATAGCTACAAACTCACTAGGGCATCTCTGGGGCACTGAGATCTTGTCAGTATGTATCTCAAGATAGTTTCTGAAAAAGTGCTTATACTATCTGCATTGTTCAAGGGCATGGTTTAAAAAAACCCTGAATCAGTCTTTTTTTGAGGTCAGTAGAAATATAGACATAAAAATATATAGCCTATTTCAGGCAGGTAAACAGGAGCAGCAATTCGTGTACTGATTTTTGTAGGTACTAGTATCTTTTGTATGGATGCTTGAATTTAACAGCATTAGATGTAAGCTGAAAAGACCTTTTTTTTACTGCAAAACATAAAAATTTTGCAAGATGAAGAACAGCTGAGAGAAGAGTGGATGCAATGGGGAACTGGCTGGCATGCTGAAATTGTCACTAGAAAACTGGAAATTCTTTGTAATACCAGAAGACTAGTAATAATATGAGCATTCTGGAGATGTAGCAAGTACAGTTCTCTTTCGTTAAGTGGTGTTAGTTTTCACCAACTTCTGTGTGTTAGCTTTTCTTTTGAGGGCGTAAGTACGCATGCTAGTAGACCTTTTTTGGGCAGAAATTAATTTGGACTTCTGTGTGAACTTACTTTGTGGTGTCATTGCAAACTAAAGCTGTTGAAGGCAGTTAGAATATGGATGATGTGATACTTTTTTTTTTTTTAAGCTAGATTGGTAACAACAAGGTCTTGTATTTTTAGTTGAGCAGATTCTTTGGACATAGTAAAACTGGATGAGCTCTGAAAATCTGGGATGACAATTAGTCTCTAGTTTTTTCCACAAATAGTTTTGCCTAATTGCTATTTATTGTGTAACTTTTAATAAAGATTCTACTGCTCCTGGTCACAGGTTTTTCACAAATGCTTTCAGTAAATACCTGTCAAACTACTGACTATATCGTAATGCATTTAGTGGAGAAGAGTGTGTCCTAAGTGCCTATCTTTAGCCAGACGATAATTAAAATGCCATAACAAACAGTTCAAATTAGTATGCTAAGTCTTATAAACCTCATAAGGAGAATATTAAAAACCGGGTATACTCAGAACTTGGCTGGACAAGGCCCTGAGGAATGTGCTTTAAGTTGGACCTGCTGTGAGCAGGGAGTTAGGATCAGATATCTCCAGAAGTCTCTTTCAGCCTATATTGTTCTTTTGATTCTGTGAACTATAAAAAAAGTTCAAATAGCCTTTGTCATACTAATCTATTGCTTGACTATAGTCTATTTTGAGTATGTGTGTGTTGGGAATGGTGGAAATGCGTAGTAACTCTTAGTCTACATAATAGTTACCTCTTTGAAGATAACTTCAAAGGTAACATTTATGCTAAAAGTAGAGTTGCCCAAAACCAGGGGATGTCATATGACAGGTTACGCATCATAGAAGCATTATCACTGGTTTTGCTGAGTAAGCTGTCAGAATAGAAAATGGTGAACTGGATTAGAATAGGAATTGTATTAAGAAGTGCTCTAATCAGCAGAACTAACTTTGCTGTAAAGATTATATAGCAGAAAACTGGAGGAGACATAAATGAATAATCCTGAGGAACAGCAATGTTCCTTATACAAGGGTTAAAAAATATGTGGGTATTCATATAGTTCAAAAAATAATGCAGTTCTCAAGAGTTTTAATCAGGTTTTTTGAAGCACAGCTCACTATGTGTGGTAAGCAGCAAAACCACAAGTGTAATACTTCATTCAGTTTTTGGGGGTCTGAAGGATCATTGCTTTTTTCCATATGTAAAAAATTATAGTATGTTTCCTTGTTAAATTGCACATCACATGAGTTTACGTAAGCATTACATAATGATTTATGCCCCATCATTTGTATATTCCTATTTATTCATATTCATGTTGATGCATGAATTCAGCTCTTTTCTTACACTCAAAATATATTTTTGTCTTAACTGACATTTGCTTCATAAGAGATAGAAGACATCACATAATGACCATAGAACTATGTTTCATGTTTTGTGTTGCTTAACTGTTTTACTTTCAAATACTTCTGAATATTAATTCCTTAACTAGTTTACAGAATAGTCAAAATACAATAATCCGTCTCTTCTCCTTTTTAAGCACAGTTATATCTTGCTTAGTCTTCTTTCTTACATTTTAGAATGAGATTCCTCACATTTCTGTGCATAATCTTGCTAAACATTAACTATTTGTTGCCCTTCAGTAAAAAAGCAACTTAGCCTCTGTAGCATTTAGAAAGTAAATAAGTAGATGGTAGTTCAATTCAGACTCTAAAATGTTTTCATATGTCTAGAGAGTCTCTATGCCTAAGAGCTGTGATTTCAGGACTGTTCAAAGGCTTTTCTGGCTGGATCCAAAAATGGTGAAGTGAGATGTCTGCCTTTAGCGTACAGTCATGTTATTCAGTCCGGCACATTTTTCATTTGTGAGTAGTTGTCACCTGGAATACAGTCCTTTTAAAAAGTCCTTTCTCTTAGAAGAGCAACAGAGCTTTTGTAAAACATTTTTTTGTTATTCTTTTTGCTGCTTCCCTGATTTCTCAGAAAGAAAGATGGGAAAAATTGGAGGCTTTTTGAAGAACTTGGCATATCCTTGTTTTCCTCCCAGTGTGACTTATCAAACAGCATGATTTAGATAGTAAACTTAAGTTCTATGCCAGCTGCATTGCAATTGGTGAGTTTACTCTGCCCAGTTAAGCCGTCTCTTACTTATTCAGACTTCAGGGAAAAGCTACACTCCTTCATAAGAGATGATTTTTAAAGCATTGTTTCTGTTGGTCTTTGCTTTAAACTGAATGTCTAAATAGGCAAGTGGTATGTTTTCACCTCCATAGGTGAACAGAAAACTTCTGGGTTCCACTTGGAGTTCAGAAAGCCAAAGCCTATTGGCTTGCAAGGTGACTGGGTTAAAGGTTTTAACTTTTAAAGTCTCTGGGTAAAATTCTTCACTGAATGTGTCTCATTATTCTTAGTGAATTTTGTTTGAACAAGTTTGTTCTCAAGTATATACAACTTCTATGCAATATCATTGTTGCAAATGATATTGGGGGAGGACTAATGATCAGTTTGGTTGTATTTTGGATATTCTTTGCTGTAGTGAGGAGCAAAGTAAAAATCATTAAACTCCTGGATTCAAGGATTAGTGACAGATCTTTTAGGCAG
Organism: Nyctibius grandis; assembly: GCF_013368605.1. NCBI lineage: Eukaryota > Metazoa > Chordata > Aves > Nyctibiiformes > Nyctibiidae > Nyctibius > Nyctibius grandis. The sequence goes on along the minus strand of NC_090661.1, from coordinate 10,888,064 downwards.
CTGCCAGGGTACAAAATCTCAGTTATCGGTCAGTCACTTCATAAGGTTTGTTCTAGGAAGCTAGTTCTGTCTTTATAGGAGATGGCCATATCTCATTCTCACTCCTTTGGGAGTGGAGCCCAAATACACTCTCTCCCACTTTTCACTTAAAAGATGTAATATATTCAAATGTAGATTCCTAAGTCCCCTTGTAGAATGGGACTAAGGCTGTCTTCAGGCAGGGCACTGAGGAACTGAGTAATGTTTTTTTCCTTCTGCCTGCCCCTGCCCAAGTAATTCTTGGATGGTATGTGTTGGGAAAAACTCTTCTTGAAATACAGAAGAACCATCTCAGAATTCTGGGAGGACAGGGCCAAAGCAGGGTCAAAAAATAAGCGCATTTTCACAACAGTTGATTGAACAGATGTGACTAAATGTGATGTGCAAGATAACAGGAATAAATGTCATTTTATATTGTATGTTTATAAAAGAAGAATAATTTGGATTCATCAGATACTGAATGAAATATAGTTAGCAGTAATTTGTGGTTTGACTATTTAATCTTGGACTGGGTAGAAAGTTTGATTTCTCTTAATATATTCCTGACTTTGTATCAAAGTTTGTCAATCAAATTTTGGTTGTAGATTTAATTGAAGTAATTTGTATGGGTTTGCAATTTCATTGTAAATTTATTGTTCTGATTTATACCTGCATTGTAAACATTTTTTAAAAATCAGGTAACATTATTTTATTATTAGGAAGAAGCACTGCATGCATTCATTCAGCCCGAGATTCTTGATGGCCCCAATCAGTATTTTTGTGAACGATGTAAGAAGAAATGTGATGCAAGAAAGGTAAAGACTGTCCAAATGATTTGCACAAATGACTTTTGTTAAACACCAGTCCTGACAATGGTAGCATAATCTTGTCTTTGCTTCGTTTAGGGTCTTCGGTTCTTGCATTTTCCATATCTGCTGACTTTACAGCTGAAGAGATTTGACTTTGATTATACCACCATGCACAGAATTAAACTCAACGATCGTATGACTTTTCCTGAAGAGTTAGACATGAGTGTCTTCATTGATGTTGAAGATGAGGTAAAGTGTTTGGTTTCAGAGAAGTGTCTTTAACTTTCTTGAAGTTTCTTATTAAGAAAACTAAAATGTCAGTATAATAAACCCATTTTAGCAATATTGTTCATCTACATAAAATGTTGTTTAGCAATGGCAATATTTTAATTTGAAGTTTTTAAATCTGTCCATGTGGATTTTTGTTATATTGAAGAGGAGGCACGTTTTCCAATCACTATAGGGTTTCCATGCTACAATAAGAAGCTGTTTCTGATTTCTTATATCTTCACATGAGTGATTTAAAAGCACAAATCTTGAGGCTGTATTTATACTGCAAATCCAGAATGAAACATTTTTCTTAAGCTTGTGTCCGAAATCTGTTTCGGTCACAAGAGGTGATGTAAAGTTTTGAAACTTTGAACGCTGAGGTTAGTCCAGAAAATATTAATGATTAATTACTCCCTTCTGACTTACAATGTTGTGTGTGCTGTAGAAATGAGATCTGTAAAATTTTACTTTTCACTTGTATCTTCTTCTGGCTTTTAACTCTTACGGTTTTGGCCAAAGTTCATATTGTGCAATTACATTCACCAAAAAGTATTTAATGTGCATTCTTCATTAAAGACTAAATTTATTACTCTAATTCCATTCATGAAAACATTATGTCACTTTGCCAGCTTGTAGTGGTATAAGAGAAATACTGCATTGATATGCGTATGGAGAGGCTTTTCTGACACTGTACAAACCTTTGGTTTATGAAGTATGCCATGTAAGCAATTTCATACCTCTCAAAGGGTTATTGGGGGGGGGTTAAATGAGAATGGAGATTGATCTGGGAGAATAGAACTTGAGACAGAACTAACAACTGTCAGAAAATCAAAAGAATTATCCAGAGGAAAGAGGATCAGGTAAGAGATGGATATACTGACTCGTACTAAATGAACTGCGTTCATAGTGTTGTTGACGTCACGCTTTTAAGCTAATGGAACACTAATCAGTCTTACTGTAATACCTTGACTCTGTCCAATGAGTTGAAATGGAAAAAAAAAAATCTTTGTGGATGAAAATATTTCCAGCCAAATCACTTCTGATTAACAGGGCAATGTTATAATAGGATTTGTTATCAGATATTAGACTTCCAGGTATTTAATTGAATTAACTAGTAAATGGAACGGGGTAGTAACAGATACAATCTTGTCAAGTATGAAACCAGGTAACTACAGAATCACAGAATCACAGAATGTTAGGGATCGGAAGGGACCTCGAAAGATCATCTAGTCCAATCCCCCTGCCGGGGCAGGATTGCCTAGACCATATCGCACAGGAACACATCCAGGCGGGTTTTGAATGTCTCCAGAGAAGGAGACTCCACAACCTCTCTGGGCAGCCTGTTCCAGTGTTCGGTCACCCTCACTGTAAAGAAGTTTTTCCTCATATTTATGCGGAACCTCCTGTGTTCCAGCTTGCACCCATTGCCCCTTGTCCTGTCAAGGGATGTCACTGAGAAGAGCCTGGCTCCATCCTCATGACACTTGCCCTTTACATATTTATAAACATTAATGAGGTCACCCCTCAGTCTCCTCTTCTCCAAGCTAAAGAGACCCAGCTCCCTCAGCCTCTCCTCATAAGGGAGATGTTCCACTCCCTTAATCATCTTCGTGGCTCTGCGCTGGACTCTCTCTAGCAGTTCCCTGTCCTTCTTGAACTGAGGGGCCCAGAACTGGACACAATATTCCAGATACGGCCTCACCAGGGCAGAGTAGAGGGGGAGGAGAACCTCTCTTGACCTGCTAACCACACCCCTTCTAATACACCCCAGGATGCCATTCAGTTCCAACTACCATTCAATTCCACACGAGACATGACAATACTGATCTAAGAGGTGGACTGAACACAGTTACTGGATAGACAAGTCAGTTCTCGATGGTGAATTGCAGAGATCTCTAGGTTTCTGAGGAGATTCATTGTTTTGCAGATTGGAATTTTTTCATTTTGCAAACGTTATTTCTTGTTCTGTGTAACTTTAAATGTATAAGAGTATATATGTCTTATTTTTAAGAAGTCTCCTCAGACTGAGAGTTGCACTGATAGTGGAGCTGAAAATGAAGGCAGTTGTCACAGTGATCAAATGAGCAATGATTTTTCTAATGATGATGGAGTTGATGAAGGAATCTGCCTCGAAAGCAATAGTGCAGCAGAAAGAATTTCTAAAGCTGGAAGTGAAAAGGTATGTTTAAAAAATGTTGTACCTTGTCTGATTCGGAGTTAATTTTCCTCATAGCAGCCTGTGTGGTGCTCTGTTTTGTGACTGACACAGTGTTTATAGCACACCAGTGTGTTAACTCTTGCTGAACAGTGTTGGACAGCATGAAGTCTTTCTTTGTCATTCTGCCGCTGTAATGAGTAGGGCCAGAGGTGGGCAAGAGGCTGGAAGGACAGCATAGCTGGGATGACTGACCTGAATTGACCAGAGGGATATTCCATGCCATATTCCCTGCTGTGTAAGGTCATGCTCAGCAGTAAAAACTGGGGGCTTTCCAAAGTAGGTGTTGCTCAGAGACTGGCTGAGCATTGGTCTGCTGGTGGGAGGTGGTGAGTAAATTGCCTTTGCATCGTTGTATCTTTCCCCCCCCCCTCTTTCCTTCACTTATTAAACTGTCATTATGTCCAACCACAAGTTTTCTCACTTTTGCTCTTCTAATTCTTTCCACCATCCCACTCAAGGGGAGGAGTGACTGACTGGATGGGTGCTTAGTTGCTGGCCAGGGTCAACCCACCACAAATGTAAATGCTAAAAGTATAAATATTTCTGATATTGAGGGTGGGGTGGGGGAGTGGGAGTGTGTGTTTTTATTAAAATTCCAGGAATTGACAAAGAAAAGCATGGAACTGATTTGGAGGTCACCTGAGAATAAAGGTCTTCCTAGCTTGTCAGACTGAGAATTCCCAGATAACTTGTTTTGGCAGCAGACCCTCAAATTGAAGACTATTTTGTCTTGTGAGCAGTGTTTTTTCTTTGGGGCCAACTCTGAAAGGCCTACCAGCTTTGACTGCAAAAGTGTCTTGAGGTTTAGTAGGAGAAGGTTGGAAAGTTTTGAACAGTCTCTGCCATCCATTTCTTGTCCTTACAAAAAAAGTCATATAGATGAGGCTATGGGTCTAAATGTTAAATAATCGTTCAGTCATCTTGAGTTAATGTAAAAGAGTTGAGCAGCAAGTCAGTCTAGGATAGCAGTCATCCTTCTGTGGGACATAAAGATTAGCAGAGATCTTCAAGAAACCTGATTGAATTTTCTTCCCAATACAAAATTCATCAAAAACTTTGAGTTCTGTGGTAATATCTATAATGTATACTTCATGTGTTGTTATTCAGTGAACTCATCTGAAACTTGGCCAATAGTTTTTTATTCAGACTTATTAGGAAACTGTTTGGCTGTAACTGCTACTTTTATAAATATTTAAAGACTGACTTGCATTTTAATCTGCACATCTGTCCCTGTTTACATTTACTTTAAACCATTTGAGAGGGTTTTTTGATAAATGTCCTGAATACTTTCAGTCTTAGCTGGAAAAAAGAAAGAAATTAATAGATGGTCACTTGACTGGAACAGGGACAGAGTATTGTAATGTATCTGTAATGCAAATGTCATGTCCTAGATTTGACAGTAGCTTTGGCCAATTAATTCGTATTACTTGTTCTCAAGGCAAACCAGCTGTCAAGCCATGTTGTTAGCTTTTTGGTTTGGATATCTTAATAATGGATGCGGTATATGCCAAGAATTTACAGTGCGTTTCCTCTATATAATCTAAAAATATTTAATTCTTGTAACACTTGTGTGAGTTGGTATTGTTCAGTTTTATTTTTAATGTATACACAACACTGAAGGTATGTCCTTAGTACCCTTTATTTCCTTCCTTTTATCTATGAAAAGAAAGGTTTATGACAGCAAACTCAAAGTGGTGTGAGAGAAATTAATTCAGAGTGCTGATAAGCATTAACGGTGTGTTGCTGGTTTGCAATATGCATTAAGGGGCAAAAAGCAATCTTCAGGAATGCAGGGAAGGGTGATAGTGAATAAATGTAAACTTTGTCGTTACAGGCAAGTTGGTCATTACTTTTGTTTCTTGGGTGGAGATATGTTTAATACCTATCTAGCGTAAGAATTCATGAATTTAGAGCTTGTACGAAGAAGTAGTAACAGTAATGCACTAAGGTGTTTTAAAAATATTTCGATGATTTTTTTTTTTTTTTTTTTTTCTTAAGTCGTTTGGTCTTTTCTCTGTCTCTTCCCACCAGGAAAAGGGGAAATTCCTCTTTACTTCCATTATTACATGCTCTGGTATAGTGTTTAGCGTATCAGAGCTCTGATTTTGTTCAGTGTCTATTGCAGTAATGCATTTCTGTTATACAGATCTGGTTTGTAACATACAACTATTTATATTTTTGGGTTTGTGTAATTGTTTTAAAACTTTTAAAATGATCATTTGATTACCTTTTCTTTACTTAATATATATCACACCTTTTTCTTCTCTGCCCAGAGTTCTTTATTGTATGAGCTCTTTTCTGTTATGGTTCATTCTGGAAGTGCTGCTGGTGGCCATTATTATGCCTGTATAAAATCTTTTAGTGATGACCAGTGGTACAGCTTTAATGATCAGCATGTTAGCAAGGTAAAAATAGTATTTTTTGTTATCTTGTGTACTCATAGATGAACCCATAAGTTTGTATCTTGCATGTGATTTTTCACTTATATAATGAAGATGGTTTTATGTGCAGGTATTTCATGCATTTACCTTGTTTCATATTCTCACCCTAATGTCCTGCCATATACATGTTTCACTCATTAGCGTAACTGATTTCTAGATATTTGGGTTTATTTATTTATGTATGGGGTTTTGTATGTTTGGGGGGGGTGGGGTGGAGTGTTTCTTCTTGATGGTGAAGGATGGATGGTTCATAAAGAAGCCTTTATTCATGTACAGACCAGGCTGGATTTAGAATTTTGCCTTCTATACATGTGAAGAATACTTCTTGCTTAGATACGTGTATTTGTAGATCTATTACAACCCAGACAGTGCTGTTAAACTTGTCCTGCTGATGCATTTCAGGTGTTACACATATCCATAAACATTATTGCAATCAAGAACCTGGACAAAGTTTTTCTAAGAAGTTCCTACTTAAAAAAAAAAAAAAAAAAAGTTTACATTCATTGTAAAATGAAGAGGCAGATCACTTTGAAATAGACTTTTTTTTTGCAGTCAACAAATAAGCAGAAATATTTAAAAAAAATAGAATGATTAATATTGTGTGTTAATTATATAATGCCATTTTTCCTAATGAGAATAAATGCATCTCGATTAGTGCAAGTTTCTCAAATAATCATTAAATTGATTTTCTGTTAGATAACTCAGGAAGATATTAAGAAAACATACGGTGGATCCTCTGGAAGCAGAGGCTATTATTCCAGTGCTTTTGCTAGGTTAGTAGTACTGTAATACTACTTTTCTTTCTGTCATATTTTAGTGTAATCAAATAAATGGCCAAGATGCATGTGCTTAACATGTTGGTTTTTACAACTATTTGAAGCATCTACTATTAATTTTAAGCTATCCTGATTGCTGTTTCAGATAATGAAAATAATGTATTTATTTTTGAAAATCCTTTTTGGTTACCGTATTGGTAAGATACTTATGATATAGCTCCTTACTGAAAAAAACAAAACAACTTTTGAAGTCAATTATTGCTCTCCTATCTGATAAATTCAGGTAACTCTTCTTTTCTCCACCAGCTCCACAAATGCGTACATGCTGATATATAGACTGAAGGATCCAACGAGAAATGCAAGTAAGTATGTTTTGCAGTTCTTAACTAGTAAGATTCTGTTGTGGAAAGGAGATGTTTTACATTTGAGTCCTAATTTTTGTGAGGATGGTGGTATCGGTATTTTCAGGATAAGCTAAAGTAACTTTCATAGAGGAAGCTTTCTTTTATAGCTTTTCATTACTCTTTTTATAATAAACCTTTATGGATCATTAGGAGGTCATCACAAAATTTTCTAATTTTTTAGTATTTTGGATATCATGGAAATGAAAAACCTATACTGTGTGACACTGAATAAACTATAATGTAATGCTATATTAGTGTCATGATTGATAGTGGAATAAAAAATTTTCTTCACTTAAAAATGAGTATGTAAGAACTTCATAATAACAAAGTTTTATACTTTATAACCAGCCCTTATTGTTTGGGTTTCAGTTTGGAAGTGAGACAATATACTAGAAGTTATATAGTCTAAAACAAATCTTGGATTTCATGGTCTTTTATTCCCCTCATCTCTGATTTAGTTCACCAAGGCTTGGCCTCATGTAGTAGCGGACGGGTTGATTAATCTTTGAAATATGACACAGCGGAAAATTAAGATTCTATTTGGATTCAAAACAGGAATGTCTGGTTGGAGGCATGGTTCAAGTATTGGCTGATTTCATAGGGTCTTAGACTGTTTATATTACTAATAACTGTAAACTTCCAGGATTTCTTACTGTAGATTTTTTTAATAATACTGTATTATTTGCTTGAAAACACTTAATGTTTCTCATCTAAAAATCTGAGCACACCTAAATGATGCAGTAGTAAATGAAAATTTGATAGAACTTTTCTTAACTAATACCAAAATAGGAGGAAGCATGTTAGTTTGCTGTTCCCCTTCTTGTTAATCCCTTGTTAGAAGCACAGCTGTAGAAAGGAAATGGGAAGAGCAGTGGTAAACTAAAATTACGTATTACTTAATAGAGTAGAAGAATCTCACAACTGAAAGCTTTGGCATCTCACTCATTGTTTCTGAAGAGCATGCAAGTGTAGAAGAGACTTGTATACTTGGCAGTTTGTAACATACCAGCTTGTAACGTGTCCAGTGGAGAGGGGAATAAAAGATCAAATAATGTTTTGTTTATCTTATTCTGCTGTAAATATTTTAGGAGGGAGGTGAATATTTGTCTGCTTCCTTTAACTGCTTCTTTTGGGGTAAAATTTTGAATTCTAACATGGGGATGACTATTAGCAAGAATAAGGAAAGAAATTAGCAGTGCAAGGATAGGTAAAACAAGCTTTAATGTTTTTTAGAATACAAACTAAAAAAACCTAACCTTATACTAAATTTTATTTTTAAAAAAATCCTAAAATTAATAAAAGTAGACTTGCAACTACTTCTATATCAGTATATTCTAAAAAGTGTTTTATGGTACTTGGAACAAATTTGTCATCTAATTTCAACATGCTGATAAACACAAACCACATTTATTTTTAGCAGTAATCTATTTCATCATACATAAGAGTACTTTCAGAAATGTTACTATTTTCTATTTTTCTACTTTTTTTCTACTTTTGACTTTTACTTTTCTTCTATTTCCTCCATAAAGTTGAACAATGGTATTTTCTTTGAGGAAACAGGGAGAGGAAAATCTAAGTATCTCACAAAATCAATTTTGCTGGCTTCTCTTTGTTTCTGAGAATTCATGATGCAGGGAACAGTGCAGTTATAAAAATAATTATTTGGTTTTAAAGTAACAGTATCTGACGTATATGCTTTATATAGTTTTGAAGTGGATTCAACACAAGGATACTGTTAAAAGAAAGCCTTTTATCAACAAATTGATAAAGTAGTAAGTCTTAAGAGCAATGAAAAATATTGTTCCAATATTTGAATCATTGAAACAATATTATTCATTCTGAACAAGAAGTGATTGTAAATTGTATGAAGTGTAAGAATAAACAGCAGACATAAACAAAGTCCATGTGTCAAGAGCTGTCTTTGAAAATAGATTTTCCCGTAAGTGCTATGATTGTTAATTCCTCAGCAAGCACATAAAGAAACTGAATCTGCTATTTCAGATTTCTTGAACATGCCAAAACCATTTTTATATCTGAAAAATTACTTGCCCACTTCCTTATGATAGGAGTGGCACCAGGATTGGCAGACAACTGTATTTGCAAAAGTTGATTTTTTTTAACTTGATGAAGTATTGTATGTTCTGTTTTTGTTTCTCTTTATGAAACAAAATCTCATGAAGTACACTAATCTGTATTAAGTGCAATACTTACTTTACCACAATATAGATGGTATCATGTGACTTTTATTATTAGCTAATTCAATTTCTAAAACAGAATTTACCTTTATTGTAAAAACAGGCTCAAGTGCAGTCATCAGTCTTAGTGTATTTCTTTACAACAGCAAAGCTTCCCTTCCTGATACTGGAATATTAATGTTGTGCTAATCGCATTTTCTTGTGTTGCTGATGTATAATTAGGGGGAATAAAAGGCTGACTTCAGTTTCATTTAAATCATGAAATAGAGAACAGGACATGATATAGTGGGAAATTTGAGTGGAGAAGAGGGAAGAAGGCAAGAAAGAAAACTATTAAATATACCCATAATTCCTAAGATGTTGCCCACTGTGGAAAAATTTATTTTTTAAAACTATTGGTTTGTTTTTACTGGCAGAGTTTCTTGAGGCACATGAGTATCCAGAGCATATTAAACAATTGGTACAGAAAGAGAGAGAACTGGAAGAACAAGAAAAGAGGCAACGTGAAATTGAGCGCAACACTTGCAAGGTTAGAATTTCTGCTGAATAAAGTAACAATATATTTCTAGTAAGAAAATAGAATACTATTTTTCTAGTAAGAAAATAAATACTATTTTCTACAGTAAATAGTAGAGTTTTACTACAATACAAGGACTCATGTGATAAGTGTATTTGTATTAATAACTCTTTAAAATGAACTGTACACCTATTGGATGCCTGTACATAGTGGAGGCATGTTAGAGGTATTCACCAGAGATGTTTTTGAGTTCATGTCTTCCGTGTGAATTTGAATTGGTATTAAAACCAAAACAAAGCTACAGTTAATCTAACATCACTTGATTTCAGCAAAATGAATTCCAAAGAGTATGTAATGCTGTATGTTAGTGTTTTGTACTGCTAAATCTTTTCATATTGTGACCCTTTGCTTTGTGAAGTGATGTTTCCTAAACTAATTTTAAAGTAATTATTTGACAGAAAGAGCAGAATCTTTTTCCAACCATAGATTCAATAGTAACAAAAAATGACATCTGTGACTTACAAGCATGACAGTCAGCTGGTCTACCTATGAATCAAGTGATTGTTTTATTAGAAGGTTCTCTGTGATTGCAAAATATGTAACTCTGCATGTGAAAAAAGAATTTTACATTCACTATTCCTGTGTGCATTTTGTTTTGGAGGATTTGCACGCTGCTTACAGTTTAAAGATGTTCTGGTTATAGATGACATACCCTAGCTTGCAAAAAGATGTAGATATACATGTACATGTATATACACTAGTGCTATCTATTGTGCCTTTGACATTTTCTATCTGCAGTTGTGTAACCAGTTGAAAGGAAACTGTCCTATAGCTGAAGTAGAGCTAAAGATGTATTTTATATTAGATTGTTTGAATGTAGGGTTGTAAATTTAAATGTACTCTAATATGAAAAGTATTTGCAAACACCTTCATGATCAATTTTTCTCCTTTTGTATTTCATAGATTAAATTGTTCTGCATGCATCCTACAAAACAAATAATGATGGAGAACAAATTAGAGGTTCATAAGGACAGGACACTGAAGGAAGCTGTGGAAATAGCTTACAAGGTATGCTGTGCGTAACAATAGTTTAATTATTAAATGTAGGTTTTTCTGCTGTTTATCTTCAGTTTTTAAATTTCTAATGCTGTGGGAGTGTTTGGGGGGGATTGGCTGTGAGGTTTTTTGTTGGGGATTGTTTCTTGGGGATTGGTTTGAGGGTTTTTTGTGCTTTTTTTTTTTTTGAGATATTCTAGTTGGGGATTGTTGACTGAGTTTTCTGTTAGTAGCCATCAGATGATTTCTGATTGAAATGGTATAGCCTGCCCTTTTAAAAGGCAGTATGATTTTACATACCCTTATTTTAAAATCAGACAGTGAGAGCTGCTGTTAGACTCACTGTTGTAGCCTCAGTAAGTTGAAGGAATTCTGAACGCTTATATATGTATTGCAGTAAAATGTTGTATTAGATATGTAATAAGAGAATTCTTTCAAGAAACTTCCTTCATAGCTAATACAATAACATCAGTGGGCACCAAAGCATCTGTTGATCTTTGCCTTCCACAAACAGGTAGAAGCTGAAGACATCTGTTCTTGCTTACCTACTTGTACTCTTTGGTTCTTGCCATATGTGTCTGGCTGGGAGAATACCAGCAAGGCAGTTACAGATTTGGAATGTGTTAACATCTTCTTGAGATGCACGTAAGATATTTAGTGCATATGACTTCCTCAGGCCTCTAAGATGCCGTTTGGTGTAACTGATAGGCAATGTATTCCTCTGAATATACTTCTGAGACATGTCTTCACATGTTTATATACGTACTTTTCAAACTTTCCCCTTCTCTGCATTTTGATGCAGGCTTCTCTTTTAATTTTGAAAACGTGTATATATATTGTACGCATGTGTATATAATATATATGATGTATGTGTATGTTTTTTCTAACACCAAATTGAAATTTGTCAATTCAAATGATTCCTGGATGTACACGTACTGAGATATTTCTAGCTTATAAGGGAAAAATTAAACTAGCAAATAAACCATTGTTAAATGTTTTGGGGTTTTGTGTGTGTGTGTGCATGATTTAGCTAATGGATTTAGAAGAGGCTGTTCCTTTGGATTGCTGTCGTCTTGTCAAATATGATGAGTTTCATGACTACTTGGAACGATCTTATGAAGGAGAAGAGGATACACCAATGGGTTTACTACTTGGAGGTGTCAAATCAACGTACATGTTTGACTTACTGTTGGAAACAAGAAGACCTGACCAAATTTTCCAGTGCTATAAACCTGGGGGTAAGACATGTAGTTACATATAGACAAAGATAGGCTAGAATTGTATATTGCATGATGGCATGAAAATAAAACTTGTAAAACATAGAACTTTCATTATGATGTGTGAAAGAAGAAAACTTTGTTGTACTAAATTTTATGAAGTCAATACTCAAAACTACACACTGTGCTGTGTTGCCAACTTGTTTCTAATTGAAGCAGTTCTAAGGTATGCGAAAACTTGTCAACCTGTGGAACATTTTTGCCTCTTTGGCATTAAAATTGATCTGAAAATGGAATTCTGAAATTAGACTGCTTTTCAACTTCATTACTGTTTGTATGTATTTAATGCAACCCCTTAATCAGTACATCAGACGTGTGGGATTTTTTGCCTGTTGAATTCTCTCTTATATATACGTGGTTTTGTTTCCTTTTTCCTCTTCCCTGCAGAGGTCATGGTAAAGGTTCACGTAGTCGACCTGAAGACTGAATCTGTTGCTCCTCCAATAAGCGTACGAGCTTATTTGAACCAAACAGTTTCAGAATTTAAACAGCTAATCTCAAAGGTAATTTACAGTCATTAAGAACTTGTATTGCAGAGTTTTCATTCATTCTGACTGTGAAAATGTGTCATAATTTAAATACCTAAATGAGAGCCTGCACCTTTTGCAGTTTGTGCTGTGTGTCATGTCCAGTAGGGTTAGGTTAGTTGTTACAGTTGAGCTTGTCTTGTCTGCTCGCCGCTGCTAAAAGCAGCTATCTGCCTCTTGTTTCCACCCAGAGTTCTACCCTGGCTTTTGCAGAAGCTTAGCCACTGTCTGGCCATATTGCTTACTAGCTTACCAGATAGTAAGCTTTTGGGGGAAGCTGAAGAGTCGGGTTTCATGTTCTTTTGCGTTAGTGACTTGGACCACCTCACTGAGTATTCAGTTAGTGCAGAACTGGTGAACTGTTATCATACAACTGAACCAACATGTAACTTCCCCCATTGGCTTCAGTACTTGAAATTAACATCCAAAGCTGTCCATGTTCTCCTTACAAACCCTCCATTTCATCCCAGCAGCCACTTGTTATTAAGATGCAGATTGACTTTTTCATGGTCTTAAACCATGGGATGTTACTGCTTCTATTGAATTGGAAGACAGACGTTTTACTCAGTCAGTTCTGTGTAAAATAGTTCAGTGGCTGGTGTAACTTCATAATATTTGTTATGAAACATGATATCAGTAATTTGAATTAGGTCTAATTAAGAATTAAGTGAACAGTGTGAAAAACCTGATGCTCGAGAATTTTTTTTTTTTTTTCAGTTGGTTCATACCCTAAATAATAAGACCAATTCCTTATGTTACTGGTCACTAACAATTTGCCAGTTCTCTGCAAAGCCAAGCCATTTTAGTCTGCTGACCTTTTGGAAAAACTAACATTTGCTACTTATCAAAGGATGGAGGAAAGGAACTAGGACTGAAGAGGTTTGGGAGGTTTTTCCCCATGTTGTCTTTTACAATTTATAAGTCAATAAACAAACCTTCTCCTTTCCCTATGAATAATCTTAAAAAATGAAATACTTTTTCCAGATTTGAAATTACATATAATGTGCATGTTACCTTACTGTCAATGTCTTATTTTAGGCAACACACCTGCCTGCTGAAACAATGCGGGTAGTATTAGAACGTTGCTACAATGACTTGCGTCTTCTGAATGTTTCCAGCAAAACACTGAAAGCCGAAGGCTTTTTTAGAAGCAACAAGGTACATGCTCTGGTTCTTAAATTGTTCATTCTATGTATTTGTAGACTTCACTGCTGTGTTGTCAAAGGTATGGATATCTATAGAATTTATAATGGAGAACTGTCATGTATTTCACTGTGTACTGTGTGGGGCTTTTTTAACTAGCAAATATTGTAGTGCTGATAAATACTATAGGCTATATATGAAACCAAGCGTGCATAACAAGGTAGAGCAGATCCAGAATCGGATATCTGGTTGGTACTTAGTGGTTCAAATGATGGTGAGGTTAACAACCTTACAATGGAGATTTTTTTTGAAAGTCAACCCTTCTTAAGGGAACAAAGGTTGGCGTATTGCTGTGAAACCTGCCTAATTTGTTTTCTAAGCCTTCTGAACAGCTGTGCCTGCTCTCAGTATTGAAGTTATTAAGAAGCAAATGTTAAAACTAAGAGCAAGTTTTTGGTGGGTTTTTGTCCTAAATTCAGTAATTTTTACTATGCAAATTCTCCATAGCCAAATTTATATTGTTTTTCCAAAAAAAATTCTAATAAATGTTTCCAATAAATAGTTGTGTAATGCATTCAGAAAAAGAGTAACTTAGTACTTAAATAACTTGAATAACATGTGTGGCATTGCCCTTTTTACTACAGTACTAGTAGCACATCTTTTAGTACATTTTGCATATCCTCTATCTCTGAAATTTAAGCTCAAGAACACACTATCCTCGATGAAGAAAGATTAGGGAAGGCTTTTATGGCTTACAGCTGAGCAAAACAATGGCATTGACTTGTTCAGCTACTTAAAGCCCTGTCGCATTCACATTGTCACTTCAACACACAGTGGCTTTTGACGAAGGGAAAAGAGAAATTTGTTCCCTTGTGTTCTAATTTGCGCTATTGTTTACCCACATATATATTTAAAGATTTCTTACTTATGATGCAATACTAGAAAATACTGTCAGCCGTAGTTGTGGGGCTCATTATTACCATAACTAGCGTTAGTGTAGAGGTGAAGGGTGCACATGAAGTGATACATAAATACCCTTCTGAACATAAGTGTTTACTGCTGCTGGTCAGTCTGGTTGCAGTTCACTCCAATCTTAACATGAGTATGAAAATAAGGAAAAGTGAAGTAGTCATTAAACTACAGACTCCTTAGTCTATCTTTTTCTAAACATGTATTTTAATTCTTTTATAAAAGGTGATATTTCTTAGTGACATAATTTCTAATGTGTGCTCAATCCTAGCTGTTTGCTGTTGTTGCTTGTACTTCTATTTAAAACAACACTATATGATAAAACACTGTTATTTTATGTTCAGGTATTTATTGAAAGCTCAGAGTCTTTAGATCGTCACGTGACATATACAGATTCTCATTTATGGAAACTTTTGGATCGTCATGCAAATACAATCAGACTATATGTTTCATTACCAGAGCAATCACCTGGATCTCAGTTTAGACGAGCAGTTTATCAGAAGTCTAGTGGAGATGCAGGCAACTTGGATGAAGCCTGTGAAAGAGTAAAAGGACCTGTAGGTAATATGAAATCTGTAGAGGCAATTCTGGAAGAAAGCACCGAAAAGCTTAAAAGCTTGTCCTTGCAGCAGCAGCAGGAGGGGGATAATGGAGACAGCAGCAAAAGCACAGAAGCCAGTGATTTTGAAAACATTGAATCACCTTTAAATGAAGTAGACTCTTCAGCATCAGCAGAAAACAGAGAACTTGAAAACCAAATTCAGATTTCTGATCCAGAAAATCTCCAATCTGAGGAACGGTCAGATTCAGATGTAAATAACGACAGGAGTACAAGTTCAGTGGACAGTGATATCCTCAGCTCCAGTCATAGCAGTGATACTTTATGCAACGTGGACAATGCCCCTCTTCCCTTGGCTAATGGACTTGATTCTCATAGTATCACAAGTAGTAGGCGATCAAAAGCAAATCAGGGGAAGAAAGAAACCTGGGACACAGCAGAAGAAGATTCTGGAACAGATAGTGAATACGATGAAAGTGGCAAGAGCAGAGGAGAAGCACAATATATGTACTTTAAATCAGAACCCTACACTGCAGATGAAGGTTCAGGAGAAGGGCAAAAATGTAGGTATTCTTTTTTTAAGTGCTTTAAAATAATCTAGCTTTTATTAATATTTAATTCATATGCTGTGTTTAAAAGTGTAATGACAGTATTGAAAAACTTTATTAAATGTCAGATTAAAGCTAATGAAAGTGCAAAGATGGGATGTGGCATCATGTTCAGCAAAAACTTAGCCTAATTTTGATCTTGTAAAAAGTGATTACCTATTTGAACAATGTCTTGCTTTTTTGTTTTTAAGAAAATTAAAAGCTACCTCTATGATACATGAGTTTCCTTATATTGAAATTGTTTTCTATAGAACAAGCTGAGTTGTCTTCCAGTGAAAGAAAAATAGTTGCATCTGCTGCTGCTGATTCCCTTGTTTCAGAATGCAGTTATTTACTGTGGTTCACAGAGCAATAATTCTGTTAACTTTAGATTAACAAACCTGAAAACTCGTAGTCGTTTGACTGTAAAGAAAATTCAAATATACTCGACGCTGATCATTTAATTCAGTAGACTGTTGCTTTTCATTAACTGAAGTACAATAGGTGCAATGAAGTGTATGGCTGACATGAAAATGGCCAAACAAGTTCAGTGTAAGAGCCTAAGTCGGATATTAATTGTCATAAAGATAAACTATTTAAACAGTGCTCAGTACCTGCATATATTTTATAGCTAGCAGAAGAATAATTAAACAACAGCATATGAGATAAATATTTTGAAAGGCAAAGGTTTTTCTGTCAATCCAGAAATCCTGATGTAGTAATAATACATAAAGAGTAAAATCTTTTTTGATGGTGGTTTTTTCTGTGAACACTTTTTCATTTTTAAAACCACAGAGAAATTTAACTGCAGCTACTAAAGTTTTAATAAAATTAATCCTTTAGCCTGGAAGGATCTTTCTGTGGGGCTAATCTTGAACTACTTTAATTTTTCCCTTTCTTTTTTTTGGTAGGACAAGTTGGATGCAGGAATTAATTGTTTACAGTAATTTTGATGCTTTCATAGTACGCTGTATAAATGATTATCCTGAGGGGAAAGTTTTTATGTATTTTTAGTATGACAACATGAATGGATTTATAATTCAAATAATTAATTTGTTTAGTTAAATATTCTGAATAGCAATTTTTTAATTCTAATGAGTCATGACACAGTATAATCATACTGTAGTTTGCAGTCTAGTCCAAATTGCATATATTAAGAAACACAATTTCTGAAGATAAACTACTCACTTTACTTTCCAGAATTTTGTATTATTACAGTGGCTTTTCCTTAATCACAAAATTATTCCATGAAAAAGTCCCTTAATCTAGACTTGAGCTTGCCTTGTGATATCCTGTAGCCTTCCAGAACACAGAATTAACCAAACTTTTTAATTCTGAAAACCAGGAGAAAAAAAAAAGGGTTGGTGGCATGTGCCTGGCCAGCCTCAGCTCAGAAGCACTTCTGTTTCTCCCTTGAGGCAGGGGAGACCTGTAGGGGCATTATCTGCAAATCTCCATCTGATTCTCTGTTGTGTTACTGAATGGAGAAGATACTACTTTGCTCCACGACTTCACTGATTGCAAAATAGGGCAGTTTGGAACTGCTGTATCCAGGAGTATCTACGAATCCTGGATACTCCTGGATACTATTTCAGGAGTATCTACAAATAAGCACTTAAAATACAGCAAAGCTCTTAAAGGTTAAAGTAGCACCCTCAGATAAAATGTAAATGTGGCCATTGACTATAATTCTGACTTTTCAGTACTGTTTTGCTGCCAGTGGTAACTGTAAATATATGGAAATAATGCGCTAGAGTGCCTTTTTTTTGGTAGTATGGTGTTTCATGACATTTTTATCTTTATTTTTGCTTAGGGCTGTTGGTGCATGTTGATAAAAGAATTACACTGTCTGCCTTCAAGCAACATTTGGAGCCTTTTGTTGGAGTTCCATCTTCTCACTTCAAAGTCTTTAGAGTCTACGCCAGCAATCAAGAGTTTGAGAGTGTTCGGCTGAATGAGACACTTTCGTCATTTTCTGATGACAATAAGGTTAATCAGAAGTTATTCTGAATCATTAAAAAAATATATTGGTACAATGTAGACAAACTTAAGAACGTAATTTACAACTTTTTGTTAACTTGCACTGTGAAATTGTTACACTGGTCTTGGTAGTGTGTTACAAAATGTAGTTTTTATATCAGTTCTAACAGATACTACTTTTGCCTTGTAGATAACTATTAGACTTGGAAGAGCCCTTAAGAAGGGTGAATACAGAGTCAAAGTCTATCAGCTTTTGATAAATGAGCCAGAGGTAAGGTGTTGCGTATTTCAGGATTGGTTCATGAAAATATTAATATGTGTCTTGACCAAGGTTTTTCTCTGAAATCTTGGAAAAAAATTGAAGTCCCTCTTTTCTCTGCAGTTCCCTGCGAGTCTTCCTGGACTTAGAAAAGGGAACTTGAGATTATTTCTGTTTATGCTGTTCCAAGTATGCAATTGGAATGTGATCTACAGTATCTCTCTAAGTGTCTCTATTTCTGCAGTGTAAATGGAGGAAACATGAAAATAATTGTTTCTTTGTTTTCCTTAAATGTGTGAAAGTCATGTAGAATTATTTCCAAATAAGAAACTGTTTTTGCTCATGTTTGCAGTTTTCAGTAATATTGTACTGATATAATTTGTCACATTCATGCACAGCGGACAGTGGTTATCAGAATGGTAAGCTGGATGATAGAACTGTCTGCTTAAGACAAGCCTAAAACAAAAAAGTTTACTTTGTATGCACCTTAAGTTCTGATTTTATTTTTTGGACCAAACTGCAGAATTACATATTGATAATGGATAAGCATAAGAGACTGAAGCTGAATTGATAAAGCAGGCAATAAGATAAATTTAATAGTAGCACCCAGTCATGGAATTCTGGTCTGTCTGAACAATGAAAGCCAAGAAAGTGGCATTTTTATTATCATATGGCTCATTTAATTTAAAAGCTCCTTTCAAATTGTGTAGAATGTTAATATAATGATAACAATTAGTAACACAGACACAAGACACTACTTCTGCAGTGGCATGCATTCAGAGTGTTTGAATGACCTGTCAAAGGGCTGCTGCTACACAAATTAGTTACACCTAAGTTTAATCAATTCATTGCCTGCCTTGTTTATGAAAAGCATTCTAGTGGTCATTTTGCTAGGTGCATGGGACTGGTCACAAAACATGAACAGGAGGCAAATTTAACTTTTTTCTGTTAAAAAATTTGTCTTTAATCGCTTTCTATTTATGTTCACAGCCATGCAAGTTTCTTCTAGATGCAGTTTTTGCTAAAGGAATGACTGTCCGACAGTCAAAAGAGGAGCTGCTTCCTCAGCTTCGAGAACAATGTGGCCTAGACTTGACAATTGACAGGTAAAGAGACTTCAATCCGTTGAAGTTACCTGAATAAATATTACTTTAAAATTTATTTCTTTTTCTCTTGTGGCGAAAGGAAGTTATGAAAGGAGCAGAAATAAGTTACTGTGGTCTTTGAATCACATTGTGAATGCAAACATTAATTTAGGCTTTCATCTCATGTAGAATGGTATAGGGAATAATATTTACATAGAATTGCCTGTGTGCAACATGTCTGCAGGTTTAGATCTGGGAAGTTTTGTTCTCTCCAAGGATGGAGAGCATTAAGTAAATTAGTTCACAAAAAAGCCACCTCTCTAGATGCAGGCTCAGCATAGATCACAGCAGCAAACTGCCTCGTGCGTTATCATAGGATGTGTGTACAGCACTGATCCAGCACTGTCTTCCCTTTACCCATAATCAGTTATCTTGTCAGGGCTGAACTCGCTTTGGGGCCTTGATTCCACATACTCTCTACTGTCAGTTTCAAGTGATGTGGTATGTACTGTGGAATAGCTGATGCTCTGTATTCACTGCAATGAAGAAAAACCTGTAAGATGTGGTGAGCAAGCTGGTGGGGCCTTGACATATGCCTAAAATCAGGCTGGAGCAAAACATTGGAAGACAAGTGTTGGCCGTTGAGAAAAGGAGTAGAAACCTAGATCTGGACAAGGTTTTTCTCCTTTCCTCACCATGACTGGGCCAAAGGATTTTTGACTGCAGTGTTTGGGTTATGTTCTCTAGTGCCCTATAATTGCGGGGCACATCACAAAATTTATGTCTGCTTTTGTGTGTGGACAAACCATTACAATTAAAGTTTTGTACTCCTGTTTAATCTAATTTTAGTTGTTCATACCTTTATTTACCTCCATACCTAAATCAAAGCTCATCCTTTTATATCGTCACTGGATTGATGCAGTAGAACTAAGTACTTAAATCAGACACCAATCCTTGTCTAATCTTCCACCTCTCCCCTTCTTCCTCATTTCCCCCTCAAAAAAAACCAAACCAAAACAAAAAAAAACAAAAAAACAAAAAAAAAAAAGCAAAACCAAAAACAAACAAAAAAAAAACCAACCAAACAAACAAAAAACCCAAAAAACCAAAACCCAGCGAAACTGTCACAAGTGTTTGGGAATATTCTGTTTTCTTATCCGAAATAGGAAACTCTTTTCTTTCTCTAAATCCATACACATTTCTTGCACTGAACAAGCACAACACAGGCTTGTTTTCCTTGTGTTTATGAATGATACAGCACTAAGAGCCAGTAGTGATACCTTGCTGTAAGGACTATTTCAGAATGTTAAATTCATTCCTGATAAACGTAACCAAACCTCGCATAAATGAGTTGTATTTCAGTTTTGTCAGAAAATATTCAGTTTTGCTCTCTGGCAGTGGTAAGTGTTTATGAGCAGATAAAAACTCAAGTGTTTTCTTTGTGACGTATTTATAGGTTTCGCCTAAGAAAGAAAACCTGGAAGAACCCAGGCACTGTGTTTCTGGATTATCATATCTATGAAGAAGATATCAATATTTCAAGCAATTGGGAGGTTTTCTTAGAAATACTGGATGGTAATACTGATATAGTGTGAAGAGGAAGTAAAGATAATGTTAGAGATTTTTTTTTTTTAGAGAACATTGGAAAATGTACTTTGCCTTTTTTCTTTTTTTTTTTTAAATACTGACATTTTAATTGCATTTTATTAGGGAAAACACTGAAACAAAAAGAATTAACAATAATAAAAGCTTTGCATGAAGCTGGGGGGTGGATTGTGCAAGTGCAGATTTCCTGTTGCTAAAGGTCTAATAGCAGTACTGGTTTATGGGTTTATTGGAAACTTTTGGACATACTGTAGTACCGTAGACAGGTTTTTGCATGTGTATGTTTTTGTTGTACATAAAAACTGTAGGAATGCCTATAGGTTAGGCTTTTATTCAATTTTTGGACTAGTATTGGTGATGTTTGTAGTTGACTGAAATACATGTGTGTATGTATATACATAATACATATATAATTTGTTTTTAAAGTCAGCACAGCTGTTCAGTCATTTGGTATTTTTCAGACAGGAGTGAAAAACATTCCTCCTCTGTCATGAAGTGCTAACTTTCTGAACAGGCCTGGATCATCAAAACAACTTTGAATCAAATGTTAGAGAGCAGATTGTTTTTTAAATTCTGCTTAAATATCATTAAAAATATGGCATTTCTTAAGCTGTCCTTTGCATATACACTTAAAATTTGTATTCTGAATTGAAAAGCGAAACTTAAGGAGGGAAAAAGCAGGCCATGCTGTTTTTCTTAGAGATTAACAGGTATTTCTGTTAATGGATAGATGAAGAATGTGAATTCCATTCACTCAGGAACTTTCTTCACAAGCATACCTGGCTTAAGTCTCATTTAGTGTTATTCCAGTATTTTGGCAGCTCTGTTCAATCCTAATACTTTTAATTTTTAACAAAATTGTGCCAATGCAAGTACAAACAAACATGGGAGATTCAGGAGGCCTGCCAATTCCTATAGACATACAGGAATATAGGAATCAGCTCACACTTCAGTTAAAACTTTGCTGTTTTAAATATTTTAAATATTTTTAGATTAGTTTTAGATTAATTGCTGTACAGTTTCTGTAGTGAGTAGGTCTTTGAGGTACTACTTTTTAGACCACTGCAGCCCACCTAGTTCACAGACATGCCATATTATAGACTACAGGGCTTCCAAGTATTGTGTAATATCTTGTATTACTGTCTAGCTCTGCCCAAAAGGTGCTACTTTAATCCAGTTGTAGAAGATGCAGCTATATCCTGCTACATTCTGTGAAAATTAAGTCGTATGTACCTGCTGTTACCACAGAGGTGGTTGGAAGAGTGTAAAGGCAACTGCCTTTAAGTTTTAAGTGAGGCCTTCCGCCTCACTTTACTTTTAAGTAAGGCCTTCCATCTTCACCATTGCTTTTATCTTGTTCTTCAGCTAAACACTGAAGACACTAGGCAGATAAATAAGGCAACTTAGAATAGTTTACAGTTAAGTTTCTTAGCATAGCAGCTTTACATCATGCTGTTGCAGGCATATTTAAATTAGTTATTCTCTGGCTCTGAAGACAACTTATGTAATTGCTTCAGACTTGAAATAAATACCAAGAAGCACTAGGTGGCTGTGTCTTCATTTCAGACCATAGGTTAGTGTTGAAAGGCAGCACAAATGTAGTTGTAGGCAAGATTGTAGAAGGTATTAGGGAGAAGCTTAAACAGTGGTGGTGGTTTCATGCAAAACAAGCATGTAATGGTAGACGTAAATGTTTAAGCCACAAGTTCGGCATGCTAAATTACAAAATTAGAGACCTGATTTAAAATAAAAATAAAATAATCCCTTTGTTACCACTTCTGCTTGTCTGATTGTAATATTAACAGTACCCTGTCAACCAGAGAAAGCCCTTACCTGAAACTGATATATAAAAAGGCTGGAGGCAGTACATACTGAAACTCTTCAAGGTGGTAGGTGTAAAGCAGGCTTTAATAACAAGTGTATAGTTAGTGTGTGAAATCTAGAAGTCAAACATGGAAAGCTTAATTTTGTAAAGCAAGAGAAACACATGAACAAATATCAGATTGCTGAGGAAGGTCTCATGCAAATGCAAGATCTGGAGGTCAGCCTCTGGTTAGGTGGATAGATATTGTGTGTATAACCGAGCTGGGTGTGATGGAAAAACATGCTTTTCAGAGGGATAAATGGCATGGCTCGTAAAGATACTGCCTATGAAAAATTCCTTGAAAGGAGTTGATAACAAATAAAAGTTCAGCTAACTCCTAGTCCCACCTACCCCTGCACCCCCTTTTTTTTTTTTGGTGGAATACTAGCAGCACACTTACTGGGTTACTTAGTTTGTGTGTGCATATGTAGTGCACTGTTCCGTATTTGAATATGCTTATGCTATGGAAAACCCTGCATTTTAAATAGGTTATTTTGTGATGTTAATATAATAAATTCCTTTCTTTCCTAGGAATAGAAAAGATGAAATCCATGTCACAACTTGCTGTTTTATCAAGACGATGGAGGCCATCAGAGATGAAACTAGATTCTTTCCAGGAAGTAGTGCTAGAAAGCAGCAGTGTTGAAGAATTAAAAGAGAAGGTAAAATGTGTAACATGATGCAAGTTTCTTACAGTTTCTGAGGGCCTTATTGATGCCCTCTTTTGAGAAGCACAGACATATCATAGCTACAAAAATGTTGTTTCATGGTGATTATCTTTTTTCCCAGGAACTGAGAACCTGTCCTGTGCTGTTACCAAAGCCATATGAATTATCAGCTTTAGTTCTTAGTTTCATATAATGGTCTGGTATCAAAGTATTCAGGTGAACACATACAAATAAAAAGAAGTCATATCTTGAAGTTTAAGAAGCATAATATTACCTGTGTTCCTTATCCTTGAAAAACACATGTGAAAGAAAAGCTAAACTATTGTCACTGTGTTTTCAAGCCAGTATTTTGGTGTTCCAAAATACCAAACCTCTCAGTCTCTTTGTGTTTGAATTTGACACCTGTTGCTCAGGGACAGTGTAACTGTACCAAATAGATTGAACTATATTTTGATTGGAAAGAAATACTGGTTTGGTATGTTTTTTTTCCTTAAGGTCAGAACCCTCTAACAGGTAAGCAGACATGTGCCATCCTAGCAGAAATCTGGAGTAGAAGTGTCTCTTGTATGGAGACTATTTTATTAATCTGTTATATCACAAGGTTCCGCTCTTAGAGAAATGGTTATTCATATGTGGCAGTACCCAGGTGTAAGAAGGCCACCTTGGATGTTGAGGTCAGCAGAAATCCTAGTATCAGTGAAGCATGCCAAAGCCTTACTGTACTAAAACACTCAGCAGTTGTAAGTTCAGGGTTAGTTCGTAGGCTGGAAAGAGGAACGTTGCTCAGCTACCATAGCATGCAACAGCCTTGAATTTGTATATGTGCACAGATTAAGCTGCGGACTGATTTCTTGTATTCTTCAGGTAGAAGTGAAGTTATGACTACAGGTTCTTGCATGCAGTCTTCAAGATTTCCTCTTCACTCGTATCTGAAGAACGAGTTGGCTCATATTGGTTTTTTTGTCTCAAGAATTGATGTGCAGGCAGCAGTGTTAGCAGCATTCTCTTTGAGAGACCTTAATCTTTTTATTGCCACCAGTAATAAGAGAAATTTGAATTTGACACTGCTGTAGTAACAGATGTGTTCAGCCAGCTCTTCTCTTTCAGACAAATTTTATTAGCAGAGTGTAGGGCTAATAATTTCAGAATATGTCTGGCTTTTGTTAGTATTGTGTATTTATCCCAGTTTCCCAAGGAAAGGACAGTTAGAAAATTATACTGGTTGTTAGTGTTTTCTTACCATCAGTTTTAATTTGAACAAGTCTGTTTTAACAGTGACTTTGAAGGAGGCAAGAATTTTAGAGAGGAAATCTCTTCAAGTTTGGGGAAAATAAGCAGCCAGAGATAAATGTAAATCGAAGTTAGTGTCTGCATTGCCATGGAGACGAGACTGCAGCCCACACTTGAGTTAAGGGCGAGGCAGCGATGAACCCGAGTGTACCATGAGACTGCTCAGCAGAGGGAGGGCTCCACCAAGGAAGTGTGATCACAGCAAGTGTCACTTGGGACACACTAGTCACTTCAGAAATGTAAAAAAATTGTACCTTGTCATTAATTTTGTACGAATACTTTGGATCGTTTGAGGACACTTGAATATTTTAATTGATTTCTAGGTTTGGCAAGTCTATTGACTTTATGTAAACACTGCATAACGTTGTTGTGAAATAGTATTAAATCCGCCATTTTTCTTTGCTTTACAGCTGAGTGAAATAAGTGGAATACCCTTAGAAAACCTAGAATTTGCAAAGGTAAGTTAAGATTTTGTATATTTTTACCTTTTAATGGCATGGATGTGCGATTATGAGTTTTGTTTTATTCACTAAGTAATTGCTTCCTCTCAGGGCAGAGGAACGTTTCCGTGCGACATTTCCATACTAGAGATTCACCAAGACTTGGACTGGAATCCTAAAGTATCTACATTGAATGTCTGGCCTCTGTACATTTGTGATGATGGTGCAGTAATATTTTATAGGTATGTATTTTATTGCAGTATAATAAACTATGCAAAAAATCAGTGTATAAGATTTGAGGGGTGACGCAATCAACGGAAGCCTGAAAATACTCTTCTTCTGCTGTCTTAAAGGAAGAAGAATGCTTATGGAAGAGGGTTTAAAACATTGAGCTGAAATGTTTGTGCTCCTCAGCTTCCTAAAAACCTGAATATTAACTATGTTTATTGTTTAAGAAAACAAACACTGCACGCTTTTACTCCTCCCTCCCAAACCATTTAAAATAATGCTGAATGCAAAAATAGTTGCTATGCTTGAGTGTATATCTGGATTTAATCTCTTAAAATAGAACCATATCCCTTGTGAAGCCTGTGAAAGCCTTGCTGTAGAGCGAGGACTTTATTTTCCCAATTTATTTCTTTGAGAAATTAGTATGGCTTCTTTGGAAAAAAAGGATGTTATGATGAAAGTGGTGTTAACATGAAAAATGTTCATCAGCTGGTGGCAGTAGCCCAGAGGCACTATTTGAGGACTAAGAGCTTGAACATTGTCATTATTGCTGAAGTTGGGGGGTGAGGGAACTTAATGAACACGTTCCTCCTACAGTATTTTTCATAATTATACGTGAGTTTGGGGGAAACAGCTGGTTGGTAATGTGCTGGCCTTGAAGCAACTGATTTGGGAGAGCAGCTGGTAGTTTCTAGGAGGGGCTGGCTGACATGCTGCTTCCAGCTGTTGGCTCTGTGATCGAATAAAGAGCAGAGTCATAGTTGCCTATAAAGAAAAGGAGTTACCAGGTAGCTGGAGGAGTATAGGCTTGTTTCTTGTGGCTTTCCCTTGGGTCTGCTGTCAGTTAGAATACTGAACGTCTCTGTTAGAAAAGCAGGTTTAGACAGACTGGTAGTTTCCGGAGCAGAAGAAAACAATCTGTAAGGAGTATTATGCTTAGTTGTGTTTTTTACTAAGATGCTCCAAGTGAAAAAAATGACAGAAATCTAATTATGGTCATTGTATTAATCTGAATTTTAACATGTGTTTTCATTTTAGGGATAAAACTGAAGAATTGATGGAATTAACAGATGAGCAGAGAAATGAACTGATGAAAAAAGAAAGCAGCAGACTCCAGAAAACTGGACACCGGGTAACCTACTCTCCTCGCAAAGAAAAAGCACTAAAAATTTATCTGGATGGAGCACCAAATAAAGATTTGACTCAAGACTGATACTCGCTATAGCATTTTCCCTGGGGAATTTTTTTGTTTAAAATAAAAAGGTTCACTACTACTGTGTAGTGCCGTTATGGCAGGACACTCATTAGGTGTAAAGCGCTGACACCAGCACTGGTTGGGCTGTGTTCCCAATCAGAAGCGCAGTGCCCCGGTGGGTCACTGTTTGACTTGGAATCATGTTGTGCACTATAGTCAAATGTACTGTAAAGCTAAAAGGGATGTGCAAATAAAAGATTAGAACTAAAAAGTGGGCGGGGAGGGAAACGAGTGGAAATTTTTGAGGACAGTGTGCACATAGTAGCTAGTGAAACTAGCCTCAAACAGGATACTCATAGCTTAATAATAAAAGCTGTGCAAAGGCCATGAAAGAATCCTTTTTTCTGTTTGTTTCACTGATACACGCATTACCTCATCAGAGAGTCTGAAGTAAATGTTAACACATTGGTTTTAGAAAAGCAGCAGCAAAGGGTCGAAGATGAAATGGAAGTGCTGCAAGTGTAAGGTTTTAGAATAATCTTCCATAAAACAGGTAGGCTGAGGGGTGTCTGCAGAAAGCTGCCAGCAGGTGTTGGTTCATTTTGCAGAAGCACTGTTGTAAGGTAAACTGGTTTTTAATAGGTTACGGAAGCCGATGAGCAGCTCTATTATATTGCGTTCAATGTGTAAATAAAATTTGCCCTATCCGTTCAACAGAACTGCAGTTCAGCTATTTACTGTGGTGTTTCTTTTCACATATCACCATTCGTTGTGTACATTCGGAAGTAGAGTTGCCTATTTAAATTTGTATTCCTTTTCTGTTTGACGATGCTGGGTACTTTAGGGTTGTATTTCCCCTTGTTAATGAAGTTTTTGTTTTGTTCAGCTACTTTTTGTACATTTTGTTTTTGAGACTATTACAAGTTTGCATCTTCTCCACCCACTGAAAGTCATTTTATTTTTCCTAGAGTTGATTCCGTAGCTATATGTAGTCAAATATTGGGGCAACCTCTAACACCTCAACATAATAAACTTGGTAGTTTGGGTTGTGGTGCAAAGACTGATGCAGCCAACATGATTTCATTGCAAAGCCTAGGAACAGCCATTTTTTGCTTTGGTCCATAAAGATCAATAGAGAACAATTCTCCGTAGTTTTTGGAAAACCACCTAATTTATAACAATCAAAAGATTTTGGTAAACTTTTTCATGCCAGATGCTGTTTACAACAATGAACATGCCAATAAAACATTTGTTCATTCTGTTGTGTTATTTTAATCATTAAATGCTGTGGTTTTTATTTGAAGAATTATGGAATTACTGCATGGAAATACAGACTTTTCCAAGGCAATGTCAGAATGCTGTGTGTATATAGGCATGTATATGCACAGCGTGTATGCGGTATTGCAGGAAGTGTTCTGTAGCTTGCCTGCTGCTCCTCCTCTTATATTCACATGAA
Source organism: Nyctibius grandis (assembly GCF_013368605.1). Classification (NCBI taxonomy): domain Eukaryota; kingdom Metazoa; phylum Chordata; class Aves; order Nyctibiiformes; family Nyctibiidae; genus Nyctibius; species Nyctibius grandis. The sequence goes on along the minus strand of NC_090661.1, from coordinate 10,860,228 downwards.
TTTTTAATTCCAACTGTAAGGTTCCTTTTCCAGAATTGAATTCCTCACCAGTGAAACTTCCAAGCTCCGGATACAATCGGCAGCTAAGTTCTGCTCCAGAAGGGAAAAGGATTTTGAATAACTGGATGGTCAGTTCTTCCTTGCATGCTGGCCCATAGCAACCTAAAAATCCTGAGGAATCAGGCAGCTGGAGAACCAGGCACTGCGCAGAGGAATTCCCTTTTTCTTCCTCTTCTGTTTGACCTGTGCCACCTCTTGTCCAAGATAAATGAGGTGGAAGCAGGAGCAAAGGAAGGATAGAGTGAGTACCACCCAGTTGGTAGAGTACTTCATTAAACTACCATTCACATAGGTATACAGGCTGCTGGAGGATCCTTGGGGTTTTGAAAGAGAAGAAAACTAACTATCACGTGGGTCATGAATTTTCTTCAGACACGGACATTTGGAGAGGCAAAAGTCTAGAGATGGAATAAAGCAGGGTTAAGGCTTCATCTCTAGCCCAATTTGGGAAACTTTGGTTGAGAACTTCTTTGAAGAAGTTAATTTTAAACCTGGAAGTCTTGACAGAAATCTGGATAGAGGACTGAGGGGCATCCTGATAATGATTTCCTGTCCAGTGAAGAACTTCCTTCTGCTTACATGTACTAGAATATATGCTGGGTTGTTCTGGGAGACATTTTTCAGCACCTGCTCTACATTCTGATAATTTCAAACATTTTTGAGTTTGACCATGGCATGGGCATTATGAAAAACAGGAACCCTTGAGTTTTTAACTTGTGTAGTTCAGCAGAAATCTTACTGAACTTCTGATGAATACTAACACTAGCTTTCAGGGATTGAGGCATCAAGAAACTTGAAGGGAGAATAATGTTATCCTTAAGTAGGACAGTATTTATGGACAATTACTGCTCTCATGAAGTATTTTTTTAACAGGAAAATTGCAATGATACTTAATTCCTTCTCTTTGTATAGATGGGCTGCCTCTAAACTCACAGTAATTTTATTAAGGATAGAAAGGGATGGTAAATTCAGTGAACTCTCAGCCTGTGTACGTGTGCATGATTTGGTGTGAGAATGGGTGGTAGAAATGAATCCTTAAAGTCAGACTGTTCTGATGAGATATCCTTCCTGTTCATAATGCTAATGGTTAGTAACGTTAATTCTGGTACCCGAGAAATTTGTTGAAAAGCTTTCATAGACTAGAAGGTGCTGAAAGACTTGCAGGCTAGTAGCACAGTCTTGTCGCTGCTCTTAAGTTATTGGTGCTCTACTGTTCCATATTAGACATAGCAGTAGGGATGATCTGGGAAGAAGCTCCATGAAAAGTTACTTGGCTGGAGCCTCATCTCATCTTTTACCATGTACAATAACACATGGTGAAATCTGTACCCCAAAAAACTATTAGTAGTGGAAGAGCCATTGTAGCGAACTGTTGAGACAGCTGGGAGCTGGGGAGTTTGCATCGGATTTTACTCTTTGCTTGCTGTTGATTTCTTAAATCATTGACCTGTTAAGATGGTAACGATAGTCGCATTTTGTAACATGCACAGATTTATGCCTAAGAAGTGTATTAAAAGCACAAATGGTTTCTCAATTTTCTTTGGATGTAGTAGAATTAAGTAGGAGAATCACAAGTCTCTAAATGCAGGAAGCTATTTGGGTTGTCTTACTGCTAAACTGAAGGAACGAATTTATGTTCACTGCCTCTCTCTCTCTCTCAAAAAGGGAAGGTGATGATGGAATATTGTCAACAGATCCTTTAATTGACATTACCCAAGAAGGTATGTTCATGTAATGCAGAATGCTGCCCTATGTGTGGCACTGTATTGAGCTCTAGCTTAGGCACAGCCTTGTAACTGCAGCTGCACTATTCTCCTGTATATTGATCCTTATATATTCAGTGAACAGAGAATCGATATTCTTTGTATTCAGCCCATTTAGCTGTTTGTGCTGAAATTTTCAACAGTATATTTTGCCCTCGAGAGACAGAGCCCTGAACAGTGAAGCTGAAAGTTCCTATATACAAACCAATGTGTTATATAGATATAAGTATGTACACGCTGTTCTTTATATGGAAAACGTGTAGGCTTTTTTTTTTTTATAGGATGCCCCATATGTAGTGGGGGAGGCCAATAAAACTCAAGGGATACTCCTAGCTATGGAACACCCATTCTGAAGTGACGCTGAAGCCTGCTGCAGGACAGATGGCATCCACTGCACACAGCTGAAAAGCAGCTCTGGGTATATTCATCTACAAGGGTAAGCACCCTTTGTCTTTTCCAGCCTTCCACAGTGTGTGTGTGGTGGGGGGACATGACACCCAGAATCTGTATGTTGCAGCTTCTCTGATTATATTTTCTAAAGAAAAAAATAAAAAAGTGCTTAAAATCAATGACTAAACCAGTCTAAAGTAGATGGTTCTTACCCTTAGAAAAGAAACTATTCTAAACAGGTGTACTCAAAAGTCACTTCTACAGTCACTAATAACTTCAGGTTATTTATGCTTATGTCTATTTTTTAATGAGTACAGGAACTGTTAAGTTTATTTCTAATGTACAAGGGGAACATACTAATCCAGAAGAAACACAGACATATTTCTCACTTGTCTTTGACAGAAGGTTTGGTCCAAGGATGGAATGAATTCAGCAACTGGAACATGCAGGTTTGGTGCACAGAAAAGGATGCTCACTGAAGACCTTGTTTATTGCACTTCTATCCAGCAGTATGTGTTTAGGGTTTATATAAGCAAGACACTAGACAAAAATTTCTAGAAATAACTAACTAAACTGTCTCATGTTTGGACTTTTAAATTTCACCTCCCAAAAACGGGTCACGAGCTGCGTCAGGCTCAGGCTTCAAACCTGCTTGATCCTCCAGACTTTCTAATTCTTTCTGCACTTCCTGAATGACACTGCTTTCTTCATAGTCAGAAAGAATATCTCTGGGTATCAAGCTGAGAAATGGCATCTCCTCCATGATTAAGGGATCTTCTTTTTCTTTATTCTTGGTTTCATTGGCGGACACTGTACACACAGATGTAGTACTGTGGCTGTTGGAAAAAGAGAGACCTGGTCATATAGTACATCTTTTCATGTTCTTTTGCTAGTTCCTTAACAAAATTCTTCTTCCTTCCCCACATGAAGGCATGTAAAATGCATAATACTGCCTGATCTATAATAGCTGACTTCATAAACATCTGATTTTTACATCCTTGACAGCTGGAGAGTTAAAGTAAGATTCCTGCATGCGGAGCTAGAGCAAAGATCCTAATAGCAAAAAATGTTTTATACTGGGACACAAGATGGCAGTGGTTCTCACAGTCTGGCCCTTCTACCTACAAGCAATCATGGTGACTAGTCCTTTCTGTTCATGTCATAATGCCAAGTTAAGAAACATGATACTCCATCTTAAAAGGAATGCAGGAAGTTGTTGTTTGCTGTCAAGCTGTAGAGTTGAGAAGACTGTGAGCATTATATATTTGGTTCTAAATAGGATAGTGCAATAGCTGCATTTGCTGCTGTCTTTGTTTTGAAAAGGGGCTCCAGTTGCCTGCAAACAAGCATCCCACACTTGTAGGAACCTTAAAAGGGAACAAGAATGATTTATAGTTGCTGACAGGAGGCAGGGGAATAGGACTTGATCATGGTGCATCTGCTCTCTCTCTGTAGTGCATGGGACAGAACAGGGCTACAGGTCCCTGTGACAGAGTGCAAGGTGACCACTGCTGCTGCCTGGCACCCCTCAACAACTGCTGAAAGCTGCAGCCTTGTTCACTGGAATCAAAGGGTAAATGAACTAAAGATGTTCCTGAAGCTTAGTTTGTGTATGTTTTGAATTCTTGTATATTCTACTTTCTAGGAGTTACAAGGCTGCCATTTGTGGGCAGACTGTCCCTGTATCCTCTAGGATATAACCTAGATAGTTTCAGTGTTTATCACTCACTAGTAATATTTAGCCAAGGGCCATTTCAAGCAGAGATGGGCTCTTTTAATAAAATATGCTATCTATTCACCATGTAAATGCACAGAAGCAGCTTTATCTTACTGTCCATAGCAGTCATGGGCAGGTGGTATGCAGAGTGTCACTGTATTTGTGATAACCCTAAACAGATAAACAATTATTGTGACTGTAGCTGGACAGTTCAGTTATATTCACACCCTAATTCATTTCTGTGTTTCTATATCCTCGTCTGAAATGTTTTCCTTCTTACTGGACATGATATTTGCTGACTTACCTCCCCTGAGGTTATTGATACTTGCACATTAACTAGAATTTTGGTGCTGAAAGGATGGGATCAACTCTGCTTGCTTCCTTAGATCACATTTATGAAACAAAATGTTATCCAATCACTGTTCATGTATGAAAAAAATGTAGAAACAGAGTTGGACACAGAAGAAGAGAGAAATATTAATCTACATCTCTATCACAGCTGTGCTGTCGTGTTGAAAGTGAATATAATTAAAATGGTAGTGTAGGAACAAACTTGGAGAGCTTGTTTAATAAATAACGTAGGTTTTCTAAAAATGCTTTTAGTGCAAAACTGAAATGATCTCACTTTATCCCAATGAAATTGCTGATAATGCAAATAACTGTCCTTGAATGATTAAAGGCATGATATATTAAAAGTTTTAGCTTCTAGCCAAAAATACAGACTTGGCCTGCTTCCTATTCTGTGAAATGTGATACTGAAGAAGTCTGCACAGTATGAAATGTTTCAAGTCTGAACAGCTCATTTTAAGTCAGCTGTAGGGAAACTGGCTTCTCAGGTTAATTTGAAACTTGAAGGGAAGTGCAAGCAAAGATATATGTTGGGTTTTTTTTCTTGTGATAGAAGTGACCTTCTGTAAAGCTGATCAATAGTACAGGAACATGCCTGTTAATACTTACTGCATGTATTAAAATGTCTTCAATGTCTTATGTATGAAAGCAAGCAAAACTTCTAACAGAAGGCCAATCTAACATAGGAAGTTGGTGGACAAGAGCTGTATGTAGAGAATTAAATTGGAATGATACATCTCAACAGCTGTTAGTACTTTCTGACTGATTAAAAACCAGTACCAGCCTGATACACAAACTTAATTCACACTGGATTAAGGTGTTGCCAAACACAATTGGGCACATCTGTGTAGGACAAAGCAGGAAGTTTGAGAAAGTTTCAATGCTACTGATGAGAAAAGCTGTCAAAGCACTTCCTAGTGTGGAACAATCTGCAAGTTCTGCATCTATTTACTGCACAGCAAGACCCCTCAAAAATTTCAAGCAGCTTGCTTGTCTAGTTTTGATCTTTACCTCTGAGGTTGGCAGATCAAGCCACTTGCGCATGGGCATCGCTCAAGTACTCCATCAGGTTCCAGTTCCCAGGTGATCAGGTTGAGAAGTCTGTTTGAAGGATCATGGCAGGGTTCACCTTCTTCAGGTAATGGAGTGCACACAGGAAACAGAAGTTCTGCATACCAGAGTAAATCCATTTTATGAGAAGTCATTAACTGCTAACTGAGATGACCTAATCTTTTAAGTCTGCATGCAAGATAGAAAAAGACATCCTTGACTGCCTTTTATGTCCCCTTACATGTTAGGGAGCCATAACTTAATGTTCTTTCCACTAGGTGGGGGTAAGACATTTGAAGTTTATGCTCGATAAGCAAGATCAACTCCTGCTTCTTCACTACTGTCAATACAGTAGTACTGCACAACTCCATCCCGTGGAGATTTGAAAGACTGTTGTAAAACCAAGAAAACTAACATTACAGTGTATCCTTTGCAATGCATAGCATTAATGGTTTAAAATCTGAATAAAGAAATAGCTCTATATTTTAGAACTCTGTTATTTTTCCTACTTCTTTGCAGAGGCTACAAATACAGGGCCATTGTTCAGAGACCAAATAATGAGGTTGCAAGAACTACTACTCAGCCAGTTAATTTGTTATAGTAATTCTACAATAGGCAAAGCTGTCTGATGGTATTTGGGGCTTAGCACCCTTGTTTCTGCACAGGGGTGAATTTCAATCTGTGTAAGAAATTATTTAGAAGGATATATTGTTTGGGTTTCCTGATGTTATTTAACTTATAGTGTCAATCTTGAATTCTGCTCTTCCAGATGTTCCTATCAAACCTCCCTTCCTCCTCTTGTCTTCATTCACCTCATTTTTTGTGGTAGGGCAGAATAAAATATGTGAGGAGTTCAGAATTCAAGTTTTTAAAACAAGCTTGGTCAAAATATATATATGTGTGTGTGTGTGTACACACACACACATATGCTTTAATGCATGTGACTTACCAGTTCCTAATTCCAAAACAGATTATATCTTAAGCAGCGAATGCTCCATAGTTTACTATAGTTTTATATAAAAGATATATATGTAAAGACAGTCCAATTGTTATTAGGACAACCTTTTGCAATACTCTAGTGATGAAGAAAGGCCTTGAAGTTAGGGCTAAACTGAAAAGCTCAACAGCACTGCTAAAGCAAACCATAGAGAGTAAAAATTCATTGCTATTCATCAATATCTCTATTTAAAGTTTTAATTCTAGTGTTCCATCAATTTTAGTCAATATTCTTATCTAATGTAGTGTTCCTTCCTGAGTTACAGGTTTGTACTAAATTTCATTTCAAGCCAAGCACTAACTTATACTCAAATTAGTGTGAATGTCTTATGCAGCTGAAATAATCATGAAGACACAGCTTGTTTGGATCCATAGGAAATCAGGGCTACAGAAGCAGTATTACCCTCACAGTAGACTAGCCTAGTCCTACTAACACCAATGGGATGCATACTACTAATTTACTCATCTCTGCAGCATAAGCAGATTGCAAGTCCTGCATGGTGAAAGTAATAGGCATTTACTAAAAGTGCTCTTTCTCTCTCATTTCAGAATCAAGAGTACAAAGAAATCTGATAGAGCTTGGCAAAACTGGTAAATGCTTTAGGCAGAAACATGATGAAGGGGGAAAAAAAAAAATCTGCTCTAACCAAGACTTGCTGAAATTGAACTTACTTAACATTGAAGGTCCACTATGTAATGTTCAAAATTATCAAGGAAAAGCGGAGCAGACCCACTTGCCTTTAAAGGGTGTTTGAGCTTTCTCCTTTGTTTTTCTGAAATGCCCTAGTAGCCTGATCCACCAGCAGGCTGAAGGCAGGACAGGCAGCCCAACTAGCAGTGAAGGTACAAGGTCAGCTCTTGCTCATAGGTTTTTTCCTGGCTCTTGCTACCTAGAGAAGTATCTACCTAGTGTAGAAAGATTGTTGGAATTGTATCCCATCACTACAAAATTAAGGTGAACTATGCTAAGAGCAGCAAGGAACTAGTGGGTATAAAACACTAGAAGTAGTTGGGCCCTGATCGGGCAGGATGTAGGGCTGATGTCAGGCCCGATACCTTCTCCTCCCTTCTGTAAATCAAGTTTGACATTCCAATGTGGACCAACAACATAATCTGAAACACCATTCCTCTACGTATCTCAGCCGTCCGGTCAGTATTGCAGAGCGTGGTGCCTGGAAGGCTCATATAAAACTCAAGAGTATGAAATGTATCTGTGGTCTGATTCTGATGGTCTGCTTGTCGGTATGAAAGAGAAGCCACTTTTGGTAGCCTCATTCCTGTCTTTTGTGCATTCTTAATTCTCTTATTTGTACTCTATTGGGTGAAAATTTGACACAGAGCTCTGCTACTTCTAAATGTCTGAGACTCTCCTTTAGAAACAGCAGATTTTTGTGCTTGTCATGCTGGTCTCGTCTCTAGCATGCAATAGGCTTTTCTTTCACCATTGTGTGCCCCTATCAGACTGCTTCTCACTGCTAATAAAGTTTTATAATGAAGTTAATATGGTGTGCCTCACAGGCCAAGGGAGAATGACTTACTGATTCTGTAGAGATTTAACCACTTCACCTGGGCAAAAGAGCTAAATATTAAGACTCCTGTATTATAAAATGAATAGGATAAAAAGCAAAACCTCTGTACCTTTCTGAAAAGCACAGCACATTCCAGGGTTGCAGTCATGTTGGTTCTCACAAATGGTGCCGTTCTCTCCTTTCGAAGTGGATTTCCTGCACTCGCCCCAAACACAAAGCTGGTCTCCACAGCATTCCACATCCCGCGAGCAACGCTTGCAAATGGAAAAAGCAGATGACAAAGCTGTCACTGTAGCACTAATTGCATGTATCAACAGACAGCTAAACACAGAATTAGACCCTGGTCCTGAAGACAACTTCATATATGTGCTTTAAATATATTCATGTCATATTCCCACTGTTTAAACAGAACCGCTGAGGTTCTCAACTTCAAGCACTTAGAACTATTTGGCAGACAGGAAGCTCTGCAGCAGAGTAGCAGCGCTCTTTCTATACTGTTATACTTTCAATCTTGCAAAACCTGAATTCTTATTTCAGTATTTACATGAAAACTGATCAGCAGCCAGACATCCTACAGTGTCATATGGACTTCAGGACAGCCTTTTGCAATCAAGGAAAACAAAAATTAATAAATGAAACATCAATAGAAAACATTACTGATTTTTTTCCCTTGTTAAATGCAGTCAGGAATTTACAATTTGTTCAGAAGGTTTGCTTTCAAAGAGCAAAGCAAAAAAATCTTACTAAATTCAATTTTTAGTTGTAATAAGAACCAGACCTCATTTGTAAGAGTCTGTGAAAAAAATCTCTGGAAAAAAATTTCTCCTTGAAAATCAGAAATGCAAATCTCTAGCTAAAGCTAGCTTTGTATGATAATTGTCCCAGTGTTTCAACTATACATACCTAATAAATCACCCTAATAAAAGTGGTGTGTCAATTTGTTTCTTTTTTTAGGTAGTTTGATTAACATCTTAAAGATTCCTAGTAGGTCAGCGTTTTAACAGCTTTTTTCTGTCTGTGTAAAGCCCTGTCTGGGCAGCCATACAAAATCGGAATTTCTTTGCCAGTGGATCCCACGGGAAGTGCTTAACGCAGGGCAAGAAGTGGGACTACTCTAGCACTATTAAGACCTGCTAATTAAAATGAAAAATGTTTTGTAAATGTGGGGGTTCTAGGTCAGGGAATTGATCCCACCACCTTCAGTCTGAGCTCACTTTATGACAGGACTGTAGCTAGGACCCTACTTTTACTGTCTTTATCCTACAAATGTTTTACTGAGGACTGCAAAGAAAAGGAGAGGAGGGTAGGTGTTAGGTCATCCCAATCTTGATTTTTAATTATTCCATGTTGACATGAAAAATTATCACTTTAATATTTTATAAAATATGAAGAACAAGCTTTCTTAATGACACTTAAGCATATATTCAGGACTTGTGTTTAAGCAAGCATTCAGTCCACTGAAGTCAACAGAGCTCCCTGAAGTTATCAAGATAAGTAAGTATTTAAATAATTTCAGGAACAGCCTGGTACTTTTAGATTATAATCCTATTGATTACATGACTTTACAGCAAGGTTTGCTTGTAGACTTACCTGTCTGCAAATGCTTTGAGGAATTAATTTGTTTCACAAGAGGCAATCAGCAGAACTTAGATGAGAAGGGGCAGTCAGATAAAAGGCCTTTTTCAACTAACTGCTCTTAAACTGGATTTTCACCACAGAAAAAGCCTGAACTTCTCAGGCATTTGTCACCTACAGAAGATAATCTGACTATAGCTACTACCAAGAACATTTATCTTTTAGCTCAAAAGATCTGAGGTTCACAGATTCAAATAATGTAAATAATCCATGTAAGAGGATCATTTACAGTCACAATTGCACTATAGTGCTGTACAAGTTGTCAGTGAAGGGAAGAGTGCAGGCTGCCACAAAAAAAGAGCTGGAAATGACCAACTGTCAGCTGAGCCTTAGGACCTGGCACAGTATTTCCTCTTTGCCCATTCCACTGGCAACCTGCAATGTGTTTGTTTACCCTGCCCTTAGGCCACCTAACAAGTCAAGCTTGAGTCAGGGGGAGCAGAGTGCAGGTTTTAAAGCACAGGAGAACAGAAATCTTATAACCTAGTTGTGTTACCAGGCAGAAAAGAAAAACAAACCAAAGCACCCTACACATCCATTTTTGAACCTCATGCAGAATGCTTTGCATCTTGTTTTCTATCAATTCTGACTTGCTGACATTAGCAACAACTTATATATTTAGTTTCTAAAGACCCCATAAAATCACATCTCATTCAGGACTTACTGTATGCTGGGTTTTACAGGGCTGACACTTGTATTCAAAGGTGGAGAACTGGCAATACTTCCCTGTTTCACAGTCTTCATCAATGATACACTCCTGAAGAAAAGGACAAAAATGTCATTTGCCCCTGTGTGACAGAAATCCATACATCATCTTGAGATACCGGAAGGTCTTCATTTATTATATTTCTTATTTGTCAACCAAGAAAAAAGCTTGCTTCAGTTCTTCATACAACCACAGTTCTGCAATAGAACAATGCTATCTCCCTGGCACATGTAAATATTGTGGCCTCAAAGTAACAGGTGGCTTCACTTCTTGTATAAGTATTAATACCAGCAACCTCAAACAAATAAATTATCTTCTTCTGCAGGGGTATTGGGTTTGCGTGGCAAGGTTTTGGTAGCGGGGGAGCTACAGGGGTGTCCTGTGTGACAAGCTGCTAGAAGCTTCCCCCATGTCTTAAAGAGCCAAGGCCGAGCCCATCAGCGATGGTGGTAGCGCCTTGGTGATAACATGGTTAAGAAGGGGAAAAAGTTGCTGTGCAACAGCAGCTGGAGAGAGGAGTGAATATATGAGAGAAACAGCCCTGCAGACACCAAGGTCAGTGAAGAAGGAGGGGGAGGAGGTGCCCCAGGTGCCGGAGCAGAAATTCCCCTGCAGCCTGAGGTGAAGACCATGGTGAAGCAGGCTGTCCCCCTGCAGCCTATGGAGGTTAATGGCAAAGCAGATATCCACCTGCAGCCCAGGGAGGACCCCACAATGGAGCAGGTGGATGTGCCCAAAGGAGGCTGTGACCCCATGGAGAGCAGGCTCCTGGCAGGACCTGTGGCCCCATGGAGAGAGGAGTCCACGCTGGAGCAGGTTTGCTGGCAGGACTTTTGAGAGCAGTCTGTTCCTGAAGGACAGCACCCCGTGGAAGGGGCACATGCTGGAGCAGGGGAAGAATGTGAGGAGTCCTTCCCCTGAGGAGGAAGGAGCATCAGAGACAACGTGTGATGAACTGACCAAAAGCCCCATACCCCATCCCCCTGCACCGCTGAGGGGAAGGAGGTACAGAAAATTGGGAGTGAAGTTAAGCCTGGGAAGAAGGGAGGGGTGGAGGGAAGGTGTTTTAAGATTTAGTTTTTATTTCTCATTATCCTACTTTGATCTGATTGATTGACATTTGCATTAAATCTATTCTACTTGTGTTAGACTACAGTTGTGATTCATTACTTGTTGGCTGGTTTTTTTCAGACAGAGGGTAAAACCAAAGGAAAGAGGCTACACTACAGCAGCTGCAGCAGCCAAGAGTATCTTTATGCTCTGTGGGAGACCATTCTGCAACAGCTTTCTTGATCCCAGGCCAGGTAGCTTTACACTGTCCTCCCTCCTCTTCCCCAGCAACATTAGTGCTGACCTCAGAAACCCTGCAGCACAGTTAGCTTCCCTCAGCCAGCTAGGACACCCCTAAGGGAAATGGGAAATGTGTTTCCTTTTCCTTTTAACTGCTCCTCTGCTCCCCTTTGCAAGGGGCAAACAAATAAATCTCAGGCAAATATAAGCATCTTTGCAGCACCTGAGCATTTTTGTAAGCAGCAGCTTCTACACTGAAAAATGCAGTGCTCCTTTCCACAGGACTGGTAACGTTAAACGTTCATGGGACTTCACGGCAACGGCAGCACTAGTGTACAGCCAGTGCTTCTGGGAAGCAGCAGATGTCATACGCCATTCGATTTCCTTTTCTTGGTTGATGGCATGCCTGTCATGTACCTATCACCATAGCCCATCACCTGCAAGCTCACAGCTGCAAATGTCTAAATACCTACACATGTAAATTTTAAATCCTTACTTGAATTTAATTTGAATATTGCAAAATATGCAGGAACAGATTCTCAGCTGACATAATTCCTCTGGCATCTTCCTGCTGTCAATGGAGCTAATTTACATTTAGTAACATTCTAGCCTGTCGAAGAAGGTGATTTCCACATCACATGATTTTGAAATGCAGGTAACAAACTCAATGGTCCCCCTCCCCCCACTTTGTTTGCTGCACAAGAGCATTCAGCAGTCAGGTTTGAACACTAATTTAAGATTGACAAGTACTGAAGAGCCACATACATCCTAGGGAAAGAAAAGTCCCACAGTTCCCTAGTGCATCAGCCTTTGCTACCCCGCTAAGACACTAGAGCAGGCCTCAAGCTAGCAAGGTGCTTGAGCACGTTTAGCTTTTCAAACCTGGAATTATTTCATGGCCTTAACAAAAATGTTCATGTGAGAGGAACTCCTGAGTTCCCCTCTGAATCACAAACTCACACTAAAGTTTCTTCACCCAGAGGTCCCACAAGTGTTACCGGAAAATAGTAACCAAGAAAACTCTCTAAACCAAATGATAGTTTAGAAAGCCGACATTGGTTTATTGCAGTGCTGGGTGCATGGGGGATCTCTCCTCCTAGCATGCACACCTAGGAACAAAAGCTTGCTCATTATATACATCACAAATATGAATATTCATATAATTCCAAGAAAAGCCCACCTATTCCAAGAAACTTATGCATATGCTAATACATTATGTAATGCATTACATAATGTCTTTACGCATGCATACTAAATTGGGGAAGGGGTCTTGGGTGGTCTCTGGGGGTCTCTGGTGGTCACAATCCTCCTTAATTGTGCTTCTGCGCAAGCGTGGTAGAGCCCTTCTTGTTTACAAGTACATGTGTTCCCAAGAAGAAGATATCCTTTTGGACTTATCTCTCCTCTGACACAAGAGTTTATGAATCAAGTTAATTTAGACATCACAAAGTTGTTCTTTACAGTTTTGTTTTGTCTTTTGGGCCTTTTATAATTAGCGGAGACCTTTGTTTTTTTAAGGCTAAGCGTAAACAGCATGAATCATTGTCTACTAGAACATTGTTATCAATCCCATAAGCAGACTCTATCTACAAAACATGTAGTTTGCTTCAGAACCTATTGTTATTCTCTATTATTCTAGCTAAAAGGAAAATTACTGACAGGAAAGCTAGCTCTGTGTAAAGGTAACACAGAGCAGGCTTTTTAGAGCCTACTCTGAGGCCTACTCTTGCTAAACCATTGCTAAATCTGAGGCCTACTCTTGCTAAACCATTGCTGAACCGAACCGTCTGGTATCACAAGCACTGCAGTAGAGATGGCTCACCTTTCCTTCATGCTGCATGGGGGGAACGTACAAACTGGTCAGAAACTCTGCCCAGAACACAACCCTGCAGGTATGGAAGTGAGGATAATACAGAGAGTAAGTGGAGATGGTTGTGTACCCCTGAAGTGTCTGGTTCGGTACTGGGTCCAGTACTATTCAATATATTCATTAATGACTTGGATGAGGGAATAGAGTGCACTGTCAGCAAGTTCGCTGATGACACAAAACTGGGAGGAGTGGCTGACACAATGGAAGGCTGCGCAGCCATTCAGAGAGACCTGGACAGGCTGGAGAGTTGGGCGGGGAGAAATTTAATGAAATATAACAAGGGCAAGTGTAGGGTCCTGCATCTGGGCAAGAACAACCCCATGTACCAGTACAAGTTGGGGGCAGACCTGCTGGAGACCAGCGCAGGGGAAAGGGACCTGGGGGTCCTAGTGGACAACAGGATGACCATGAGCCAGTAATGTGCCCTTGTGGCCAAGAAGGCCAATGGCATCCTGGGGTGTATTAGAAGGGGTGTGGTTAGCAGGTCAAGAGAGGTTCTCCTCCCCCTCTACTCTGCCCTGGTGAGGCCGCATCTGGAATATTGTGTCTAGTTCTGGGCCCCTCAGTTCAAGAAGGACAGGGAACTGCTAGAGAGAGTCCAGCGCAGAGCCACGAACATGATTAAGGGGGTGGAACATCTCCCTTATGAGGAGAGGCTGAGGGAGCTGGGTCTCTTTAGCTTAGAGAAGAGGAGACTGAGGGGTGACCTCATTAATGTTTATAAATATGTAAAGGGCAAGTGTCATGAGGATGGAGCCAGGCTCTTCTCAGTGACATCCCTTGACAGGACAAGGGGCAATGGGTGCAAGCTGGAACACAGGAGGTTCCACTTAAATATGAGAAAAAACTTCTTTACGGTGAGGGTGACCGAACACTGGAACAGGCTGCCCAGAGAGGTTGTGGAGTCTCCTTCTCTGGAGACATTCAAAACCCGCCTGGACGCGTTCCTGTGTGATATGGTCTAGGCAATCCTGCTCCGGCAGGGGGATTGGACTAGATGATCTTTCGAGGTCCCTTCCAATCCCTAACATTCTGTGATTCTGTGGTTCACAGGGAGGGGGTGACTCCTCTTCTCATCTAATGGTTACCTCTTAAAAATCATGTGATTAACTCTGTTCTCTAAAATGTGTTTTGTCTAGGTGTGAAACAATCTAGCCAACAGAGTAACTCCTAGCACTGTTCTGAGTCACTTGTACTTCATCATTTGTTTGCACCATCATAAGGCTGATGCTATTAGTCAATTAAAAAAAAAAACAAAAAACAACAAAAAGGCATTATACAAAAATCCCTGAATTCTCTGAAGAAACCACTTGATGGCTCTTTGGCAGATGTTAATCTCACTTGCTGGAGCAGATCAACTAACATCTGTGCAACCTTTATTGAAAGTTTCTACTAAGCTTTTAATTTTCTGTTTAGACTTTTTTAGATCATTTCTCCCCAAACTGCTGAATTCTTCTAACCCATCCCAGCTGGGTTTGGTGTTTCAGCTGGGCTGAAAATTATCTCAGCAGGAAGTTTAAGTGAAGCTCTTAAATGACTATAATCACTGAAAGAGGAGAAGATTACACTGTGAAACAGCTATACTGTCTTCAGATCTGTTCCAGATTAAACCTTATGGAAGCTTCTTGCCCTGTGTGAGACAAGGCTGCTCTGCATGAAGAGCGATGCCTCGTTTGAGTTACCCATTTTGGCCATCTGAGATGTTTTCAAACAGTTAGATTACCCAGAACACAGAACAGAAGCCAAACACAGCCTGGGGCCTGATTCTTTTCAAGTCAATGACATGATATTCAGGTTACCTGTTTGTAATTCAGAAGCAGTCATTTCAGCTATTTTGAGACATTAGTATCACCAAGTCTAGGCTGCTATAAATTATCATGTTTTTGCAGCATCATTATTCCTGTGCAGTTTGTGTTCTGCTTGTTTGCTTTTGTGTTGCTACATAATCAGGTGGGTCAAAATCCAAATGTTATATAGTATGTTTGAGGGTTTGTGGTTCCGAGTTAGCAGTTAGCCACTTCTCTTCAGCAGCCATGCTCTTTCTGGCCAATTTTCTGTCTGTAGCTTTGTGAGCTTCTTTGATGAATCCCTCTATATAAACCATACTCAGAATAAACTATACTGTTTCCTTTCTGTACAAACCACTTTCAGGCAAACAGCCAGGTCTCAGTGTAGTCAGTTTTTCCAATTGTCCCTTTCCACAGAGAAGAAATTTTGCCATAATCGTTTTTAAGCTCATGGAACAACACTCTCGAACTCTAAAACCACCCAACGCCAAAGTTGCAATTCTCCAATCACTGCTTTCTCTTTTACTAATGAGTGCCCTGCCAAAAAACTTTTTTTCCCCCTCTTACTGAATTGTGTCCCACCAGCTCAGACTTCCAGTTTTATGAGGGTTTTCAGTTGGGGAAAAAATCCCGTCATTGTTTTCTTTCCTGGCATGGAAAAAGCTTGCTTTCATATGCTCTTTGTGCCACACTCCAAACCAACTTCCTTCCTTCAGGTATTACAAGCCATAGCAAATGTAGAACTCAGTAATACCTATACAGACCTTGAGACACAACAGTTGCTGGACAAGGAGCAAACCTAAACATCTTCATCAGCTGCAATGGACTCTGAACAATCCATTTTCTTCTGGAATTCTGCAAACTAAGTTATTTCTCAGAATATTTTGTCTTTGCAGGAGCAACAGTGTGTAAACTGAGGAGAGGGGGTGCTGGCTTATGCAGCAGAGCATACAAGTTGAGCAGATAGCTTAAAGACAGAATTAGCTATGCTTATAATGGTGTACTTCTTTCTGAAATCCATTACAATGTTTTATCAGTTAATTTAATGTAGCAGCAAAGAAATATGCTGTCTGAGAAGCGCTGAAGAATAATGCAGCGTGAAAGCAGGATTGCCTATTAATTAATGAGTATACTAGGACCCAGAAACAACAGAAGCCAGGATGGAGAAGAGCATGTTGTGTACCTGTAAGTACATACTCAGCATCCTGTGGGGTCGTCTTATAATATTGTACTCGGCAGTGAATATCCTGCAACACCTGAAAGCAACTTGGGGGTTAGGATCTGTTCCAAAACCAACAGGAAAAAAAAAAAACCACAAAAACAACAAAACACTGAAACTCGTGGAAAAGGTTCCCCATATTACAAGACTGCTAAAACAACTGCTGCTGAAATGAACTTCGATTTTCTTGTCTTCGGCAGATTATGCCAAGCTATCGTTTGCTTTCCTAAAGAATGGTTAGTCTCCACACTTGAGAATAAAAACGTGACTGATGTAGTGATAGTGATAGTATAGTAGTATCACAACTACCAGAAAACTGAAACAGATGTCTGAGTGTGAGATGGCGCAGGCGTGTACAGGTCAGAACTGGTGTAACAGGGTTTGACGAGAGTACTTCCTTCTGGCTGAATGTTTACATACACAGACAAGGAAAGGCACAGAAGAAAAGTTTTATTTCAATACCATACAGCAATCTTCACACTCCACCCAATAGCATGCCTTTGACCTAGAAGGTGCTATGGGCTATTTTGGCAGTGTGTACTTGACTGGTGGAGTGATTTCAATGGTGATTAATACACTTATCAAAGCCAGACACTGAACACTAAGGGAGGGGGGCAAGTATACGGAACAGAAAATGCCCCTGTGGGTTAGGGGCAGCTGTAGTGGAGAAACTCAGTGGCAGTTGTCTGCCAAGGTCACTGACTGCTCATGAGAACAGTTAAGTGGGATTCAAATGGCAGAACCGCTTTTCCCTTCCTTTTCTAAGCCATATGGCCCAGTTTGCTGGCTTATTTTGATTCAGTTGCAGTTTGTAACTACAAACCTTTTGAAACTGTCTAAAATCTGAAGGAGAGGCAGGCTTTTTTTTTTCCCTTGGCACCGTCTGTACAGCCATAAGCCAAAACAGCCATTCCAAAGTGTTCATTCCTAACCCTCTATGGATTTCAAGTTCACAAGCCATAAAGTATAGAGGCAAAATTCACTGATTTCATAGAGGTGAGGAAGTTTTGCCAGGAGGTACACAGCATAGGAAGCAATGCTACAAAAGCAGTTGGTGCAACAGTTAGAAAATGTTTTTTAGTAACAACCTTGGAAATGCATAGGGGCACCTCTCGCAGTCTACTGTGCGAGACAACTCTGCTTCAAAAGCTGCTCTGAACAAAAAGCCCCTTTACGTGTTTCTTAAAAGCTCCTGATATAAATAAATTTCCTTTTCAAAAACCTTTAACTCAAGTAAAACTCAATGGTAACCTCCATAAATGGTAGCTACAGATCCTTCCCAAACAGTTCCAGAGCTCACCCAGCCATATCCGTGAGACAACAGTAATTTCAGCCCTCGCTGAAGTGCTCTAGCAAAACCCCTTGTTCACGTGTAGACTGACATTCCCCAGCATTAAGCACTTTTAAGAGTTAATGTTTACTTCTGTGTTTACATATCCCCTTCTAGGTTTTGTTTTAACTTCTACAAGTCATTTCACATAGGGCTGGTCTCCATTACTGCAACAGATGGCAAAAACTGCTGAGTAGTAAGGGAAAAAAAAAAAGCATAAAACCTGTTTAATATCCTACACGTACTACGTGCATTAGAAAAATGGCAGAATTACATAGAATGGAATATTGTTTTATGAAAACTACTACCATAGTTTGAATTGCAGTAGTGTTCCAGTTCCTAATCTCTTCGTTGTCTAGACAGGGCACATAATGCATGTCTTTAATGAGATATGAATTAATTTGCCTTGAAATACCTCAAAACCTCTGTAATACTTTCCAGCAGAGCAAACCTCTTGCTGCTGTCCTGCCAAGTACATAGCACTCATAAAAATAAGAACTACTGTTAAAAAAAGACATACTAAAAAGAGCAGACATAAGCTGCAAACTATGGTATTAGTCACATCCCAGTGCTATGTGGGAAAGTCAGCTATTTGTGTGGCTGTTCATCAGGAATGTGACTTCTGAGCTCAAAACTAATAAATAAGAAAATATAAGTGACTCCTTCACTTTTGTCTTGGAATTTCTCCATAGAACTATTCTCATGCGTTTCCTTTTCCCCTGTCAAGAAAACAGAAACATTTTAATTGGAAAAACTTCATTTCTGGCTCTCCACATGATGCAATATGAATGAATGCAAAGTATGTCTACACAACATAACTGAAGATGGCCCAAAGGCACTTGAGCTTGGCTTTAGGTACCAAAAGCAACATAGCTACATTAGCCTTAACATACTGTCAAAAAGCCTAGGGAATAAATTAAGGTGGGTTGAGGTCACCCAATAAACTGCCCGCCACCAAAGCTAGTGTAAGAAGTCCATTCCTTTCTACACCACCT
This sequence comes from Nyctibius grandis, assembly GCF_013368605.1. NCBI lineage: Eukaryota > Metazoa > Chordata > Aves > Nyctibiiformes > Nyctibiidae > Nyctibius > Nyctibius grandis. Next base: position 10,841,543 of record NC_090661.1, on the reverse strand, counting down.
GTTTATTCTCACCACAAATGCAGCAATCCTGTTACTGATCAGACTCTTATGCAGTTAATGTTTCAGGCCAAAAAAGAAATAAATAAAATGTCATACTACCCACAGCTTCAAGGAACTGAGACTTCAATGAAAGAAGAAACTACACACAAAAGCAAAAAATAAAAGACTCCTGACAAATGCCTCAAGGTAATGAGAAAAATGATGCCTACATGCTCTACCAGATCATGTTCTGTTCACACGCGGTCAAAATCTCTGTTGTCATGTAATAATTTCATGGCAGGTTACTCTGCAGCAGCAGTCACTCTATTTTTCTTCCCTCACACTCTCTTTTTCTCAGTAAGCAATGTAATAATCTGATCCTGGCGAGACTACAGACTCTGCAAATGCTCCTGAGTAGGAAACACAGTGTGAAGTACTTATTTCAATATATTTTGCAATGGTATCAGGAGGCACACTAGAAGAACTGTTCAAATTTGGTAGAAAAACCCCACAAATTATAATCTAACAGGTAATTAACTTAGTCTGGAAACTAAGAGCTAACCAACTAAGAAAGGAGCAAAAAGGTCTGTGTATATGTATGTATACATACATACATATATATATGTATACAGCCATATATATAGGGCTACATATTGCAGTGACTGGATGCAATAGCAGAAGTCTCGTCTCATCCCACACATTTGCCCTAGAGCAGGCAGGACAGGTTATAACAGGAAATTTCTCTTCTCTTCTCTTTTCTCTCTTCTCTTCTCTTCTCTTCTCTTCTCTTCTCTTCTCTTCTCTTCTCTTCTCTTCTCCTGTTTGTCAGGTGTACCATAGGCAGAGCAGGATGGTAGAAATTCTGACAACAAAATCTTCCCTTAGGCCTTCTGGAAACTTGGTGCCATGCTATACACTCAGTCCATTTTCTTAAATACACAGAGACTCTATAATCTTCTATATCCATAATTAGAGAAGGAATACTCTGAAATTAGACAATCTGAGACCCAAAACCAATAGCCATGTGCTCCACATTTAATTGCTCCATGTTAAGAAAAGCTTCACCAAATGAGGTCAAAATACTGATGCACGTTTACAAACAAAGTTTTCCTAATGATTTTGCAATTAATTGTCTTAACAGAGAAATGCATCTATCTGTGGATCTATTAATCAGAGAACAACAATTCTTTGACCTTTGATAACCAGAAGATGTACCTAAAACCTTGTGGTCTAGAAGATCTTGGGTTTTATTCTAGATGTCTTGAGATACAGTAACAGTTACGGAAACACAGTAAAACTGTGCTACCAAGCTCTAAAGTGCCATTATTTCTAAGTAGTCAGTAATCATATAAAGATAGAGCTTTCATGTAATGTTGTGCCCAGGGGCTGAATTTTAATGCAGGCGTCTCTTCGTTCCACAATTGGCAGCTACAAAGTTTCCATGATTCACCACCAAACTATGTAAATTTTGAAAATTTATAAAAGCAAAACAACCCAGAGTAGCTGTACACAGCAAGGATGTGGAACAGCTGTGCAAAAAGAAAAACAGTTCAAAACAAGATTTCTGTAGTTAATAGCTGCGTGCTATTCTTAATCACTAAATTAAGAGTAGCACTCTGAGAGTAAGATGCCAACCTGTGCCCAGTCCCTCACTGAACTTACTTCAAACCCTGAATCTCAGGCGCTTTGTTCTTACATGATACACTTTTTTGGTAGCTTACAGTTTCAACAAGCTTATTTACTGTTTAAGGTGTCAGCCAAAGAAAATAATGAAAGAAGAGAAATACATGGGTAAGAATTCGTCTACAATGTATTTGGCTATAGCAGAGTTGACAGTGTGGGAGACTGCCATTACTGTAGAGGAAAGGGAATAATTTATTTTCCATGAGCTGTAGATGGAAGAAGGGGTTTAAATTACAGCAATAGAGTGAGCATAGAAAAGCATTGGAATAAATTGTCTCCAGCACTTGAGGATTTTGAGAACAGAAGAGATGAATGTCTGCCTAAGGATGGAGTAAGCATCTGGGTTGTACATGTTGATGTTTTGAGGCCTCTTCCAGATCTCCTCTTTGAGGCATTTGTCGGGATTACAATAGAGCCTTTTTTTTTTTCTTAATTTTCAGAATTCTCTGTCTGAAATCATGTGTCCAGGGGATATCAACATGAGATGGTGACTATTAATTAATATTCATTCCATTTCCTAAACAAAGTCCAGTGAAGAAGAAATGAAAAAGAGTCTTCAGCATACTCTTTATGTCCTTCCAAAAAGGAAATAAGAATGTGAATGTTTGTTTTACAGATTTTTGCAATGCTTGAAGTCCAAGACAAACACCTGCTAGGGGACCAAAACTATCCCTTGCTGATGGCTATGAAATATCTTGGACACAGAAAAACCACTAAGGTTCCCCTTTGCCTGACACCATGATGTCAGCCTCTCTACATGCCGTAAAATGCTTCTTCCTCCTCCTGGGATGAGTGGACTTTCTGAGAGAACAAGTTTGAGGGATTCCTCATGTGATATAAATTCACAGAACAGGCTCTGAGTCATTTCTAGACAGAATAACAAGTCAACAAATCTGAAACTCTCACCCCACCTTGTATGTCTTTTTACCAATTACGCTATATTATTATATCTTACTAATTGGAAGGGAGGAGTGTACTTGTTATTAAGGTAAGAATCAGGACAGGTAGAAAAGCTGGAGGGGGGTTCGCTCTATAAGCTGCAGTGGTGAACGACCACGATTTGACAGCTAATGCATCCACTGGTGTGGTATTCCTCAATGCTAACTACCAAAGCGACTCATCCCCTCAAAAGGCTAGGCAGATGCTCACTCTGCAAAAGATGCCAAAATGCTGGTTTTGAACCAGATGGGAAGAAGGACAAAGTGAGACTTACTCAGCTGACATCCAAATGCATTTCTCAAGGGAACACATTTGAAGCTACCATTCTACAGTGCTTTTATTCCTCACGTTTGCCAAATCTTTGATTAAACAGAACTAAACAGAAAGAGACTTCAATTCACCACTTCCCTTCCATTTCCCTGGTTTACCTTAGTAAATCATAGTACAAAACACCGTCAAGCTGGACTAGTAGCATCTCATGCGTCTTCCTGACCATAAACACTGCACAGAAGGCCAAGCAATCACAGATCATGTTCATTCAGTCTCCTCCTACTCACTGGTGTAAAACCAGTGTCATTCTACTGATTTTGGTGAATCTACCCCTCCTACGGTCCAGGAAAAGGTTAGAGAAGACTTAGGCTCATCGTATATGGAACTATGTGTTACTGGGCCAACCTCCCAGCCATGGCGAATTGGTACCATTCTGCCACCTTACATATGACAATACAGATGTAAACCAGCTGCGGATTTAGTCCATTTATCTGTATCCTTTGTATCTCAATCATTCTAAGATTACAACAGATGTAAGTAAAAAATAAAAAGACAGAATATTTATGCTTTACATCCAGTACCGTGGCCTGTATCTCCTAAAGCCTTTGCTACTGTTGTTACCCTACCAGCTAAAGCTTACTGCTTAATTAGATAACATGGTTTCAGCTAAAATCTAAAATCTCAAATAAGCATCTGCTGGAGCAAATGGATTAAACCATGTAATCAAACCAGTGGAAAAAATTTCTCTTTTGCATTAAAACTTTTCCTCTCATGTGATTAACTTTGCTACATGGGTCTGACCAGAAGAAAGAAACATTGCTGATGAACTTTTGCTGCTGTCTAAAGACAGTTCATACTATCATCTCTTAACAGATATCAGTAGATGACAGAATTGTCACCAGCCCACATAAAAGATTCACTCTCCTGACTGTATCCGTTATCTTACAGAGAAGATAAAAAACCATTTCATTTCTCCTAGGATAAACAGGTAGATCTAGTAGAGGCAGAAAGTAAAAGCATTCATGGTGATTTGTTTTTATATCTCCCTACAACTTGGACGTGATCTGTAAAAGACATTTGGACAGCCTTGGTTCCCTAAACTCAGCATATCATGTGTGAGAAGACTGAACTAAAATCAGGAAAAAGGTAAACAACTGCTCCTTGATTTACACTACTCCCTTACCACAGCTTGTTTGCAAACGGTTGTATCAACCAATATGCAAACAAGGAAGAAGCAGGTAACTGAACATGATGCACACCTCCCCACAGCCGAAAAGTTTCAGCCAAGCCAGAATTTTATTTCCACAACTAACAAGAATGCTGTAAGCTTTAGAAGTGGCGTATGGCTCTCAGACAGACATTGATGAAGCAGTGGGTGGGCACTGACTCTCTGAGAGAAAGTCTGTTTTGTTGCCTTCTGGAGATAAACTTACCAGTTTCCTGTTGTGTTTTTACTAACACCATCACCTAGAACATTGAATCAATTCTAGGCATGGTTACTATGTTACAGTAATAGCTTATTTTTGGTGAGGAGAAATTTATTCCAAGAAAATCTTTCTCCCTTCAATATTTAGCTACCCAAAGGGTAACAGTCCAGATAAATAAAAATGGTGAAGCAGTTCTTCAGCCAACTTGATTTTGCATAATAATATTCTTTTTCTTTGGAGTTTAACTGGAATAGAAATACCACATGAGGATCTGGCAAATTTTAAAACAGTTCTAAACACAGGCATAGACCTGAATTATTAATGAAGAATGTTACTTTCAGAGTATCAATTAGTCCTACACAGTTTTGTTTGCCTAACTTGACAGAAAAAAACTTACTTACACTAAGCAAGACCAATACGAAATATGAAAGAAATCCTAGTTACACTCTTAATTTTTTTTTCATTACTAGCAAAGTAAATTTACTGAAGTTATTTAAATTAATTCAGACTCCCACTGACTGATACAAACAAGAGCAGGATTTGATGCCTTTAATTAGGAGTAACCTCTCTGTTGTTGCATCAGTTATTTGCCTGGAAATCCAAGCCACTATTTAAGACAAAAAAAAATTGTGATAATGATCTGTGTTCTCTGACCTTTGGCGGTTGTGTCTTCAGCCGAAACACCTGCCTGGTTTGCCTCACCTCTGGGCAAAAGGCACCTTGCTTCTCTTCACTCTGATAAGGTCTAGCAGCTGTTAACACCTGCTTGCTTGTTCTGGGTCACCAAGCATGATATCTGAGTCCATGGAAACTGCAGTCTCACTTTTCTCCACATCACAGCCACTGGAGCACTATAGTGTTACAAAACTATCTTAATGTTTGTACACACTATCCATTCCTGACTCTGTGCGGATCCATAACTTGCTACACAGCGTTCTCTCTGAGAAAACAAGCCAACTCAGAATGGACTAAGTTCAGTAAATAAAGATGTATGACACACACCTCAGCTGGCAATTACGGAGATTTCCCACCTTCTTCCTCGGAGAAGTTTCTTCATGCAGGATCAGAGGCGACACATGTTTTTCAAACTCCTTATGTCAGGTCTTTCCATTCATTTTTTGGCTATAGTCCAGTGAACATCAAATGACCAGTAAAAACTTTGGTCTTAGAGATACACTGTGACTGACAATAAAGCCACCCTATCGTCCAAGAGCTAAATTAAATCTCTTAATAGCTTTTGCATCACTAAGAAGCATTTGCTGCTTATGGAGTTATATATGAATACTCAGGGCTATGCGCACACTCCATCACACCTTTCATACAAGAAGGATATGTCCCTTGCTCTACAACAAGATTCATAACCTAAAAGTATTCCAGATTAGTAAGAGCAATTCAAAATACTAATTGCAAAGTTTTTTTCATCTTTGGCTACGTCCTCTATCCCTTTGCACCTTCTCCACACCATTTTATACTCTAACAAACACAAGCTACTTGTCCTCATGAGCTATTTGTACCTTTCCCTCAGCTTCATATTCTACATTGCCAAGACTGAAATGGAAAGGAAAAGGAAAAAAAAAGGGGGGCTTCAGTAAAATGTTCAGACTGGCTGAACCCTGCCTGGCTGAAGAGCCCTGGCTCTCTAAAACAAGCCGGGGGATGGATTTGCTTGTTTCAAAACAAGACAGAGGTATTCAGGCCTCTCAGGATCATTACCAGAATGCTCTTTCACTAACTGGGCTCAAAAAGCTGAACACCTAGCTTCAGTTTGCATGGCTACGTCATATCTTTTCCAGTGGAGTAAGTATAGACTATGAGCAGATTGCTGGCATCAGACAGGTTAGCAAACTTAGAACATCAGATGGGCAAAACACACATGACAACGCCTTGGAGACGTTGTGCAAGAAACTAAAAGAACTGAGGGTAGATTTGCTAGTGAAAAACGATAGTTTTTCACGCACAGTAAGACAAAAAAAAAGCCTATTAGTTTTCCTGCAGGAATTTAGGTGGATTGGGACTGGATGGGAACCTAGCCTACAAGAGGTGTTTTGTGTCAAAATGTAAGCTGACTTGCAAACACATGAGACATGCTACTTTAAAAGTATCAATTGAATGTGACAAAAGAGAGTGCAAGAGCATGGAGGTCTTCTGCCTACAAAAGGCTAATGAAACTACGGTTCACTTCTTTAACTGATTGCCATTGTAAGCTATTCATGCATTTTTTTCAGAAAGCTTTAGCCTATATTACAACTGTAATAATCTATTCAAGTTATTGTTTAGTATATAAACTTGAAAAACAGTGATGCAGTTCATTCAGATCTCTTAATTCTCTCCTGGAGCATTAGCTAGGAAGTACAGTTTGCCTTATCTACTCCTACACTAAGAACTACCTAAAGGGTGGGGTGTTTTGAAAAGAATTGTACTAATCAAGACATGATTCATGTAACAGGTTACATCTACAGAGCAGGCTGGACAGTCAATAGAAAAGCAAACTAAGAGTGCTAATGAATTAAATTATTAAGTACATAAAAACTACTGGTCTTTGATATTATGGGATTTTTGGCTAGACAGAGACCAAGATTTCAACCCAAGAATGCAGTTAGTGTGTATATTGATAGCTTAAGGTTGTTGAGAGCCAGTCACCAGGGACTGAAAGTTCTGTGAAAAATGAAACAAAAAATTGGACCCAAATGTAGGACTGCTACAAAACAAGTGTGTTCCCTGAGACACTAGCATGCAGAGGGAGCAGAAGTCACCACCAAGATGCTGCATGTTCAAATTTCTGCCATCAGCCACTCTCCTGCAGTGCTGCTGATGGAAAAATTGCCATTTCCATTCCATGAATGCTTGCTTCTCAATTTTCAAAGCTCCTTTTCTCTTCAGCACTGGTAGAAACTCCTCTCCTTGGAGCAGTATGAATCTCAAAGAGAGCAACTCCAGTATATGTGGCTGAGAACATGCTTAGTGCAATCATACAAAAGTCGCTCAAATAGGAATCAAGCAGTTACTTTAGCAGTTCTGGGTATCTGCAGAGAAGTAGAAGCTTGGTTATGTAGTGCTACAGCTTAGCAATTTAAAACAGATTTTTCTCTAGAAAAGGGCGAATTTGAATCCCAGAGATTAATGTTTAATTCTTCTACTATTTTCTTTCTTTTTACTATTTTACTGTGAGACAAAAGATAAAGGCTGCAAAATGCTTTAACTAAGGTGATTATAACGGGAATACTATCCATTCTGTCTCTACAGATAAGCCAGTGACCTGAGTAACGGTCACTTCCAGAACCTGCCAAGTCAGCTTGTAAAAGCAGTTCCACAGTGATACAGTCCTCCCTGCCCAGAGCTGCAGGGATCCAAACAGCACCCTCTAACCATGGAAATAAAGGCCTGGTATCATGGGACTTCTCTCCTAAGGACCTGAGAGTGTTTGAAATTACTAACCAGCTGCTGCATTTGCAGAAGGTGGGTGCCAAACACCTGTGTGCATACAGGCGCACACCTTTGTAGAGAAAGAGCAAGCACCTTGCACAGAATCACACTGGAGGCACCCCTCCTTACTCTCCCACAAAGAAACTTTGACCTGTACCATGTAACTAATGGGAAAGAGCAGCCATGCCCTTGAAGAACCTCCACCATCAAGGACAGGCAAAAGATAGGAATGCTTTTTATAGTGCCAAAGCCAAATGAGAAATGTATGATACTCCTCCAGTTCCCTGGTACACCCTCCCTAGATACTAGCAACTTTAAAAATCTCTTTCAAGAAAGAGAATTGAAAGCAAACAGATGTACTTCTATCACAGTTTGAAAAAAAAATTGCTAAAAAGCTGTTGCTATTTTTATTTCTCAAATTAATATAGACAAAAAAAAACCTCTTAGGTACACTAGCTTTGAATTAGAAGAGAGAACTTATACAAAATACTACTCTGAACACAACTGAGAAGGACTGCAGCTAATCTTTGTGCAGCAAATCTTACCAGTACCAATTTTGCTCCCTTTTATTTTTCATGCTTGCTTTTCATTGGTTAGGCTAATGTACCACGATTGAAACAGGATTAGCCAACAAGCTAGAAAACATTTTGATTTTCAGATGGTAATAAAGAGTGCTGTTACTTTATCTGTGTTCTATACTTGAACTTACTACTGGAATTATGCTATTAATTTGCAAGCTAACTAATGTTCCCCGGAGAAGTAAATTATAGAATATCTGAGCCCTAAACCCAGGAGCAAGTGGATATAAAACCCTGCACAGACATAAAAACATGCACATCCAGTTACCTCTTGCCTCTATGTGGCCTCTTTAAAGATACAAGGCTGTTGGATCAAAGCCTGACATCTATGCTGGTGACTGTCAGTCCTCACTGACATCTGAGAAAGTGAACATTAGTCTGGGAATGTAAATGGCGCCTCCAAATAATGCAGCACCTCTGAAGAATTGGATTGCATTCCCAGAAATGGCAAGCAGCCCAATTCCTCTTCTGGATGCTTAAAATACTAATAGTCTTCTGGCCATCAAAATACTGACAAGCGAGCCATTCAGTAACAAAGAACACAGTCTAAAGAGAATACTTTTGTGATGCAAAGCCAAGAAGAAATACCGTCTGAGAGGGAAAAGTGTGTGTGTGGGGAAGATTATGCCTTATGTTTCTGTTCTAGTGTATCTGCACTATATTTATGTGTATATACTTATATATGCACTATATGTGCATGTATTTGTACCTGTCTGCAGGAGGACATCGGAGTGGCACAGGCACTGCGATTTAAAAAGCAGACACAACCTGTTTTCCATGAAGCTGCTTCTCCAGGGCTGAATTTCATTCCAGCCAGTATGTGGATTTATTATTGCAACCCAGACCCATTGCAAGACACATCTTTGCCTACCTGTGGGGCTTTGGCGTCATGTCTCAAAGCCCAAAAATGTCACTGGAAAAACTTTCAGTTTTTTCAGTGGCTTTTAACTCAGCTCAGAGAATACATGTGAACTGAGGGTTGTAGGGTTCCAGTTATTACTAATTACTGCAGCAATAAATTATATAGAGCTTACACTTCAGAGCAGGTGGTTTGCTGAGGTGTTTGATAAATTCTTATATTTACCACCCAATTTTGTACCTAAAGAGCAGGAGCTGTGGGAATCCTCAACTTTTATAAGCTAAGCCTATAAACCGAGCCTATGAAAGAGGTTTAGCTTTCAGTATTCAGTTTCCTTCCAAGCATAGAAATTGAGCTTCTGTGATAGCATGTGCCTATTTCTTTTACTTAGCAGACTGACGATAAAAACAAAAGTGCTGTTCTAAAGAGGCACCAATCTGAAGGCTACAGGAGTAGCATCAGAACAGAGGTCCTGTTCCCAAAGGCTGGCTCCCTAAAGCCTCTGCTACCAAATCCTCCATCCCCAGAACAAAATGTCAGTATCGCCCTTTTCAAATGACTGTCAATACTTATAGCTACAATTATACAAACCTCTTGTTGCACGGTACTACTCAGCAGGATGAATCACTGATGGGTATTAAAGATGTGTATTACAGAACAGTGTATACTAGTTGTATTAAGAGGTCCACTGAGATGATCTCCAGACAGATTTCAAATGGTTTCCTTTTACAACTGCCTGGAGAATACAATACCTATACATGTATTACTTCGTTGCTAATGTTTAAATTAAGCAGCAAAGAAGCAGAATTACTCTTCCACCATCCCCTGGTCTGGGAAGCCTGCGGCCTGGAAAGTGACCGGGACATGCCACAATGTCACACAACACTTCAACTATGAAAATTTATGTATTTAAAAATTACCTAAGGGGCCAGTTAAAGTTTTGTGCAACTCATCTTCCCAATATTTTCATCTTAAATTTACAGATCTAAGCAATAGTGCTTTTTAATTTGGACAAAATTTTTCTCCCACTTGGCAGACCTCCCATTGGCAGCACGTTTTTCTGGGTGTAACCCAAATTTTCCAATTCTCAATCTCATGCCATTACTCCTACAATAGTTCTTCATCCTTGTAATACCCTAAGTAATTCATATTCCTCCTTAATGTTCAAAGTTTTCAAGTATGTTAAGATTTACTTCTGTTAAGCATCTCTTAATCAAATTAATATATGTGTATGTTTGCCCGCTTTCCTTAAATAACAACCAAATATGTCTGCTAGATGCTTTCCCCATTTAGCTTTTTCTCTAACTTGGCAATCTCTAAATAAGGTGTTTGTACCATGGGCATGCTGAAAGTTCAAAATGAGGGGAAATAAACATTAACAAATGTAGTTCTGTTTCAGCAGCTGCTGCAGTACGGATGTTGATGAAGAAAGCACCCCAGGATGTAAATGATTCGGAGTTAATGTGATCGGTTCTGATTATGCTTACTTCATAACTGAATAAAGACTGCCGCCATGAAGTTTGACAAAAATTTATATGCAGCCCTCAAATTCCTTAGGTGGCAGACTAATAATGTTATTGGTTCTGGATGAAGCACTGGCTTGGTAAGTGAGGCAACCTTCCCATAAGGAAAATGCAGATAATGTCACTTGATATATGAAGCTTGTAAGGAACTTTGTATGATCATTGGAGAAAGCTAACTTGGAAATATTTTTTACAGCTGTGAAGAATGATCAGATACCACAAGCCAGCCAAATACATTATGAAACAACATCAGTGTTGCGTCCCAGTGCTAAGAAGGTTGAAAGGTTTGCCTTTGTACACTGGTTCTGAAGATCATGACCATATTTGCTTGAAAAAAAAAAAATTTAATTGCCACCATTACATATATCTCATTATTAAACAGCATTGTAGAATATGTTAACACTTTGTATAAAACCAAGCTGTAGTTGCAATTTATTTTGTACCTTGACTTACCACCCAATCTATAAGCTTTGCCAAATAGTAAAACAAAAAGTATAGCACACACAAGCAACTTTATTTTGCTACTTGCCATTCTCAAGTTTAATAGCAGTATAAAAATATGAGCTGAAAGAGGGAAAACTTAGTCAGAGGATGACAGCAGAGAAGGTGCACTAATTTCAGGTTTTACACCTATTAAAAATAGGAACTGCCACCATAATTTTTTTCTTTTCTTTAATGACTTTCAAAATAGTTAAAGAGCTTCTGTGAAAGAACAGGAAGAAAGTTACTCTAAAAAAAGCCAGGGCATGTTAAACTAAATTAAACCACAAGCTATTAGTCAGATGAAGCCAGCTATCGGAGGAAACCCTGGCAAGTCCTGCCCTAGTAAGAGCATAAAAAAGTCGATTTTTGTAAGACTATAACCAAAGAAAACCTAACAGTTGTTCTAAGAAGTGGTATGTGCTGAATTTCTCATGCGATTACTGATGTTTAGCAAATGTACCTGTGTTGCAAGACTCAGGTAAAGAATATTCTTGATCTTTTAAACTTCTTTGAGAATCCTTAAACAACCATATTTCCAGAGGGGAGGGGGATTCATTGTCCTGCCTCTCTCCCCTTCCCCAAAGTGACATTTCACAACCAGTTGTCCATCACTATGTTAGGCTGAAAAGCAAATGGAGACGTATATTGTTCCACAGACTCCTCACGACAAGACAATTTGGGGTTTATTTTTCTAGTGTTAAAAGTCTATAAAGCATTTTTTTTACGAAACCCAAAAGCACAGAGAGGACATACATGAAGCACTGTTACAGCAAGGGTTTAGTCACACTCACTGGAAAGGGCTGTGTAACTATCTCTGCTATTTGAGTACAATATTTACATTTGACAGACAAATTGAGTATTCAGATCAAGCACCTCAGTTAACCACAACATTGAAACTCTTCCTCCAATTCATAATATAATATTTCAAAGTTTAATTATAAAATACAAAACCAAAACCATTTTTGACTGTCTACAATGGTTTTGTGTGTTTTAAAGCATTCAGAAATTTTGCTAGGTGAATTATATCACCTTCTTCTGAATGATGAACCCAAAGTATTTGTTTAATTTTCAAAAGGAAAAAATGTGTTCACTTACGTGATTTCTTTTGTTGCCTCCATCTTTTATAGATGTAAAAACTGTCTCAGAAAAAACTGTTGATCCAGTTTTGTTATCTGTAACCTGATATGGCAAAAGAAGAACAAAATATCAAAATACTTTTTTATTAGTCTTTTGTTACTCTCATTCCTGCAATGATAAAATTCTGCAATAATTAACCCACCCCCACCTCCTCCTCTTCTTCCCATTTTGCTGTCACTCATATAAAACCCTAATCTGGGGGGAAAAAAGTAGACGACAAAGCTACCTCCTTGTCTATTTAAAATGCCACTGTAATTAAGCTACCTGAGTAGGAGATGGTCATCCTTTTGTGACCCATGTAATAGCTGTACCTGTGTTCTATTTTTAGCAGGCATTTTTTTCAAAATATATTATTATTTCACATTAACCTTTTATGACATCTGCCCCTACACAGTGATTAGGCAAGCAAATAAGACACAATAAAACCCCAAAGTAATTATGATCATGAAAGTTTATGTTCCAAGATTATCTTCTCCCTAAAATGTGCAAAATTGTTTTTATTTTTGAAGAAAAGGTTGTGTAAGAGCCAGCAGCTTGCTATACATATTTTCTCATACCTTATCAATTTCTTGATGAGTTTGAACAGTTCTATTACCAATTTTGGTTTCCATGTTGGACTCATTATGGTAGTTGGGAGGTAAGTTTTCAAAGTTTACTTCCGACAGCTTTTTTGCCCCTTCCTCTTCAGCTTCCATCTGCCAAATTTAAATAAACCAGATGAAAATTAGCAACAATTACACAAAAGAGAACAAGCAACACTTCTTGTGCAGCCCTCAGTAACACCGTGTTTAATTATGTGATGCTGTTTGTTAATACAGATCCCCCTGTGTGGGAACGCTTACTCAGCTGTTTCAAACAGTGACCACAGCAGTTCTTTTAATGGACTAGAGAAACACTGAGGGGCTAAACCCTTGAGCTCTGGACTATTTAAGCCAAAGTCAGTCCCTGTGAGGAAAAACTGTGTGAAGAGTAGTGACAATTTGCTATCTGCACAGGCTAATGCCGGTCCAAAGCCCAGCTTTCTATTTTTCCCAGAAAACCATTAAACACTTAAGACAGACTTTCCCATCTGACAAAGAGAGAAAATTTTCTGGCAAGACTGAGCCATGGCCAAAGCGCCTTGAAGTCAACAGAAGCAGTCCTATAGATCAGGGTTCACATATCCAGAATTTCATTCTCTGTTTTAGTTCCCACTGTCGTTCTTTGACAGATGAAGGCTCAACGCAGAAAAGGAGTGCTCTCTGAATCAGAAAACAGAGTAAGCTCAGCAAAAGGGCATGAGTCTTGTAAACAACTCAAACTCTAAGTAAGTGTGTCCCTTTGTTATTTGCAAGTGCTGTAACAGAGCTAGGAGGCCACAAGTTCAGCCAGGCTGAACAACAGAATTTTTCCCAAGACAACATTTCTCTTTCTGGTGTGTCTGTTTATTTTAAATGACAGCTGCAAACCTTTTTAAGCATAAAGCATTTATCTGCTAAGATGCAGCTCAGACAATCCGCATTTTGTGCTGTATACAGACCATTCCTCAATCCAGAACTGACTATAAGAAAACAGGCAGAAATTTTGACTACATCCTTATTTATAACAAAACACATTTTCGGCATTGTAAAGAACACTTTAAAAAAATAATGGTTTGCCTCAATGGGTCTGCAGTCTAAATGAAGTGGAGGACAGAGGTAGATTTCAGCAACTGTCCAGATGACAGTACAGGTTCAGAAATTATCTAATTATAGTAAACAAAGGTCTGTTTCCTCAGTGGCTTGTCAGTAAAAGGTTTTTTTTGCACTATGTATTTTTGAATGAGAGGCAAAGAGAACTTGGAAAGAAGATTCTTAACATGAAGGGAAACAAAGTGCAGAAGTCAGGGGAATGCAGGAACAAGGTCTTTCGTCAGGGACACGAGACAATGGCTCGGGGTCTAGACTCAGTTCCTGGCTTTGAAACAGGTCCTGTGCGAGGGATTTGAGATCAAGACATGGAATCACATCAAAAGTAAGCTGCTTCTCCACACTTGTTTTCAGGACTCTCTTACACCTTTGAATCCTGGTTTGGGATAACCTCTTGTGTCCTAGTTCCGGCTGTACAAAGACAATAAAATAACTCTTCACTCCTCCCCTTGCCACGTACAGGTTTTTTTCTCACTTTAGGATTCAGGCGGACTATCTGCCTGCATTTGTGCCTCACTATGTGCCGGCATTGCTGCAAGAGGGAGGCTTTCCAAGGCAACCCCCAGCGCCGCAGCACACACCCACGGCAAGCCCCGAGCCGCAGGGCCGCCCGGCCGCCGGGGACAGCTGAGGTGCCGCGGGCGGTGTGAGGAGCGGGGCGGGAAAACCCGCCGGCGAGAAGACACAGCGCCAGGAGCTGCGGAGACACCTTCCGTGGCAGCAGGCGGCCGCGCCGGTACCCCCCGCACCTCCCGCCTCCCCGCCTGAGGAGGGCGGCAGCCCCGGGGGGCTGAGGGCGGTGGACACCGAGCTGGAAGGATTTTCGCGCTACCCCGGCCGCGGGGGCAGCGGCTCCCCACGGCGGGGCGCGGGCAGGGCCGGCCGCCGCCTGCCTTTGTCGCACGCATCGGGCCGGCTCCGCTCAGGGGACACGGAGCGGCGGCCGCTGACGGGAACGGGTGAGAAGATCGCGCCCCGCAGCGCTGCCCGCAGGTGCGGTGCGGCCCGGCCCGGGGGGGTGAGGAGGAAGGGCCCCCCCACCCACACACACCCCGCGGGGTCCCCTCGGGCCGCCCCGCCGCCCCTTCACCTCCTGCACCGCGTTGCGCAGCTTGTGCTGCGTGTCCTCCATAAGCGCCTCCACCTCCCGCAGCATCTCGCCCAGGCTGGCCGCCCGCCGCCGGCCGCCGCCCCCCGCCGCGGCGCAGCACAGAGCCCCCAGCAGGGCCGCCAGCAGAGGCCATCGCCGCCGCGGCCCCGCTCCCGCTCCCCGTCGCATTCCGGTAGCGCCGCTCCCGCCGCTGCCGTTCAACGGTGCGGGCTGGCGGCGCGGAGGTGGGGCGAGCGCGGGAGCGGGCGGCCCCGCAGCGCCGGCCCAGCCCCGCAGCCTCCCGCCGGCCCCGCAGCGCCGGCCCACATCGGCCTGGCCCGGCCCCCGCAGCCCCCCGTCAGCTCCACAGCGCCGGCCCGGCCCCCGCAGCCCCCCGCTGGAGCCCGCAGCCCTGGGCTTGGGAGAGGGGAGACAGGGCGCGGGCCCCCGGGCAGAAAGCCTCGCCCCAGGGGCAGCGGGAAGGAGAGAGGGGGGGAGAGGCTGTGGGAGGTGGGGGGAGAGGTGCTGAGGGAAAGGAGCTGTATGAGTTTTCCTGGTCAGAACCGAGACCTTCCTTCTGTTGACTTGTTCAACAGGTTTGATGCGAAGAGGATGGTGGGAGCTGCTTGATATCTCCGTTATGTATTTTGCTTTCCAGTCTTCAGCGAAGGTTTTCAAAAGATGTTTTCAGCTCCTAGGATCAGCTGGGTCTGAGAGGTGCCCATCCTGCATCTGTCTGGCCAGCACCCCACTCTCCCTGATTATTTCCTTTGAAACTTTTTTCTAAAAAATTCCAGACAACATCATCATTTTGTATCCATGTGCATCTTCCCCAATTTCCACATTATTTTTCCTCTTTGTGTTACACCCCAAGAATTTAATAGACAGGTGCTGCATTCAGCTCGCTGCTCCAGGGCAGCATTGTTGTGCCAAGAGAGAACTGACCTATAAGGCTCATTTTATTTTGAAGCCTGGGTGAGAGGTAATAATGAGTAAAGTATTTCTGCAGAAACTATTTAAGTCCTGAAAATTTCTTGCAAGTGCATTTTTATAATAATCATCAATGCAAAATCCAGTGTTATTGGCAGCCTATGGCAGCTTCAATCAGCAATGAATGCTAGAAGTGCAGTAGAGAGGAGCGGAGATGGGAAGGCCGCCTGTGTCCCCAGAGGGAAACCCTTCCCTCAGTCTCCCAGCCGCAGCACACCATACTTCTGTTCAGTGCCACAGAAGGTTTCATTCTGGACACACTGTAAGTCTTAGTTTATTGATACAATAGTGTGATTTTTTTAAAATACAAACCTCTTGGACTACACAATTTAAGTAATAAAGAGTGTTAGGAGTTACCTGGAATGAATTAATAGTTTGACTGTGTTCCATCACATTGCAGCAAGTATGGCATATTGTCCTGGTTTCACTGGGATTTGGTTTCAGCTTGTGGCCAGCTGACCCTGGCTGGCCCACAGGTGTATTCTATATCATTAACATCAACTTCACTATAAAAGAGAGGACTTGGTAGAAAGAGGGAGCCTCTTCCTGCTCTCCTTGTCTCTCTTTTGTCTTCATAATTTTCAATGATTGTGACTCCTGGAGCAACTTGCTAGTGCTCTGTAGATAAGTATAGTTTTGTCTGTTTTGTATTGTCATTTATATTCAAGAATATATATTATTCTTCATTTTATTAAGTCTGTTTAACTTCAACCTACAAGTCTCCCTCCTTTTCCCAATTCCCTTCCTCATTTGGGGAAGGGACACTGGGTGATAGAAAAACTGCTATTGTTTAGCCCTAGGTGCGGGCTAAATGTGGACACATATGAAACAATCCTGTACTGGCAGAGAAATATTTAGACAACATACTCCTCTTTTCCACCTCTGTCTTTATGGTTAGGTTTCCAGTTCATCCACTGCCTCAAATCAGCTTAATAATATTGACAATGTACAGGTGACACCTAAGTAACATTTAGAATTTTAATTTCCTTAGCTTTGAGGAGTAACTGAAGGTTAGATCAGACACAATGAAAACATTTTAAAAAAGACCAGAGGCCTAAATTCCCAAAGGTATTTAGTCATCGAACTCCCAAGGAAATGGAATAGAAGCTACATACTTCTTTGTAATATCTTTGTAAATTTGGGCCTCAAAACAATTTTCCAAGCACCTAAACATAAGTAAGTGTTAATTGCCTAAATACTTTAGAAGAGGTGGGTCTAAAGAGCTAAAGTTTCCCTCTTGTGCAATGAGGTGAGTACCACAGTCTCAAACCCTGGCTTGGCAAGACCCTCCTATGCTGCCTTTGATGAATGTGGTTTAAAAAAACCAACCCTGACATTGTCAGGAGATAGTCATGCATTGTTTGACCAATTAAGATGCTGCAGCATATGCTTTATTCAGTAATGTTGCAGTGAATTAAGACTACATTAATCTCTCAATATGGAGAAGTACTGTCAAATAAGCTTACAATGCGATTGCAGTTACTCTGACTGGTTTCACAGATTTGAACTCAGTTGTCCTAGCTGCTTTGAGTGAGCTTTCTTTGGATGGGGATTGAGCTGAGCAGTGAGGGTGCACTTGTATACCGGAATGGAGGATCTGCACCTGAAGTTGGTGCAGAATAGGTCTTCCGGTTTTCTGCTGTCACCTTGGTTTACTTCATAACAACTTCCTTGTGCACACAAGGCTTTAGACTGACTATGATTATAGCTAGGCGAGCCAAATGATGTCTTCTAAGCTCAACCTGCAGCACCCTAGAGCACCTCCTTAGATTTGCACTTTGCCCTGTAGCTGCTGAAGTCCCCTGCACCCGTAACAGTGTGTATGCAAGGACAGGCATGGGCATGGGGGTGGTGTGCCTTGCTCATATGTTGAGCCAGCGAGACACAAATGAGGTCTAGTTCACAGTGACCCTGTGTTGTGCCTGAGCTCATTAGCCTTACTGAAAGGCAGGTATATATGTTAGGGCACGGTGCTATGCTAGCAGCCTGATGCGATTCTCAGCATGATTAGGTTCTTCCCTGCATTTGGAGCTAGGTGCTTTTGCCCTCAGTATCACTTGATCTGCTGGGTACAGGGACGTTGCAAACTAAGAGGGAAAATTGTCATAGATGGTAGTGCACCTAAAACTTAGGATTTGTAATGATTAATCTTTATTTTACTTCTTGGCTCAGTCCTGAGCGTCTATGCAGAAGGATTTATCTACATGGAAAATTTTGGGGGTGCACATTTATTCTAATATGGTTGCATTACTATAAACCCCCAAGTCTGCACTCCTATTTTAGCACCTGGGTACCTTTATGATTTACAGTTAAGTCATAGCAAAGCATGCAGCTAACATGAGAGCTGTTACTGGTTTATTTTTCTTTCAGCAGAATTTGAATGCCCATGTAGAAAATGATACCTTTATAGATATGTGTACAATAGTACAGAAAATAGCTACATTTGTGTAATTATATTGACATACAACCTAGATCAGGGCCTTAGGTACTTTAATTACTTACACTGAAAATATTAAACCTAGAATATCTCCTACTGAGGTTAGTGGAAAAATCCTCATAAATTTCAGTGAGACACTCTGCCTTTAAACAGAATTGCTGAGGATCAGAAGGAGCTTGTAGTATCGATCACCTCTTGTGGTCATTTGTTCTACCGTTTTTAACTTGTATGATTAAAGCAACAGTGAAAAACCACAGAAAATCAGAAAAGATCAAAATTCATCTGTATTTAAAGTAACAGAAGCCTGTAATCAGCTTATCTCTACTGCATTTTTACAGCGGAAAGCAAGCCACATCTGTATTGAAAATACTGCTTCTGTTTAAAAGCATGCTTCTGAGCACATAGGATTAACTATGAATAGTATGTTCTTATGTTGGACTGGTGCAAAGTCTTGTTTAAAATTATGTTAGGTAAAAGATGTCAGAGAATATGTTTTGGACTATGTAACAAATTTTCGTAGCTAAGGTGCAGCCCAGAGAGCTGATATTTTTCTAAGACAAACTAACACAGCTAAAAAGCATCTCTTCCTGAACACATATGTTACACAAAAAATCTACATTACACAAAAACACATAGGATCTTTTTGTCAAGATATAATTTATTCTTAGGCATTAATTTAGAAAGGACATAATAAGCTGGAATAATTTTAGCTGGAAACATAGTGAAGAAAAGCATATCCTAGAGATACTACATAAAAAAAAATTTGTAAGACTTCGGTCAGCCTCAATACGAGACCCTTAATGTGGATTTGAGGCAAAAATGGCCCCCCATCATGGTGAATGCACTCTTAAACAAAGGCAGACATCATCTGAATCAGTGATTCTGGAGAATAGAAACCACTTTCTGGTTGGATGAGTTTTGAGACAAAAGACCATGTTCCTGAAAGCAGCAGGATAGGGAGTTGTGCATGTTTGATTTATTTTTTTTCCCACACATTGTTTATTCATTTAAAGGCAGTACATCATATTCCATTTTCTGTTTCAAACATCTTTTATTTTTCATGTTCGTTTACCAATTAATTAATAGACTTCTTTTCCCTTTCCAACAATTGTACTGTGAACCATCAATCAATTAGTTAACTGCAGGAAAAAAAGAATAGCAAGATGTCTGGCTAATGTACAAGCTACAATACGAAAAGAAAAGGCAGCCTTCCGAAGCCTCTAAGTATAAACAACATCAAACATCTGTACAACAAAGACAAAGTCTATCACCAGCAGGCAAAAATTCCAGAAGCTGAAAGCTTAAATTCCCTGCTGAAGGGGAAAGGACAGCATGAGAGAAGGAGAGCAGAGTTAAGAGAGGGAATAAACACCAGGGATGTTTGCAGATTCTACCATTTTAAGCTCTATGTGTCTCGGCCGTTCATGTGAATTTCCCTGCAGAGGCTGCATCATATGGCTGGAGTCAGGCTGGGAGAGCGGCTGGAGCTGATACTGCCAAGGGATTGCCCTGCTGCCAGGCTGACCCTGTCACCTGCAGATCCTATTTCCCTTACTCCCTGCAGTGCTCCTTTCCCTTACTCCCCCAAGTACGCGGGACACCTACACCAAAGTACCCATTGTGACTTTTGGCCCATGGTGATTTTGGTATGAGGCTCATGGGAAAGCTGGCCAGTTCGGTGACAAGTGGTCAGTGGAGGATCATAGTTGGCATCCTGCTGGAGACTGGGCTGAGTCCCTGTTAACAGCAGCTTGAAAGGCCAAATGTGACAGCAGCCAAGGGCAAATCAAACTCAGTGCAGCTAACTGACAAAGTGGAATAACAAGTGACAAACCAAATACTTACGGTCTACAATGAACTCATATATCCATACTACAGTCTTGAAAAATATAGTTTAGCATGTCAGCAGTAAGTTTAATTCCCTGCTGAAACTGATAGCTTTATCAGTACAGTACCAGTTAGGGGTTTTCCATGGGAGAGACACTATCCAGACAGATCAAGATGTGAAAACAGTATTGATTGTCTACTCTTTTTACTGGTCATTTGTTTTATCAGATTGCTTGGACTTATAAAGCTCTGAGTTGTAGTAAAAATATTTTTCTACTCACATGAGGTTTTACAGTATGGAAACTTGTAAATGTCAGGACTGAATATAAGTATAAAAAACCCACAGAGTTATTTTGCTGGGTCAGCTCAGCGTTTAACTTTCTGGCCATTCTTACACGTTAAACATACATAAAATTTTAAAGCTCAATCTGAGATCTAGGAGCTTTAGGAAATATTTAGGAAATAATTAGGGATTTCAAAGCAATTAGAGCAGAATCATTTAATGATTACAGGTCTTGCTCAAGTAAATAGGTGTTAAGGACACTGAAATGTTAACATATGTTTGTGAGTAACCTGACTGCAATGAGAGGAGTATCAACAGACAGAGTTTTCCTGGAATTACAGCTCCTGAAGGACTCCTAATTTAATACTTTTTGGGAATAACTGTGCCTCATTCTAGTTTAATGTAACTTGCTCTGTAAGTTGATTAAATCACAAAGTAGTAAGACCTTGTTTAAAAAATGCAAGAGTACACACATAGATTTGATTATGAACAGTTATTGTATTTAACTTCGTGCCTTGTCAGAACCAGAGTAACTTTCGGGTGTAGGTGAACACTTTGCGGGCCTTTATTTAATAGACTGAACACGAGATTCATGGTTTGCTTAATTTTTTTTTTCTTAAGAAAGGGACTTGTATTAGTTTTATCTTCATAGCTGCAGAGTTTAGAATGGAGCTCTATTATCTCCTTTTGGCCTTCTCATGGATAATCATAAAATTTTCTAGAAATTAGATTATCATATGCCAAAGACATATGAAATATTAACCTATCAGCACACAGTAAATACTTGACAGTATTTTCAAACACAGTTATAATGTGGCAGCTGTACTCTACTCAGGAAAAGTAGAATTATACAAATACAAATATTGTTTGGTTGTAATGGCACATTATTTAGCCAGATAGCAGCTATGCGTTTGAAATATGAACATGCTTTGATCTCATTTTTATTTCTTTGTGGACTGTATTTTCCTTTTGAGGTACTCCAGGTTTTAACTGGTGAAGACTTAACTAATCAACAATGCCTGTTTTTTTAGTATACCTTGTATCGTCTCAGTTACTCATGACCAGAACGGATGGAGCAGTGAGTCACCTACCAGATGTTGTTAGAGCTGCGACAACAAGAAACCAGATGAAACCTCTAAACTGTATCTGCTTTCCAGACCATGGAAATAGAGCATATTGAATTTTCTTTGACTATGCAAACTGCAAAGCCTGGTAAGGACTCCTTTCTACAAACACGAGTGCAAATTATGTGCATAGGCAAACAGATGTATTCTAGCACATGTCCTAGACACTTTAAATGCCACTCCAAGCCATTGGCTTCATTTGAAAATAATGACCTGTGGTAATAAGGTTCTGAAAGTTATAAGGAAGTATTTATTTCTATTTGTAATGCATAAGTCCATATCAGTGGATGGAAATTTTTTTGCTGCTCAAATGTATTGTCCATGTGCATTCATACAATCAAATTATACTTTAAAACTTCTGAATGCCAAATTATTCTAACTATCCAGGAAGTGCAATATTGTCTGAAAAATGAAAATGTAAATTCTTTTTACAGAAGTGTGCACATATGTTTTTGTTGGGGAGGGGGGAGAGTGTCAAGTGACAGTCTGTAGCTACAAACACTCTCATGAGGACTGTCATAGTATTTCATGTTTTTAAGACTTCATGATTAAGAAAACTGGGAGTGAAATATAGAACCTCTATCTCCTGATCTTTTAGAGTGTAGTTCACATCAGTAAGTAATAGTTGAAAGTTTTTAGTGATTCATATGAAACGAATCAATGTCTCCACTCAGTTTGTAGCAAATAGATAGTTGATAGCTTTGTTGATATCAGTTCCAAAAAGCAAGCGGGTTGGATATCAACAAGTACTAAGCCATTCTGTCATTATCAGAGGGGATCCTTCAAGGCCATCGTTGCGTCATATTGCCTGGATAGCTTAGGGAAGCAGGTCCCCTTTTGCTTAGAGGTGATATGTGTAGGGAGAAGCCATCCTAGAGTCAAGTTTTTTAGTCTATTCCATGGCATTACTTGGTGACCAGTCCCGTTAGCTTCAGCACTTTGTAACATGAAGTTAGGTATGACTTAACTCTTGGTACAGATCTCATCTCCTAGCTGCAGTTCCCCTATTCTGCTTCTTAAAATTGTACTATAGGCAAACACAATATGTATACACGAGAGTTGGGACAAAAGAATCAAGAAATGGACAAAGAGCTGCTGTGAAATCGGGCCAACAGTAACTCATGAAGAAGGTGCCTGCAAGAGAAGGAACCAAATATAGTAACAGCTGAAATGGGTTGAAGTAAGGTAGACAGGAACTCATACAAGGAGAATTGAAAAGATAATCTCGAGAGCACTAGGTGGTTTTTTGAAGCGGTAGTGAGAAGACTGGCTTGAGACACAGGAAGAGAGAAGCAGTGTGAAGGAAGAGCTGCAGCGAAAAAGTACTTGGGAGTGATTGTATGAAAGAAAATCACATGAACAAAACAGTCCATGCAAGTCCATAGCAAGGAAACAAAAAACTAGTTCAGAAAAGCAAGTGACTAGGGGAAGGGAATCCTGAAGCTAGTTTAAAGAAGAATCAAAATAGAAAATGTGCTTGCGTGGAATAAAGGACATCAGAGAAGAAAGAACCCAATGCACAGTGAGGAATGGAAAACTTTTATCATACATGTAAGACAAAAAGAGATATTTAATTTGATGAAAAAATTGTTTGCTTGCCTCATATTTTAACAAAGCATAGGGAATCTAATGTGTAATAGTTCTTTGGTTGTATATGAGGATAAAAAATTATTCATCCCTTGGCCAAGAATATGTGTCATACGTTGGCCAGTCTTCTCCTCTTTTATGCTATGAATTCCACTTGCTGCTACCAAAAATCCCTAAGATAATAATTATGCTAGGAAAGCATTATAGACCATGTATCAGCCATCCACTTAGATCTTTGCAGATTCTAGGCATTTAAGAAATCCCCCAAAGGTCACACAACCATTTATTCCTCAAGCCTTTCTCAAAATGATAAGCAAGTGAGCAATTACAAAATACACATGAAGTTCACAGCTTGGCAGCAACAATTTCACAGATGACTCACTAGCCAGTAGGCTGTCTTAAGGATTTGCCTATTCATACAAGCAATCCAGTCTTCCCTCTTGTAGGTTTAGTGAAGCTATGTCAATGTTATGCTAGATGGTAATTTAGCCACATATCTTAAACATTTATGAAGTCAGAAGAAGTACAAAACTGTATGTTACAACATTATCGAAAACATCAGGTATAATTGATTAAGACCTCACAAGGTAATTTGTCTTCTGTAACGTATATAGCCTTTCTCTACCAGATTTCCACTCTCTCTAAATAATACATTAGAAGCGAGCATCATTATTCAATTTTTCTGGTTTAGTACGTAGTCAAAACTTAGTTTAATGTCATTGTCATTTCAAAATAAAGAAAAATGCAATCAATGTGATAAAACCTTATAAGAAATTCAGTCATTCCTATATTCTGATTTTCCATTTCCTATTCCAAATATACCTTATTAATGTATTTCCCCTGGGCATTATGATTTATTTATATCACAAAAGACAGAACAGAATTTAAGCTAAAATTGGGCATTGTACTTTACTTTCACAGATTTTAGTAGATTTATTATCATTTGTATCCATGTAAGAGGAACAGCTCAAATACTTCTCGTTTTAAAATTGCCTGCCATACTGAATTATGGTATTTTGTAGGTCTTTCCATTATGGAATTGAAGTTTGCTTGAATTAGTATTCCTTCAAGGATGGGTATTGCTGCCCTTTTTGTTTTTTCCACTGCTTTGTGCCACACAGTTTTTAGTGGTTGTTATGGTGAATAAGTCTGTGTATTAAATAGAAGAGAACAGAAATCCCATAATAAAGGTTAGCCATTGACAGCTGGCTTCATCCCTGAGGCTACAAAAACATATGAATCCTTCATTTGAAAAGATCTGACTTTTAAAATTCATAAATTAAAGATGCTCTAATCCATTTGCTGAAACTAGGACTAGCCATTATTCTCAGCTGACTGTGTATCTTCAAAGTTGCTAGGGCAAGTACAAAGTCGTTGATACACTGCTATTTAACTTGCATATGGTCCTTGTTAAAGTACACAAGAAAAAGCCATTGAATGATTCAGAATAAATGAATGTATTTCATTAAGAAAAAATAGGTGCTCCGTCCATCTTGCCTTACTTGAGTTTGTGAATCATTATATGATCCATTTTTTTCATGGGTGTGTTTTTTTACTTTAGCACACTATTTCCCCACATCATCGGCTTTTCAAGGTGGTTGTTGAAACCAACAGAACAAGGATTCCTCTGTGGAAACTGGTTCACTCAGTTTCTCTTGCAGTTTTCCTTTTCTGATGACAAATGATCACCAGTGACCCAAGTTCTCACATTTTAGGACACGGGAAGGGCATAGGGAAAGGAAAAGGTGGTGGACCCTGGTGGTCCCCTCACAGACCATTAGGATTTGGGAGACACCCTCCCTGTGTCCCTCCCTACATCTCCTACCGCACCCTCCACTTGCCTGCTGCCCCAGAGAGATCTACCTCTCTCCTGCAGCATTTCAGTTACTGCTCATCGCCAAGCGTGGGAACATCAGAGTGAGATTCCACTAAAAAGCAGCATTTGGGAGAAGGCATCAGTGCTGCCATCACTGGCTCCAACTCCCTTGCAAAACCAGCAACAAATAATTGCAGGAGCTGGCAACACTCTCATAAATATTCTGAGACGTTCTTACTGAGATAAGATAAAAGAACTCAAAAGAGTATGCTGTCTTGAACGTGTATTCAGCTGCTATTTCCTAGCTTTTTTCGCAATATTCTTCTGGCAAGACACTTACTTAAATTCCTATTGAAATCTGAAGGACAAAGTTCATAATCCATATGGAATATAATTTGAAAAAATATTACTGCATATCCCTCTGTAAATTCACATTATCTGCAATCTATTGGGGCTGTTATTATTATTTAGCTTTAATACAAAATTATTATGCACACAAAAACATTTTTATACAGTTTTCTTCTAAATTCAAGATATTTGAAAAAATTAAAGTAATGGACTGTGATATCTCTTGCAGATTTTGAAACTGAATTTTTATTGTTTACATAATGAAACATAAACCTGCTAAAATAACAGAATTGGGACTGGGTCATCTACACAGGAAGGTTTAATAAACATCTTGATTTTTAAAAATTAAATACTTCTGTGTACTTCAATACAAGGGAGGATTCTGCTTTTGATGGAGGCCTGAATCTTATGTTATTTAAGAATCAGAAAGGATCTGGGAGCAGAGGCAATGACCAAACTATGAAAATTACAGCAAGTACTTTGTTTTGCGAGTTATTTTCAAGTACTTAAATGTGAGTGGGCCAGAGTGGTACTGTGGAGCGCAAATAAATTTTTGTGGTCATGTTTTAGGAACAGGAGCCATCAGCCCTGTGCAAAATAAAATCTAGGTGACATTAACATTACAAATCACCCAGAGGAGAGGGGAAATGTGCTAGAAGAGTGTCATATGGATAGCAATAGCAACAAGAATTGCTGCGTGGCTGCAAGAACTGTGAAAATAAACAGCAAGTGGTTCCATGAAAGCAATCCAGGACAAGACCTCCCAGAGCATGAAGGTTGTCAGTGTCCATAAAAAGCTGTTAAAACCGATCATGAGGAACTACAAATCAGCACTCAAAGGAGATGCTTTACAAATAGCAGATGGTGCAACACTGCAGCTGGAAGGAGTGGCAGAATGGTGATGCCAAAGCAGCTCAAATGGAGGAGGGGTGATTTGCCATTGTTGCCAGGTGCCATAAATGTTATCAGTAGACGTGTGTCTGCACAGCAACAGTTGAAGAGGATCAGAGACTGTTAAAAAGTTATTGACAAGCATTTAAGCTTTTGCACTTAGTCTGAAAGCTACAAAAATATGACTTGCCAGGAAGCTGCTAAGCCCTGAAGATATATTCCCATTGCTGATCTTATACTGTCCAAAGATAGGAAAAGGAAGAATAGCTGGGAGAAGTTTACATTACAGAAGTTTAAATTTATCATTTAGAAACAGGCTGTCAGAAAGAATAAACAAAGATGGATTATGTGACTAAGCTTTAAACAAAGAAAAAACAATAAAATCACAAAGCCTGCAGAAAAGCAACATGTTCATTAGCCATAGGGAACAACTGGAGTTAAAAGTACAAGTTGTGGAAAGAGAGCAATTATTGAAAGAAGAGAATATACTGATTTCAACTAAAATTCATCAAGAACTTCTCAAAAGCATTAACAATGGCCACTTTAATATGGCCTTATGCGAGAGAGGAACAAACACCCATAATTTGCGCAAAATGAATGGATAAAAAAAATTACCATTTGTGCAAAGTAACAAAGAATCTGGGGGAACTGAGGGAACGTTAATGATGTGTCCGACAGAGCCAGGCAATCAATGACTGATTTGAACACGGACATACAACTATCAGTCATATTTTAAAATAAACCAATGAATCAACATAGTTGTCAGCCTGCAGCAAAACAAGTCATGGTAACTTTCTAGATCATGCTCTAATGAGATGAGATAATGGGTGCAGAGTGGATGTGAGACAACTACACAGAGACAGAACAATGAAGGACTCATCTGCGTTGTGGGTTTGCCCAGGATGAGTGGATCATTTACTGGGTCAGTGACTCAAATCACATTCTTTTCACCTGTGAAGCCCTTCAGTTTTTGAATAATGTGACTTCTCTGGCTTTTGGAAGTGTGTTAGTCTTCCAAGAGCAGACTTTTTATTTCAGCACTTTTGAACATCTCTCTGCAAATAAGCTACAGGTTATATCCTTGTCCCTTATGGATAATATCAGTTGCTGAAGATCTTTGATTTGTGTGCCCTACTTTGGGGCTGGGAGACAACCCTTCTGTACTGACAGTGTTGTTGAAAGCCTTTTTAGGGCAATGCCATGAAATCTGGTAGAGGCCAGATTTCACATGATTTCTGGATTCTTCTGGGTCACGCCCTTCTCCCTGTGGTCAAATGGACTGCCTAGCAGCTAGGAGCCAGGTTGGGTAAGGGACAGACCATCCTCTTCTTTCAAAGCTTTCTTTGTTGTGTCCACCCTGATACCCCTGTGCAGGTCTCTGCTTTTATTCGCTTGGCATCATGTTATGGCTGTCCCCAGGGAAGGTCTCTGCTGACATGAGTCAGCAGGTCCAGAGCTGGCCTGTTTCAGACTTGCCTAAAAATCAGCTTGCAGTTTCCCTTCCTTCTGCTGCCCTGGGGATTTGAGGTTGGACTTTGAAGACATATTTTCCTTCTGTATTTCAATTTTAATAACTTTTAACAAAATGTATTCCTGCTTCTGTTTTGTTTAGGTAATATCATTCTCTTCAGTTCTAATACCATTTCATACTGGAAATTAAATTCACTTCCAAAGTTTGCATGGATTTTAAGGTATTTAAGTGTATTTTTTTTCAACTAATCAATCTGTAGGCTGTATTTTTCAACTGATTTTAGTATGGTACCCACTCTGATTACTAAGTTAACAGGTTTCTGCTCTTGACTGAAAAACAAAGAACATACAGGATTATTTTAGAACTCATATAACTTTCTTATCTTGCAAGGATTGCTGGACAACAAGCAATATAGAACTGTAATTCTTGGGGTGAAGGAATAGATATACATATATGTATGTATGTATCCGTGTTTGCATGTATGTATATGCTGAGAGCACATTAATAGTTTTTAATATATTTAAAGCAAGAATGATTAGTCCATCAATAAAATGAATATAACAGTAGTAAATTTCCTAAGCATTCTTTGTGTCTTACGATAAATAATGAATTAAAGTAACGGCGTTGTTCTCTTTACATCTTTACTTCTTTTGGTGTGCCATTTCACATGTGCACTACATCGGATGTTCCTGTTGGGAACATTGGCTCCTAATGGCACCTGTCAATGGCACTGATGGATGTTGGAAGGGCCTATGTTACAGAGTCTCTTCACTAGGATACCCCAGCATATTAAAAGGTGATTTCTGTTTTAATGCAGCTTAATCTGATGATAGAAGAGTTTCCTACACTTATCTTGAACTTTTGCATTTACTACAATGTTTTTTTGCTAGCTACAGTGAATGCTTCAGGTTTTAATTGCCCTTCCAATTGCAGTGTAGACTAGTGACTCTGCAGAGCCTGTCCTGGGACAACAAGGAGTTTGGCGTCTGCAAAACAGGCTGACAGCTCCACAGATCTCTATAAGCTGACTGACCTGTAAAGCAGCAATGGCAGAAGACAATTCCTACAGTGCAGTGAGGGCCCAACCCTGTAGGCACTTGAGTTAATTCTGTTTTGTGTTGAGAACTCTTTTTGATAACATCTCTCCTCTGGAACAAAATTGTGGAAGGAAATAAAAGGAGGTTTGATTTATTTGGGTTTTGGTAACCTTTAAACTGGACCGTATTACCTGATAATTCTATTTTATCTGTGTCATGAAAACACATCTTGCTGTAGGTACTTACTGAAGTAAAGCAATTAATAAAGCAAATGCCCCAGGAAGGAGTTTCAGTTTTCTCCTTATCAGAACAAAGAGTCCACTGAGCACGCAAAGAATCTTGCTCTGGTTTATATAATGATTTTTATAACCTTACATATTTTAAGGCAACTGCCTTGTGATTTGTGAGTTGAGTTTTTGCTGTTTTTCTAGACTCACAGAGCCTAAGGTAGGCAGCCCTGTGGCCAGGAGCTGACTTGGAAGACGTCACTGTTACCTAGCTGGAATGAAGCATTTATACTTCAGCTTCTATCTTTCGCAAGACTGTGTCCTTTCTTATATCTCTGATTGACTGCTCTCAAGTCTCCAGTCAGATAAATACTTTCAGTGTGGTTGATCTGTCAAGTCCTGCAAAAGCAAATCACAATTTCTGATCACGCTATATCCTTCATCCCTTCTAGATATATATGTGATACAGGTGTGGCAAGGGACAGATACATCTTGTGTCTTATTTCCCAGAAGGCTACAGTATTGCCATAGTTTAGGGCAAAAGATTGGTTAATAAGCCATCTATTTCAAGGTTTTGATATACTTTAGTAAAATTACACACTACGCAAAGCACGGGTTTTCCTGTGACTTTTTCACATGCATATGTTTCTTTCCAGCATAATTAATAGAAATGTGTGGATTTGTATATATTTCCTGCATGCACATGCATCTGTGTCAGCCTTTGAAGGAAGAGGATTTCACCATAAGTTATCTACTTTTACAGCTATGCTATTTAATCCATTCTGAATTTTTTAAGCAATGACAACTCTATGCTTTTTTCCAGGTCCTGTATAGAGAAGTTTCCATGGACTGGTCTGTCATTCCTGTAGGTATTTGTGTTGAATAAGCTCTCCTTTCTTTCTCTTGGCTGCTCCTTTTGGAGCCTGTGGTTAGACACAAACAGCATGCCATCAAACTAGAAGCCATACCGTTAGTGTAGCACACCTACACTACTCCCCTAATTAATTAATTTTCACGATTGTGGCACCCGCTTCTTTATTTGAGATATTCTGCAGTTGACATGAAAACTAAGAAACATGCAAACTCTTGGTGCTGATTTCAGTTACAGCTTCCCTCTTGTTTCTTTTCAAATTCCCTTTCAGGGCTCGGGCTGGCATGGACGGATGTCTCTGAAATTAGGGTAGGAGGGGTGGGCTGAAGACTGTCAGTGGAGCACACTGAGCTTATTCCTGGACCTAAGCCTGGGTCAGAACTGAGCCTGATTGATCTGATATGATCAGTATCTCTACAGCTATTCAGCTGGTGAGGTTGGCTTTTAAATGACAGTCAAAACAGTTGTTTTAAATGACAGTCAAAACAGTAGGCTCAGCACTGGTTTGATTAAAACTGTTTCCCCCAACCCTGTGGTAGGAATGATATGGAAGCATAAAGATGTGTTTGTGTGATAAGGAACTGTAAAAATGAGAATTGCTGTTGAACAACACAAACCATGGTACTGCTAGCATTTTTATAAAAAGATGAGAGAGTCATGCTTGCAGTGTGGAACACAACAAAGCTCTAACAAAAGCATTTTCTAGTGACTAATATTTGGTTGCAAATGACAGTGAGAGTTAAAAAATGAATAATTTGAAATTACCGTCTTAACTGTGTCTCTGTAATTTCATATGTGGGTTTGGGCTAGATTCTCAACTGCCTGTGCATCACTCTCTTTTCAGCTCTATAGGACTGAAAAACAAAAGAGGTTTTTAATCTAAGGGATCCTGTAGCCTCCGTTGAACTGCAAGGCTGAGTCGTCTCATGACTGAGCACGTCTCAGAGGGCTGCACGGCACCTGGGAGTCTGCACCATGCACAGACTCATCATTGCTTTAATGTAAAGACTGCTGAACTGTGTCCCAGCTAACCACGAACATGGTTTTCCTTCAGTCACAGCTGCTGGACTGTGATTATAATGTTCTGGTTTAGAGTACAAAAAAATACTTGTAGCATATATCTAATACTGTCTATCTACTTCATAGCAAGCTTTCACCAATGGTATTTCTGTCCTTGGAAGGCATTCACTCTACATATTTGAGAAAGGATCTCAACATTGCACATGCATGAAGTTCATTTAGGCATTTTTTAAATGACATGTAACACCATGTAAGTATCAAGAACAACTTTTTAAATGGAGTTTCTGATTGGTTTTTTGCAATGATGTGTACTTAAACCGAGAAACAAGATGTTCTCCTTTGAATACACTAGTGTTTTTTCAAGTTAATGGGATGTTACAGTTTGAAGGAGTATCTGTTTGCTAATAAACAAAGAGGCTGGGCAAACACTTATCAGAAAACATGATTTTACAAAGGGCTTCTTGCCTTATAATAAAAATTTGATTCAGCTTGTCTTGGACAACTCTTTCTGGCAGTTCCACTGGGTTATATCACTGTTGCTGGAAAGTTGTCCAGAATTAAGCTTGCATTGACTACTGGCTGATGGTTTATTTCAGGAAAACTGCAGGCTGTGGATGAATTGCCAGTTTTCTTACTCGTGGTGTAGATAAGTAATGAGATGGGGCCATAAGTTGTTTTTTCCGTATGTTATACACTCTAGTTTAATGTATGCCTCTAATTTGCTATTTGAAATACTTTTGAATAAACAAATTAGGAATGGGAGAAAGGAAGGCACTTCAGAGAATTTGAGCAGCACCTACTACTTAAAGGAAAGCTGGCTGTGTCAAAGAAATATAGCAGAGACCAAGGAGTTAATCTGTTCTCGTGGATCATCCCTACATACTTTTCCCAGCCACCAGCTGAGTTATTTCTCAAATGCCAGCCAAGAACTACTTGCAGCTGGGAAAAATCCACAGTTATCAGTGCAATGGAAAAGGGGTGAGACAAAAAAAAAAAAAGAGCAGTGTGGCCCTGTTGATAGTGAGGTGTGGGTTCCTGTGCTCTTATCCAGCTTGCAGGGGTAAAAGAATAAATAGTTAATGAAGATAACATTTATACAGAGATTCAGCTCAGTGGTATGTGTAATGATTTCCTAGGTCTCTGGAATCTGTTTTGTGCTGTGGAGTATATGAAGTTCACACAGGACCTGTGGAGTTCATATAAGACCTGGTTTCCCTGAGGTTCACAGAATGACCATTTTAATTGTAAGTGATTTCAAAAAATACCAAACAACTAGTTCTTCAGTTATTTTGCATATGACACATTAGGAACATGGAGAGGTTGAGAGGTGGAGAGAGCACAGGTGAAATACTGGTAAAAGAACACAGAAATATTTCAAAATCATGATTAGGTGGTGCTCTTGCAAACAGAAGGTGAGGGCATGTAGCAGATCCCTAAAGCCCCCCAAACCTGTGCAACATATGGTGAAAATAAGGGATATTTCCAGTTCTGAAGTTAACAGCTATATGTAAAATAGGGCCTCATAAAGCTCAGCATTTCTGTAACTCCTTATTCTTTGTGGACCCCATTGCATAGGAAGTACTGACTGGATACTTACAGACTGAAAAAAATACTGGGATGCAGAAAAAAAGTATCTTACACATAGTCAAATCAGCTTTGGCTGAACACATTCAGGAGGAAGTGAGCCATGGAAGATTTAAACTGGGGGTGAATATTGCTTTTCAAAGAACTGGGAGTACCTGATAGGAAAAGCCATGCTTCTTGTGTCTGGTTAATCACCATGGTTAGTTGATCTCTCTAGCTTGTATTAAGGAGTCCTGGAAAATCAGACCATTGAAATTACAAAAAGCAAACAGCATTAATGCATTTTGGTGCCTTTTTCACTGTAATTGATGACTTTAATAGACTAGATCTCTCTCACTCATCGTGCAGTCTTTTGCGCCCCACATACACATAAGCACACACATATACAAAATCAAAGTGTCTGATTTTCAAGCAAACCTGAAATATTTTTTAAAATTGTGACTGAGTTTAACTAATACCAAACACATACGGGCCATTGAAAAATGAGTCTGTGCCCGAAGTCTTGCATGTCTGAGTTGCCTAACTGTTAAAGACTAGAAGCACTTATTCCAACTAAGAAGTGGTAGGACCTGTGCTCCATTTAGGCTCTTGAACACATCTATGCGTGCGGGTATGTGTGGTTTGTGTGTGTGTGTGTGCACAGGCATATGCTCGTCTGTTCTTTCTAATGTAAAAAGATATTTTTGATCTGTTGCTGTTTAAAGAGAAAATCTCCCTAGGCTGTCCCGAACTTCCTATTACTGCTCTGAATTAATATTTGTGATAAGTTACTCTGATCCTATTCGAAACTCGAGAATCTGAAACCTGAATACGAGCTGGTGTTGATACAGTCGTGGCGCACTGAACGCTGCTGGGGAGGCCAGCATCATCCAGGAGCGTCCTATGGAAACATCCCCATCTAGTGGGTGTCAGTGCGCTGAGGACACTCTGGCGTTCCAGGACACTGCCTGTCCACTGGTTTATAGCAGTTGCACATCTATCATTTTCCTGAGAGAAAACATCAAAAGTAGGAACCTCCTATTACCTGTAAAATTATTTCTGATTTTATATGGGTATTCTAAAAACACGTACAATATTTAATATGGTCTTTCAACGATAGACTGTTCTGCTTTTCTCGCTACAGGGTATACTGAGTCCATTATGCCTATATAAGCTAAAATATCTCTGTTGGTTTGTCCAAGATTTTTTCTGAATGAGTTTTAAAAGAAATGAAAAACACGGAAAAGTTTTCAGGCTTGTCATACCCTTCCCACAGTTAAAGGTACTGCTTTTCTCAGAATATATTTTACATAAGAAGTTCATTGGGATTTGAGAACTGGTATGTTTGTAAATATTCATTATTTTCTTCAAGACAAAACATGCAAGAGCAACATGAAAATACACTGTTATTCTGTCATAGGACATGGCTACAAAATCCTGTATCTAGTCTCTTTTAGATGGAGTTGTTCTTAACTGCTGAAAAAAGAAAGTTTGTTCCTAGACCCACTAAAATTAGTAGGAGTTTTGACATTAATAGAGTTAGGGCTTAGTGAGGAATATTTCAGGAAGGAATACAGCATAGCAAAACCTGCAGTACATTCAGTCCTAAAGAAAGTATAGTACTCATGTAATGGTCACCCATTTAATGCTTTGTTACTTGTCTTTCTCAGAAAGGATTAGTGGCTGAAATAGTGTAATAGTTATTTAAGGATGGTTGAATAACATAATGGCATCTAACTAATCAGATGCCTGTTGCTGATACTTGTAAGCAAGGCTTCAGATTCTCCAGCATCCCATCCGGGCTAGGAATTTCTGTCTTAAATCCAGGCTGCAGCACATTCTGGGATTTGAGGCAGAAGATGAGAATGGTTTCTGAGAGGAACAATGCAGCACCTCAGGTGACTGGGATTGTAAAAAGTCCTCATCTCTCTTGTCATACTTTTTAATGCTTATCCTATTATCAACATGTATAGAACATACAGAGTTTTACACACACACACACACATGCACGTATATATATTCCCAAGAGTAGGTAAGATCGTTTCTCTATGAACATATTTATAGATATATATTACTTTCTTATTCAGCTGGCTTGTCACATGTATGCATGCTTGTTTGTCTCAGCAAAATTTCACTCAAAATAGTTTACAATCTACAAGGTATCGTTTTAATGTAGGTTTGAATATTGTGATTATGAAATCAGGAGATTAATGTCATTAGCTCAAGAGAGGCACCATGGAGACAGGTGCCACACATATTTCTCCACGTAGCTCTGCCAATGCACATTAATCTTGATCTGCAACATTCCTGCTATTCCAGTCCTGGGCCCCTCTTATGCCAAATTTTATAGTTTATTTGTTTGTAGGTATAGCAATGTTTCCATTGAAGCATAAGTTACTGTGAATACCTTTTACCCATTTTCAACTTTTGCTTTTTACTCTCCTGGTATAATCTGTCTTGTTCGTGGTGCCTGTTATGAAGGGAAGGGCCCAGACATGGGACTGACTGGCACTGAAGTAATCCCATGATTTTATATGATCTGAATGTCAAAAGCAAAGAACCTCGAAGTTAATCATTGCTTACTATGACTGACTCAGCCTCTCTAATCCTTTTGCATCCTCAGTCCTTGTCACTGTGCCACTTGACCTGCTTCCTCAGGGCTGGACTATGTACCTCCACCATACATTGCACAGGAATCCAGTCTGGGAAGGGGAAACGATTCTTGCAAAGCTTTAGGGGCCAGCTATGCTCAGACCAAAAGTCATTGGGGGAAGGATGATGCCTTTGAGCTCACTGGACATAAAACTTCATATTTCAGGCAGTTACTCACCCTTCCATTCCTTGTGCTTACAACAGAACTACTTTGTGTTTTAAGTAGAGAGGAGTATCCAGTTTCAGACAAAATGGATGTTTGTAAGCAGGAATTTTACCTCCAGGATTGAGTAGAGATGCAATCTGCTGCCACCACCACACCTATTCTGAATCTACAGGAGGTAATTTTTATATCCTTTCATGCCATTCATCACCCCTGGCAAAGGGATAAGGACAGCAGAACCCTGCTGAGCAACTGCTAGGTTTGTGCTGCTCTGTATTGAAAAGTAATGTTTTTGCGTCACTCAGGTTACACACTCGTAGTATATTCTGTTACCCACAACTTAATCCTTTCAGGATTTTTATGCCAGCAGGCAAAATGGAATGATACATTTTGCTCCTACTTAGGTCACATTGTGTACTCCTCCTAAGGAGTGACATATGCCAAGTACTGATGACAGTATCAAAGTGCAAGTTTGTCATAGACTCCAATTGGACTAGGATGGGCTTTGCAAAAAAATCCTGTGAGGTGATATGTAGATTTCTAAAACTTTTCCCCTTATATCCCCTGTGTCACTGTTAGCACCCTCTGCTAGCTCAGATGTAAGAAACAGCCCTGCGGGAAACGACAACATGCTACAGCAATCTGCCCAAGCAGAACATTCTCGGCACTGGAGCATCTGCCCTGACACACGGTGCTCGGCCGCTTGCCCAGAACATACTACTGGTATGGCTGGGAGCAGTGAGACCATCTCTTTCTGCGCTAACACATTGCATCCATAGGGGTGAGGAGGCAGATGAGATGGACAATCCCTTTCCATATGGGACCCTGGTATATATTGTATCCACTGGCATGAGATCTCACCAGAGGCACACAACATACAGATGGGCATCCTTTGGTATTTCCAAGATTTCACTTGACTACTGTTTGACACAACGAATGAAATTCAGCAGGGTCATCCTCTTGTGCAGAAGGTACCAGGTATTTACAACTGACGCTTTACCAGCAAGACGAAATAGCATACAGGACCATAAGCCACAAGATCACTTTGCCATTATTTCCAGTTTTAAGCAGTAAAAATCTGTATCTTAGTTCCTTAGAGCATCCAGCTGGTGGTGCCAAATAGTAACTGCAAAGGACATTTTTTTTGTATTTTGAATGCTTGGAATAGAAATTGTTTGGATAAAGGCATTTTTACAGTTGTTTCTTAGACTCTTTTTAACAATTGTCCTTCTCTCTCTCAGTGAACTTGGCGGGTCAGCTTCTAAAATTCAACTGTTGTGTGTTTATGCCTCACACAAAGGGATATAACCCTCTTCTGCTTCGATTTATTTGAAAGCTCCCTCTGTGCATGAGGTATAGGAGATGCATACAGATGTACATGGATGATAAGCAGTGAAGGATCAGGCCCAGGACATTTTGGCC
The DNA here is from genome assembly GCF_013368605.1 of Nyctibius grandis. NCBI lineage: Eukaryota > Metazoa > Chordata > Aves > Nyctibiiformes > Nyctibiidae > Nyctibius > Nyctibius grandis. Next base: position 10,804,756 of record NC_090661.1, on the reverse strand, counting down.
TGAAGTAATATGTTTATGACTTCATAAATCATAGTAAACCTTAAGAACACATACACCTGTTTTCTTGGGTAGTGAGTATCTCTGTACCTGGCATTTATATAACTTACATGATCTGATGTCCTGTCCAGGATCTTTAACACATTTATTATGGCTGTTGATGAGTCAGCTTGTGACCTTCTTTTTCTGTGAAGTTCAGTAGTTAAAAGTATTTAGCTTGGAAGAAGATACCTGTTTTCAAATTTTAAAAGGGGGGGCCAGGGGGAAGTGGTAAAGGAACACCGTGTTATGTTTCATTGGCCTAACAGTGACCTATAAAATATGCTGGTGAGAACAGAAAAAGCACCAATGATTGCAGCCACAGTTTATTTTCATTCTTTTTGATATTTGATTATAAAGGTTAAAGCAGGAGAAAGGGAGTGCTAACCCGAAGTGCTAGCTTTCCTATGGCTCCCTGCCACATTAAGTCAGTGCTGATTTGAAAGGGTCAGGTTCTTTGCTGGCAGGCGGGAGGCAATGAGGAATAAACCCCAGGAAAGCCAGTTTTTACAATAGGGTCACAGATATGGTTATTTTAGGAAGTGTTTTGCCCTGTTTTGGAGGGTGGCCTCTGTCTCCATGGGCCTCCTGCTTCTCACTGAGAGATTGCAACAGGCTACTGCTTGCACAAGACATGGGTTTTGCTGAGATAGATAGGCTGAGCAGATGGCAGAGCACGAGTATGACCAGTCAGGGCGGGGAAAGTATCAGAAAGGTGAGTCAGGCAGAGAGAGGCACGTGGAGAATGGCACGACTAAATCACGCTTCCTTCACTTGGACTTTAGAACTGGCGGGCTCGTGGCCAATGCAATTCATCCAGGTGCTGTGACAGTTGTTTTCTAGAGCATAATATTCAGATCTTTCATCACTAAAAGAAAGCAAGTAAATGTTATATGCTGCGTGAACACTGAGAAGGACCTGGCTCCAAAGGCATCTGGTTAAGATTTCCACTTTTCCACATTTCCACCTATCAAAATAATTCCTTAATTTGGTTTCAGGGATGAAGACACTTCAATGTGCATGTTTATGGTAAAATCATGATATGAGAAGGAATATTAATTATATTGTCAAGAAAAATTTTATGTGTAGTCTCTGGTACAGTAAAATCAGTGTGCTTGATTTGTTCAGTGTTTTAAAAATACGCTGTGCAGTAGAAACATTAGAGGAACAGCTCACTCTGTTCTGAGACCTTGTGTCCAACAAGTATGACTTTGTCTATGTTGTTTTGCTCTGCTAAAGTATACCTCGTGAAGTCCCCCTATGTATTCCCCTTACAACTGTGGACGCTAATGATTTACTCACACTCATTAAGAAAATTAAATCCTTTTCAAAGAATTACATCCAATCATTCTGCAAATGTTTTGAAACACAACGGCTGCACTCTGCCCCCAGTTACTCTTGTGAAATCCTGCTGTAGTGAATGGAGGCGACGCATGAGGACAGGGATGGACGACAGCCTGTTTGTGCTGGCTGAGCAGTTACGGCATATGTTTACAGCATTTCTTCAGGGGAGCGGGGAGCCCATCTAAAATCCTCACAGTATCTGTTGTTCTTGTCTCCACAGTACCTTGAATCTGTCTTACAAGAATGGCTTGAGATACAGCAATGGAAGAAATATGGGACAAATACTGCTGTGGTTTACATCCACATAAACAATGAACACCTTTGAACGCAGAGAGGTAAAAAAGCAGTCACTGGTTAAGCTCTAGTTGCTCACGCCTGGGTTGCGTGACTACAGCTAAGAACAGAATGTAGCTTATTGTCCTTATGTGTACAGTCATTTACCATTTGATGAAACCAAGAGGATAAATTGTACCATTGGTGGAATTTCTCAAGCTATGTACATGCTGCCTTTTCTCCTGGTTGTTTAGTTAAATGAGGTTTTCCCTTTCCTGCAGGCAAGCAAATTGTTTTCTTTTTCCTTTGATCTCTCAGGACTCTGTTTTTTACTCTGCCTGTCTTACCTTAATTCCTTTTGATAAAAGAGCTCTTTTATCACGCATGCTAAAATTGTTGGATAGGTCTATATGACATGCCATGACGAAACTAAATAAGCAGCTTTTTAAATGTCAAGTATCACTTCATTTTTCCATATGTCTCATCACTAGATTTCACAATATCATGAGTGTCATGATTTTTAGTGTTTTTTGTTGAGCTCAAGCTTCTAGAATTCTTTCCTTAAAATAAACATGAAAATAGGTTACATATCAAGCTCTTGTGGTTGCAGAAAAGCACTTAATAACCTGCTCAGTTGTATGTGAAAAGCAAATTAAAAGCATACTTATTGTGAAAAAACTTCTGACTGGGGGGCCTGAGCCATGATTTTATAATGCTTGGGATTGGCGATATTTCATACAGAGTTGTTTGTTGTTTATTAGCAGATAAGCAACAGGACAGGATTTCTGTACTGGAGAATTTTGGGTTAGGAATTTAATGACTATTTAGTCATACTTACTGACTCTACTGTCTTAGACACATGGTAGTTTTCAACACATCTAGAAACTGACTAATAATCCAGCTGATTACTAAAAAAAAATAAATTATTTTTATGGGCTGGTCAGATGATCTCCTGCTTATAAGTTTTTCTAAACCAGGAATATTGGAGCTACTTCATGGGTGTGGCCTTTAGTTCCTGGGAAACCCCTACATTGAACATTGTATTTTAAGGAATGACTAGAAAAAATAGGATTTGTAAAAGTTATCTAAGATAAAACTTGTTATTAGATACAGAATTCTAGAAAAAAACCACAACTTTCAGAGTTTTGTTTGGATGGAGTTTTTGTCTTACCAGACTGTTGTGTGGCTTGGAAGTAGCAACCTATTTTTGTACCCTGCAACTTTTATTTTAAACAAATAAATTAGCATGCAAATTTCCTGTCCTACTCTCATTAACACAGTGTTTTCTGCAGTAAATAATGGTGGCATCTCCTTTGACTCTTCAGTCAGAAAGTATAGAAAACTAATTTTATTAGTACCTTGATTTTTTTTTTGTCTAAACTAAATTTTAGAAACGTTTAAAATATTGAAAAAAGACTACTATAGACCTTCAATCTGCAAGGATTTAAGCACATATGGGTTCTTGATGAACCCTAACAATGTCATTTAGAAATGACAATTCTTTTATTATATTATGACTTATTTTCTACATTTAGCCACTGCTACTGTATTTCTGACTTGTGTAGCTTTTCAAGACTTTAAGATTAATGCTTTTAATAAATTATTTTCAAGTGAAAATTTGTTCAAAACCTTGAATTTTGCAGCAGACATCCTGTAAAGATAGAGGGGGATTTTTGTGATATTTGTGATAAACAAATTATATTTATCACAAATAAATAATAATAAACAAATTATAATAAATGATAATAAATAATAAAAAAATATATTTGTTTATCAGGAGTGAAATCAATATACAAGCACAGAAAACACACTTAGCTGTGAAGTTGCTGTGGAAGCTACTCTCTGATAGCAGGGACATGCTGTTGTAAAATAGTTTGCATTTCATAACCTCAGTTTTACAGGCATCATATCTCTGCAGTCTGTAAAAAAGAGTTGACCCATTATGCAACTGTTAGAAATGAACTATAAAGGATAATAGGAAGTGATAACTTCTAAAGAAGTGTTCATACCAAATGTTGCTATTACCAGTGAAACTATTTTTTACATGTGATTTATAAAATAGTGGATTTATTTTATAAATAAAGGACAGACTTTGCACAAAATTACATTCTTGGTAACATGACAAAGATTGTTCCTTTATACATTTAATACTTGCGTTGTTCAGTATTTGAATACTTATATATAATTTTCAGATAGGCAGGAATTTCTGAATTTACCGTTCATACTCTGGTCTTGCCCAGTTTTTCTTCCAATAGTATCTGAATCTTAATTGTACACTGACCTACAAAACCAGCAATAATCACTGTTGGATTTTTCTAGTCTTTTTTTCATAATGAAAAAATAAAAAAATATGCAATAACTGGCATTCAGTCTTCATGTATAAATTGAGTAAACCAGATGCCAGGACCAAGTAGTTGTTTTCCTCCTCTTTTATTTCCAGAACACTTTTAATTTTTCTGAGGTGTTTATTCTTAAAATATTATACAATTTTATCTCTGTGAGAGAAGATGTGTAAGCAACAGGACTGAGGCTTTCTAATGACAAACACGAAACACAGCAGGACTGTAGCAGATCCCCAGGTAGAAACACTCATGGAGGATTAGATAATCTTTTTTAATTATCCAATATCAAACCTAGCAGTGACTGTGAAAATACTTCTCACCTGACACCTCTATAGTCCGCCTGATGTTTTAGAATACATTTTGTTTGGACACCTCTTTTTCTGCTCAGTTTCTTCTCCTCCCTGCAAAACCATACAAAACTTGTTCAAGAAACAACTATTTTCCCTCAAATTAAATTTCCAGTGCTTTACACAGAAGGTAAGAGGCCAAATCCACAGCCAAAATTTTTGAGGTGGCAAGGGCAGGGTATCCTAGCTCAGCTGAGGGCTATAAACACTCATTGCTTACCTTTTAAATTAGAGAGTAGCTTCTCTCTTTCAGCTCTCCTATTTCTAACCTTATCTTGGTGGTGGTTGTTGTTACAGGTAAAAGCCTCACATCATTTGTGCTCTGGGGTATCCAGGTAGATATCCTGTTTGATGGTTTGGAGGATGAAGGTTTTTTTTTTAAAAAAAGGGAGGGGGAGGAGGCTTAGAAACAGAGAGAAAAGCATTAGAATAGACATTGGGTCACAGCGGAGTGCAGAATATTTGTGTCAGAAGAAAGACTGCTACAGCCCAGGTCCCTATCTTTTGCAGTTGTACTTAGCTTTGTGTGCTGATTAAAATCCTTTGAAGCTGATAGGACCGAATAGTCGTGGCTGAATTAAAGCTGATATGTAAGTCCTCAAATGCTGCATATTCTCAAGAATGAGGTTCTATCAGAAGCCACCCTTTTTTCTTGTTTTTCTTGTATCCTTGATAGATATAACCAAAGCTGGAATTTGCTCAGTGTTCCAGTTCTGACCCTGATCCTCCAACATCCCATTTAGCCACTCACATAATAAAGTTATTTGTAAATGTTAAATCTTTGCAGGAGCATGATCTAAAGGAGTATTAGAGCCTGATCCAACTGCTTCAGAGGCCTGCCCTAGATTTTGCTGATCAGTATATCAGAGCCATACTAAAGGGATTAAGAGGCTGCCAGTGTTTACTGAAGATACAGTTTTCCTAAAAGCACAGTTCAGTATTCTAGTATTGACACATTGAAAGCATGTGATATAACAGTGCACATTATATAGTGTATCTCACCATAGTTAGGCTAGCATAACTCTGATGGTTTACAGTGGCTCCAGTAGCCTTCACTGTATTTATGCTTTCATAATCCAAATGCTTAGCAGTGTAAATATTTCCTCTATGTAGCTATACACAGAGCGATGTATGTACTTATCTAATGTGTGAGGCTGTGTCATGGAGAAACGTAAAGTTTTTGCTCGTGTCTGTCTGAGATGAGCGGGTTACCTGCTGCAGCGATGTGGAGGCTCTAGGCTGGCTGCCATGGCCCTGTCCTAGTGACTCTGCCATGCCCAGAGGTCTCCAGGAGACCAGGCCTTTCTTTAGAGAGGGTAGCATTGCAGAAGTAGAACTACACCTCATAACTCTTCAGCAGCTTGTATATATTAGGCTTTTGTAAATAATAAAGGAAGAAAATATTAGAACCCTTTTCCCACTGCTGGTATAGAAATATTCCGAGGTCTTATCTTTTCCTCCCTCCATTTGTATCCTTTGATTTTACTTCTCTGCCTTCCCTGTGTCAGGAGGAACTTCCCTTTATTTCACAGGTGTAGCAAGCAGGACTGGGGAAATGATACATGGAGAGATTTGGTACTTTTTCTTTCACCAGCTGGCAGGAGATACAGGATGACCTACAATGGGAGAGAGGTGCCCTGAATGTCTGCGGAGCGTTGCTGAAATTGAATTGGTTAGCGTTCAAGGACTGCTTCTTCCGAGCTCAAGATCAGAGCATCCCAACAGGTAGGAAGTCAAGGAAGGGTACCAGGAGACCTGCATGGTTGAACAGGGAACTGCTGGGCAAACTCAAGTGGAAGAAGAAGGTGTACAGATCGTGGAAGGAGGGGCTGGCCACTTGGGAGGAATATAAGTCTGTTGTCAGAGGATGTAGGGAGGCAACTAGGAAAGCTAAGGCCTCCTTGGAATTAAACCTTGCAAGAGAGGTCAAGGACAACAGAAAGGGCTTCTTCAAATACATTGCAGGTAAAGCCAACACTAGAGGCAATGTAGGCCCACTGATGAATGAGGTGGGGGCCCTGGAGACAGAGGATAAAAAGAAGGCGGAGTTACTGAATGCCTTCTTTGCCTCTGTCTATACTGTTGGAAGCTGTCCTGAGGAGCCCTGGACCCCTGCGGCCTCAGAAGAAGTCAGGATAGAGGAGGAATCTGTCTTGGTTGATGAGGGCTGGGTCAGGGACCAATTAAGCAACCTGGATGTCCATAAATCCATGGGCCCTGATGGGATGCATCCGCGGGTGCTGAGGGAGCTGGCGGAAGTCATTGCTAGGCCACTCTCCATCATCTTTGCTAAGTCGTGGGCAACAGGAGAGGTGCCTGAGGACTGGAGGAAAGCGAATGTCACTCCAGTCTTCAAAAAGGGCAAGAAGGAGGACCTGGGTAACTATAGACCGGTCAGCCTCACCTCCATCCCCGGAAAGGTGATGGAGCAACTTGTTCTTGGTGCTGTCTCTAGGCACATCAAGGATAGGGGGATCATTAGGGGCAGTCAACATGGCTTCACCAACGGGAAGTCTTGCTCAACCAACTTGATAGCCTTTTATGAGGATGTTTCCCGGTGGATAGATGATGGTAAAGCTGTGGATGTGGTCTATCTCGATTTCAGTAAAGCGTTTGACACGGTCTCCCACAGCATCCTCGCAGCTAAACTGAGGAAGTGTGGTCTGGATGATCGGGTAGTGAGGTGGATTGTGAACTGGCTGAAGGAAAGAAGCCAGAGAGTAGTGGTCAGCGGGACAGAGTCCAGTTGGAGGTCTGTGTCTAGCGGAGTTCCGCAAGGGTCGGTTCTGGGACCAGTTCTATTCAATATATTCATTAATGACTTGGATGAGGGATTAGAGTGCGCTGTCAGCAAGTTCGCTGATGACACAAAACTGGGAGGAGTGGCTGAGATGCCGGAAGGCTGGGCAGCCATTCAGAGAGACCTGGACAGGCTGGAGAGTTGGGCGGGGAGAAATTTAATGAAATATAACAAGGGCAAGTGTAGAGTCCTGCATCTGGGCAAGAACAACCCCATGTACCAGTACAAGTTGGGGACAGAGCTGTTGGAGAGCAGCGTAGGGGAAAGGGACCTGGGGGTCCTAGTGGACAACAGGATGACCATGAGCCAGCAGTGTGCCCTTGTGGCCAAGAAGGCCAATGGCATCCTGGGGTGTATTAGAAGGGGTGTGGTCAGCAGGTCGAGAGAGGTTCTCCTCCCCCTCTACTCTGCCCTGATGAGGCCGCATCTGGAATATTGTGTCCAGTTCTGGGCCCCTCAGTTCAAGAAGGACAGGGAACTGCTAGAGAGAGTCCAGCGCAGAGCCACGAAGATGATTAAGGGAGTGGAACATCTCCCTTATGAGGAGAGGCTGAGGGAGCTGGGTCTCTTTAGCTTAGAGAAGAGGAGACTGAGGGGTGACCTCATTAATGTTTATAAATATGTAAAGGGCAAGTGTCAAGAGGATGGAGCCAGGCTCTTCTCAGTGACATCCCTTGACAGGACAAGGGGCAATGGGTGCAAGCTGGAACACAGGAGGTTCCACTTAAATTTGAGGAAAAACTTCTTTACTGTAAGGGTGACTGAACACTGGAACAGGCTGCCCAGAGAGGTTGTGGAGTCTCCTTCTCTGGAGACATTCAAAACCCGCCTGGACGCGTTCCTGTGTGATATGGTCTAGGCAATCCTGCCCCGGCAGGGGGATTGGACTAGATGATCTTTCGAGGTCCCTTCCAATCCCTAACATTCTGTGATTCTGTGATTCTGTGTGAAATGCGAACCAGGTGGCTGAAGACTAGGCAAAAAAACACAATTTTTGTGGTGAGTCCTTTTTCTGCGTGTGAGAAATCTGCTAATGAACCAGAAAGGCCGGAGGCCCAGTAAAAGCAGGCAACGTGCTAGACTGGAAGACTTTATGTACAAAAAAAAAAGGTATTACTTTTTCCACACATGGTTTGCAATTTATCTCAGGACTACAGAAATTATGTTGTCTTGTTTGATACGATGATACTCCTGTTATCATGTGTTACATGGCCATTCCATCCAAGCAGCTTTGCACGCGTCAAAAACATACATTAGTTTTGTTTAAGAACACTACGGAGTGGTGGTGGGGAAAAAGTATTATCGCTTCTGTTTTGTGGCAAAGGTGAGGGTCTGTGATGTAGTTATGCCGCACGGACATGGAAAATTTGTTGCAGCCAGAATACAAGTTCCCCTGCCAGATCTGAGTGTCTAGCTTAAGAGTACTTCCTTTCTCATTACATGACATCAGCATGAACGAACTGATATTAAATGGTATAAAATCATCATTCTTGCATAATACCTTTCATCTCAGGATTTCAAAGCACTTTACAATCATTAATCTGTACCTCTTAACCCAGTAATCACATGAGTAAGGTCTTCCTCACACAGAAGAAACATTTCTAAATACTTTTACATCCTGTTGAAGATGAGAGAAGAAGCCAAGTTTACCCATACAGGAACTGGGATTAAATTCAGCACATCTGCTCTCTGTAAGCATCTTTCTTCCTTTCTAATGCATCTACAGATGCAAAAGTCCTAATAAATATTGAGATATAGGTGGTTTTGGTGCAAATCTGAAACCTGATGCTGCTTGGTTTAAATTTAGGATCTCCAGCTGACACAGGTCTGATCTGTTGCTTCATAGAGAAAAAATTCTGTCATGTCATGCATGTAATCACAGCTGGTTGATTTGTTTATTTTACAAATGGCTTTCTTCACAAGCTGGATTAGTTCAATATGCATTACCAATTCTGGCATATTGGTCAGCAGTGTTTGGGACAAGAATAATACCCAGATGAATAGTGATCTCCCATGTGAGTAACGGTAGTGACTTCTGATCCACTCAATCACTCTGTATAGAGAAAGTATAGAAACAAAATCTGTGAATGGGACAAGAACACAGCTTAACTCAGAAAAAGCTTTCAGAATATTAACTGCAAGTTACCGGAAGATTTAAATTTTTCATAAAAGACAAAATATTGATGGGACTTTGAAAAGTCAAACGTTATTTATCATGCTTTGTGTTCTGATTTTGCCCTGATTTTGTTTTAGGGTCGTGTTTGTTTGTTCTAGGGTGAATGGGCTTAGGGCCAGTATAAACCTGGCCTTACTATCCGAGAGTCAAGGGTGTCAGCTCTGTGAATGCTTTTTTCTTCTGATTGATCTTACTCTGCCATAGAAATCCACAGTATCAGGTTCTGATCCCTTACATGGCTACTATGTATGACCCAGTGCAGCCTTTCACTATCTTTTTCTGCTAAGTCTTGGCCATCTTTGTGCTTGTTTCTCATGACCAAGAAGCTGCCTGTTTGACATTATTTATGTTTAGAAGGAGGAGGTTTGGCAACAACCCATTACTGGAAAAAAAGTTGGCACTAAGGCTTTAGACCTTAGGCACTAAGATCTAAGGCACTAAATATAACCACTTCCTGAATTTACTGATTTTATTTTTTTCTTTATATGGAATTACTTTTCAGCTACTATATCCTTTCGGATTCAGGCTGTTGATGTTATTTTTGAATCTTCAATTCGAGAACAGTATTTCAAGCATTTGAACATTTTCTTTTTACCATTTGTAGAAGAGCACTAGGCTTTGACCCCGTCACCATCAGAGATGTTTTGAAACTTGCCTACACCTTCATTTATTGCGGACTGGATTACTGTGATTCCTGCCAAACTTCCTGCCCAGACACTGCTATTAAAAGTTTTTTTTACAGTCAATATATTGAGAGCAGAACTTTATAATCTCTTTAAACTTTCAAGTCACATTATTCTATTATTGATTCTTCGCATTGTGTGATGACGTGTCCCTCTTGATTCCTACTTTTAATTTGTTGTATATACAAAGATATGTTTACAGCTTTGATTGTAGTCCAGCAATTCACAGGATGTAGCTGGGATGGTTAAACAATTTTTTGATCAAGTAGCATTTTTACCAAATTGTAGGATATAATGGACTAAAAATAGATAATATAGCAACATTTAAACTGGGAAAAGGTATGGGTCATGAACTTCAGAGTAATTACTCTAAGACTGCTAGAGGCAAAATCAGGCAAAATCTGAGATGGGTTGCAATAAGAAAACAAATAATTGATGGTAATATAACTAATACCAGTTGACATAGTTTTATGGGTGATAGAGCTTGACAGTGCTCATGTGCATTTGTAAGTGTGGCTAATAAACATACCTATGTTGATCTAATATATGATTCAATCATCCTAAGGACATTGGACATTCTGATTAAAAAAAAAAAAAGAGAGAGAAATGCAATATTAAATAGCTAGTTAAATGATAGGCTGAAAACATGGTTATAAGAGAAGACTAGTTAGCTTGAATTATTTCTGTTACTCCCAAGAATTTGTTTTTGCTCTGGTGAAATGCCATGTTTTTACCAGAGTCAACACGGAAAATGCTGGTGGCTCCAAGTCACTTATAAAACCTGACCTGAATAATTTGATAAGGCATGATCACTTGAATAATATGTGTTTGAATATTAACAACCAGTGCTTATGTGGAGAAAGAGTCTAACAAAGGCTAATTTGTTTGTTTATTCCAAGAGTTAGCATTTATTACAGCCCACAAGTAAAGGAAAGGTGACTGTCAGTTCTATAATCAAGCAGAAGAAACACCCTAAATTTGGAAGCAGAAACTAGATACATTCAAGCCACAAATAACCTGCAGCAGCAGTTTTGTTATTCTGAGGCAAGCTAGTTCTTGGTGCAATCTTCTTTGGTATGCAGAAGCTTCTTTCATATTTGAGCCTTTTTAATAAAGACTGAAATATTTCTAAAATAGATACTATAATGCAAGCAGAAAGTATATGGTTGAAAATGAACAGCCTGTGTTAGATAGGAAGTCAAGTTAAATGATGATAAAGTTCCTCAGGTCTTAATCTATGTATATATCTTCCTTTAAATCCTATTTTCCTTCTAATTATTAGTAACCTCTGCTATCAAGGGTATATTCAACATGTTTTGAAACAGCAGAAGACATGGCTCCGTTCCTGTTATTTTCTATTTCCATGTACACATACAACAATTCACACAGAAGTTAACACAGCCAGTGAAAGTAGTGAATGGTTTTAAAATAAGCCAATATTTTGAGTGCTTTAATGTTCAGTTTCAGTAAAAAGTATGACTTAAGATTATCCATTTACTTTGCATGACCATGGCATTATTGTCAGATGAGGTGCTGCATCTGAGGGAGTAGTAACTCCTAGCCAACAGGACATACCTGAGTTTAGAAATCACTTATCCTATGCTATCTACAGCCTTACCTTTTTGTCATATGTGAGCACTTCCTGAAAGAGCATTGAAGAATATAGTTACAATTTGTTGTAAGAAATTAAGTTATTTTTTATCACCCAGATGCAAATCTGATTCTGCACCACTGAAGTCAGTGGAAGTGGGGTGGCTAAATGGGTGTTAGTCTTGTGAACTTTTTGTATGTGCAAAAATGTGCTCATGCTGCATCCCTTCACGTTAGGAGACACAGTTCCCCCTGGAGATAGCGAGACATTTTCAGGGCCAAGTTAAGGAAGAAGCTTTAATCTGACGTGTCACTTTGGGAAGTCTTCTCTCCCTCCTGAGTAAATCAGCAGCCTGTGGTCACAAGTTTCCCAATTTACTAGCTAAGTAAGAGCCTTTGGGTATGTGGTGTTGGTGCTTCTTTCGGAACTATTCCTGATATAATTGACAGATTCTTGCTTCTTGAGCATTTCTTAACCAAAGGCCAACTCCAACAACCAAATATTACTCCTTGGTGAGTGGTCGGTTTTATTGTTCTATCTGACAGGATAGATACCAATAGCAGTTTGTTGTGTTTCTTAATTTCGCTTGTCTTGACGAAGTTTGCTTTTGTGATCTCCCTGGAAAGGTACACTGAATTACCTATGGATGGGATGTGACCAAGCTGAACTCTAGCTGGTTTGCTCTCTGCATCCACGTCTGAACTTACCATATCAGAGTAGGGAGGGAAGGTGGAAAAGAGAAACTGAGCAAGTTACCCTCCACAGAAGAGGGTGAACACAGTATAGTGTCTAAGAACACAGTACTAACAGGGGCCTTGGAAGTAATGCTGGTGCCTGGTATAAGTTTACTTTTTGTTCCGTACTGTATACATCTCATTTCACTCCATCTAATCTAAAATCTGCATTTGCATAATGAATTTTTATTAAATAAAAGGTACACTGTTCAACAGTTTAATTATACTATGGCTGACTTGCATGTATTTTCAAATCTTATTTGCTAATAACTTTAAAGGAGATGGAGTTTGCCAAGGTTTCTGTTTAATTATTTCACCTATGTTTACATGGGGAGTTTTCTTTTTAATCCAGTTTCCTCCCTCTTTCCCTCTTCTTTCTTTCTTCTCTCCCTTTTTCCCCTCTGTTGCAGAACACAGCCACAGGCATTCAGTCTTAGGCAGTTGTCCAAATCTATTTTAAAACAAATTTTTAAATCAAAGCTTCTTGCAGCTATAGGGCGAGGGTCACATGTACTTTCCCTGGGTCAGCAGAAAAACTTGTGATGACATTGCAGACCCATCTCTCTTTCCTCTCCCAGTAAATATATGCATAATGTAGAGCTATACAAATGTTTATTTTTCAGGAGAAGTTGAGGTTACCTTGTCCCTTACAGGACCAGTTGAAAGAACTTTGGCTCAGAAAAAAAGAGGGAAGGTAGGCATATCTTACCTAAGAACCTTAATTTTTTTCCTGATTAACAGCAAAGACTTAGCAAAGCATGTCTAGATTTTTCAGTGTTGACAAGCAGCTTCATTATTACCAAAATAATATCACTTGATATCAGAGGCAGAGAAATGCGGAACCTGAAATGCCGTTCAGAGATGGGAGAAGTCATGGCATTTTGCAGATACTGAGATATACAAAGCTTTTGTAAGCACTAGTTCATTGTTCATACCTTCTGTCAGTTTTCCATACTGAACCCACAGTAAGCCTGTAGTGATGTAGAAAGGTAGATACTTTGAACAAAACTTGGAGTAGAAATAGATGTTAATGCATTTGAAGCTGCATTTGTAGCTGAACACATTCTAGTATTTTGATTTTTCCCCTGATGTTTCTATGGTAGTTATCCTTGTATGTTTTTCAGCTGCTTTTGAGCCACTTTGCTGTACTGCTGGCTGTGAAAGTGAGAGAACAGCTTCTGCAGATGAAAGGCCAGCAATGATAGCATTGGAATGTGACCTCGGACATTTATCAGAATGACATTGTCTGTCAGACGATACGGCATTCTTATTTTTTCCGACCCCTTTTGGCATGGAATCAGGTCAGTTCAGGATGGGGGCATATATTACCAAGCCATACATACACCCATAAATGGCATATTAAGACTCTTAATATGAAGTTAGCTTAGTTAATATGAAATGGGTTTCATTTCAAAAGCCCTCTCTTGTATGTAGATATTTCACATATTCCTCTGTCACTTCCAACCTGTTTTAAAAGTCTGCTTGAAAGAAACCACTGGGATTAGAGAAAGACGGGTTATTCTCTCTGAAAAAAAAAAAAAAAAATAAATAAATGTCAAATGAGGATAATTTTCTTGCTGTGGATCATAGATATTCTTCTGCTTAATAGACCAAGGTTTCATAAACTGTAAGTGATTATTCCTTCCTGCCTCAGATTTGGGAAGTACCTGAAACAATAACAGAAAATAAGCTGTTATCTAAAAGAAAGATTTTGAATAAATGTTGTGACTTGGATGTAATCTCCATAGCTTCCTTCTCCCTATCTGCAATTGAAAATAATGGAGATATACACTATGGTGGATAGACTATGAGGGTGAAAGCTGTGACTAGGTGTAAAAATATGTCAATTCTGTTCTCAGCCTGGCCGTTGGCTTGCGCTGTGAGCATTTCTTTCCTTAAGCCACAACATCCACAGCTGCAAAACAGGGTAAGACTCAAGAGTCCTCCAAATAAAAACCTGTCCTTTGTAATGCAAAATACTATTATTGCTACGGTGCTATTTCTAAGGTGCTACAGATTGGAGATTTATTTGCAGATTGTGTCCCTTGGGATATTCCAAAGGGTCAGGAATATTTTGAGGTTTTGTTAGTGTATACAGGTTAGGACAGTGCATGCACGTTGGGCTGTCTTTAAGCTAAATGGTCGAAATGCCTGAAATTTGATGCTTTACATCTGGACAAAAGGAAATGCTTCTACTTCTCTTTTACTGTGGATGAAATTCTGTGGTTGTTTCCATGATGAATGATGCAGATAGTAGTTATGCACCAGTTAATGTTTTAGGATGAAACTCCATTCTTAGTTTTTGAAAATGCTTCTGCTCTTGAAAGGAGAATTGAGATTGCTTGTGCTCTGTATTCCAGTTCCATCTCTAATTTTTTTTCAGATGAATATGCTGGATGATGTTTATGGATGACTATTTAAACAGCATTCTTTTTTGTGCATAGAAAATGTAACAAGATCTCTGATATTCTAGAGCTGAAAAATTAGCAGTGAGTTAGTAAATAAGAAGTAAGTTAAAAATTACACTTTTAGCCAGTTACGTCTTTATGTTTCCAAGACAGTTTCTTATGCAAGATAAAAAGATCAAGCATTTTTTCATAATAATGCCCACCCCAGACCAAAGAAGAGCAGCAGGAGAGTTATCCATGTTTCAAATCTCAGTCATAAGCCTGTTTGTTTGCTTTTGAAATATGATATTGTGGTAGAGTAATTACAGAAATAGAAAGTATTTCAGAGTGAATGAATGAGCAATATATTCTTATTCTTGCTGAACAGGTGCCTAAGTGCTTCCAATGACAAGGTGAACAATTTCTAACATATTCCTTATGTAGAAAAAAAGAATAAGTTTAAAGTGTTTTGACTAATCAGTCAAGTTTTGAGCATGTTCATAAGTTTCTCCCTCGTTTTGAATGCTGTGTTTGGGAAGTGCCTGGACCGATTGGCTGAGTCATTTTCTGGTGATTAAGTGGTATGTCTGAACAGTAAATATACCGCAAAAGGCTTAAGGGGGTTTATAAATAGAAAATGTTCTGAGAGAAAATCATTACTCAGAAAGCAGATTCTATTGATACATGACTGCATAGATGTTGTCTGTTGTACAAGACCAGTATTTTTTAATGGAAAATTTTATTTCTTTTTAAAAAAACCTTTAATTACTTAATACTCTTTTTTTACATCTTTATCTTACTCATATGCATGTGTAGGGACAGTAATCACTTTTAAACTTAGAAAAAACCTGCCTTGATAGCTGCCCTCTTGTTTTCGGGGCCTATGCTTTTGATTCCAAGAATACATATTTCTTTAAACTTACCCTTGTTAAACTGTCAAAATCTTGATTTACTGTGCACTTCCTATGTGCTTTCTTCTGTGATACAGTATGTATGTGTCACATGTCATACATATGGAGGGAGAAAAGAATGGGACTCAGAATTCCTGCGTTAATACTGCTTCTGCCATTATTAAATTAGTGAGTCGCCTAAGACAAGTTTTCCTATCATTTCCCTAGGTCTTCCTAGGACTATGATTTTTCTTCATTTTTTTTTTCTGGAAAGGTAGGATAACAGCTGCTCCCACGTTTCAGAACGGTATTTTACCACACGCTGAATACAAAGCCTAATAGGATAATGTACAATTCCCTTGAAGTCAAGGACTTTGTCCACAAAACCAGAAAGGGCATCTTTTTTTTCCTTTCTCCAATTAGCTGCAATCTTAGGATCCCTATCTGGTCATACTAGAATGTAACTTGCTGACAAACTGACCATTTGACTGAAAAGAGCAGCTCTGTCATTGTTTAAAGAGGAGCTATGTTGTTAACACAGGAAAAAATATATTGTGGACAAGTAATGGAACTAAAATCAAACTTTCCTAGTTTATAGCTGGATACAAAGCTAACCAAAGCCAGTGGGACTCTTTCCTCTGACTTACTTAATTCAACTGCATATTTGTCCATCGAAGTGCTAGTAATAGAGCCCAGCCAGGCCCTGGGAGATGCTCCAACCCCTTGTTCTCAGCTGACCTTCTTTGGCCGGCGTACAGAGCTGCTAGGGTGAAAATGGTACTATGTACAGTACCAAGGGCAGGACAAAGTAAAACCTGAAACAAAAAAAAAAATGCTGCAGGAAAACCCTCACTAAAAAAGAAAAAGCTAAATATAAATAGCAGTAAATGGTAGCAGTATTATGGGTTCTTTTGCCTCCAAGCAAGCACCTACACATTTATAAATAATGACATACAGGCATTAGTTTAGTTTAAGATGCTTATTGATGCTTTGTAGACCAATGTTTTAAGCAAAACAGAAGGCAAGAGTGGGCAAGTTTCCAAAATCTGGGTATACTGTGAAATAAAAAAGTACATATAAGCTTTCTCTCCATGAGTGCATAGTGAAATGTACGTGTTGGATAAAAATCCTGCTACTGTACACTAAAAAAAACAAATCCTGCTCTATCACTGCCTGGAGTAAATGATAAGAGAAGTGGCAGGGCTCATGAAGAAAACCAGCCATTTAATTCAACTAATTAAAGACAGAAGTCTGCTTGAAATGTAGAACTTTTTTTTTTTTGATAAGGAAGTTTAATCTGTAAAGTTTGACAGTAAACCATTCTCCAAAACAGTCTGTTACATAGCGGCTGTATTTTATTGAAATTTAATAAGATATCCATGTATTACACTACTGTAAATAGAGAAACAATTTGAATCCTGTGAACTTATTTCAAATTGACTTTTTTTCATACTGAAAATACCTTTTAGTCTTTAGCTTATACATTGTTAAACAGTATATTGATGAATGGGTGATGCCAGACATGTATCTTGAAAGAGCAGCATGATTGCTCCTCATTAAGAAATCACAAGGATGCAATATATCTAAAAGAAGCACTTCGCATGCAGAAAGAAGTGCTTTCAAATCAGGAAGGTTGAATGGCAAAAGAAGACTTCTCAGCTCTGCTGAGTTTCAAAGGTCAATCTCATGTATGAATCTTAAATAACCTATGAAGGGCACTTGGAAGAAATGCCGGTCCTGTGAACAACATGGAACAGTCACACAAGTTGATGGTCTAAGTTTCTGCTCAACAGGATTTCCTCTGGGAATGTGGCAGTTGTTAGATGTCTTTATTTCAGCTGTTGTGAAAATGCACTTGTGCCCAGGCTTTGTTTTCTCCCCAAGTGCTGCTGTTACCATTCCAGAGAGTTCAAAGTGGTTTTGCTCTGTGTGTTCAGCCTCCTCCTTCACCAGCTGAAATCTGATTATTTCAAACTCTGGGTATGCACGAGCAGGAAGGGTGGAAGGATGCCAACTGCCCTGTTGACAAATTTGCAGATACACAGGACTTTTTTTTTTTTTTTAATTAAAAAAACCTTTTTTTTATACTGGCACTGAGACTGGAAAGCTATTGGCAGATGGTGCATCTCTGAAAAAGTCTCTCTTTAAGCTATGCTTGTTTGTTTAAAGTTGCTAATGTGACATGTTTAAATACTAAATTATGGAGTCCATAAAAACATTTTACAGGTTGTAAAGAACAATATTGCTTGTGCTGTGATCCAGTGAGATCACATGAAGTAAGAAAACCCAAGGAACAGAAAGGAGGCTGTTCAACAAGCCTTAGTGTTACCCTGGGAGCTGGTGGCAGTTCATGAGGTGGCACCTCTCTGTCAAGAGCTAAGCCAATAGCCAAGGGGTGGTAGGAAATGTGGTGCTAAAGAGCCTGCCGTCTCGGGGGGAGGCAGCAGTAGGGGCTGAATGACCTGCAACATCTTTGAAATCTCCAAAGCTTATGGCAGGGAGGAGAATGACCACGGCCTTATTCTACATGTGGTCTCAGTGTGTCAAATGCTTGCTGTAAAACTTCTTTTGCTTTGCCAGGTTGGGCTATAGCACTTGTCTTCCCTCTCATAAGCGGTGTTGAAGAGGGTTGTGTCCTCCTGAGCCACTTTGAATTTGGCAGATGGATTTCAGTAGCACTGGTGTCTGAGCACATGCCTGTGTCTGTATGGCGATGCTGAGCTCCTCTGGGAGCCGAGGCTTTATATAAGGCTGAGCTCTTCCCTGTAGGTTTATGGAAAACTGACAATGCTGGAAGGGGGCCAGTTTAACTGGGAAAACTGAAATTGACTAAGCTTGAACAACGTAATTATAACGTAAGGTTAAACAGGTAAATGGCTTTAGGCCATTTAAGAAACCAGGGATGAAAGGGTGGAAACAGGAATAAGCTGCCTTTTTTTCTGTGATCAGATAAGAAAGAGAAATCTTCAGTGCTGCTGTAGCTGGATATAAAATGAAAAACCTGAAGTTGCAGTGGGTAGTTAAAAAGCAATTAAACTTTCAAGAACATGTTCCTGAGTAGCAGTTTGAAAACACGGTTGTAATTTTTACCCAGAAAGAAGTCCAATCTTTTGAGGATAATTTTCCTAAGGTTAAGGTAGTGATTAGAGACCTATAATTCACAATTTTATAGCACCAGGTTTAGGAAAAAGTCTCTTTTGTGTCTGTACTGAGGGTAGCCTATCAATGCCATGACTATCAGCTTTAGCAGTTGTGTTGCTGTACTGCTATTTGGCCTCTGGTGAGGGCTGCAGAATCCTTGCTTTTAACAGATGTCTTGGTCTTTTTTTTCTTTTTGCAGTTGAGTGAGGTCAGAGGAAAAGTTGGTTATTGGTTTAAATGAGCATAGGATTGACTCCAGTGAAAGGTAGACGGCTGGATGAAATTTTCTTTCTTACCAATAAACGTAGTAGTGAAAAATGTCAATATGCATAAGTCATTGAGCGTAACCACTTACCTCCTGAACCATGACAACAACTGAATATTTTTGAACAAAGTTTACATATGCAAATATTTTTAACATGTTAATCGGCTTGAAATGCAAACCTACAGGTAAACCAAATTTTTATATGCATCAACACTTTTCTTGCTGAACTATATATAACCATAATATGCACAATATCTGTGGAACCTATAGGTCCTTAGTTATTCCACTCTTATTGACAGTATCCTTTGGAAATCCATATCAACATTATCTTGAAGAAAGAGTAAATATAAGAGTAAACATGTCAGTGACATTAATTGACATTTCCTACAGAATCCAGAACATGGAAAAGAACTTTAGAAGTTGTAATTATACATTGGCCAGAGTCCTAATTATGACATGACAGTAAAATGTACATTTCTTCTTCTTTGCCCAGACCATGACTTTGCATTTTAGTTGCACTGTAACAGTCTCCAAGTGCATCATGGTTATGTTTCATGTTTTTATATAAATGATGATTGTAAATGGCATTAAACATGCGTAACTTTTGTTTCTTAGCAACCTTTGTTTTTAAACAAAGGGGAGTTTAAGTACATATAATTTATTTATTTTATGCTGTCAAGACAGACAATAATGTATAACAGAAAAAACTGCTACCCAGTGGTTGCTGATTGTTTTCTATTGTCTCCATAGAGCAAGTTAGAAACATTTGTGTTAGATAATTTTAAAAAAAGACTCCATCTTCTTCCTAGCCATTCCTTCCTGGCTAAGCATGGGAAGCAAGGTTGTCTCTTGTCTAATACAGCATAATGCAGCATGGTAAATGATCAGTGACTAGAATCTCCCAAAGTAAACTCCGGAATTGCCAAAGGAAGCACCTTCTTCCCTGAGAAGGAGAAAAAAGAGATTTAGCACTTCTAACATGGCTTTGCTCATGTATATGGAGTGATATTCATTAAAGAAACAAATAGCACAGACTAACTAGAAGTGTCTAACTTATAAATGAAGAATGAGAATCTGTGAAACTTGAAGCATGGCAATTAGAAGTGTTGTGGTTTCATCCTTGAGCTAAGCAAGTATGTCTGAGTGTTCAGCTGTCTGAGGAACAGTAATTTCCCTAAAATATCACCAGAGACTATCTCTGCACTCAGACTTGTCATGATGGTCCTCACTGGTTCGAACTGTCTGTCATTCTTCCATTAATGACACTCAGGGAAGACTTTGTTCAGTAACACCCATAAAACATAAATAACATTTAATTAAATAAAGTCTCTGTTAAGACTTAATATGCTAACATCAAAGCATCTAGAAAGTGATCTTTGTCTCTGACAGAAGGTTTCCCACAGACAAGAAATAATCTCGGGTTCTTGCTGACAACACATACAGAATGGCTAATTTGTATTAAGCATGTATACACGGAAGATTCCCTTTATTCACCGACAGTCACATTCTAGGAACTATTTTAATGCAGGTGTGTGCTAAATACACAAGTCTTTTGTGTTGTTTTTGTTGGGTTTTTTTTCCCCACAAAATTTCCCCAATGTCTCTATCAGAGATCACTATATTTTTCTCTTGATATAATCTGAAGCAACCTAGCCAACTATTTTGCAATGTGATGTCCTTTAAGCAGCTGACAGTTATTGGCTCATGCAGATGTTTCAGCACCGTAACAAAGCAGAATCTATTTATCAGTTGTACGCAGCCTGGAATCATTTGGCTTGAAAGACTGAATTAACTTAAATTTCTTTATCACTTTAGCTGACATTTAAGCTTCACTTTGCTCTGCAAAGTCTTAATCTGAAATCAAGTATGACCAAACTCGGAGTACGTTTTCAGAGAAGGTGTTAGCACAGCCGTGCAGGAAGGAAATCTTATCAGCTTTGTTGAGCTTGGTCGGTTAGTTTTACAGAGTCATTTGTCAGCAGAATCCAAAGCAGCAAAGCTGCAAGTCCTAGCTAGGAAAATGAGGCCTGATCCAAAGCCTATTGGAATCCATGCAAAACAAAGTTTAATTACTTGATCCTTTTCTCTCTGAAGTCAGTGTGATGTTGACATTTATTTCAACAGAAGTAGCTCTATGCCTTTGATATTCTCTCATATGTATTTTTCAGAGTAGTGACTCCTGCGAATCAAAGCAGAATCAAAACTGTATCTGAGCACACAATCCCAAATGTCAGAAATTAAAATATAAAATATCTGTGGAATAAAGTCCGTAGGGTGCTGAGGACTCAGCATTAATAAAATGAAGGCTTTTACTGGAATAATTACGATATTCCTTAGGGAAAATATCCAAATATATCCCTGTGGAAGACTAAATCTTTTAACAGCTGACTAAAAGATTGGCTACAAAAAGGACAGGAAAAAAAAAAAGACAATGCAACTCTTTATAATAATGATTTGTTCTACCTTTCATAATGTCCACCTTATTTGATTATCTGTCAAATCTTCTCAAAATTGAAATGTACCTTACAAAATTATTTGTGCCTCAAGAGAAGTTTCAAACTGTTGCTTTTCAGAACTCAAAAAATGTTTCCATGATTTGTAATTACATCACCACCAAAGCTGACATTATCCCTTACATGAAGTGAAATGACACTGAGATGTGACTCTGTTGCAGGAATAAATATGGGATTGTAATTTTATGCCTTACTGAAATGAGAGTTACCCTAGAGAGTGTGAGGCTCATCTGCCTTCAAAGAAGAAATTTTTTGATTAATGAAGATTTGAAGAGACTGGTGCTGGCTAGCTGGGTACTCTCTATATGAGATTGCAGTTATCAAAATGTCTTAGGAAGTGAATCAGTTAATATTGAATGATACTGGGAGCAAGAGATCATCCTGTGCTCTGATTTAGTGTATCATTAGACATTTCTCATCAGTAAAATCCTTTTTAGCTTCAGGGAGATTTAACCAGCAAAGACATGAGATCCAAAGAATGAAATTTCCTAGATTTGCGTCAGTAACCCGCATCAGATAAGCTCTATCTCCTTCTTGACAAAATATCAGAGAAAATATTAACATATGGGGAAAAAAAACACCCCAAAAACTAAAAAAAACCCACCAACACACACCCAGAACCCAAACAACAAAGTATTTGTGTTGCAGAAAGGACTAATGTTACCAACCCGGGGATGTGTTACTGGCCAGGTGTGCTGCCGGATAGTCTGTTAGAGCTTGCTCTCTTAAAGGATAGAGGCAGCGCAGGGCAAATACAAATCCTGGCAGTTCTGTGCCAATGTCGGAGAGCCCTACTACTGCTAGTGCCGCAGAAGCAGTGAGTGTATGAGAAATTGCTAATATGAGGAAGGTAGAGTGATGAAGGGCTCATCCCCAAACTTCCCTAACAAATGAACTTGTAGTCATCTGTGGGAAGAGGGCCAGAAAATTAGCTAGGTGTGTTTTGTTGGTACTTCTGTCTGTTTTTTTTAAATTAAGAAACAACGATCCTGTGGAACAGTTTAAATATTCATTACTTACCAATGAACCAAAGTGTTTTGAACTGTTCCTCAATAGACATGTAAAAATCTGTTAATGTGTTTAGAAGCTTGAACAGAAATGTTGCTTAAAAGGTGTCTTACGCTAGAATAGTTCCATTATATGCTAAGGATATTATCTGATACATTCAGGATCGGGTAGGAAGGGCTATTTCCTGCACATGTGGTGAGAAAATCCAGCTATTCCGGGCTCCAGGAAAATTATATGCTCCCACATAAAGAATTCAGCTTCCTTTCCTTAGATCTATTTTCTTTTCCTCAATCTATAAAGCAAAAGTCCTTTAAAAGAACCACTCTAATGGCTTTATATGTTCATTTAAAACAAAAATCATTACTGAAGGAAGAGAAAGAGAAAATTTGTATTTAACTACTACTTCTCACCAGAGATGAATATGATGACAAACTTCAAACCAAGAGCAGGAAAATACCTATGCTACCCATAATGGCCTTTCATGTGGTGTACTAGAATGTCAAGGTTTTACCCTCATATGAGGGTTTCACCCTGATAAGTCCCCAAGAGGTAAGGAAGTCTTCTTACCTTGACTCTATGGATCACAAACTGGTAACGCACCACGTATGCGTGACTTCTCAAAGTCGTAAAGGAGATGAGTGGTGGGAATTCAGCATGGTCTCCTGAGACCCAGGCTGCAACACAACCACCAGACCATCTCTTTTGTATAAAAAATTCAGTTAACTTTGAAGAAATCCACAATTAATCAGAAAAGATCAGACAGGTTGTTTAAATACCACAAGAAGGGCTTTTATTGTGTTGGATATGTAGATAGTATTACATTTACAAGAATTTGAATAGATAGATAGGTTTGCACATGTCAGGAAAGGGAGTGCTTTCCATAATCGGCTGCAGTGAGGGGATGAACATCCTACAGCAGTTAGCAGGCATGGCTTTATTCTAGTTGATAAGGCTGGATTGTTTTTCATTAGGGCTATTCTTATTCCTTTTTCCTATCCTTTCAACGGGGGAGAACAGGCTAGGACTGAACAAAAAAAATTTACAAAGCAGCTGCACTGTTAAAAATAATGGGTTAGGAACTTGGTCTCACTGGAAGGGGAGGCTGCACAGCACCCAGGGAAGTTGCTATTTCCCTTTACGGTTGTGTATCCCATGCTTCACATAAGGGACGGTGGGCTAGGGTAGCCAACAGAGCCACATGTAATGCCAAATTTGTAGTTCTTGATTAGTGTTTGTTAATCTTATCTTTACTGAAGTGTGTTCGTCTTAGCCCAGAGTGATTAGACTGTATCTTAGTTATGTTTTCCTCTGGAGAGAGGTAGGTGTGACTGTGAATAAAGAATTTCTTAATTCTGGTTAAGTAACATCTAATGAAACATAATTTTAAAAGATGGTTATGGTAATAATTAAGGTTAGTGAGTGTGTACTATACATTCATCTTTTGGCCATTTTCAAAGGTCAAATATTTAAGGACAATCAGTAAACATACTAATTATAGTTATTAGAATAGTAAGGTGCCTGGTGGTCTTCATGCAGCCCCTGACATGTCTCCCCTTTACAGGGAGTGCGTAACAATTTTGGAAGAACTTGGCAGGAGAGGGTTATCTTTTTATGGACTTACTAACTTTTTTCTGAGAGGAGTGGAGGGAAGAGGACAGCTGAGGGGCCAGTGCTATAAGCATCTTTCCTAACTGAGAAGGAACATCTTTCCTAAAGAAGGAAGTTTTGGAATACCTCCCAGGAGGTATTTTTGACTTTGTATTTTCTGGGTTCTCTGTGGAGAGATCTTGCTTTCATGTGGCTCTCAATGCTGGACTGAAACTAGGAAGACTTTGTACAAATCATACAGATATTATTTCTTTCATAGACACATCCCCCTTTGCTAACTACAGATTACTTTGGCTGGAAGTTTGCCAACAGCATTTTTTCATTTCTTGTTCTTGCCTTCCTCCAGGCTGCTAAAGAAGATAGTCTTCGAGATAACAGGGAAACTCTATGCACGATTATTTCTAAATTCTGGCTTTTATTACTTTGAGGAAAAAGTACATTTAATCTCCCGAAGTTAAATAAGCAGATAAACATACTGCAATTCAAAAGTTAATGATTGACTAAAACTTTGGTTCAGCCAAGCACAATGGAAGAAGCTAAAAGACAAATTTCAACGCAAATGAGAGGTATTTTCCACAACAAAATGCTTACCTTGAGGTCAACAAATTATTTTAGAGAGTTGGTTAAATGCTTGGCTCGTTAGAGATTGTGTTACATTCAGCTGTGCATGGATAAATAGGGCCACATTCACACTTGTTTTTCTCCACGTTTTCCGAAGCAGCTTTAAATTTGGCTCAGAGCAGGCAAGTGTGAAAAAGGTCAGGTAGCCCATGTCATGGCAGGCAAGGGTCCTGCTCCCTTGTTCTGCCACAGCCTTCTTCAAGGTTACTTAAGGTATAGTGTCTGTGTGGCACATGTCAAAATATTTATGTTTTAAGTTACCTAAAATTGGGCCTGCTGAAGTTTTTATCAAACCTTTAGGTTAGCAGATACAAGCTTTAGCTGCAGAGCATTTTACCCTCCCTGTTGCAGCAGTTCAAGTGAATCCTAATTGTTTTGCTTTGTTCTTTTTCATAAATCTTCACTTCTGCCGTTAACAAGACGTTGCTATTGTTGATAAAAGTCAAGGAGTTGTAGTGTTAAGCGCTGTTAGTCACATTACCTGTCAATCTTGACCTTTCTTTCCAGTGGTTTTGCATTTGCTTGCTGACCTAAATCTTCTTAAATCTCCCGACTACATGACAACCTTTAAGGTTCCTCAAACACAGAACCTAAACAGACAAGGGAAATCGTTTCCGACTTCCCTGTTTCACGCTCTGCCGGATGTGCTGACACAAGCACCACTTCCCCAATTCACAGGTGGCACCTTCTCCACCGCCCGGTCGGTGCCGCCGCAGGGAGCAGCCGCTCGGGGCCGGACCCGGGCCGGCAGGTGAGCCCCTGCCTCCCGCCGGGGCTGCAGGAGGAGCGGGGTGCGGGACCCACGCGGCGCCGGGCGCGAAAAGCCACGAGGGGACATGGGGGAACTGACACAAACCAGTCACGGTGAGGGCCGGCGGGGGACGTGCACCTTGCTCCCGGCACAAGTGCGCCCGGCAGCGGCTCGCACGGGGCTGGAGCGGCCGGCCCGCCTCCGCCCGCCCCGGTCCGCCGGCCCCGCCCCGAGCCGAGCCAAGCCGCGCCGTGCCGAGCCGCGGGCAGCATGTGGAGCGGCGCTGCTGCCGCCGGTAGGTCCGCGGGGCGCGCAGCGTCGGGCGGAGCAGGTGCGGTGGGAGCCGGACTCTCCGCGGGCGGCGGCCGCAGAGTCCTTCGGCGGGTGAGGGCACCCGGAGCCGGGCTCTCTCTCGGTGGGTGAGGGCACCCGGAGCCGGGCTCTCCCTCGGCGGGTGGCGGCGCTCGGGGCCGCGTCGTCCCTTGGCAGGGCGCGGGCGGCTGCCGGCGGGCTGAGCGCGGCGGGCTGCGCGGTGGCCGCTGGGCTTCCCTTCCCTTGGCGGGTTTGCTTTTGGCGGCCGTGGCGGTGTCGCAGCTGAGGGCCGTACCTGCCCCCCGCGCCGCGGTGGTGCCGGGGGTGGCTGCGCGGGCTCCCGCCGTGTTGGAGGGCGACGCAGGAAAAGTAAAAATAATATTTAGTTTCGTAAGTACCCAGCGAGTGAGACAGCAAAGTGCTTTCCGAGCGTGTTACAACACTGAAGTCCGCTGTTGGTTGGGATGTGTCTTAGTGAGCGTGTTAATCAGTGTAACATCCTTCTCTGCTCACCTTTTGGGCTAATTGAATATGGCATCTGTTGGGGTTTTTTTGTGCTTTGAAGTATGTCTTAACCTATGATAGTAATTGTCTTGTCATGTTCACTGCGTTTTTAATGTGTAAATTCAGCATATGACTTGAATTCAGATAGTTGGCCGTGGGTTGGCTTGAAGACTGATGATTGTAGATTTATTTGCCTCTAGGCTTATAGGGTTGAACCCGTATCAAAAAGGTTTAAGTTTTCTCTCAAGCTTATCAGAAAAGATCTGGAGGTCTCTGTCTACTTTAAAAACCGTTTACAATTGGCAACCTTGCTGGTACTTTCAGCCAAAATGTGATCTGAGCGTGGAAACCAAGCTGCATTCTTGTATCTAACTAAAGATGGTCCCTGCAGGTCAAAACTGAGGTGTGTTGGCATGGCCAGGAATCTTCTTATGAGCCTGAACAACTATTTGTTTTTTTGCCTTAGAGACTCTAAATCTTGTAATAAGGTGGAGCAGCGCAGTCTCGTGCTGCCAGGCCCAGCTGTGGTGTAGCATGTCCCCTCTCTGACTCTGCTGTTGGTTTTGAGGAAGTCCTTAATCTCTCTGTGACTCAGTGTCCTAATCTTTAAAATGGCTTAATAAGGCTTGTCACGCTTGCCTCCCAGGGATATTAACATCTAATTGATGTTCATGAAGTGCCTTGATCTGGGAGAAAAGAGGGCATCTTGCTTACCTCATTTCACCACTCTGTATGGGTTGCTAATTATATTACATGGGTGGAAAACAGATTATCCAACAACCAAACTGGAATTCATGTCTGTTATCATTTACACAAGCACTCTAAATAAGTGTATGTCCATGTATGCTTAGTTTGAAGTATCTGGGTATTGCTCTAAACGCAGTGGGTTTTATCCTTTCTGGAGGATGCATATGAAAAATGTACTTATAAAATACTGTACTGAAGCATCAGCAAACCTTTGCTCCTAACTCTAGAGGTATTACACAGTTTTTCTCTGAGTACTGTGAGGTCCGTAAATGTTTTAAGAATTAAAGTTATGTTAACTCACTTAGCAGTCAACACATCCTTGATCTTAGTCTTACTCAGCCTGAATCTTATGTTCAGTCTCAGTTTTTGTCATGTTTCACTACTTTAGAAACTGGAAAAATGTACAACAATTTTACAATTCTCTGCTTGAAAATACAAGTTGTCTTTAAAATACAAGTGCTGTATTTATCCGTGTAACCATTTTACTTGCTGACCAAAGCAGTAATTAGCCACTTTACTCCCCTGACTTTAATCTCGCCCAACCTCCTCCTTATCACTGCTGCCTCCCCCCCTGGGGCAGATAGCAGAGCCCGCAGTGGTAATAGTGCAGGGCTGGGGTGATGGGGTCACCAGCAATCTATGCCAGAAGACATCAGTATTCCATAAATCAACTGGTGTGAATGGACACACCTACTTACAGCACAGGTGTAATGGTCTTTTTTCAGCTAAAGCCTTGGCTTGAGAAATTCTCAGTCCTTTTCCTACATCTTGGTTTCTCCATACCGCAAGGCTGGGTGCTGGGAGGCTGCTTTATGACTGGGCTGACCAGCCAGGTACCAGCATGTTCGACTCGTGCATTTTATTTAGTTCTCCAGTTCTCTCCATATTGGAGATGCAGCTTATACTGTGTGGTGGAGAAATGCAGTTTTGATGGAAAACTGAAGGATGCTGCACCCAAATTGCTCTTGCCATGTGGCCTGCAGCAAGTGATGTGACTCTTCCTGCCCTATCTGTAATCTGTAACTAGGTGAATTCTTAGCAAGCCTGTAAAGTATACAGAAATGAGAAGTCATCTCTGTTTGAAACTCTGAATTTCTTTTTTTTTGTTGTTTTTTTTTTTTTTGTTCTTAGTTGCCTTAATGCTGCCCTCAAGATGCACAGCAGTACAATACCCTTGATATCACGGTGGTGGTTGCACTGCTGTTTGTGAGGAGTTCAGGTTTCTTTCAGATTTGTCTAGAATCTAGAAGTCAGATCTGAAAAGACTTTGTTTTTTCAAAGATATTCTGAAGCATAGTTTTCTTGTCTGGTGCCCGTGTCCCATTCCTTGTGGAGATAAGAGAGCCTATTTTTTGGCTGGAGATGTTCTTCAGGTGTAAGAAACCATAAAACAAGAGAGGTGATTGCTATCTAGTTTCTTCATGAGTATGCTTTAAGTCTTTTACCTCTTTTTAGCACTTACCTTGTATCTGCTCCAGCTGCCTCACTGCTCTGGTATTTTATAATTAGTATCTTGAAAACTCATGGGAAAACTTTCAAATGCTATATATTTCCCATTGAGACTCTTCCACGTGGCTGTAACGTTTGTTGTGAGTCCTTGGTAACGTGTATCTGTTCCTCAGGAGTCCTTCACCTCAGTTTGATTCCCCTGGCATCAGCAGAAAAGCTTATGTTTTCGGGTGGAAGAGGCCCCCCTTCTTAGCAGATGGTGTGTTTTGATTCCCTTAAAATGAAGACAATTTCAGATGACTGAAATTGAGGGACCGTATGGGGAGGCAGACTTCTGTTTTCTCAGCTTGCTTGCGTTTTGTATCCGGAGCAAACGAGCTACGGGAAGGCTGAGGGGGTTGCTTTGGATGCCTGTGCAAAACAGCGCGGCACGTGTGTATCTGTATAATACAAGTGTACCTGTATAATATACATTTAACGCGCATTTTGTATGTGAACAAATTGTTTCTTTGATGCACCTTTTCTTTTCAAGCTCTTTCTGTGTGAGGAGTCCATTAATTTGAAGAACGCAGCCTCTGCTCTGCGCCTGGCACCCTGGCTGCTAAGGGGTGGCACGCTGTTTGCTTTGCTCATCGCTAGGACCCGTTTCAGAGGTGTTTATGCTGCAAATTGACTCCTTCAGAAGTGGTATTAGTAGTTCAGGGTATTCCAGCACGGTACATTAGACTGTTTCCAGAAAATACAGATATTCTAAATTAAGACTATTAAGTGTCCACTGATGCAGTGACAGTGCAGATACACGGTTAATATTGTATTGTGACACATTCTGGAAATTGCTGGGTTTATTTTTGACATGGAGAAGATGACTAAGAATAACTCTTTCATCTATGCATAGTTACATTTACAAGCAAGTAAAAACTTCCCCAAAATGATCTTTAGTCATATTTAGACTCTTAGTTCCATGAAAGGAAAAAAATTCTGACTTGTGCTTAAGTCTGAGCTGTGTCTGCTATCAAGCCCTCTTCCCGCTTTGAGCTGCTGTTCAGTGATGGGTTATGTTTTGGGGGGTTTTCTTTTATTTTGTTATGCAATCTATTGTGTGGGGAGGGGAGCAAGAGAAGCCCCCTTCCTTGTTGGGAAAGGTAGACCCTACCACAACACAAATAGACACTACTGCCCTATCTTATATTCAGTCCATGTTCTGATTATTTTTATTTCAGTGTCCCAGTCCCTAGTTACTGATGTAACTAGGAGGAAAGTCTCAACTTTGGTTCATTTCTTCTTGCTTTTTTATCCAAGTGGATATTACCAATTCAGTTTTTAAAATGACTGTGCCTGGCATTGTAAGTGTTTGTTGTGGAGTTTGGCTTCTTAAAAAGCAGATTCTTTGGATCCGTTAGTTCACGATAAATCCTTCTCAGACCTTTTAAGCTTGCAGCTTATTGCCTGTGTAGACTGCAGTAATGCCCAAGGAGGTGTTACAGCTTATCCTTCTGTGTAACTGCCATAGACGAGCATCAAAATAGAATTTCCAAAGCCATGTGAAATTTTTGTTTGGAATATGTAGGAATGTTTTATAATCAACTTTAAATAGTCTTTGATAATTCAATTGCTTATCTTAACTCTTCTGCATATTTTAAGTTGTTTTTTTTTTTTTTTTTTAATATAGTGTTACTTTTGAAAGACCGAGTACGTCAAAATACTACCTGGTTCAGATAACATATTTTGCCATTCTCTTACCTGAATAGGCAACTCCAAAAGCCAATTGGAAGGCTTTTAAATCTTCCAAGGCATTTTTTCCTAGTCTATTGTGTGCAAATCATATATGATGGAATCCAACAAAAAATTATTAACAGTTTTAAAAAATAAGCAAAGCCGAAAGTGGAACAGGAGAAGAAGATGCGTTTTCCCCTCTCTTTGAGAAGACTTGGGTTTGGCAGATAGTGGAATTCTTTTTTGCATGTAATCGGATGAGAGTATATCATAGTAACTGTAATCTGTGTCATTGGCTGAGGTGAGTCCCATCTGTTAGTGGTGTTAGGGATGTGCAGTACCCTTGACCTCTAAACTTGTGCACAAAGGGAGCAGCACAGAAGGATTTAGAGAAACAAGTGCAGTCTCTGAAGGCAGTTGCTAAAAGCAAGGGAGAAATTCATAATGCAACACAATGTTCTTTGCTGACACGCTTTCCAGCTGAGAAAACCTTCTGGTTAAATATTACCCTTAATGAACTTTAGAAGTAGTGGGTAGTTTTTGGTTTCTGCTTACTCATAAAATGAGCTTCTTTCATACAGGATCATCTATTGTATATGCTCATTATCACGCTGTTTATTATGGATATTCTTTATGCTGTATCACCTTGTGCTGAGCTGGGGAATAATTTAAAGTAGCAATCTGAACTGATTAGGAGAAAATTCTGGGATTGTATTGCAGGAAGTACTTGGCCTTGACTTCATGTAGTAAGTGTATAGTCAGTGCTGATTGTATTTGTTTATTTAAAATATTATTCTTGTTGTCACTTCATCCCCGCAGTGGATCTGGCACGGTATATACTTGTACACTTGGATCTCTATTGCTTTTCTCCTGTTAGAGGTTGTAAAGGAGTGAGCATCCTGAGAAGAGAACTTACTTCTCCAGGTCTCATTTCCATCCTAGCTGGACTGAAGGAACTGCTGATGAAATGTGATATTTGGGTTTGGATAATTTATGTGAATGAGTTCTCTTTCAGATCCAAACTCCTAGCGTTCCGCCCAGTGTTTGGTTTTCCCCTTTCACTGAGTGCTGAGGATTCCTATGGTTGCCATCTGTGCAACCAACTGTTTCTGTCAGTTCAGGAAATTGTTTAAGTAATTGCATGGCTGTAGGGAGAGAATGTTGAAGTCTTGGAACCATTTTTCAGATTTCAGAGTTTTGCTTCATAGGATGAATGCAGAATGTAAGTTCCTCCCATTTCTATCTATGGATTTTTAAAAGTAGGAGCTGATGCTCCTCTCTACAGTGTTTGTGTTCAGATCATTAATGTGGCTGAATGAGTATCAGAAATGTGCACATGTTTAAGGCTGGGAAACAAGCTCCATAAATATGAACTATTGGTGCATATTCAAAACTGAATTCAATAGATGCAACCAAATACCTCTTGCTGTAATTACTCTCTGGAACACTGCCCTTGCGCCAAGTCAACATCAGGTCTCCTAGCAAATGCATTAGGAAGAATAAGGCTTGCATAAAGAACTAAACACATCCCAACAGCGAACCTGTTAAGACAAAAGAAACCGTCTTTCTGTTGTTCTGATGGGGGGTGTATGTGAGAGGGGGAAAAGGATTAGGGTGGTTGACTTTATTTCCTGGAAATGAATAGCATACATTTTTCAGTGCATAAAACGGATATTACTCAGTTTGTGACCTGCTTCCTAGTAGAAGTGTCTTGAAGCAGGGATTGGTTTAAATCTGTTGCCTGCATTCCTGACGTACAGTATTGTGTGATGCTGTCTTGTCGCAGGGACATGCGATGTGCAGTGATGTATAAATAACCCTGTGTCAAAGGTCATTTGAGACAATGTGCCAAATATTTAATGAAGCGCTGGGTCTTGCCCTGGGTACCTGGTATATATTTGGGAGTAGGTATCTGAGCTGAAACTGCAGCAGAGGGGTGATGAGTAATGTAATACTCCCCAGCACATCCTGCAGAGCTCCTCTGTACAGTACAGGAAGACACAACCAGCGCCACAGGTCAGCCGCATCTTATTTGTAACTTTGATGCTTAGATAAGCAGAGAGGAAAATAGGTTAATGTGCACTAGGCCAACCTGCTTTGTGCATGTTGTGGGGGGAAAAATTTGCCTTTAGTATCCTCCACAGAGTAATTTTAATGAATACTTCACATATCAATTTCCAAGATAAATATAGAATAGCATACAGAGGGGAGTGGCTTTATTCCTTCAGGAGCACCACTTCTCCCCTGGAGGTGGACTCAGCAGGATGCCGAGCTCTGGGAGTTCAGCACACTTTGTGCCTCGACACCGAGCTATAAGGTATCCTGGGGCAGCCCAGCGAGGGGGAGGGCTCTGGGAGATGCCAAGCAGCGGGTCCTGGCACGGGAAGGAGGAGCTGTGTTGCGTGTGGGTGGCAGAGGTGGGTGCTGGCACCCTTCTTGGAGGAGAAGGTTTCTGTCTGGGTTTCCTTCTGATCTGGGAGTTTTCCCTCTGTGTATTTATGTGGGAAAGGAGATCCACAGGGTCTTTATCTTACACTTGCTTATGCAAAAGTGCAAAGGGTAGGGTTATGTTCTTTCCCTCCATTTTCTTTTTTACTGAGAAAGGAGTTGTGATTGTTTCCTGAATGCATGCATGTAGAGGGCTCCAGCAATATTTCTAATGCTATTTCATGACAAATGCAGAAGCTTCATGATATCTTAAGGCCTTCTTTATGCATGCATTTAAATAAATACCACCAAACCTGTATATACCTACTTCTTTAACTACTACCTGACTTAATGAATGGATTGATATTATTAGTAACTTGCGTGTAGAAACATCTTCACGCTCACTTATGGAGTCAAAATGTTTGTCTCCCATTTAATTTATGTTTATCATGCATTAATACAGAACAACAGGAACTACACGGCTATTTCAGAGTAAGGTGAGACATTTTTACGTGTTGTTGACAACACTTTACTCTTACAAAGGTAAGTCCAAGGTTTAACCTGACATTCAATAAAATACACAAATGACTTAACACTGTGTTTGACAGAGTTTCTTGACTCAGCTTTTTCTAACGGAGTATTTGTATGCATCCTTCAGATGGTCAGGTAAAGCAGGTAGTTCTGCAAAGCAATGTCAATATGAAACTCATTTGCCCTTTGAGGTAAAGCTTTGTGGGTTCTTTGACAAGTAAAAGATTCAACAGGACATAACTGACACAGAACTTAATAGGATACGTGTTCCTAAGGTGATCTGGCTTGTTTGAAATCTCAAGCCCATAGAACTGCAAACACTGGCTTCTGGAAAATAGCTCTATAATTATTGTGTCACTTTTAGTTCACTGATTTCTAAGATAAATAGAGGAATGGCACATATAGTGTAGCAGGTCTGCATTTGCATGCAAGTTTTCATTTAGAAGTAAATATTAATGTGGATATATCACAGTTTCTTCAGTCTAATAATTCTAGTGCACAAAGAGAGTGTGAACCACTGTTTTTCAGTTCTATTTGCTCTACTGAAGTAACATACAGACAAGCAAAGAATGGCAAGGCTTTCCGTGTCTGTCTGCCTGATCAGCTGTCGTGTAGCCAATATGCTGTCCCGCATACAAAGTTCATTGAAAATGTGTGTGGGAGAGAATTATTGGTACTTCTACAAAGTAGAAAGCAAGTTTACTTCATTACTTTTTCTGGCTTTCCTGCTAGGTATCAACAGACTTTGTAAGGTTGTGATCAGTGCTTCTGATGAGTTCATGGAAGCCTTCGTTGTATTTATTTTTAATGACTGTTTCTCTAATGAGAAAAATACACCCTTGTCATACTAAGAAGCAGCTCATGTTTTGAATCCGCATTTTCTACTTTCCTTATGGGTTTCATCTGTTGCCTAATATTTTGCTGGGATATTATGCTAGACGCAGGACTGAAATTAATGGGTTTTTAGTTTTGGAGGAGAAAGTGAAGCCAAACAGTGTTTTCTTCCTTTGGCTGATGATTCCATTATGATTTTAATGATTATTCTGCTTTCTTGGGGAAAGATATCCAGAAGAGAGAGAGCTTTTATCTTTTCTACCAATTTTGGGGAATTTAAAATGAAAACCATTTGATTGCTCTGGACCTAGTCATTAGAAACTAGCATTGACAACGTAAGTATTACCTCTCACTATTAGAATTAAGCAAAAAAGACAACATTTACATTGATTATGTATTTATTTACCTTCCAGGCCTGTATCCACATGATTAGTCTCTGCCAAGTGTATCTGCAGTTACTTTTCTGTTTTTAGATATAGGATCCTAATTTCTAATATTTCTTACCTGATACGTTTTAATCTTAAATACAATATTAACAGTCTTCATCCTGTGCAAATAGTTGTTTCATATCTTGTGGTGTGTTGTTTTTTTTCTTGTTAAGGCTTCTTAAACTTCATTTGCCATGTCCTGTCTTTTCCCATATTTACAGATTGGTGGGAGGGGGGAGATAAGAAGAAATTACCTTTATTTTCAAGTTGGTGGTTGAATATTGACGTACCCGAATACATGCTTAGTCATGTGCTGTGATGCTGATGAGTTTCGCTTGGCACACCCCAGCAGATGCAGTCCCTCCCCTGTTTTCAGCAGAGCCATCTTCTCTGTGGTGCAATTGTAGATGACTGGATTTGTTTTCCAGCAGTGACACAGTGTAATGATAACCTTGCCAAGGCTAAGGGTAGGTGGAAACAGCTGAACTTTTTGCTTGTATAGCATGTTTAAAAATTTCACTCAAGATATTGTGACTTGAAGGTTTTAGTCAGTGTCACAAAACTGTCGTGAACTTCTGTAAGAAAGTGTCAAAGTGGCAGTGAGACTCGGGCCAAAAGTTCTTTTTTCTTTCACCAAAATTGTGTTTTAGTTGCTTATTCAGGTTTTTTTTTTTCCTTTACCTGTTTTTTCTTTCCTCTAAGCCTGTATTCTAGATTATGTTCCTATAGCTTTTGCTTAAAATTCCAGCAGTAAAATTTTCAGCTTTAAGCTGTGAGATGTGCTGGTGTGCAACCTCATAGGGATCAGAAAAATAGGATGTAGGCAAGAATGTAGAGTAATCCATTTGGGAGCTCCTGCGGTAATTGTGTTGGTAACTGTTGCTAATAATCTGAGTTTTCTGTCTGGGAAATATAGGCATGTTTGGTTTAATGTACTTCTTAACACATGAAATATCTGTGTATATAACCTGAGAGGTTACAGCAGCCTGTCAGAGCCTGGACGGACTCTTCACTCTGCGAAGGTAGTGCCTGCAAGCGCAGTGCGCTTCCCCTGCCTGCTCTGAGGTTTTGTACATCCAGAGCAGTGGAGTCACGTTAGCAGTGGCTGTGCTGAGCGTCCTTGGTTGAGATCCTTGCCCCGGCCTGTCGGGCGTACGCCTTAAGTAGGTTTACTAATCTGACCTTTTAACCTGCTGATGATTAACAGACCTCTGCCAGAGCACTATGAGACCTGGTTACTCCGGAGTGGCCCTGCTGGTAAAGGTCTGCTGTGAGGTAAAAGGAGTAACCAAGTAAGTGCAGCTGCCCCAGCTGCAAGAAGATGGGCTGCGAGGGGCCTGTGCAAAGCTGTCGGCTTCTGTTTTTAGAAAGTGAGTGCAACATCAGGCAGATGTTGCACTCACCCATTTAGGATATAGTCTGACCTGAAAATACCGAGGTGAAGTGTTCACACGTTGCCGTACACTGCCTGCCAAGATGCCTTGGAGAAATATGCTCTATAAAAGTTGATTCATAATTAGCTGATATACTGGATATTAGGAATCCAATGAAGTGCTGCCTTCTGCGCTTTTTTCTAGTAGTCTCTCTTAGACCCAATCTATATAGTCAAAAGGGCGTTTCATGTGCACATCCTATGGCCAATGACAGGAGAGACTGTAGTGGCCACTTGTGTAACTCAACAGCTGCAATTTACAACTCTACAATTTTTTTAGTCTCCTTCTTTTATGCAAACATATGGTGTCTTCTGTTGCAGTGAAAAAAATAAGCTAATAATTGAAGAATCCTGTCATGTCAATCATAGAAGGCTAGGAATGAACTGTTCTGGGTATCATTGACTCGCTGTGTTAGGGCATCTGGTAAGCAAACACTTTGTTGCTAAGGCTTTTGAATTTTATTCCGTGTACTTGTGTTGCTCCCGCAGAGGCAGCATGCTGGTCATGTCCACTGGCAGGACCGGTGGCCAGCAATGGGCAGAGGTGGAAGAGCCTCAGCTGT
Organism: Nyctibius grandis; assembly: GCF_013368605.1. NCBI lineage: Eukaryota > Metazoa > Chordata > Aves > Nyctibiiformes > Nyctibiidae > Nyctibius > Nyctibius grandis. The sequence continues at coordinate 10,768,306 of NC_090661.1, read as the reverse complement.
GTGTGATGGGGTGAGGAGGACTTTGGATCATGGAGCACAGACAAACCATCATACGAAATATGACAAAAGAGTTTGTCATGAAAGGCTCCACATCATTAGTGGCAGCAGGAGCCCTGGGATACGCGCTCACAAGCCAAATTACTGTTATATATCCTTGGATGTGCGTGTGTGTGGTTTTAAATGTGGCAGTTTAAGGTAGCAGGTTAATCTGGCTAGAAAGGAGCCCATTTTCCCTAGATGCCGACAGCAGTATGTCTGACGGACCTCCTTTGAAAGGAATTCCCTGACGTTGATAGCGTCAATGAAGTAGTCAAGCTCCGTCTAGCTTTGATAGAAACATGATGTCTGACAGCCTCCCATCCTGCCTGGCTGCACCAGGCACCAGAAACACCACCAAAGAGACGCTGACGTTCAGAGCCTTTGCTATGATAATCTGTGCTACACACAGGGGAGGTTCTGGAGTGTTTGAATGTCTTGTATTTCGTAGTGATCTGCTTTTGGCAGGAATGAGGGCGGGGGTAAAAACTCCCATCTTGTACCTTAAAGAATTAGACTGATTCTGTGACTGTTGCAGTCACTTTTTGGCTCCCTTTCAAAGTTCTTTTTCTTTCCTCTTCCCTCACCCCAATGCTTTAAAAAGCTGAAAGGTACTATATGATCTTTAGGGGTATTTCTGCCAATTTGGGTTTTCTTTGCAGCAGAGTAGTGAGTGGTGTTGTGTGAGAGTCCTTCAGCTGCTCATCCCAAACCAGCAGCTATCGCTGTGCTGTGATGGAGGCAGTGGCAGAATTCGGTCTGGTCCAAGCACAGATCTGCCCTCCTGTGTGCCTGTCCATCGCCAGCCACCTCCGTGCTGATGCCTAGGCAGAAAGTCAGGCTCAGTATGGCAATGGCAGAGCGAGATGCCAAACGCAGATCGCTACGGTCTGTAATTAAATGTCTAAGGAAGTGCAGCACAAGTAAAGGCTGGCTCTGTGATGTTTTTGTGGATTTATGAACACTCAGAGCCCCTTGTAGTGAGCTCCAAGGATGTCCTGCTTTTGAAAGATGCTGCAACCAAGCCTGTCCTCTTCGGTGCGTACAGCTCTTGGTTATGTTAGTACTTAATTGCAACAGTAATACAGCCACTGTGTTCGGGCCTTAGCTAACTCTTTATTCCTAGTAAACTAAAGCTTGATAACTGGAGTGTAGATAAAGATCTGGTTGCGCGTTTCAGTGAAATAAAAGCAATACTGTTTACCTGTGTGCAGAAGAGGGAGAAATCTCTGCTAATGTAAAACTGGAGGGAAGTCCAAGCCAATATAAGGCCTTGGACTCAGTAATGAAACTTTTTTTTAAAAAAATCATATTTGTAAAGTGGAGAACTTAACAATATTTCCTTTGTGAATAGCTTACATCCAGAAATTTTTCTCTCCATCCTTTTTCTGATGGTCAACTCTGTTTTTCTTCTTGGTCTCTGTAAGTTGAGGGATATTAAAATTGTTTGAATCGTATATGAAGGAACTGTAATAATGAAATACATCTTCATGTCTTCAGTTGGTTTGCTTTATGTAAGCACATTGAATGAACGGAATTCGGGTTTTCTTCTGATCAGAAGTTGAGTAAAAACTGTCAGTGTTCCCCAGTATTTGAAAAACCTCTGGCAGTTCCCGTTCCCCAGTTCCCACTCTTTGCAGAGCAGGTACAGTGAGGGAGGAGCACAGCATCTGGGGGGGTCCGGTTCAGCCTCGGGGACCACACAGGGGCCGTGGGCAGCCCATGGCAGCTGGGGCGAGGGTGCACCCACCCCACGGCCTCCCCAGTGCAGCCCTGGGGGGCCAGCAGCGATGAGGCACAGGTCAGTGGGTGTCCAACCGGCTGGCAGAGGCTGGGCTGTGCTAAAGCAAACCAAATTGACCCAAGATGTTTCTGTAAACCACTTTCCTTCCTAAATTGTTGTTTTCTCTAACAAAGCCATCTCTAATCAAGACCTTGTGTACCAGGCGCTCTGCAAACCCAGAGCCAGTAAATCCTTTCTCTCCCTGAAAATTACAGACTGACTGAGAGTTGAGGCACCAAAACAGCTTTAGCTCTGTCTTCCTGTAGCTGTAGGAAAGGGAGGAAATGTGATGCCTTTAATGTACTCTGGTGCTGCAAACATTACGCTCAAATAAGCAACATGTAGTCACCTTATGGTGTCATTTCAGGATCCCCCAACAGCTGTAGCTGTTGCATGTAACCTCATCTTAATATATGGGAATGAAATGGTAACACTGTCTTAAAACTTTCTGGAGGAGTCTAACATACCTGCGGTGGTTTTGCACTTGCACATGCCTGTCTCTTTAAACGCACTGTTAATGTTTTCTTTTAGATATGTATGTGTTGATGTTGGCCATAGCCTCCTACAGATGCATTCTTTCATTAGGAAATTTTGGATCTTCTGTACAGTAAAGCAAGTGTTAGGACTAGATGACAGTGAGAAAAGTAACTTTTTTTAAAAAATGACATTGTTCTTTGCCTTGGCACTTTAGAAGTGCATGCCTACAGTGTCTGCCCAGTTACATGCAGTGAAGTACAGGTATGCAGAAAAGTAAATTTTCCAAATGAAAGAATGACTAATGAAGAGCCTGATGATACGTATTCAAGCATAGATCATTCTGCTTGGTAGGTGATTGGAAGCGAATGGCCAGTGTTGCGTAAAGACTTTAATATGAGAAGGTGCATCCACCTCTGACTCTGTTGACAGGACTTACATAGAGGATTTAAACCTCAGGCTTTTGGAAGCAGGCTGTGTGATGAACAATTACTATTAAGAAGTGCTTTTTTTTTGGTGTTTCACATGTTCTAGTAAACTTTTCTGTGCTGGAGAAGATGAATCATAATTTAATTCTGACTACATCTCAGCTTGCCTTGTGAAAACAGTCATGCATTTGTCATCTCTCCTGTTACTGGTTAATGATGTTCTGCCCTCAGAGGTCTTTTTTGAAGGGACTGCTTCCTAACATTCCCACTGTTGTTTTTTTTGTTTGTTTTTTTTTTTTTCTGATGGATTTCCCAAAAATAATGTTTCAAGATGTATCTTGTTTGACTGAGAGGATTTTTTTTCTTTCAGCAGAAGCGGATGATGTTTTTGTAACTCTCTTGGAATCCTTATTTGGGTTTTTTATATTTTGTTTTTCTTCATTTTTTGGGAAGTCAAGGCTGAGAGAGGGTAGAAATTGTCCTGCACATTTTCTTCCAAAAATACTGTTTCTACTTTCAGAAGCAATGGCTTTTCTAGTCTCTTCTGGTAACTGTGGGTCCAGTTTACAAGGACAAAAAAAAAAGAAAACAGATATAAAGCAATCCCTGTAGCTTGCTTTCTTTTTTGTCTTCTCATGTAAATGTTCCCTGGAGCAGAGTTTGGTGTTTAACCTAAATCTTCTGGTTTTCCACCACCCTCTGGCTGACTTGTCTGGGTGCGGCTTCACAGTTCACTGTCGTTCAGTGGCTGGTATGCAGTGGTGCATTGACATTACTCTGACCAAGGAACCTACCATTCACAGCTCAAAACTGCTTTTGGGTTTTTTTTTGGTTCTTTAACTTATTTGTGGTTCCCATGGATTTCAGTGTGACTGATAACATTAATACCCCGATGAGCCACAGGAAGTCTTGTGTGCTAACTTGCATTAAACAAATTATAACAACTGAACGTGTTGATTCCTAAAAGCGTCTGTGTATACATACGAAAATATTGCCCAGAATGTTTTATTTCTTTGTTGATTGGCAGTGCAATACTGTCTGTGTTTTCAGTGGATTAATCCTGGTTACTGATCTGGAAGTCTGATGTCTACAGATGAGGGCAGCTCTGCCAAATGAATTATCATGGCCTGGAGCCCTCGGGGTCTTGCAGCTCTCCTGCTGACTGTTTCTTCCTCCTGTTCAGCTCTTGGGTAATTGCAGCAGCCACAGTAATGAGAGGGAAACATACTGGAGAGAAGACATATAACCAGAGATCCACACTTGGAAAGACAATCTGAAACACGCTCCAGAGAGTTTTTGGCATGTATTCTGTGAAAGCTACCATTGGTGCAGTTCTTTTTTTTGTCCCCCAAGATGTATCCTGGGCAATTGCTTCAGCTGCCATCATTTCATATTTTTGCTTAAAAAACATAAACAAACATTAATTTGCTTTCTCACAGAAATCCTGAGGGGAAACAAAAGGCAGTCTTATTTTGGTATCCACTGTTCTCTGGTCCCTCACTGCAAGGCACCTTCTGGTGTCTCCAGCTGATGCCTTTGGGCAGTTCTCAGTTTGAGTAGCAGCAGTGCTGGTCACCTTTCTCTGCTCTGTAGCCCCTCTGGGTCATGAGTGGCCACAGTAAGGGGACAGGCTGTATCTGGGTGTAGGGTGGCTCCCAGGTGGAGAGAGCAGGAGGGCACCGAGACCCATGGCCTGCTTTGCCCCATGCTCCCTGCTGGGGGCCACCAGCTGCCTAGAAATGTGGTGGCACCTCCTTGGGCACTGCCAGGGGCCTTGGCAGTCTCGTGTTGCTGTGTCAGTTCATAGCCTGTCTCGCTGCCCCATCCTTCTGGATTATCCGTGTTCTCAAAGTGTCGCAAACCAACATTATTTCCATGAACGCTGACTAAGAGAGTCTGCTTTTTCCTGGTTCATGCGTTTGTTCTTTTTTTTATGGTGTATTTACCTCCATAATTACCATGCATACAAAGGGAAGGCTGTGCTAGAAGAACCGCTGCTGCCAAATGTGGCTCAATTTTGTTGGTATAGCTGCATCTAGGCCAAGGATTTTGCTGACATAGCTCTGTCAGCTAGTGGGTATGCATTTTTTCGTGCTCCTCACAGACACGGTTGTGCCATCCAGGTTTTCCCTGGGACCTGGGGTGAGGAGGAGAGAGGGCTGTGAGAAGGAGTGGGATATCGAAGCACCCAGCTGGGCAGGAGTGGTGCCAGAGCTCCCTCCCCATCATCCTCTCCTGTCGTCCACGCCTGCTTGATGCGCCCGGCCCTGCTGCCTCCCTGCTGGATGTGATTGTGGTAATGGTACATAGGATACTACTTGCGCTCTGAATTAGTCTGGCCCAATGTCCTAACATCCTATTGAAAGTAGAAAATCTTGCATTGATCAAAAACCAACCAACCCACTGCCTGTTCTGTGATTAACTTTTACATCTCCACTGTTCCAGTTTGTGAGCTTGAAATTGTAAGCGTCACTATAGGAAAAGAAAGGCAGGATTTTCAAAGAGCTTAAGGCTTGTCCTTTTAATTGTTTTCACTGACAGTATTTTCATAACATCTTTCTGACTTAAATAACAGGTGCCTTTTCTTAAGAGGTATGCTTGTTGGCTGATGGTATCCTTATGGTATACTTTTTTCCTTTGCTCTTGTGATCTTAACCTAGGAAAACATCAGCATAAACTTTCTACTGTTGTTTATATTGTGTTTCTAATCTACTACAACAGAGCTGAAAAACGTTCTTTCTTGTAACCAGTCTAAACAAGAGTCATGTTTTAATATCTTGTTTATGCATAACATTAACCCCTAATGACTGTGGCTTAATCACTTACGGTGAGCTTTGAAGGTGTAGACTATATGGAAACTTGGGACCTTGTAATAGAGCTTTTAGCACCCCTGTTAGAAATAATAATTTTTAAATACTCACTGTAACCCGCACAGAATAGTAGTTGGGCTAGAGATATCTCCCCTCAAAACCATTGGACTTAAAAGTTTAGAGTTACAATTTCCAGTGGTATAGGTACAATGCCATTACTTTAAGAAAAAGAAAATGTCTTTATTTTACAGCTCTTCAGAAACGTATCAGTGTTTCTGATCAGTATTTCGGATGAGTAGTTTAACTATACGCTGCATACAGATGCCTGAAAACTATGTATCGTCATTCATTTGAAATACTTGTGCCTGTGCTTTGCAAAATGAGCATCTGGGGCTTGTAGTGATGCTCACAGGACAGGACGGCCCGTGCAGGTGGCGGAACAGTGTGAACCCGGTGGTTGCCAGTGTTCTGTTCTTTGTTATCTGAAATCTGGGTTGCAAGAGTGGCCATACAGCAAAGCTGGTGCAGCGTGCCTTGGGCCCACCAGCGGCTCTGGCAGGGGCAGACGTTTGAGCCTCCATCTCTGGGATGTGGACCCTTGGGCAGCATCTCATGCTTTACCCATGCCAACGCTGTCTTTGCATGGATGGAGACATATGCAGGCTGCTGGCTTATGTGAGTGATCTCATTTTACTTGTCAGTGTCCTAGTGTATTCCCACAGTAAAACTGGAAAGCTCAGACCAGTAATATCAAGAAACAAACTGGACTATTTTTAAAGCTTTTTAGAATGTGTGGAATGTGACTTAGTCTGTGTGGCAGAAAAAATCCTACAGATAGGTCATTCTATTTTATGCTTCTGGCGAATGTATCTAAAATATTCACTGCAGAGCATTAGTGTACTTGTGCACATGCTTCCAGCTGTATTTTATTGTGGGATGATTCCAGCTGTAGCAGGTTAAATCGGCACAGCAGCACTTGTTGGAAGGGTTATGTTTGAAATGTCTCATATAACTTCAGCAAAACAAGCTGATAGCGTACACGGTAACCTTGTAAGTTCATAGGCATAGAGTGTCTCGGTAGGAACTGTTTTGAATTCCATACTTGGCCTGAAAAGTTATTTTGCAGGAGTTCTGTGGAAGTCAGCTTTTTGTAAAAATACAGAAAAGTAATGTGGCTGTTTATAAAGAGAGACTGTTTGTGAGGCTTTGTTCAGAAGTGATTTCTCTTCATTGATGTTTCTGTTAGGATTGTGGATCTTAAGAAATGTGTTTTCTATTTGTTGCCAATAGAAAACAAGTATTTTGGGCAAATGTCTTTTGTGTTTTTTTAACTAGTTTTATAAGGAAAGCAAGGGAGAGCTGCATTTAAAATTGTTTTTCCTTTTATGTCAGTTCTAGGAAAACACGCAAAGAAACCAAACCACCAAAAAGCTATGTTTCCTCCAGATAGAAATATTTATATTTAAAATGGTCACCATGAAAACAAAGTGCCTAATGTGAGTAGAAACTAAGTTGAAAAACCTAGAAGGTCCTGTAACACAGCAAGTCTCTCTTGCAAATGTCACTTATTGTAATGGTATTGAGATTTTAAACAGTTACGTCAGGGAAAAGACAGCAGAAATACTGTAGTTCTTACTGATGATGAGGAAGGGCCATAGTAAATTATTACTACAGATGCTGCAGAATCCAGACTTTACTTTCTGTTGATGTTTCTAACCTTAAGCAAACAATAAGTGTATTGTATCCTGCATGCCAAACTGAAGTCTTAAAAGAATTTATTCTCGGTAAACATGGCAGAATTAGGGCTGTATTGAAAATGGAATCAGGATTAGTGGTATTGAAATGCAAGGAATTTAATTATTTTCCAGTCTCCCTGAGGAACATGTTCTCAAATATTAGAAACGGAGCATTAAGGGACTAAAGAACGACTTAAGTGGTGTAAGTTTGGATTAAAATTAGGGTTGTTTTCTCTCCAGTGGGACAGCTAAGCCAAAAAATGTTTTTAATTTTTGGGTATACTACCTCAAAACACTGCTGACAAGCAATTCATATGGTACTGTTGTCAAAAATTTAAGTTATTTTCATTTAATGACTCCTATATGTCAACTTTATTGCTTGCTCTATTATGCTGAAAGGCTTCTTGTGCAGACGTGAACCAGCTCCATACATCCATTTGACTAGTGATAATTAGTGGAATTACGCTGACAGTGGAGGCATTTTTTCACTTTTCTCAAAATCATCTGCAGTAAGAGCTTGTTTCACTGACAGGAAATATCAGCCAAGACTGGAGGCGTTTGCTTTCATATGTATACATCTGTACATGCACCATTGCTTTAATTTCTACTTTCTCTCTGTCTCTTTTGCACTGCTTTCCTTTAAGTTGTAACAAGATCTTCACTTTCTCCTTGGGTAGCCACCAAGTATGAACAACACTTCTCAGCTTTTCTTGTCTGATGTTTCTGTTTGCCCCCAACTGGAAGCAGAAAGGAGGTTGGGCTAACTTATTACAGTAGAAAAGATCATCAAAATGCAACTCTTCTGCTTCGCAGTGTTTGCACTTGGTGTCTGGGAGCCCTCCAGGGACTCCTGTAATACCACGGGAAGCTGCGTGGAAGGCCAAGTTCTTGTGTGTGCTTAGTACATCATGCGTGGGACCTAAAATGACAGTTCTTGTTAGCTGTGAATCTGACCTGTGAATGCTTCAGTTCTGACTTAAAAGAACTGTTTGTACAGACTATTTCCTGCTCTCTAATTCTCTTCCTTTCTGCGGCCCAAATTTTTATTGAGCTCTGTAGCACTTCAGTAAAGTTTCAAATAAATTTGATTATATTTTTGGATTGTGCTTCCAGAGGAAGTTCAGTGGCCACTTTGAAAAGCATATTTTGCCGTTTCAGCATCAATACTCACCTTGATGAGACTTTTGGATCTGTATTTCATCCCTAGAGTGATCTATATGATGAAGGAAGAAAAAGGGTAAATGATAATTCTCTAAGAACTCAAGTATTTCCTCAAACACTATTTTTTTTTTCTCCATTACAGGCAAGAAGTTTAGGCATTGTCTCTTAAGTCTTTGAGACAGTTACAGAACAGGAAACTTTAATTATAGTTAAGCATCACTCCATTCAACTTCTTGTCCTTATTGCATTGTTTCTAGTGAGTTATGTACAATACTGCAGTGAAATATTTGTGACTCCTCAGAAAAAAATGCATACTTTTCAGAGCTGCATGTACTTAGAGCACCATCTTCCTCTTTGTCATCTGTCAAAAAAAAAAAAGAGAAAAAAAAGTGGTGTTTCCAGCAAGCCAGAAACCCCAGTGACCAGAGTCTCCTGTCTCATCCTGCCTTTCTGACCACAAAATGTGGCTTTTTTGGAGAACATGACCTCTGACACAGCGAGGAGAGATGCTTCGCTGGTGAGCAAATGTCTCTGCTGAGATGCCAGTCCACAGTTTTTCGGTGAGGACAAGATGAGAGTGTTTTCAAAGTTCATGAGGAGAAGATTTAGTGTCCAGAAAGAATAGCCTCAGTCCTGGCTTTGTGGAGTTGGAGGAGGGATGCTTTAAGGCTGGGGAAGGTGTCCTGGCTGTCCTTCCCAGCTGTTCTCTTCCCCAGTGGAAAGGCAGAGGAAGCCCAGGCCTGGGGTGTGGGTGGGTGTGTGTGTGCATGCACGTACAACACCTACTTCTGCTGGTTTGCGTCACGCTAAAAATGTTTTCCTCCCCTTCCCTTTGCCTGAAGTGGCTCCTGCTGACCACCTCTTCTGTCTTTTCCTCACCGTTATCAGCCCTGGCACATACTGCTTTCCTTCTTTGGTTGGTTCAGATATGGCTCTAATCTTTTAGTTTTTCTTTTCCCTTCCTTGCTGGATGGAAACAGCTGAGGCTGTAAAAATCTCCTCTCTGCGAGCAGAAAAGATATTAAATTAAAGAGCTTGTGATCAGACTCACTTATCAATAATGCCAGAATTACCTTTTAAAGATATTTGTGTTATATGAATATGATAAGTCTTGTGGTGAGCTAATGAAAACAATGGAGAGGAAGTATTTTTTTTTTTTTATAGCTTTTAAGTTGGTTAAAGTCTTTGGTAGCACTGAGGCAGTAGTGATGTGAGTTTATAGTGATTAAGAAAACCTAATCTGTCTGCCACTCCCTTAGCTGAAATGTCCAAAGTGGAAAGTTTCACTGACACTTCCCTACTCCCCTAGAAGCTATTCATAGTTATTTTGAGAGAAGAGAAAAATACTTTGGCTTTTCTATTACAAAAAATACATCAGGTAGGTACAGAAGTCGGGTAAAATACGTGTTTATCCTTGATTTTAATTCTTTTTTCAATCGGTCTCGAATCCTGGGGTGCCAGTATATCAAGCTGTTTGAGCCACATTGTAGCATCTTACACTGCTGTTGCTATCTTCAGTCACCCCGTGTTGCCTTCCCCTTGGAACAGCACTTGTGCATAAAGCCAAAGCCCAGACATACATCAGCCTCTCCGCACGGCAGTCCTCTACCTTTCCCCTTCCCCTAGGAGCTTCTGGATCCATTGGACTGACCCAAAAACTGCCCTTACAGCTGCACCAGGGCAGCGAAGGTGGCTGGGCTCCCTCCTGCTGGCATGCAGTTGTTGGAGGGGTTTGCTCATTAACCACTGAGGGCTTGAACCCGGAAAGGTGCTGGATGTCCTGAACTCCTTTTGAGTCAATGGGAGTTCATGGCACTCAGTTTCTTGAAAAATTAGACCTTCTGGAAGTCAGAGCATATCATATGTTTGTGCTTTTACCTCAGAAAGCCACAAAGCTCTTCAGAAAAGGGCATGGAGCATACTATAAATGAAGTATTCAGAGGGGAAAACAAAAATTTCCTGACTTATTCTTGGCACCAAATATTTAATCATGACATTTGGTCTAAGAAAATGTACAAACTCTCAACATTGCCAATTCATTTTACCCACAAACCAACAACAGACTGATGATGTGCACACAAAGGTTATTTATTTTGAGCGCAGCCAGGGAATGGGAGTATTCCAAATGCTTCCTTATACCTCCCCATGGGATCTCTTTAGCAAGTTGCATAATGTTTTTCTGTATTAGCAGATTGTAAGATAGACATGGTAGGTCTCTTCTTTACTTAAATACACTGGTCATGTTTTCTCTTTTCTTCTTTGAAGGAAATGCAAGCAGAGAATGAATAGTTCATGAACAGTGTTAAATGAAAAAGCATAACTTCAAAGGCCTTTCTAACAATTTATTCTAAAACTATCAGCCAACAAATGATGTTCCAAGCAAAATAACTAATTATGTGGGAGGTTAGGCAAGCATTGATTTAATTTTTGGTTTCTTGGACTGGTAGATAATTCTTTAATAGCAAGAAAAAGAATACATGACTTAAATCTCTGGACTTGAGTCCAGGTAGACCCTCTTCTGAGGACAAGTTTATACATAACCTGTAACAATTTTCTTGGAAAGTGTGAAAGCCACTCGGATATATTCTGTGGACCTTGGCTGACTGCAAGATGCTCCCCATTAGAGATTGAGAGCAAGGTTAAAGAAGGATAAGGGAGCGCCACAGTGAAAGTATTTTAGTTCTTTCAAACTTACATTAATTTAGAATAGCATTGCTCTTGCAGAATGTAAGGGTATTTATTTGGAATATCAGGCACAGTTTGACAGTGATCATGTTACTAGGAAAAGCCAATGGGGCTTAGTGGGCCAAACATCATTACTTTATATCATCAGCACATGACAAGGTAAGACTCCAAACACATAACTTTAGCATTTAACATGTGGAGGCGTGGAGATAAAATTCCTTTCTATGCACTAGGGCACCGAACCCTTTCTCATTTTGGCAAGAGAGTTAGAAAAAGGGGAGCACTCTGTGGTTACTTGTTTTCTGTTTCTTCAGTTCTGGTGTAACTTGTGATAAAGTTTCTGCTTAGCCTGTTTTGTGCGTTTGCTCGTGGCAAGGAATTGTGCCAATTGTAAATCGCTCTGGCTAAGCTGCACTCTTGGCCCTAGCTTGTGCAACAGGAGAAAATTCCCTCAAATAGTTTTGACTTTTGGCTGCAAGTTTCTAGAAATTCTTAAGACCAAAACGTTACCAGAGATGTACTTTCTGTGACATAAGTTCTGCTTGGGAAAAGCACCTGGACATTCGTTTTTTTCTTCATTTGTTACCTAGCACTTATCACTGAACAAAAGTAAAGAAATCCTCAGGCTGTCAGTGAAGCTGGTTGTTTTTGAAGCAGTAGACTTGCATTTGTAGGGTTTTTATAACAGTCTCTGTGAAGTACATGTCATGACAGCACAAGTATGTTAGGTTTGTTTGTAACACTTATCTTGGATGCCTGTACTAACTTTTTGTACCTGATTGTCCAGTTGCCATATGCTATGTTTTTATGTTCATATTGGGTATGCAGTTTGTGGGTTTAATTTCATTAGGAAGAGCATGCTTTAACGTGACCTGTGTTTGTCTGTTCTAGGAATAACATGCTTGGAAGTACTTGGTAGTGTTGATCACCTGTACCCCAGCACGAGAGTTCCAGCTTAATCCTTTTCAAATACTTCTCTCAGAACATGGGAGAAAACGATAATGAAAAATACAGCCAAGCTGGCCAGATATTTGAAAACTTTGTACAAGCGTCAACGTGCAAAGGTACCATTCAGGCCTTCAATATTCTCACTCGCCAACTTGAATTAGATCCTTTGGATAATAGAAACTTTTACACCAAACTGAAGTCAAGAGTGACCACATGGAAGGCCAAAGCTTTGTGGAACAAGCTTGATAAAAGAGCAAGTCACAAAGACTATAAACGCGGAAAATCTTGTATGAACACTAAGGTAAGTGGAATTCAGTTTTGGATTTCATAGCTTAGAATCTTTTAAACCTGTTTTTCTGCAGAAGCAAGGTTTCTACCATCACATGCAATGTGCCCATTCATATAACCCTCCCTTTAATACGCTTTTTGAAACTGTGGCTGACGTCAACTGATTTTGACAAATTTTCAGGTATTTTTGTTCTACAAGTTCTGTGGAAACACACAGCATGTAGGAGTGATCCTAAAAGCACTCTGCTTTACAATCTGCCTCAATCGTCGCAGAAAAGTTTTCTGCCCTCTTTAGACATCAGAGTCAATCAGGGATAAGATGTAAACTCATGAGGCAGTAGGCTTCACTCATTCCAGGCTCACAAGAACTACTTGCTTTATAAAACAGAGTTTTGCAAGGTGCGAATCGTAGCATATTCAGCAGGCTCCTCAGTTTGCTGTAAGAGACCAGGGCTGGCTAAATGTGTTTCAACAGCAGTTCCTAAACTGTTCTCTGCAAAGCGCTGTTTGGGGAGGTCTGAGGATCTGTCTTTGTCACTTAGCATTGGCTCTAGTTGCTAAACAACGGCAAAAGAAAATCCTGCACTATTTATGGATTTAAATACTTTCCTCTAACTGTTTTTTCGCAAGCAGAATGTGAATAATTGCTATGTGGCAGTTACTGAAGGAGATGGTCTGCTTGGTTGTGGGAAGGACAGGAAATTATCTTCTCTTCAACAGAGCATGCAATACCATATTTTGATAGAGAGAACCACTGAACATTGGTATAAATCTTGTTGACAAAAGTGTACAGAATACTCTAGTTCATACCATTTGTTTCATCTAGCTATGACAGAATAATTTTAATAGCTCTGTCTCAGAGAAATTCACTTATTTACTGCCAAGTGACGACTAAAAGTTGCCCTAAGAAGGGTAAGTTTTAAGAAGCTACTTGACTGGATAGAGGTAGAACAGAGAGGAAGGGCACGCTGGGGGGTAACTAGATACCAAACTGTGGAGGGCTTTTTAATTAAAACTGTCGCTGAGAGGTTATTTTATGAACTCAGTAGACAGGCAGTGTTGAAAGTCTTTCTTCTTGTTCGCATCATTGCATTGAAACTTCTCAAAAGCACTAGGGAGAAGGACACCATGTTGCCTTCAGTACATATAGAGGCCTCTGTTTTTATTTATTCATTCATTTTTAATAAGCTCTCAATGATTATTAACATTTTCTGAAGTAAACCTGTTTTTCTGCAGAAGCAAGGTTTCTACCATCACATGCAATGTGCCCATTCATGTAACCCTCCCTTTAATACGCTTTTGAGACTGTGGCTGACGTCAGCTGAGGTAATAAATGTCCTTACTACAGTTGTCTTTAGAAAATTAAGAGTGCCATTACAGCTATTTTCACTGTTTTCCTGACAGCCTGTTTTTCTCCTTTCCTTTTTCCTTTTGTTCCCCTTTTTGACCTGTGCTTCCTTCCTTCCTTTTGTTCTTTTGAAAAGGCCTTGAACATATGTCATTGAGCATCCTTGTGATGAAAACAGACAGGAAAGGGAAGGAATGAGAAAATGTCTGATGATTAACAAATTATAGGAAATATTCCACGTGCACCTCACCTACACTTACAGCCTCAGGTCCAAATTTCCATGGTTGGTTTGAGGAAGTATTTGCAACACAAAAAAGCAGTTTTAAGACCCATGTGAAATATAAAAATGAAGTCCTTCTCTCTCAAGTGTGACATTACAAAGCCAAGGCCTGGTTCTGCAAAGTTCTTAAGCAAAGTGATTAATTTTTATATATGGTGAGAAGACTTACGGAAATTGATTGGTACATAAAATACAGCCTGTGTAGTGCTTTACAAAGTTGCCAAGCAGGAGGCTAATCAACACCTTCCGCAGTGTTGAAAATATGGTATTATTGCTCTTTGAGAGTAAAGATTTATTTTTAGTGGCATGGTGTAAGTATTTGCAGAAATTAATGGATGTATCTATGATGCACGTATGATCAAATTCCAAATGAATATAGAATGTCTGTATGTGAACAGTGTGTGTATAGATACTCTGTGAAATACTTGTAGGTGTTCGTTGTGAACCTGGACCATGCCCAGACCTGCACTTCACTGGCACTTCACTGTGTCATCACTGATTTAACGAGAGAAACATGAATCTTCAGATTGCTGCAAATGAAAGCGATAACCGCAGTTTGCAGGCTCTGTGGGGATATCTACCAAACATTCCTCACACGTGAATCACAGTCTGCTGTGAAAGCCTATCTATGCAACAGGAATGAGAGGAGACACGTTGCAAGAAGGCTGCAGGCTCCCTGATCACTGCGGTGGTGTGCTCTGACAGCCCCACTTACAGATAAGGAATTCTCAGAAATGCTGGCAGTCCAACCAAAATGCCAGTGCAGAGAGATTAGGGTACAATATACATACCATGATCTTCCTTCAGTGCAACTGGTGATTTTAAGTTTCTTTCTTGGATGTTATGCCAGCTACCATTTTTAGTAGTGAAGCAGGCAAACAGGAGTTAGCAGGCTAAATCTGACAGCAGTGCCCAGTGCTCACCTCTGTGGAGTTGCCTGGGGACTGCTTGAAGTAGATCAGTCTGGAGTAAAAATCTTAGCTGTTAAACAGGATCACAAAATGAGCTAAGTGGATTTTTGCAATTGCAGTACTGTAAACAGGGCCAAGGTTGTTAATAGGCATCATTTTAAAAAAATACATGGCTCGAAGACTTTGTGTGAGGTTGTGGCCATGAGCTCTGTAGCTGAGTCTGCAGCTCACGGTTCTTCTCATATATGGCTTTGCAATTCCCAATCTTTGGAGGAGATAAAACTCAATCGGGATCTAAACTACTCATGTGCTTTTTTTTTTTTTTTTTTTTAACAAACTTCACCCAAAAACTGTTTGTCTTTTTTGCACGGTATTTAAGAGCTGAATGCTGTACTTGTTTTTGTGCTTATAAACTCTTCAGCCACACTTAAGTTGCTCATTACAATATACACAAGTTTTATACACACAGAACGTTCCACTCCAGCTAAATAACAATAATCCTGTGTCTTAACTGCTCTTGAAGAACATTGCCAAATATGGCTTTCAAAGTTTCTACAACCATATGATTTTAAACTGGATGAATAAAACCCATTGAACAATTTTCAAGAAGTTCAAACCCACTGCTATTTCAGAGTTGCCTTACTGTGGACAGTATTTTCCCTTTAATTCTTTGTAGAAGAAGGAAAACCACAACAAAATAAAACCAAAGTGCTGTAGAAAGACATGCACAAATTTTGGGCAGAAACAAACTTTTTTTGAAACTGTAGGAGTCCGCGTGTATGTATGTTAAATCTCTATGAAACATATACTTCCTTCTATCACAAACTTGTAAAATGGGAATGAGCACTGTTCAGAAGGGCTGTTTCTGGAGCTGGCATTTGCACAGTTCACCAGTATTAGAGAGAAACAGAAGTCTGTCCTAAGTAGGCGAAACTCTATAGAAATCGTACTGTGATTTTTGCAAATATGTCTAGAAAAAGAGCACAAATTTATTATCCTGGCAAAGTTTCTCTATAATTTTCATCTTTTACTAATCAGTGCAGAGTAGTGTGCTCAGAATCTCTAATGATTTTTGGTTTCTTCATGGAATGGAGCATAGCTAGACAATTGAAGAATACTGAGGGTTTAACATATGTTCTTCACCATGCTAGCAGTTTGAATGTGTCTCTAAATTTTTGAACATGCAAAACATAATACAATGATGAACAAGAATTCATCCAGCTAATGGCAGAGTGTATTCAATAACCTTTTGAAGACATATGTGAGTGTTCTCTAAACATTTATTTGAACCTCTCTGTATGGAGTAGATCTTTACTTGCAGTTGATTTACTGGCAGTTTACCTATGTAAATGATACAAATATGTGCATGCACATATAAATGAGGCTCCCATTGATGTTTGAGATATGTATGTATATGTATCAGAGGGTAGGACCTGGCTCATGCTGTGTGCCTGAAATTCTGGCTCTCCCATGACTGTAGATTGATGCTTCAGGAGAGCAGAGATCGCTGCACATGAAAACATCCCAGACTTACTCTGAAGGGAGGTGTGGATTCTCTAAAGCATGCAAATGTGGTGTCACATCAAATGTGTATGCTGTTTTTTCAAAACTCATGCTTACACTTGAGAACTAAGGAAACTTTGTTTAACGTGCTAATGTGTAATTATCAGCTGCCTTGATAGACTCTAGCATTTCTCTGGATGTACTGAGGTTTGGGTGATGGTGTTGTGCATTGGAGGGAGGGCAGTGGCAAATTCCTGTGCACAGCTCTGATCTTCTGAGCATTGTCTCTATTGTAGACCCCACCTTGGGCACAGTTCCTGGGCAGAGGACTTGTAAAGTCTGAGCTGCAGTTTTTGAGGCCTAATTGGACAACATTAGCATAAAGCAAGTAAACAAAATTGAGCTAAGAAGTTTTGAGTGCTGTGTATATAAATACATATAAATATGTGCATTTGTAGGTATATGTATGTATAGAATCATATAAATTCCTGAAAAACAAATTAAATGATCTTGAACTCAGTCCCTGTTGGCCTTTCTAGTTTTCCTCGTTCCTGGACTTGGCCTTCCAAAGCCGGTTTTATAATAGTTTAGGTTCCCTTCCAAAAACTCCTGTTGGGAAACATACTGCAAGAGAATGGCTCTAAAATTACTTATGACCATGTTTCCAGGGTTTATGTAAAAACACAGTGGCTCTTTTTGGTAGCATCATATGCTGTCAGTCTTGTCTGGTCTTGGTGGCATTGGTGTCTCTGCTGTAGGGAGGGCTCCATGGGCTGCTCTGGTGGGGTGATGCTTTAGCTGAGGCAGCATTACAGAGAGCGTGTGGCTTAGAGAGGGGCTGGGACTGGAGGGGAGTTCGGGGGCCAGGGTGTGAGTCAGCAGAGGAGGAGCTCTGGGTCAGAAATGGGGATGGAGGCTGGAGGTTTTGTGACTGACTCAGCACTGGCTCTGAGCCTTGTCTCCCCGTACTAACCACGCTGGTGTACCCGCAAATGATAAAACAGGACAGTCTTTATCTGCCAAACCCCTTCCGCTTCTTTTCATATTGTCCCCATTTCCAAAGACTGTCAAATGAATGCTTTGGGAGTTAATAAAATCTGCTTCACCTGGTGCTCTCCTGCCCAGAGTTGAGAAAGGGAGAGGTACCCCTGGGCCGTGGTGGGTGCTGCCATGTTACGTAGCTCTAGGGTAATCAGCAGGATGAGGAGTAGATACCAGGTCTCTCTCCTTGTTATTAGGTAGAAATTGGCTTCCTACCAGTCCTCAATTGTTTACAAACATCCTAATCTGCAGTCTTGCCTCTCATAGTAAATGAGGCAAGTTGGCTTCTAGATATCTTCCTCTCCCCTCTCTCCACCTTCCTCTGTAGCGCTAAACAAATACTTGTCTTTTAATTAAGCAAATCGTCCAGCATGTATAAACCTGCTGGTATTGCAGCTAAACTTCCTCCTGAAGCGCTGGCATTTGTTGATCCTTCAGAGGTGTCATGGTTTAAAGCTGGGCCGCCTATTAAACCTGTGGCAGATGCTCTCTGTTAACCCTCCCTCCCCCGCCACAACCAAAGGGAAAGGGAAAAGGGAGAGAGACTTATGGGCTGGAAAGTTAAAACAGTTTTAATAAACTATAATAATGAAAAAGAGTATAATAATAATATTGGAATAATCAAATATATACAAAACCAATATCGAGCTCCCCCGATGTCGGCCACGTCACCACCGGCACTGCAGGGCAGGCTCCGGGAAGACCCAGGCTGGGCCCAGCGACGGTCGAGAGCTGGATTCAGGGATGCACGGATCGGGATCGGGGGCAGCAGGAAAATGGACAGAGTCCTCCTTGGACACTGGCCAAAGGCTGGAGTCGCAGAAGCAGCCCAAAGCAGCAGAAGCAGCCCAAGCAGGCAGAGGCCCCCAAAAAACAGCAGAAGGAAGGGGTGAGACGCTTGTGATCCCCCGGCTTTATACTGAGAATGACGTGTATGGGATGGAATACCTTCGTTGGTCAATTTTGGGTCACATGCCCTGTCCGCTCCTCCCTGCAGGTGCGACCCCCCTTCGGCTCTTCACTCGTAAGCAGTGAGGAATTTAGCAGTGACCTTGGTTCCTCTAGGAATAAGTACAGCAAGAGCCTTTCTGCATAACATCCCTACCGGTGCCTCAGTGATAACTACAAACTTCGAGCATTATCAGTCCTAGAAGCAGACACTGTCTGCCAAACATGCAGTTAGTCTCAGAAAGTGCAGTTACTTAGAAGGGACTTAGCTGAAAGTAAAAATCACTGAAAGGAAAATTGTTCTGGTTTAGGCCAAACCAGGACAAGAGGCAACTCAGATTTTCAGCCGTGTTTCTCCTGTGCTGTATATACTGGTATAGAAGCCAGTGAGCTTGATTGTGTCCCGTGAGACAAAGATTTTTTTGGAAGAGAGTAATTGAATTGTAAGATGAAAGAAGGGGATGCCAGTTGTGCTCCAACTCAAAAATATCCTTATTATAATGAAAACTTTAACCTCTTTATTCTATAAAGAGTGAATATCCAGATGGCACATCCCTTTTGCTGGACATACTAATCTCTTCAAAATAATAATTGAAATGGGGAGATTTCCAAACCTGATAATCAGGGTTTATAATGAACACACCAAACTTATTTTAGATATATTAGATAGCATTGCTAACTCTCTTAGTATAATAAAAATGCATTCCTGTGAAGGTTATAAAACTTGAAACTAGAAGTTGACTACCATATTTATAGGAAGTTTAGTGAATGAAAGGTGGTGACTTTTCACAAAAAGACATTTGGCTGCCTTTTTTTTTTTTATTTTATTTTTTTTTCTTAATCCAAACATGCAGTGCTTGGATAGCAGAATCCAGAAGCTATTGAGGTGTTGGGGGTATTAAGGACCATGTATTCTACTGACTTTTTAAGTGGCACCTAGATGTGTTTAGTACACTTGAAAGACAAGCTGTTTACTTTGGTATCTATGCTTTGCTCTGCCTTTTAGGACAGAGCAGTGGATTTCCATTGTAAATTTATTTTTAAGAGTTTTAATGAGTAACTTTTACAGAGTTATTTCAAAGCAGTAGGAGACATGAGACTAATGGGAATGAGTGGTAAGGAAGATTTGTTTGAGATGAGGGGAGAAGCAGCAAATTGCCCATGAACATACGGTGAAACCACAGTTGTTGAACACTGTCTATGCATTCGTTTCTCTAAGAATTTCTAGAGAGGGAATGGGAAGAAGCTTGGGTGATGACAGGGCACACAGCAGACAGGGTTCTATGAAAACAGAACAAACTATTTGACCCTTCGAGCAGTGTTTTAAACTGAGATTGGGCCAAATTACGTCAGCAGAGGCAAATGTTTGGCATGTGATTTGGTAATGAAATCACTTTATTTTTATTATCCTACAGACATTTCCACAAACACACGATTTTTCAGATTTATCAGTCATGAAATGCAATGAAGCCCAGCCAAAGTAACATAATCAGACAGCCTAAATAAGACTTTTTCAGGCATTTGGGAATTTTAAAACGTTTGGCTTGCAAGATAACAGTAGCTTTACATCTGTACTCTAACAGCACTGTGCTGTTTCTCTGTCCTTTGCTTAAGGGCTTTGCAAGTAATCGACAGAAGGGAACTGTCCCACCCTGACCTGATTTCCTAGATATTTTATAAAGATTCCCGCAGGGAGTGACACCCAGTTACTTTCACACAAAACACGACTATTGTCACCACAAGTGGCTTAATTAAGTTTGAACGAAACAAAAGGTTACGATAGGCCGTGGTGTTCCCAGTTAACTGTGGCTTTGTAGTGCTTTTGGGTTTGACTGGGTGAAGCAGCCAGGCTGTGTGTCCACCCACCAGGCAGAGCAGGGTGTGGGGGGTGCTCTCGCCTGGTCCCCAGCACGCAGCCCATGCCGATGCTTTGCTCCGGTCAGTCCTTTCTCCTGGCTTCAGGGAGGCCCTGACAGTGCCAGATGTGGTTGTTAGGGGTTTGTTGTTAGCGGCATTTCCAGCTTTGCTTTGGTAATGTTTGTGTACTGATAAGTGAGGAAATACATAACTTTTGCTACCAAGAAGTGATTAAACACTTGGCTGCTAAAAACCAGATTTCAGACAATAAGGCAATTTCCTGTCTCCTACAGTTCAGGTCCTTTGCGAGGTTCCCACGTCTGTCCTGAGAACTGGGGTTTTGGGGATGTGGTTGCTCTCTTTCCTCTTTGCTGACAAACCTCATCCTACGTTATTTTCTTTTTTAGGTGTTTCTGCAGATTGCTTTTAATACACTTTTGGTAGAATGTAAAATACCACAGTTCTAAGAGATGCTGTGTAAGACGTGAAAATGTGTTTTAGAGAAGCTGATTGTCTTAAGCAAATAACAGCATTTCTATTTGTATTTTCTCTCTAAAAAGCCTTAACAGTGATGGAGTTGTGGTCAAAAAAAAAAGTTTTACTGGGATCTGTTGTAATAACAAAGTAGAAATTCCCCTTTAATGCCCTTGAAATTGGGCTAATTAGCCTTACTTTCTCTGCTACAGTGTTTAAAGGTGGATTATTTTGTGTCAGTCACTTCTCAAAATTCCCACATTCCCTAACATGTCTACATTTACGCACAAAATCTGTTTGTCTTCAAACAGCCAGGTTTCTGCAAACTAACACAGGCACCTCTTTGCCATTTCAGGTCTCTAGGATATTTGTGTCTTAACCTGTATATCTGATGAGAAGTGCTTATTGAAAAATAATCTGAGTTTATACCACAATGTGACATTATTGTATTTTTCTAATTAGTCGTTCTTTTAACCTTTTCCTTGGGTCAGGAATGTTTGGGTAGGTTTAAGCTGTATTTTGGAACAAACCTGTCAAGGGACAAGAAAGGGAGGAGAACCATGTATTTCTGTGGTGAAAAAGCCTTTGCAATGGAGAGCTGTTGTCCTGGCAGCTGGCCACATTTTGCTTCAAATCTCATAGAACTGTGAGAGTCTGACAGGCACTCAGATGGGCCTTAGTTTTCTTCTGGGTCCTGGGTGATGGCAGAGAGGACAAGCATAATATAATTTCAGCTAACAGAAGAGCTGTACTTCACATCTACTGAAGTTTTAAAGTAAAAATACACGAGCGCTGTAGGCCTGTTATACCAACCACTTGGGAGATGAGGGGTGAAGTGGGTAATGGTGACATCTTGCACTGACTGTGAACGCTACAGCCAGATGTAGGTATCTTCCTCCTTTACGAATAAGTTGGCCCAGCATGTCTGAGGGAAGCAGAAGTTGCAATTCCGACTTGACGTTCATAGAGCCTTTGCTTTAAATAGTGAACCTGTGAATATGGTTTACGTTAAATTATGGCACATGAGCAGCTAGAGAACTGTACTTACAGTGGTGCTAGCAATAGTTTGCTGCCAGACTGAGGAAATGCATTAAGTGGGATTTCAGTGATTCCTGTTGTAGACTGGTACTTGTCATACGTATTAAAAATTTGGATGCTGGATTGAGGAGGTGCAGGTGTAACTGCTTTGAAATGCAGGATTAGAATTTTACAAATCTTGAAAAGTTGAAGAAATGGTCTGAGATCAAGAGGATAAAATTTCTAAAAGCTTCTAGAAAAGTATGACCCTTCTAACAGAGTGCAACACCCAGAGAAAATTTGGAAGATGCTGCAGAAAATTATCTGGTGTTTGTAACAGACCACACACCAAGCCTGAGTCCGTAGCGTGTAGTGCTGACCCAAGGAGAGCTGATCCTGGGAGCGTGTCTGAGGCAGCCTGCAGTGTGTCGGGGACTGGGGTGGTTTCCTTTCCGTCTAGTGGGTGCAGGTGAAACCCCAGCTAAAATATTTTGCCCAGTTTGGAGCATGTATTATAGGCAAGAGGCAGATAAACTAGAGCAAGTCCAGAGCAGAGCAGCAAGAGTGGTCAGAACTTTAGAGAATGTGACCTGTAGGAGAGGCTTAAATGCCTTCACCTCATCTACCTTAGGGAAGACCTAAAGAGGAACACTACGTAGTTACTTGGAGCACAAGCAGAACTGTTACTCATTTCACCTTCTCTCTAATAGTCTAGCTAATACTGCTGGATCAAATTCTGATTCGTTTTTCAAAGTTTGCATTTTGCCTTGGACATTTGCTGTTCCTATTTCAGCCCTGAAGAACAGCTTGTGTTTCCCAAGGCTGTGCCTGTTTCTGCTTAAGAAACCAACCAAGAGATACTGCCTTGATGGTCTTGCATCACTCTCTGGATTTGTTCATTTGACTAAGATGCTAACTTAGAAGGAACCATGTGGTTATGCCACACTTTCAATTAGTATGGTGTCGCTTACTTCCACTGCCTCTTTGAATGAGTTTTAAGAGCAGCTTTAAAAGGACCTGTGCAACAGCAAATACTTCTCTCTGTGATTGGCGTCCACCTCCCCATCTTGCCTATACTCTCTGCCATCCTCGCTGGATTTACAATTCAGATAAAACAACTGCCCCAGGGTAAATTGCAACTCAGATTAGAAAACATTGCAAGAGATGGTAGTGAGCTTCCTGCCAAGGACTACACGCCCAGATCATTAATAACACGTTATGCTGATCAGCAAGTGCTCGGTGGAAGGCAGAGGCATTTCTCTCAGATTTTATTTTTTCTTTTTTTCTTGTTTGTTTGTTTTTTAGTGAGGTAGGAAATAATTGCCTGTGGTAGGAAGCCTTTCCTGACAGATGAGGGCTGTTGTGACTGGTGGGGCTGCTCGCTGCCTGCCCGGCTGGCTGCGAGGGCTGGGCTGGCCTCTTTGGCATCTGGGGTAGGAAGTTCACTGCCTGTCAGCCCAGATACAGCCCTGATAGTGGCAGAACAAGCGCAGCCGGTGTTGTTGAGGCAAGTGCCTCCGTCTGAATTTCTCCCTGGCTGGAATGTGAAAACAGAGTCATTAATATGTGGCCATGTAAATAAACACCGATCTTCTATGTATGTTTATCTCCCTTCTGTAGTGTCAGATGTTGGGGTAAAATAGACTATTACACCTCATGACGTGCAGTTTGCTGTCAGATTTTGTGTCTTCAGCTCTCAGCCCCTCTCTTTGAAGCACGGTCCTTTTCATATTTTTTCACCTTTTTAATATTTACTTTTATTTTTCAAGACTCTCCCCTTCAGTAATAAGGGCTGTTATGTACCTTCTTTGTTTTCAGCCAAAAAGGTTTTGGAAATAAGAACGGGAGGTGCTGAAATCTATTTTTGTGTGTGTGTGCTATGCTGCCAGCAGCCTGATTTGTTGGTTCTGTGTGAATGCTGTCAACTTCCCCTGCTATCAGAAACCTTCCTAAAAACTGTTACACTAAGGATACATTTTCTAATTCTAGTTGTCTGAACTGTTCAAGTCCATCTTGCTTATTGACACTATCAGATGCTGTATTGCTGAGAGGTGCTGGTTGATCAGTTCCTAGTGTTTTCAAATTGTAAATAAAAATGTGAAAAATAAAAGCATTGGTAAACTATGGTAAACTGCGATGTACAAGTGACCAATTGAATAAACTGGAAAAAAAATCAGGTTTTCACCCTTTGGAGCTGTATTTGGCTTTACTAGTTAAGTGGCTGCGAATGCTAGTGCTGGAACATGCAGTGGCTTTGAAGATTTCATGATGACCTGGAAGAAAAGTGATCTCAGGAGCCCAGAATTGCTGCCTATTTGTACAGTATTGCATTTTGAGCTCAGCTATAGCTGCAATACACTACTGTACAGTCATTCTGCTTAGGAAAGTTAGAAATGAAGGGATTAAATGATTCAGCTTTTTAAGAATAAATAAGTAAATAATAATTTAAAGATCAGCATTCTGACTCAGACCTGATGGCTGGTTCTGTATGAGCTCATTTACCCAGTACTGACTTCTAAAAGCCAAGTCTTAATTGGATGTTGTTTAATAATTCACTTAATATAAAAATGTATTTTAGAACATATTTTAAAATAGTCTGTGAAATGACCTTGAAATAACTTGACTCACCACTTACTTTAAAAAAAAACAGTTTCTAAACAGAAGCTTAGCTGATTTATTAGATTGTTGTAATTGTTGTTGTTTAGTTAAAAATTTTAGGTTCAGTGTAGTATTTCATCTCTGTAGACAGACCAGGCTGTAGCAACAGTGCTATTTTTTTTTTTTTAAAAGCATATTGCCAACTTCTTCCTGTAGCAAAGCCATGGTTGTTGACCAACTTGTCTGCATGCTTTGGATGCCATAAAGCATAAGAAATCGCTTCCTCTGGGTCTGTAGACAAGTCCTCTCCTGGCTGGTCAGCCCCTGACCCTGAAACCAAGTAGAGGATTAATTATTTTCTTGCAGTCGCAATCTTATGAGTGTCACTACTCACAAGACTCCTGGGACTCGAGGCTTGGTCTCTGCTTAGTCTCTCCTGTGCTCGGGGGCGAGACTCTTGGTGCCTTCGTTTCTTTATCTCTGTTCACCAGTTCTGTGTTTCTGGATTAATTGTTTTGTTTCGTGGTTTTGTTTTGGGATTTTTGCTAAGTTTTGAAGGATAGCCTTAAAGCATTATCTCAGTATGACAGGTGTAAGCCTACAAGAAAAGGCGAGGTATTTAAATGCTGCCAACCATATTAATGACCGGTATAGTCAGGCAACATTCTTTCTGCGAGGTTTATCTTGTTTTCATTTTGATTGTTTAAGCAGCTGGCCAAAAAAAAAAAAAAAGAAAAAAAAAAAGAAAGCAATCTCTTCTGGCTTTTGGGTGTGTTAGGGTTTTTTCCCTGTTTTCATTACAATGAAAGGCAGGTAAGAAAACAGCAAGTATGCTCTTAATTCCACAGGATGGTAGCAGGTGCATTTTGTGCTTCGTTTGAGGAGATTTTTGGATTAAACCACTTGTCTGATTTCTGGTGGACAATCTGTTTATTAAAAATAGTATAACATTTCTTTTCAGATGATATGCAGGTTTTCTTCAGATAACTGTAGCTGTGGTGCAGGGGAACTGAAAGTTTCTAGAAATACTTTTCAGTATTATGTCTACCAATTGCAAATTTTTAAAATTTATTTTTGTAAATTGTGATAAAAGCTCTGAGATCAAGTCAACATATTTAAATATGACCCATGCCACCTGATAGAGCTCTTCAGAAAAGCTCCAGATAACAAAGTCATGGCAGCTTTGGTGCCTCAACAAAGGAATTCTTGAACTTCTAACACACTGAGGGCATACAGCCTTTTGGTAATGTGTTGCATAGCAGACTATAAGTTTAAGATGTCTTTCATACCATTGTTTTAATTTCAAACTATGAAAAGTTTTTTTATATGTGAATCTAATATTAGTACATATATCTGAGAGACAGAGAGGATGGATGGACAAGTGTGTCCAAATTCATCCAGGAAAAATGAAGGCACGTGTTTTTTTCCATGCAGAAGCTTATCTTCCAAAAAAAGAGAAAAAAATCCCAGTAAAGATGAGCCAAATGAATGCAATAAATGTACTAATGTTTCACTTCTGGCATTTGGACCAAAGAAAACAGGAGGGCAATAAAGACAGATCCTCTGATCCCTGGATTGTGCCGCATCCAGCTGCAAGTGCAGCAACTGTAGGGCACAAATACTTGTGAAAGAGCTCTGTCCAAAATCGGCCTACATTAGGTAGCCTCAAATCCACGTTACAGCCTTTTAAGAAGAAAAATAGCAATGTCTCCATTTTTGCCAATTGCTGACACAGGTGCTTTTGGCAGGAGGTAGCAAAACTGCATATTTCTGAGGTGCTCAGCTGGGGGTACAAAGGGTAAAATACTGGTGGGATCAGAAACAGAAATGGACTCGTCGTGTTGCGCTTCCTGCAGCGGGACAGGGTTTTGTTGCTGTGGTTGGTGGCAATTAGGGGTGCGTGAGCCTCACTGTTCCCAGCTGCCTTTGAACTTCCCCAACAGTGGTATTTATGTGGTGTTCGCTCTCAAAAAAATGTCTGTTCAGCAAGATCCTGCTAGTCTTAATAATATTTTAAGGTAGATTTTGGAACTATCTGTAGTGCATTTAAGTAGTGTTCACATAAGCCTTTGGAGAATTAGGACCTCTTGTTAAAATACATTTAACTGAACATTATTTTTGCCAAACGAAACATTTTTAACCTTACTAATTTTATAAGGAGCTCATAAAACAGTATAATAGAGGAAAATACACTTTTAAAGATTATTTAATTTTTGTGGGGTGAGTTTAATTAGCTCCCATACCTTCTCTTCCCCTTTCTTTGATAGAAGAATTAATTTTTTTCTTCTTTTAATATTTGCATGTAGTATAGATCTGTTAACCACAGAAATTTGGAGTATAAGTCTCTGTATCTGGCCTCTTTTTAAAAATGAAGAAAAGAATTCTTGTTTTAGATTGGTACCATCCCTTTTCTATATATGTATGTAATCGAATGGACACCTTCCAAATCACTGTTGTATTTAGCTACAGTTATCATCACTGTTCTTGACAGGGTCATGTTCTGTTGCCTTTTAGTAAAACCAGTTGTATAGGCGTGGCAGTGTTCAACAAGCCAGGCAACAGGCAATGAGTACGAGCATCTCATGCAATGTAGGGCATGTTGCTGTCAAGAGAGTGCTGTACTCACGTAGCTCTAATGTATCTGGTAACTGAGCTATTTCATAGCTAGACATCCTTCGTTGGTGCCAGTGACTGAACTGGTTTGTAGAAAAGGAGATGACAAGCACTTTGTGTGGGGGTCTTCATCTAGAGAAGCAGCGGGTACCTGAATAGGGTTGTTGAGTTTAGGGAAGCAACCATATATTGAAGTGCTTTGGTAGACCAGGGCTGTAGCAAGATTAGACTCGCATCTTAGATTGACAACACCTGTCATGCCTATTGTGAGCTTAACTTTTTTTTTTTTTTTTTTTTAAGATAAAGCTTTATCTCTTGACATTTTTAACGTTGTCTGAAGTGGCATATAGACTTTTATTTTTCAGTGACTTCAAGTATAACGTTTCAAACTTTAAATTGGCTATTCCGTGGATTCTGGGTACATTTGACTGCACTGTTGTATCCAGTGACTGTCAATGAATTTATGTGATAAAATCTGAGACTGCAAATGCGAGATGAACTGTTAAGTCAGTAAGTCAGGAATGTCCTACTGAGCAGTCCTATTTTTGCCAGAAGCATTTTCGTGTCTAGTAAAGGGGATGAAGTGAAAAGCATTGTGGTGGAGAGAGCTTCCTGCTGCAGCTTCTGGTAGCTGTCTGCCTTAGCTGCTTATGCAGCTGTTTCTCTTTGGAGCCTTTCCAGAGAAACGGTCACTGCTGATCCAGAAAATGTGTTGTTTCATTACATTTCATGCCTATCTTGTGTTGTATCACATTTAGCACTATCATGAATAAGCACTTGCCCAAATCCATGTAGGATGTAATCCTCTGGAGTCAGTCAAATTAATCCCTGGTGCATCCCTGTCACTTTGGACGTTGCATGAAGGCCAGGGCCAGTGTGAAGTCCCAGGCTGTGGCAATGGACGTACCTGAGGCCCAGAGCAAATGATGGAAAATGGTTTGCCATGGAAAGGCAAAGCATTCTGTCGCTCTGTGTCCTGCACGCTGTCTGGGCAGGGGCAGAGCCTGCTGTCACAGCGTGGGGAGGCCCACAGCTGCTGGGGCCACCTGCAGCTCCAGGCAGTGGCTTCAAGGCGTGTGGGGAAAGCCACCCCTTGGTGCTCATTTCTAGCAGCATGATCCATTCCTATAGGTTTTGATTTCCAATTGGTGATTTGGGTAAATGGTACATATAAGCTAAAAGAAGTTAAATAATTTAGGTAGATAGTTTTCACTGTTTTTTCACTAGTATATGTGTGCATTTCCACTGAAGAGTAGAAGTGATTCTTCTGACTTGGTGCGCCTTAAGACAACGAAAGATCTCTCTGTTGCTGTTGCTATATCCAGTTGCTGTTGAGCTGGAGTCTAAAACTAATCTCTTCTTTTTCACCTCCTAAACAACTGAAAAGCAGAAATGAGAAAATCTTGGATTCCTGGAGTGATTGTGGCTTCTGTCTTCATCCCAAGAATATATGGGGAGTGGATGACAATTGAACACACTTATTTTCCAGGACTAATTTAATGGTTGGGTACCTTGGATAGGAGAGGAGTGGGTGAGAGTTGGACGATAACAGTGTAACTCATTGAGCTACAACAGGATTTGTCTGTTCTTAACTGTGCAAAGAGATGCTGTTTGGTTGCATCCCCCACCCACATACTACTACCAACTGGTAGATTCCTTGACTATGAGTGTGTAGATGCAGACAGCTAACTTTCTTTTTTACATTTTTCAAGGTAAATGAGTAGATTCTGCCTTTAAATTATTAAAGTGGATGAGATTTTTGTGCCTAAGTGATTGTGGAGTGTTATTTTTTGTTGTTGTTAAACATAGTGCTAGTATTCTTGCTCTCTCCCTCCTTCCTCTCAAAACCTCAGTCGTTTCTTTAAGCTTACTTTACTGTGTGAAAACCAATGGAGGCATTCTGCAAATTCTCAGCTGTTAAACTGCATATGTTTTTTCCAGAATGGGATATAGGTGCCTGGATTCACAGGCTGAAGATTTAATAGTGGGGGACTGGAGGGGTTGCAAGAGGCCCCTGCTTCGCACTCCTCTCTCCCTTTCCTCCCCTCCTATTTTTGTCATGTATTTGTACGTTATATACAGGAGATTGTATTGAAAACCTGCACCTGGCACAGTAGTTCTGCTTTTGGAGAGGTAACTTGTGCTGCTATTTAGCTCAGCTCTAAGTGCTTTTGTTCAGTGTAGAAACATTTTCTGCAGCTTTTCAAGGCACTGCCATTCTTAAACATACTAATAGAGAGGAAGTGGCATCTCCTACAGTCAGATTGACCTTTGAGTAGAATTAAGCTTATGAGACTTACCAAATGCTGCATATGTTTATATTATTACAAGTGAAACTTTCTGATATCTTTTAATTGTACCAGGAAAAAAATACATGAAGTTTCTGCTCTGTTTCACTGTAGAGATAAATAATGCAGTGAGTAGAATGTGCTTGGTTATAGTGTGGGACAAGATTTATACAGAATCAAATAATTATCTTTCAGGGAAAAGTACAGTACTTTTTAGCAGTACTATAGAAACATAGTATTTATGCAGCAGCTTAAGTAGTCAACTTTTATAAAATATGCATGGGCTTATTAGTGTTTTATTTTGAAGTACAAAAACTTCCATGCTTTACTTAAATATTTAAACTGAAATAGTCCTAAGTTTGTCACTAGCAGCTATTACTGGCCGGAGAACTCGTGGGCACAGCGCTGGGCTGCGGTGAGGGACAGGGCCACGGAGCGGCCAGGTTGGAGTCCTTGTCGCAACTCCCTTTCTCAGTGTGTACATATCCTCTTCTAGAGGACGTTTGCTCAATATTTTA
Source organism: Nyctibius grandis (assembly GCF_013368605.1). Classification (NCBI taxonomy): domain Eukaryota; kingdom Metazoa; phylum Chordata; class Aves; order Nyctibiiformes; family Nyctibiidae; genus Nyctibius; species Nyctibius grandis. The sequence goes on along the minus strand of NC_090661.1, from coordinate 10,738,561 downwards.
AGCATTTGTAAGATCTTTGGATGAAATATGTGCAAAGATAAATTGTTTTCATAAGGGATAAAGGAGGAGACGGCATTTTAAAATCATGTGCTTTAATCTGCCACATGAATGCATAACTGTTTTCTCCCTCCTCATTTATTCTTTCTGTACTTTTACCTGCTCCTTGTTGTAATGTAGGTGCTGCTTTTGGGGAGTGTATTCAATTTAATGAAGCTTCTCATTTGACAGGAAGTATTTACATACATTTGCAGGCAGAAGATCAGTCCTTTATACTATCAGATTTTCTCTGAGAAAAACGTTTTCTCTCAATATATTTTTATCTTGTACTAACATGATACACTCTCGGTCGTAAAACAGGCTATAACATCCAACGTGATACTGATTCTTCAGGCAGGTCACAGAAGTCTAGTCATGATCTTATTCTTGCATAAGCTGCCCTGTAATCTATACAAGTCTCTCTCCCTTCGTTTCCAGCCTGAACAAGAAATATGCAAAAGCTCCTTGTCAGTCCTTTTCAGCAACTGTTAGTTTGATTAATTTGCGGAAGGTGCTTTGAAAAGTCAAGTTACCCTATACCTTTTTAGGAGATGATCTGGCACCATTAAAAGGCAGTTGAGCTGTGAATGGTGATGGGGATGTCAAGAAACTGTTGGCAGTTGTCCACCCGTTTGTTAGATTTCAGGGCTGATCGTTTGAGACTTCCTTATGTGATGTCCGTTGTCACGATCTGTGTTAAATGGCAAGAAATTAATTTCAAAAGCAGCCCCTGATGAGCCGGGAGACTGGGGTAACAGGAGGTGAAAATAGGAAGCCATTCAATGTTTATTCTAGGCTGACTACAAGAAGATTTCTCCTGTGACTTTGCAAGCAGAGAGCCGGGGAGGGGAGGGACAGGGCAGTGGTACAGTCCCTTTCCTTACTTAATAAAGGTAGGAACATAAACACAAGCCTTTTGTGCTGGTTTTGACCCCAGAAGTTTCAAAAAAGATGACAAAGTGCAAGAGTAAGCTCTACACCAGCAGGAAGTGTCCTTAATACATCAAAGAACAAATAGTTCTGAGACATAGATAAATACGTTTATGGAAGGTAACCATGGATGATTGCAAATATACAACCGTTTTTCACAGTGTCTCTAGGCAATTAGGAAGATATTTTGTCTGTGGTGATAGGAGGAGGGGAGAGGGCAGAATCCTCCTTAAAATTTTAACATACTCTGTTGCAGAGCATCAGGAGGAGCCAAGTGTTTTCTGTGTGGGTTTTATTACTTGGCCAGATCCACTGTGACTAAATCTCAAAAGACTGCTTTTTTTTAAAAGTTGCATTTATTTATATATATATATATAAAATACAGTTTGTTAGCCAAAAAAACAACCCCACCTTATCAAACCTTGTATGGTCTTTATTTATAAAATGTTTCGAACTGCTTGCTAAACATTACTGGAAAACTGTGTAGCTGTGAAGGCAGTCACTTAACTTGTCAGAGCTCAGAGTTCCCATGTTAATCACAACAAGCATATGCAGAAAAGAACTGACCCAGACTCCACCAGTGATCTTCTTCAGTCGGGATAACATTTGCACTCCATTTTCTTCCTCTATATAATTACATCTGTTAATGTTTTCTTAATATTTGGCATGCAGTGAGGAGTGTTCTTGTGAAATTATGAATTAAGTATGTTCTTTTAGGAGGAAGAAAGCCAAGTGGCTAATGCAACAACCTAATTTTAACTTATTTAATATCTCTAGTTAACAAAACACTTGCCTAAAGCAAAGCAAAAGCACCTCACAGGAGCTCTTCTTTCAGTGGGAATTTATTCGAATTATTTATTCAATTTTTGAAAAATTTTTGCACTTTTATGGCTAGGTTGGACAAAAGTCCTGGACAAAATTCAGCACCAGGTAATTCTTGCTTAAGTTGTTAAATTTGAAAACAAATGACGAACAAACCAAAATAAATAAATGACTCTGTTTTACGAAATTGAAATGTAATGGGAACCAGACTCGTATCGAATGAGCCTCCGGGTACGGTCCGTGCTTGCTTTGAAATTGTAATCACTGTCTGGCTATGTGTGCGGGACACACGGGAGCGTGTCTGGCGTCTGAGATAATGGGTTTGGATCTGCAATGCGACACAGCTCGGCCTCGCAGCCAGAGCTCTCCCCTCTGCTCAGGCCCACCTCGTCCCTCCCCACCTGAGCCCGGTCCTTGAACTGATGGCATAGGGTTTGTGAGGTCTGTGTGGGTTTGGGGGGGCTTTGACGGGGGGGGGGGGGGGGTTGTGGGGGTGTGTGGAACAACAACGTTGTCCAGCTAAAAGACTGTTTCTAATCAGTCTTTAGTAATCAGTCATGAAAATGTAAGCGTTAGATATGTTTGAGTTTTAATTAGTTTGTTTTCTGGAAATCCTTTGCATGTTAAGTCTATGAAAACTTACAGCTGTAAGCTGAAATTTGGGTAAGAATTGTCTGTAATAGTTTCTGAAGCGGTTCTTCTGAGGATGCCCAAACTTAGATTTCAGCTCCTAAAATGTGATCTCCATGAACGTGAGGATGTTGACCACTGTGTGAAATGGAATAGAACAGGCCGAGTTTTCCAGCTCCGGTGAATCAGGACAAGTCTGCTGACTTCTCTTGACATGCCCTGCTTTACAGCAGTAGGTGAACTAGGGTGTTTTCAAGATACACCATCACTTGAAAGAATAACTAATACTGCAAGAGTACCGGCTTATCATAGATTTATCTAACAAGTTTAGCAAACATACACCAATTTCCTCTTTAAAACAAAAAAAGCCTACACCAAGACCACTTATTTCCTTTCCCCTCCCTTTTATGTAGGTGTAATCCTGTTTACTGCAAGCACTTTTGAAACACTAAATGTGAGAGAGTTAGAAACGTACAAACAGGTGCTCAAAAGTGTTTGGCTTTTTGCTGTTTCTTCTGTTAGATCTTTTTATCAAATGCTTTCACATCTGCATGAAGCACAGTTTATCCTTTTGTATAAATTGACTGAAGACCACATGTGAACAAAATTTGAATGTTTATTGATATAAATAGATGGCTTAATACACTCTCAGTAGCATAAGTCCGGTTGAATATCAAGTTGTGCCAATAGAATAAGTTAGAAACTATGTGGAAGTCAATGTGAAACCCTGTGTAAGACTCCTTCTTTTCTCTGCTAGTGTTTAATTATCGGAGGTGGCCCATGTGGCTTGCGGACTGCCATAGAACTTGCCTTCCTGGGAGCCAAAGTCGTCGTCGTGGAAAAGAGAGACACTTTTTCAAGAAACAATGTGTTGCATCTCTGGCCATTTACAATCCATGACCTCCGGGGACTGGGAGCAAAGAAATTTTATGGAAAATTCTGTGCAGGATCTATTGATCACATCAGTAAGTATCTGAAGGCATGGGCACTGTTCAGGTGAGAGGTGTACCAAGGTCAGAAGATTAATGGAGACTTTCTTGATTTGGCAGAAAGCTCGTTTGCCTTAAACATGTGCAAGTGCTTGCGCGCACTCGCACAGAGGAAAAAAACCGATCTCATTAAAGCAAAATGGCAATTGAGCAAATGACAGTCTTATGGAGCAGCTTTTTTGTTAGTCTGGATTTGTTAAGCAATAGGTTTTTATTATGAAGTATGAAGAATATTGATATTCATTCTAGTATGTTGAAGATAGACATAACCCTTAATCTAATGAGAAAATATGCAAAAGTGGGATATTTTACGGGGAAATATGCTGTAATGTCTTCTATCTTAAAATGGTCAACATACTGATTAGCAGATCCTTTAAATATCATTAAGAAGGAAAGCTCTAAAAAAAAGTATTGTAAGAAACTCACTGAAATGAATTTTATTACCTACGAGATTGTGCTGCAAGAGGAAAACGAGACAGAAGAGAACATCCTTCTCTGATGCTAGCTACATTTACGTTTGTCACAGTGTGGGAAATAATAATGCTGCATGCTCACGTTAACAATGAATATCAGCTGGGTGACATGCTGGTAGCGGCTGTGATTACTTACATATTAAATATATCTTTGTTACTTGCTGTCTACAGGTATTCGACAACTTCAACTTATCCTCTTCAAAGTTGCACTTATACTAGGAGTTGAAATCCATGTGAACCTAGAATTCGTGAAAGTCCTGGAACCTCCTGAAGATCAAGAAAACCAAAGTATTGTTTATCATAACGTGGTTCTGTACACAGTAACTTCTTTTTATGTCAGGCCTTATATGTGTAATCATTCGAGGTAGTTGAATTCTGTTTAAAGAAATGGGAGTCTTGCCCTTCTTATTAAGCTAGGTTTGCTATATGCAGTCATATTTGTAATAAGTATCATTGTGACAGAGCACTGATAATTCTTAAAATACGACCCAGTCAGAGAAGTTGAGGTTTTGCACTATGCTTTCTGGAATGCGTTTGAGGCTTTGTAGGGAGTCTGGTGTAGGTTTTTGGTATCTTCTTGCAAAAACAATTTTTGATTGATAATAAAAATATTGAGGATGGATTAAGCTCTCTGGGCCTCATTTTGATTTCACATTTGATGTAACTTCTACTGGCACACACAGTCTTATCAGCTGTCTTATGCTAGATTTTTAAATAAAATAGAGAAAGATTTCTCATCTTTTTTTTCTATTTGTTTTAAGATAGTATTTAGGGTGTAATAGCAATCGAATATTTTAAAATTTTACTTTAATGAAAATACTATGTTATCTATCTTTAAATGGTCATATAGTGACAGTAGAATAAATATATTGTTTTAAGTAGTTAAAGCATATACAATTTAAAAATTTTATATTGACAGTTAATGAGCTTGACACCTTGCTAATACAGCCTGAACATAGCTTTGACTGCAGCAGAACTTCCCTCCATCAGACCAATGCAGAACTGAGCTCCGTTTGAATGAGAAATGGACCATTTATCTTAATGCCCTTTCTTCAGACTCTGAAATAACTTCTCCATTGTATTACTGAAGAATGAATAAATGTTATTCTCTGTATTTTTAGAGATAGGTTGGAGGGCTGAATTTCTCCCCGAGGATCATCCTTTGTCAGAGTATGAGTTTGATGTTATTATTGGTGCAGATGGCCGCAGGAACACATTGGAAGGTAGGTGAATGTATGCTTTTAGCCTTATTAATGGTCTTTAAGGTATTTTGGAAGGCCTGAAAGTCAGAGGAGAACAAAAAGCAACAGGCTACTTTTCAATCCACTGAAGTCTGTGTGGAAACTATTTTTTACGTGGTATTTTCTGCTTTTGTTGTTAAGTTATAGCTCAAAATAAAGACATTGAATGTCATTACTGATTCTTGGCACTGTGTATCTGCACTGCCTACAAAGTGCATCATGATGCCATTGGGCTTGCTTCAAGGTTAAGTAATTATATGATGATTAACTTTAAGGAGGCCGACAAGTCAGGAATTGAATAGTCTTTCCTCTTGTGCTGTAAATTTGCACTACACGTTTGACAAAATGCGACTGCCAGGTATTTAATGAAGGCATCGGAGGTATTGCTCTTTCACAGAGGTGATTTAACTTGAGAAGCAGTTACTTTGGAAAAGATAACAAAAGGTAATAAATAACTCTAAGGTGGGGGGTGGGAAAGGGGAGGAAATGCTTCATGAACTGGAGTCACTGCTAAGAATTCAGACCACCTGAGCTGTCTTTCTTAGTGAGATGCTAGCTGAGCTGCTCCTGTATCACATGAAAAAACCTGTTACTTAATCATATGTTCCCCTTGTAGCTTTCATTATATACATGTTAGTTTCAGTTCACTAAGAACACTATTTCCTGTTTTTGTTAGCTTCATAGTTTGTCTGGTTATTCTTATATCTGCCAACCACAATATGCCTGAGTTAATTTTCCTTATAATGCCCTATTAGAAATTTCCCCACACTATTGTTCCCCCATAAAAGACTGTTTAAATAGTCAGGTATCAGCAAAACGAAATTATTCTTACCTCAGCTGCGGACTCTATTGAGATGTTAATGTTATTGTAGTACCGTAATCTAAGGAAATATTTGGTGCACTGAAGATTGTTTACATGCAGAAGCTGGTATTGTAATATTAAATCTATCCCAATGAAGTAATGAGAGCATATCAAGAAGCACAGAGACAAAAATTCGTTGCTGATTTATTTATTCTTAGAAAATACATGTGTTCTCTGAAAAGTCATCTGCAATTGGCTAAAAATACTCTAAAGACCCTCTGTCCTACTTCAGAATTTACTTACAGATAAGGGGAATATGCAGAGGGAAAAACTTAAATATGTGATTGCAAGATTGTGGCTTAGTGGGCTGCTTTTTTTTTTTGTGAAAAGAGGAAGCTAGGATGGTGTGAGAGAGTGAGTAACTTCACAGTCAGTCTCACCTTGGAAGTATAACGGTTAAGCCACTGAATATTTTTCAACACCTCGTATCCCTGAAAAACCTCATTAACTGGTATTGTGTGGACCTAAGCACTGTTACAGAGGTTTCTGTTTTTCATATCTTTCTCTGCTGCTTTTGACTGCTCATCTCTTGCATGTTTTTTCATAAGCTGTTTACTGTCTATGTAACAAAAATCTTACTTGCTCTTTGGCATTTTAAAAATGTTTCCCTCCATTAAATTTGATCTGCTCTATTTCCAGTCTGTTTTTCTTTAGTCATCATTTGTTGTTAACTTCTTCCCATGTTCAACTTCTTCCGATAGTTCCCCTCCAGAACTATTTTTTTTTTTTTTAGTGAGACTTTATCTCGAATGCAGTACAGCTCCAGTTTTGCAGCTGGGAGTGGGGAGAAGAGACCTTTGCATTCAAGGGCATTTTGGAGGAATGACAGAATCGGCTGATGGTGTGTTGTTTGATGAAGTGTAGGACTAGATGTAGGAAAGAGACTTAGCTGCCTTGAGCTGACCCTTGCTGAAAGTCCAATGTGAAGTTTCCAGTGTTTCTAATTCTTTTCTTTGCTTACCAGGTTTCAGGAGGAAGGAGTTTCGTGGAAAGCTGGCTATAGCTATCACTGCCAATTTTATAAACAGAAATACAACTGCAGAAGCCAAAGTAGAAGAAATTAGTGGTGTTGCTTTCATCTTCAATCAGAAGTTCTTCCAGGACCTTAAAGAGGAAACGGGTGGGTGCATCCTCATTTTTTCCCACAACCAAATAAAAGAGGCAATAGAGGAACTCTTCATCTGCCAAGGCACCCTCCTGTTCCTATTAACATCAATTCAAAAATATTGGGTAAAAAAACACAAGTGATAAAATGCTGTTGATGTCAGAATCTTGCAGATGGAGGTGTCCATTTATGGTACAGTGGGATTTTCTTTTAGCTTGTGCGTTGCCACATCGTAGCTTGTTTTAATGTTTAAATTTTTCTCAACTGTAAAAATGTCTGCTATGTTCAACAAATTTAGAAGAGCGTTTTCAGTGCCCAGAGATTTCCCTTAAGACATGGTTTGTTTTGTTTGTATCTGTTCACATACTGAACAGCTTAAACCCTGTGAAAAAGGCTCTGCCCTTCTGGGAGGAGTTTATTCTTGCTTTTTGATGTGTAGATCTGATAAACAGAAAAGAACTAGACAGGAATCTGCCATAAATACTTAAAATATAAACTGTGAAATACATTTGTATGCAAAAGGATTTCAGAATAGTTGCATCCACTGTCAGTACAAGCAACTCCATTCTTGATTTTACAGATTATTATTGTTATTGAAACAAAAACTCCTGGTTAGACCCAACGCCAGTGGCCTAGCAACCTAAAAAGCATTTTGTTCCCTTGGCTCCCCTTTTCTACCTCAGAAGGTTGTTACGGCTGTAGTTAACTGGCTATTCCTTAAAAGGATGCTAAATAACTTTAAATTATGCTGAGAGAAACTCTTGTGGGGTAAGGCCGATCTCCTCTCTTGTTTTATTTTGTTTTAGAGCATCTTGTCCACTAGTGCTTCATCCCAGATGGGAAAGTGAATGTATCCCAAGAAGGAAACATACCCGTGGGGATCAATTGCATGATGTTAGTAAATGACACAGACAATGCACTGTACTTAGTAACAAATGTATTATCTCTTTTCAGGAATTGACCTGGAGAATATTGTTTACTATAAAGATAACACTCATTATTTTGTGATGACAGCAAAAAAGCAGAGTCTTCTGGACAAAGGAGTGATTATTAATGTATGTAAACGTGCTGGCTAAAAGCCTATGTTATTTACTTGGCAGAGAATAAATGTGAACATCTGCATAAACGTTGTTGCATGTTAGAGAGGGTGTTTATAGACTTACTAGATGACTCCATTAAAGCTCAGATCACTTAGATCTTACTCTGACTTTTTTTGTTTCTTTGTTTTCCCCTCCAGTCAGGACAAAGTTTCTGTAGAGAACTGAAAACAATACTTCCTAAATTTGTCAGTTCTGAAACTGGCTGAAATGGGATCTTGACTCACCTTGGAAATACATGGTGTGGTCATCACAGCAGAAAATAAAAACCTCATTTATTTAAAGGTGAACTTAGCACAGCTATATTAAATTTTATCAGGCAAAGGAGGAAGTGTTAAAACCTACCCCAGGCTAAATTGCAAATTCTCTAAAGTGGGTGAAACATGATAGAAGGAGGCTATAAACATGATGGCCTGAACTTCCAGAGGTATTTGCTTGGAACTGTGAGGCCTTTTTTTCTTCTTTTTTTTTTTTCCTTTTTCCTTCTTATTCTGTAAGATGTGAGGATTTATTTTCTTTTGTTTCTAGAAAGTGTTTTGGCACCATTTAAACTTCTCTTCCTGGAAACCCAAGAGAGGTCAATTTTTCCTGCAAAGTAATACAGTGCCAAAACAGTCGAGTATAATTTCCCGAAGGAAGTACTTGTGGGGAGCTATCAGGCGGCTTTTTGGTTTTCTGATGGGACCACTTAGCTCAGTGCCATGATTTTCTGACCTTTTGGAGAACAGGGGCTCCCAGGGCAGAGCAGCTGGCCTTGCCTCGCTGGGATGGGAGAGGGGAAGGGCAGCAGCCCCTGGCAGCATTGGGGGGAGGCAGGAGTTGGGCCCTGGGGTTGAGGGGCTGATGTCTGTAGGTGGGCACAGTCCCAGGAGATCTGTGCGGAGTCTGGAGGAGAGGAGCAGCAGCCATGGCCTGTCAGAGCTGTTTCCCTGACCTGCTCAGCTCTGAGTGGGGAAAAAGAACTGTCTAAAACAACTGGGCTAATAGCGGTTCTGTGGTATCATCCCTGCGATTAGGGGTCTCATCCATGATAAAGCTGTAAATAGAAACTGCCTTACTAATGATCACTGACTTTAAGTAGGATGACTTGTAAAGGCAGGGTCCTTCGCCACACTGGCCGAAAAGAAACCCAGCCCAAAACAAAACAGCAGAAAAGCTTCTACGATCCAAGTTTGAATGTGTTGTTACTGAGATGTTAAGTCAAACCTTCAGGCTGAGACCCGCGTGTTATGTCGTCAGTACGTTGGTATTTCTGCTCTCACGTGGTTTCAGGTGTGAGTTGCACACATGCAGAAAAGCATTGCAGTGACGATGAGAACATCTTTTGATGGCAGGGAAGTAATGTTATGAAAATAACACATAACTGAGGAACTGGGAGGCACTGTAATATTCTATTGCAAATAAAGCTGCTTATTCAGTGTTGGCATAGAGAGTTCCTGTTTGGGGTAGTACAGTAACCTATGTCTGTTTATTAACTTTTTGGAGGAGATGACAAATCTCACTTAGTTCTTTATGCTGTGAGGTGTGTGGTTGTCACTCATGCTGTAAGACTGCAACGTTCTGATCCAGAGAGGATAGCTGGAGTATCTAATCCTACGTGCTTCTCCCCTTGCAGGACTATATTGATACTGAACTGCTCCTCTGTGGGGAAAATGTGAACCAGAGCAATTTGCTGTCCTATGCCAGAGAAGCTGCTGACTTTGCAACCAATTACCAGCTGCCTTCCTTGGATTTTGCAATTAATCACTATGGGCAACCAGATGTAGCAATGTTTGATTTTACTTCCATGTATGCATCTGAAAATGCTGCGCTAGTGAGAGAGAGGCACAGACATCAGCTCCTTGTGGCGCTTGTTGGGGATAGTTTGCTTGAGGTATATCTTGGAATGACTTCCAAGGAGTCTTTTTTTTTTTTTCCCCCCCCTTAATTCAGCCATTCAATCTATCCTCCAAAACAGTTTGTCTTCTCTTACATGTCCTGAAACAATGGTACCTTCTTTGGAATAGATTTTTCTTTTCCTTTTTCTTTTCCTTTTTTTTTTTTTTTTTTTAATGTCATGGTTTATGTCATAACTAATGCTTGGCTGGCAGTCTCTGGCTGAGATTCTGTTTTGCTTTATGCAAGTTGTATTTCTGTCTGAAAACTGTGAGCTGTGTGTCCTCAGCTTGGGTGCATGGTATAATTTTCCTGACTTCAGTCAAAGAGAAAAACTTGATCCAAATTTTTATTGCAGTCTCTTCGCCTTAATACGTTCTCTTTCTGAAGTGAAAAGTGTATGTTGCAACTAATATATATATTTTTTTAACTCATGCTGACAGCCTGAAGTGTTTGAAAAGATCAGTCCAAAGCAAAATTAGGACATGAGAAGAAAGGCATCTTTTTTACTTTTTTTTCCCTTGACTAATTCTTGAGTACTGAATCTTTCTTTTTTTTTTTCCTCAGGCTTTACCTTTTGAGGTTAAGAAATTTGTTTTTAAATGTAGAAGTTAAAAAAAGAAAAAGTGAAAGCAGTCTTTTTCATTACCTAATACTTGGAGGACAGAAACGTCTAAAAACTGCAAGAGTTGGCTGTGTTGTATTTTAATTCTTTCTGGGCTACTTTTCTAAGACAGTGTGAAACCCTAGACTCCAAATTTACATTGCAAGATACTTTTCTAATAAGACTTTAAGAAATACAAGGAATTAAAATGTAGATGCTTCTTACAGCCCTTCTGGCCAATGGGTACTGGCTGTGCAAGAGGCTTCTTAGCTGCTTTTGATACTGCATGGATGGTTCGGAGCTGGGCTCAAGGAAAACCCCCATTGGAAATCCTTGCTGAACGGTGAGTGCTGCTTTTGTCTTCTCCGTCGTTTTCAGTGTGTTGAAGAGTTGCAGTAATGGTAGAAGGCAGTGGAAGATAGAATGCCAACAGGAGAAATGTTCTTCTTCACTGCAGTGGCACTGGATTGAAATTACCTATTCCTTTAGTTTACTGAACAATTTACAATAGCAGTAGGCTGTTGCTCTGTAAACTTCTGCACACTAGTACAGAGACCCAGCAACGTGCATGACATGGGTTTAAATCACTAATTTAAGTTCCTAATGACTAGAATTAAATGTGATCCTTAAGGAAATAAACCAAAGATACCTTGTGTCAAAAGACTAACCCTCCAACAATCTCAGCACTTGTTGTTTTTTTTTTAATTTAAAAATAAAAATCCCTGAAACAAGTCTAAATAAATACTTTAATAGGTTCTGTATTTGGTATCTGTGATTTCAACTCTCCATTTTAGCTTAGTGGCCCTGGTGCCCTCTTTATTTAGGCTGATAAATGTGTGGCAAAGGAGAATTGCTATAATGCTGCATCATAAGCTTCTCTATGTAATGTCTTTTTGACCAGAGCAAAAAATCTGTTGTTAAGTACACCAGCAATCCTTGTGTTGCTGTGGTCTGATGGTTGAAGTTGCTGACTTTGGTCCTGATGGCAACTGCCCTGCTCAGCTACAGCTGCCCAGGCTGTTTCAGGGACAGATACATAATAGAAATAGTTATGGTTGTGGTAATGCAAGTAGAAGCATTACTAAGTACAGTGCTTTGAGAAGTTTTAAGATAGAAGCCTGTGGGATGACTCAAACATGGCATAGTCCCAAATGGAAAATTGAACAGCATAATAAAAAAGGCTGTGGTAGTTATAGGAATTGCAGAATGACGGGATTTAGTGCTGTTATGTGGTAAAGAAGTTACTCCTTGGGTGGAGGTTAAAGCAAAACCAGATGACCGAATGATGTAACCTCCTTTTTTTTTTTTTCTTTTCTTATTTTTCTTGCTCGCTTCCTGCCTCAGGAAAATATGGGCATAAGTTCTAAGAGTCTGTCTTTTTGTTGTGCTTTTTCTGTCTGGCATCCTTCTGCTGAAGGGGGATAAGAAATGGGATGGATGCATTATGCATTTAGTGCGTAACACTTGTCCTGGCAGAATCAAAATAAGGTGCAGGTAGCTGAAAAAAAAAAAAAAAAAAGTCTTTATATAATAAATATTTATTTTAATCAATATCTCTTCCATCTTTTTTCTCTATAAGAGAGAGCATTTATCGACTGTTGCCTCAGACTACCCCTGAAAATATTAACAAGAACTTTGACCAGTATACCATTGACCCAGGAACAAGATACCCGAACTTGAACTCAAGCTGTGTCCGACCTCACCAGGTCAGTACGTAAAAGGCTTGCTTGTAAAATCACAGTTCATTTTTTGTGCAGGAGAAGTAGGGCCACAAGTAGGACATAAACAAAATCTTCAGGAGACTCCTTAGTTTAGATCCAGCTATTGATAAATTTAACCTAGAAAGAAAACTCTTTTTTTTTTTTTTTTTCTCTCAAGCAATTCTAACATTGTGCTGACAATTGCTTTTACTTGTAGGTGAGACAATTATATGTTACCAACGAGTTACAACAATGTCCTCTTGAAAGAGTAAGCTCCATTAGAAGATCAGTGAATCTCTCAAGACATGGTATGTGACATCTCATGTTTACTGTGGCTTAATACTTGGATCCTTCTACGCATACAAAAACTGATTGAAATGTTTGCTCTCCACTGTAACTGCAGAGTCAGATACTCGACCTAACAAGCTTTTGACCTGGTGTCAGAAACAGACAGAAGGGTACCGTGATGTTAACGTCACAGACCTGACTACCTCCTGGAAAAGTGGCCTTGCGTTGTGTGCAATTATCCATCGCTTCAGACCTGACCTCATGTAAGTGATATCTGTAGATCTTGTTGAGTGTAGGATATATTAAACAGTTACCGAAGTATAGTGTAAAACCAACCAGCACAGCACTGATACTCTACAGTTCCCTTCTATTGATGGTTTTTGCAAGAAGGTACACACCATTGCCAGGTTTGGGGAATGGGGAGGGTGGGGTTGGTTTTGCTTTGTTTTTTTCTGTATGTCCTTGCATGCCATTTAAAATGAAATATATATGCTTTCAAAGAGCTGGGAAGGCTTTGAACCTTATGACTTATGATCATGTTTGTAGGAGTCACATGGCTATTTAAAACAAAAATTGCAGTGCTTGGAGAATGTGAGTGTTGCATTACTAGGTCCCTGGAGACAGGTTTTTAGTGTATGTTTAAAACCACAGCCATAATGGCACTGTCATGAGTTACGGAAATACTGGGATGAGCCTTAAATGAGCCATCCTCAGTGTGTTCTAGTGGTTGCTGTGACAGTCATGTAGGGAAACGTTGGGCCACGGAGGTGCCGCAGGAGATGGTGGTTTTGCACAACTCTTTGTCCAGGGGAGCGCAGTACCCTTGCACGTGGGCTATGCAACAAGGGCTGGCCCTTGAAAATTAACTGCTTTGGGGATTGAATGTCAGCCAGCATTCCCCTTTTGACAGGGGTCCTAATCCTACAAGACCCGACTGGCACTGGGTTAGTGGGCCTGCTTGATGCAGTCTGTGGTGGGGTGGCCCTTCTGTCTTCTCACCAGTCTCCAAACTGCAGCGGATGCATTCTTTTTCCTTCCTACACAGACTTAGGAGTCACGAGTTAATTATTGTCAGCCTCCCTTTATTGTGGATAAATGAAAGAAATGATTGAGCTCTTTTATGAGGTGTGATAAGTTGGAAAAAATAGGAGTGATACCCAGGGTGCTTGTTTGCACAGCTTTGCCAGAGGAAGAGCTAACATTGCAAGAATAAGATATTTTTTTTCCCTGGGGTTAGTTTAAAAAAAAATGGAATTATGGATAGTTTTGTGAATATAAGGGGGGAAGAGAGAGTGAAGAAAGCAAAGTAATCTTTGCTGTCTGTGGAAAGCATGTCTCTTAAGCACTGCTGTCTCTAGAAAGCTGATAGATTTATCTTCCTGAGTTTACAGACCTCCTGCTGTTTAATTAACATCGTGTTCGGGTTGCGTTGGCTTTTTGTATTAAGTGGGACTGCTGAAGGACTTGGCCAGATGAGAGGCGGCTGGCTGTGGGCTGAGGGCTGCCTGCACCCCCTGGCTCCAGAAGTAGGCAGAGTGTGTGGGTGGGGGGTAGAGAGAGAAATTCTTTGGGGGTTCAAAAACTCACATTCCTTATGAGGAGAAACAAACTACCTTTCCTGGAGCTTTGTAATTTATTCACATGTTTATTTTAATCATGAATTTTGGACGCCATTCAAGGGATCAGACTCTTAGAATAGGTTCCATAGAAAATGGATTAGAGAACGGATAACGCAGTTCCACATGTGTGATGTACTTACTTAGTGCACTGCTAAATCCAGTTATGACATGGACAGGAGGTCCTCATTCAAACTGTGTGTGTGACACCTTAAAAAGAATGTAGTGCCTGTCCATGTGTGTGCGCACACATACAACATGTTTGTTTCGTAAAATGCTAGCCTAAATTTACTTCTCGTGGCTTTGATGATTTATAGAACTAATTGAAACTAAAAAGTCAATTGCTAACAGGTGAAATCTGTAGTAGCACAGCTGTGTTTGGAGAGGAGAAAGGTTTCTTAACACTTATGAGGAGGAATTGCGTTTCTTCATAAATAAGGGAGTCCTTTATTGTGGGACTGCATTGAAATCCAGTTCAGTGAAATAGCTTTTAAATTATGTTTCTGGCAAAGCTGGGATTTGTATGAGACTCTTACCTTTGGCATTGTGTAGACTGTAGCTTTGACCCAGTGAAACAGCTGTGCTGTTCTGCACCTATCCGATGCGCAAGGAAGCGCTGCATGTTTCCGAGGGGAACAGAGAGCGAACTGCCACCGATACCAGTGTGTTGTCCCTGCAGTGACTTCGATGCTCTGAACGAAGAGGACGTTGTCAAAAACAACCAGCTGGCATTCGATGTTGCTGAGCAGGAGTTTGGGATCCCCCCTGTGACCACAGGGAGGGAGGTGGGGTCAGCTGGGGAACCTGACAAGCTCAGCATGGTCATGTACCTCTCCAAGTTTTATGAACTGTTCCGGGGCACACCTCTGCGGGCAGTAGGTAAGCCAAACCCAGGCTGCTCCTATAATTCTTCCAAGTTTGGGGAGCGGAAGCACTTCATACAGACTGCTTACGAGCACTGCTCTTGAGCCGAGAGTCCTTTCCCAGCTGAGCTATTCTGGCATGTGAGCATGCCTGCTTCTGTCTGCAACAGTTACCTTGTGCTTAAAAAAGGAAAGAGGGAAAAACTTGATTGAAGACTAGGGTTTTGTGGGTCCTTGGTGGTTTCAGAGAACAGGAGCAGCTGGATAACTGGAGCTCGACATCATGAAGTTCATGTATCAGGTCGTTAGAGTGATTCTCTGGTAAGGATGACTGTATAGAGCATGTACATTCCTGGGTGTTTCTGTTCCTTTTTTTAAAAGTCACCCTACATTGTATGTATTTGCTTTTGTTTGCCTGGGTTTCTTATATATAATTGCTACCAGCACTCAACTGGAAAGTTCTGGCTTAGTCAAAATATTTAAAAAAGAAATCTGAATAAATATCCTAAGCAGTCATTTTTTGAACAGATGCTGGTGACAAGCAAAATGGAGAAACTCATGATCTTTGTTCAGCAAAATCATCGAACTTCATCTTTAATAATTACATCAATTTAACTTTACCAAGAAAACGAGTACCAAAGGTAAGTTGTGAAGGAAGACTTGCCCTATAAATCTTTCTGTTTTTAAAAGATGAAAATAAACTGTCAGGCTCAGAAATAAGGGTTTTATATATATCCTACTATTAAAAGACCTGTAGAAGGAGATTTTTTTGAGCATAGTAGAAAAGTAAAATAAGATTTCACTGTAAAAGCTAACGCACATCTGCACACTCAATCATTATGATGTTTATAATGATAAAACTGAAGCATTTTCAGTGTCAAATAGTAAAGCATTAATAGTAGTCCCAGTTAAGTGTTCTCTGTAAATGCAAAATTTCAAATCACAGTGAGAATTTGGGTATATTTGGGGCGGATTTGGATCCATTGTCCATGTCAATCTTCTTCAGTTTAGGTAAAATTGAAGGGACGAGGATGTTTTAATTGGTGTGTTTTTAAGTTGTGGTTTTCAACTTGAAATATTTGAGATCTTGGCTCTGTTACCTGTATTGTCTTTTATTTTTGGAAATTTTTCAAAAGGTGTTTTTAGGAGGTTTTGTGTAATGCTGGATGCTAGGTTTTATATTTTTGTTGGGGACTTTGGGGTTTGTTGAGGTTTTTTTTGAGATGGGAAGGTCTGGAATTTTTCTGGCCTATTTCTGACTGTAAGAAAAATAGCACTATAGTTCTGTATTCCTAGAGTTAAATGTACAGCCATAATATTATATCAGTTCAAATAATCACTGGTATGTTAGAATGCTTATTGATTGGGAGGGAGTGCTGTTTTTTAATGAAAGCAGCGATTTGAGCAGTTTGTGGATGCTGTGAAGGTTCTGGAGGGAAGCTTTCAAACCCTTATAGATGTGTAAAGCCTGCAATGGTGACAAACAGTGGGCAGGTTGACTAGCATGACCCTGAGATAGTGATCTCTTAGTCATACCCATATACTTTTCTCTCTTGGTCACTTATTAATGAAAACTTATTGACACGCCCTTTTTATGTTCCTGTATAAAACACATCCGTGCCCATACATGTTGCGACTAAAGAGTCCAGGGCCTTGAAGGCGTATGGAGGCCTGAGTTAATACTGTCTGACATAGACTGTGTGCAGTGAGAGTGTTGTCTATGTGTTTATGAATGGATTATAACTTCAAAAGTTTTATGTGATTTAATTTAAAAGTTACTCTAACGAAATTGTTCAGTAATAAACTGTTTCACCTTCTGCCTATTCATTAACTTGGCCCTCTTCTGAAGGGAGACCTTGAGGAGGAGCTTTGCTTTCACAGCCAAGCCTACCTTCAATTTAACTTCAATTTAAATGGGGAGTGTCTGCACAACCTGGCTCAGAGGCAGCAGAGTCTCAAGTCCAAGTGTTGCAGCTTAACCAGCACTTAGACAGCAGCATGTGCTCCTCCACCAACATGAATTTAACTTATGTATTATCTGAAGCACAGCTTAACGCAAAGCTGTTGCACGTTTTGAGTTTCCTGGGCTAGCCAGAAAGTGCATATTGACCACGATGACTCTCAAGTTTGTTCTTTGTTTTTTTAATTATTTTTTTAAACAGACCTCCCTAATGCTTAACTGTATTGCTTCATTTACAGCTATGCAGAGACTCTAAATTTTGTCTGCAAAACTACAGATTTCCTACTTCTTTTGGAATTCAATCCTTAATAAAAGCTCAGGTGTACATGTATGTACTACATTTCTCAGTATTTTAATATATTGCTTTTGAAATTTGTTGCTATCTTATCTTCTCAGTTTTGGTAAAAATGTGATTTTTTTTTTCTTTTTTCTTTTTTCTTTTTTTTTTTAACCCAAAGAATTACTCCAGAATTTCCAGATATCTCCTAGACTGACTTACATGTCGATTATTTTCCATCCACAAACACATCTTCAAAACCTGTGGACAGTCAATTGCCCAGTAACCTCATATATCCTTGTTAGGAAATAACTTTTCAGTGCTGCCCACATATACACAAACCCAAGTGACATGTTTCCCAGCTAACCAAGCAGTGAAAAAACAAATACACAAAATAAACATTGCTCTTCCTTGTGGGTGACTTCTTTGGAAGAAAAACCTTTTTCATGACCACAATGTTGTTGTTTTTCAGTGAGTTATTTGCCAGAAGTAAATAGAGTTTTAGTAGTAGGGAGAGCTTTCCATTACTAAGCTGTACAGCCCTCTGACTAGCCTCCCATCATGAAATAAGCCCTCTGTCATAACAGGAGGTGTATTTCTTGGCACTACATGAAAGCATGAGGTGATTTGCTCAGCGGGCCCCTTTGGTTTCACACTGCAGGGGCTCGTTTGAAAGGAGAGTGGAAGTGATATTTTCCAAATCAGCTTGGGGAGTGGGACTGTCAAGGCCGTATTTTGTGTGAGGCTTTGCAGCCTTGACATGGATGGGGCATGGAACTGAGCAAGAAACACAGTACTTGGGTTAGAACAGAGACTTGCGAGTGCCGTAACCATCTGAAACTAGCTGGGAAATGAAGCTCCCTGGAAAGCAACTGCAAAAGTTTGTGTGTGGTTTCATTTTTATGGTTCTTTCCCCTGCAAAAAGTGGTGCTGAGCATTATGCAGGTATGACAGTGGGAGAGCACTCGCGTATCTCAGAGTCAAAAACCAGCTGGGGTAACAGTGTCGCTCACTAAACTTTCCATACCATCTAGTTTGTCTTTTTATTTGGCTGGAAGAGGGTCCTTATCTGGGCGTGGATTGTGAGGGACTGGGAAGTGGGGGCCTGGAGCTGGTGTGGCGGTGGCTGTTCTGGCAGCCTGGGCTGGGCTGGATAATGTTTTCCATTCTCCTATGAGTGTCAGCCCGGCTGGAGAGGAACCGAGATTTCCTGTGCTCCAGACTAATAAGTGAATAGAGGTGTTTATACAATAAAGGGCACAATCCTTTTTCTTGGAGTTTTGCTAGGCAATTAAATCGCTTTGTCTTTGACTTCTTTGTAAATATGTTAAAGAAAGTCCTTTATGTAAGGTTTTTGAAAGGCAGCATCTTGTTTGCTCCATTCACTTAGGCAAATTCTGCTTTTATGTGGTACAGATTATTATGCAGACTACATTGTGCTGTTATGTTGTTCACTCTTCCTTGGTAGACTAATGATTATAGGTAGTGTAAAGCTAGGTTACTGAGAGCTAGTGCTTGAATGACAATATACCAAAGCATACAAAGTAATCAAAATATTGTCATCTGATTCTTTTGGTGTTTGCCCAGAAGTTGTTTGGGATTGCTTCTTTTCACTGCATAATGATTTATTATAAACAGTGTATATGTAAAAAGGAAGCCTGTATTCTTTGATCTTTCTCTTTATTATTTTTTCTTTTTTTTTTTTTTTTTTTTTAAGTTGACTGAGCAATCACTAAGTTACAGCGTGGGCAAATGCAAATAAGTGGAATGTAGTTTATTGTCCATTAAAATATAACCTAACATGACATCAGACAAAAAAAATCTCTCCATTGTACCAAATCTTCAAGACTGAATTTAGTAAGAACTGATACAAATTTTTAAGCATTGACTATTTTGCAATTTCGTGCAGACTGAATATGAAGTGTTACTTATTGTGTAATATCTAGTTCAGTAAAATAATTGAATATGTGCATAGCTTGAGCACAAAATAGACAATTTGATTGCTTAAGTACTGTAATGTAAAACCAGTCAGAGAGATGAACCTTACAAGGAAGACAGACATTTAAGGCAAACAATAATTGCCCCAAAAAAGGTATACATCTGCTCTGTGAGCACATGATCTGCATGCAGATATCTAGGTTAAGAGATGTGGAGGCTATAGTGAATGTTTGATTTTGTTATTTATATGGAAACCAGTGTAGTCTAGATTAAAATTCACAGAATAACTGATGCTGTGATGCCTTTTTCTTCAAGGATGTGCTAGTGAATTATGTTGTGATTTATAAACTCTTTAGTATGGAAAGAGGAAAAGGTAAACATCAACGTTGTATAGTCTGTGTTCAGTAAAGTGTATGAGCATGTATTTTCACCCATCAGAGTTCAGTGGGAATTCGTAATCAGGTGTTTCTGGGCAGCTTTTACATACATGGTAACTGCCACGAGGGCCACCAGGCCTCCTCGTATGAGGAACGATTCTGATTCACTTTCCTGGTTGTGAAAGTTAATATCCTGGGAGGAACTGCTTGGGTAAATCTGGTAACTGCTGCAGTAATCCATAGAACTTGTTTTGGCTTTACCGTTTCAGGTTGAAGGGAAAACGGAAGAAAATGAGACCAACAAAAGACGTCGAAAAGGTCTTTTTGGTGTCTTTGAGGAGGTTGGTCCACATGTATCCAGCTCTTTGATGAGCACCAGAGCTGAGAAAGCAGTGGGAGTCAGGGGGCTGGGGCTTGGCTTTCTTGTGCTTGGTGGGAACAAGAAGCCTCTCCCATTAAAACCTTGAATTTAGTGTGCTGTGCACTAAAGAAGAGCTAAATTTATTTATATCATTTGATAGGGAGGAGAGCATTACCTAAATTGCACTGGTTTTCTTTCTGACCCAAGAACATTTAAAGTATTGGGTTTTTTTTTCCTTTTTCGAACTCGGTTATTTAAACAAATTTTTGTTTGAAGAGTTTGCACTGTGGCTCAATGCCTAGCTCCTCTTGGATTAGTAACCTTTGTGACTGCTTTGTCATCACCAGCACCAATTCATGTCTCCTTTTTACTGTGCTCTGGAACCAAAGAAAATATTTTTTTGGTGACTTTGCATGCTAAGCAGCGTCATTTTATAAAATACTATAGACTGTATTTCCTTTCATCCTTTGCTGGTAGGGATGTTATCTTTCTCATCTCTCTCTTCATGAATGTCATAGGTAAACTCAAGAAAAACAGAATTTGTTGTTTCCTTGCAGGCTTCAGACTTTCCAAGCCAAGGAACAAATGCTGGAAAAGAACAGACTGATGCCAGAGAAGGAATGAACCAGAATAAAGTTAAATCAATGGCAACTCAACTGTTGGCAAAGTTTGAAGAGAATGCTCCAAATAGAATTTTTCGGAGGCAGGTAGGTCATAGAAGAACATAAAAGTAATCTCTGAAATTAAACTGTAGTCCCTCCTTGTGAACATGATGCAGATTTCTGAGGGGAAAAAATGGATCTGTTACGTGGATGAAGTCGGTTGTCTTTTTTTTTTTTTTTAATACTTTATGCAAATTAAAGATACTCCTCTAAATGTTTAGTGAACAAATATGACTAATATAGATTAATGTATATTAATATAGTGTATTAATCTATGTTAGGTTAATATAGCGTAGTGGGATTGCAATGTCTAGAAATCTCTTGTAAGCCAGTCTGTAGAATTTTTGCTTTGTGTGGAAGTCTAAGCTGGCTGTGTATGGTACTGGAGAAGGAGTTTTTTTCCTATGTTCTATGGATAAAGGACACTACATATCCAGTGGAATCTTGCTGTGTGGAAAATTTAGAAAGCGTAGGAAGGGAACCTAATCTTTTGCAAGATGTGTCTGGCTTCGGTTTCCATTCCTAAAGTAGCCATAGTGGAATATATTTGTACATTCTGCAGCATTTTCATGGTTTGTCGTTCGTGTGACTAGTGGTGTGTTAAAAATAATCCCATGCTGTCAAGGTAGGGCTGGTAAGCTCAGAATCACACTTTAGCCAGTGAGATGGTTTGAGTCCGATGAATTTTGATCTGTCACCTAGAAGATCTGAAGGAAGGTTGTGCAAGGTGTCGAGGTTCTGTCAAGGGTGGTGGCTTTCTTAATTCTTCGTGCTTGTATCCATTTGTTTATTTACATATTTAAATCCTCCAAAAGTGTAGAATTTATAGATGTCAAGTGACTCAGTCCATGAACTGCTGTTGCTTGCGTTCTACCTGGCTACTTGCCAATGCCCTGAGCTTTCTGCGTGTGATACCTGTGCAGAGGTTTGCTTGGCTGTGTTGAAGGAAGCCTCGATGCATTCATTACCTTTTGATCGTAATCTCTCTTCAAGAATACTGAATGTGCTGAATTTTAAGAATATCTTTGATAGTGGAAGGGGTTAATAAAATGGGTGGGCGACAACAATCTGCAAAATGTATTGTTAAGGTCCATAGTAACGTGTCTTTAAAAGCAGCTTTAATTTCTTTCTGCCTCAAAAGATCTTTGAATCCTATTTACTGTCTTCCTTTTTTTTTCCACTCTGTCTTTATAATTGTAAAAATGCTTTACAAGGAGCTAATAGATAGACCAGCCCTGCTCTCTTCTGACCCTCCTGTTAATCCTCGCTTTGCTAAACCTAAGGATCCAAGTCTTCTTCCACCTCAACCAAAAAGGCAGGTAGGAACTCCTATGGGTAACACCTGACAAGCCCACCATTTCTCTTACTGCTGGGAACTCAATGTTATTGTGTAACTACAGAATATATAAAATGATATTTGGATGTAATCTGCAGAGTTAACAGATATATTTAGCTGAGAATTGTGAAAACCACATTAAAGTTTAAGGCTATTTTATACCTGCTTGACCAGATGAGAAAACTATTTGAAAGAATTAGTAACTGTGTGGAAAAAAACCCTAAAAACATAGGTGTTGATTTCTGTGTTATCACATCTAGACTCCAAATTGTGTAAATATCATTACATAGCTATATTTAACATGTGAGAAAACTACAGCAGTACCTGAAAATTTGTCTGTGCATGTGCTCGATGCTTTGGGCTGTTGTAATGGTAAGGCAAAGGGGATTTTCCACCCTGAGAAACCTGGTAAAAATATCTAAGATAAAAGCTTGAGCATTGGGAAGCTGATATCGATGCCCGGGTTTTTTTTATTTCTTCAAGTGGAATTCGTGGTAACAATTTCTGCCAGAAGATCTTTTGCAGCATCATTTACAGGGGGCAAATTTTTTTAATTTGTTGTCTAAATTTTTCTCTTAGTACTTCCAATAAAATCAATCTTATATCAAATAGTAATGATACTCACTTTACATTAGAGTTTTAAAAGGAAGTAAATATCCTGTAGTAGCATTTAAAGAGTATTCTGCAGTGAAATGAGGTCTGTGTTGCACGTGGAAATCTGCAGATCAGCTTGCTGAAATATGCAATTGAGAATTGCTATGTTAAAGACAGGTGTGCTATCCTGAAACATCAGGAGCACACTGCAAGTTGATTTGCTTTAGGGTTTTTAATTTTAATTGTTTACTTCAAAAGCTATTTTATATGAAGATTCAAATTCAGAGACTGTTCTGAACTCCTCGGAAAATGCTTTAAATCTGAAATATGTTATAGCTTGACTTGGGTCAGACTAGATCTATAATTATGCCAAGAACTACTGTTGATATTCTTACAATTTGATTGTAAGTTTATTTTCGGGCGGATGTGATGCTAAAAAAAAGACCCGAAACTTTTGCTAAAAACCCTAGAAGGAGATGTAGTGTCACGTTTTTCTGCACTGATGCTATCAGGGGTTATTCATACAAACTGAGACAAACCTAGAGAAGGATGTCAAGACCTGCATGAGTTATGTAGGACTGATTTATTTCAGTGCATGGACACAAGGATCAGAGGTGCAGTAGACAGTGTGCAAAGAGTGCTGTGAGAACATTTTATTTCTAGTTACGTGCATGACTGTGCTGCGCTTTCAGAAGCATCCTTAAAAGCTGCATATACTGCATGGTAGTGCAGAAAGCAGATTTTTTTTTTCACTTCAAATGTTTCCCAGTTTCAGGTGGTAGCTAGGAGTGAACACGAGGTCAGGGAACCCAAACAGTCTTTAAATGGTTCTGATCATATGGCCAGGAGAGCAAAGACTGTACAAAAACCAGATACCCAGCCCAGTCTGTCAGAAACCTCTGAAAATCTCGCATCTGCCTGTTCTGCTGCATTTGTACTTTCTGGAGTGCTTGAGCGTCTTCAGCACCTGGAGGAAAAAATGAAACAGGTGACAAGCAATGTCTTTTCCTTTCTGTCTCTTAACTGCGTATGTTAATCTGTATACTCTATTTTCCCTGGATATGCTGGATTTTTCTCTGTTAACTTTAGCTTATATTAAGACAATACAAACTCTCTCTACAAACTTGCTGTATTCTGATGACGTATGTGACATTAACTGGAATCTCTCTCTTTTTCTTTCTTGTCTTGGCTTTCCTTCCCTGGCTCTTCTTGCAGAAAAGAGCTCAGACAATAGCAAATAGGGAATTCCATAAAAAGAACATTAAAGAGAAAGCAGCACATCTTGCCTCAATGTTTGGATACATGGAGTTTCCAAAGGTGAATATTAGGTTTTGCACCTGAAGAAGTGCTGAGTTAGAAGACATATAAGAATTCATGGAAAAAAATTGCAGTAGTTTTGCTTTGAACTTTCCTTTCATCCTGTGTGGTTCTGAAAAGTAATTTGGATTCCATTGAAGATGGTAAAAAGTTTTGTTTAAATATTATTGCATGATTTAATTGAAGTAAAACACAATCAATTATAAAGCTAGTCAGAGTACTTTAGCATAAGAGAGATGTGTTAGAATAAACCATGTCTTGTGCTTAAGTATATGCTGGTAACTCAAAGTTTCTAATGAATTGGTGAGCAGTAGCTCTCAGTCAGTGCAATCTCGCATTTCTTATATTTCGTTATGCTTTTTCCCATCACTAGCTTACCTTACTGCCCACTGTAAATATTTTTGATAAGAAAACTGAGTACAGTAATATAATTTGCCGTGAAGGTTTTGCCTTGATGATTTCCTTGGCTCCTTACTGTGCAGAAATAGAGAAAAGAGCAGAATTGTAGTTAGTATCTTTCTATTTTTTTGATGCATGACTGTGAAATTATTCTCTTAACCTGTGCTAATGTCACTGTCTCTTGGATAACTCTCCTGTTTCTGCTCTACACAGAATAAGCTACCTACTAAAGGCTTATCCCGTTCTCTGCCCCCAACTCCCTCTTGCCCTCAGCCTCATGATTCAGCTGCTGCCTCTTCTCCATCATCTGTCAGTTCAGCTTCCCCTGCTGTTCCTTCTAGACAGGTACTCTATTTTCCTGTAAAATCCAAACTTGTGCTAAAGCTGCTTGAGAAATGGCTTGGATGGAAGGCGCTGCCAGCAGATCTGTTGTGTAGGTTGTATTTCACATTTGAATCAAACTTTACTTTGTTCACTGTTGTTAATTCTGCGTGTTTGTAAGAGGAAAGTAATCATTAAAAATAGCTCAGGTATAAAGCTAAAGAACAGAGCAAATCATTCGCAGAATTTTTGATTCAATTCTGAAAATTTTGCATTGCTGCTTATTTTAAACATTCTGTTGTTGGATCATACCACAGACGTGCCTAGCAGAGAGCGAGATTCACACTGTATAGCTAACTGGATGTTTTGGGATTAGTTAGTTGTTCTTGGGTGGTGTCACGGTTTAAAGCTGGGCTGGCGATTAAACCTGCAGCAGACGCTCTTTGTTAACCCTCCCCCCCCACCCGAAGGGAAAGGGAAAGGGAAAAGGGAGAGAGACTTACGGGTTGGAAAGTTAAAACAGTTTTAATAAACCTATAATAATGAAAAAGAGTATAATAATAATATTGGAATAATCAAATATATACAAATATATATACAAAACCAAGATCGAGCTCCCCCGATGTCGGCAACGTCACCACCGGCACTGCAGGGCAGGCTCCGGGAAGGCCCAGGCTGGGCCTAGCGACGGTCGAGAGCTGGATTCAGGGATGCACAGATCAGGATCGGGGGCAGCAGGAAAACAGACAGAGTCCTCCTTGGACACCGGCCATAGCAGAAAGAGCAAGAGCGAGCAAGAGGGGAGCAAGAGAGAGAGACCCTCGTGATCCCCCCGCTTTATACCGAGAATGACGTGTATGGGATGGAATACCCTCGTTGGTCAATTTTGGGTCACCTGCCCTGTCTGCTCCCCGCTGCAGCTGCGACCCCCCTTCGGCTTTTCACTTGTAAGCAGTGAGGAATTCAGCGGTGACCTTGGTTTCTCTAAGAAAAAAAAGTACAGCAAGAGCCTTACTGCACAACATCCCTACCGGTGCCTCAGCGATAACTACAAACTTCGAGCGTTATCAGTCCTGGAAGCAGACACTGTCTGCAAAAACATGCAGTTAGTTTCAGAAAGTGCAGTTATTTAGAGGAGACTTAGCTGAAAGTAAAAATCACTGAAAGGAAAATCGGCCTGGTTTAGGCCAAACCAGGACATTCCACCCCTTATTCCATACCATTCACGTCATACTCAGATCACCACTAACTTTTCATTTTAAAATATATACAGATAACATTAGTTTATGATTCATCTCTATACAGAAAAAAAAAGTTCATCAAGTTCATTTAGTTCGGGATTGTGGGTTTCCATCTGGCTAGGAGTCTCTCAGGGCAGGAGACATGGTATGAGTTTTGTCACGGTTCATGCCCACGGGTTGCAGGTTAAAGATGTCAGTCTCGAGGAGGTTACTGGACGCCACTTGCAGCTAGCTCTATTCCCATCACCACTGCTTCAACCTGAAAGACACTTATGAACACTGTTAGTATTATGCAGCAATTAACATCATACAGTTCAGAATTAAGTATTCTCACCCAAGATCAGATCACCTTCAGGGACACATCGGACTTCACCATCCTGCAGCATTACCCACCAAGTACATCCAGGTCCTTGAGCAAAAGCAATCCCATGAATGGGTTTACCTTTGCCCGTAGCAGGAAGAACCCAGACAGTTTTTCCCAATAGATTCCTTTCATGCACCACTGGGACTTTATCCCCTTCTACTGTATGTAAAAGATCTGACTGAGCAGGGCCAGCTCGGTTGATAGATCCTCTGGTGTTAACTAGCCAGGTAGCTTGTGCCAAATGCTTATCCCAGTTTTTAAAGGTTCCACCCCCCATTGCTTTTAGGGTAGTTTTTAACAGCCCATTATACCGTTCAACTTTCCCAGATGCTGGTGCATGATAGGGGATGTGATATACCCATTCGATGCCATGCTCTTTGGCCCAGTTATCTATGAGACTGTTTTTGAAATGAGTCCCATTGTCCGACTCAATTCTCTCTGGTGTGCCATGTCGCCACAAGATTTGCTTTTCAAGGCCCAGAATAGTGTTCCGGGCAGTGGCATGGGGCACAGAGTATGTTTCCAGCCATCCGGTGGTTGCCTCCACCATGGTAAGCACATAGCGTTTACCCTGGCGGGTTTGAGGGAGTGTGATATAGTCAATTTGCCAGGCCTCCCCATATTTATATTTCAACCACCGCCCCCCATACCACAAAGGTTTTAACCGTTTGGCTTGCTTAATTGCGGCGCATGTTTCACAATCATGGATAACCTGTGCAATAGAGTCCATAGTTAAGTCCACCCCTCGGTCACGAGCCCATCTGTATGTTGCATCTCTTCCTTGATGACCTGAAGTGTCATGAGCCCACCGAGCTAAAAATAGTTCACCTTTATGTTCCCAGTCCAAATCTATTTGGAACACTTTAGCAGCCTGATCTGCTTGTTGGTTGTTTCGATGTTCCTCAGTTGCCCGACTTTTAGGTACGTGGGCATCTACATGACGTACCTTCACGACTAGTTTCTCTAGCCGAGTAGCAATATCTTGCCACAGTTCAACAGCCCAAATAGGTTTACCTTTGCGCTGCCAGTTGCTTCGCTTCCACTGCTTTAACCACCCCCACAAGGCATTTGCCACCATCCATGAGTCAGTATAAAGATACAGCCTTGGCCACTTTTCTCGTTCAGCAATGTCTAGAGCCAGCTGGATGGCTTTTACCTCTGCAAATTGACTTGATTCACCTTGTCCTTCTGTGGCTTCTGTGACTCGTCGTATGGGACTCCATACAGCAGCTTTCCACTTCCGATGCTTTCCTACAAGACGGCAGGATCCATCGGTGAACAGGGCATACTGCTTCTCATCCTCTGGTAGTTCATTATATGGTGGGGCTTCTTCAGCACGTGTCACCTCCTTTTCTGGTGGCATTCCGAAGTCTTTGCCTTCTGGCCAGTCCATGATCACTTCTAAGATTCCTGGGCAATTAGGGTTTCCTATTCGAGCCCTCTGTGTAATTAATGCAATCCATTTACTCCATGTAGCATCAGTTGCATGATGGGTAGTGGGAACCTTACCCTTGAACATCCAGCCTAGTACTGGTAATCGAGGTGCCAGGAGAAGCTGTGCCTCAGTACCAATTACCTCTGAAGCAGCTCTAACTCCTTCATATGCTGCCAGTATCTCTTTTTCAGTTGGGGTGTAATTGGCCTCGGAGCCCTTGTATCCTCGACTCCAAAATCCTAGGGGTCGACCTCGAGTCTCCCCTGGTACTTTCTGCCAGAGGCTCCAGGTAGGACCATTGTCCCAAGCTGAGGTGTAGAGCACATTTTTAACATCTTGTCCCGTACGGACTGGTCCAAGGGCTACTGCATGCACAATCTCTTGTTTAATCTGTTCAAAGGCCTGTCGTTGTTCAGGACCCCACTGAAAATCATTCTTCTTTCTGGTCACTTGATAAAGAGGGCGTACAATCTGGCTGTAATCTGGAATATGCATTCTCCAGAAACCCACAACGCCTAAGAAGGCTCGTGTTTCCTTTTTGTTAGTTGGTGGGGACATAGCTGTTATTTTGTTGATCACCTCTATCGGGATCTGGCGACGCCCATCTTGCCATTTAATCCCTAAAAATTGGATCTCCCGGGCAGGTCCCTTGACCTTGCCTCTTTTTATGGCAAAACCAGCTTTCAGAAGAATTTGGATGATTTTCTCCCCTTTGTCAAAAACTTCTGCTGCTGTATCACCCCACACAATGATGTCATCAATGTATTGCAAATGTTCTGGAGCTCCACCCTTTTCTAGTGCAGTCTGGATCAGTCCATGGCAAATAGTAGGACTGTGTTTCCACCCCTGGGGCAGTCGATTCCAGGTATACTGGATACCTCTCCAGGTAAAAGCAAACTGTGGCCTGCACTTTGGTGCCAAAGGAATAGAGAAAAATGCATTAGCTATGTCTATGGTGGCGTACCACTTGGCTGCCTTTGACTCCAGTTCGTATTGAAGTTCTAGCATGTCTGGCACAGCAGCACTCAGCGGTGGCGTAACTTCATTTAGGCCACGATAGTCCACAGTTAATCTCCATTCTCCATCAGACTTTCGCACTGGCCATATAGGACTATTAAAGGGTGAGCGAGTCTTACTAATCACTCCTTGATTTTCTAATTGTCTAATCAGTTTATGAATGGGGATCAGGGAGTCTCGATTGGTGCGATATTGTCGTCGGTGCACCGTGGCAGTAGCAATTGGCACCTGTTGTTCTTCCACCTTCAGCAACCCCACAACAGAAGGATCCTCTGAGAGGCCAGGCAAGGTAGACAGCTGTTTAATGTCTTCAGTCTCTACAGCTGCTACACCAAAGGCCCATCTATACCCTTTTGGGTCCTTAAAATACCCGCTCTTGAGGTAGTCTATGCCAAGGATGCATGGAGCATCTGGGCCAGTCACAATGGGGTGCTTTTTCCATTCATTTTTAGTTAGGCTCACTTCGGCCTCCAATACAGATAACACTTGAGATCCTCCTGTTACTCCTGAAATACTGATAGGTTCTGCCCCTTTATGATCCGATGGCATTAGGGTGCACTGTGCACCAGTGTCTACCAAGGCTCGATACCTTTGTGGTTTTGATGTGCCAGGCCATCGAATCCACACAGTCCAATAAACTCGGTTGTCCCTTTCCTCCACCTGGCTGGAGGCAGGGCCCCCCTAATCAAGAAATGGATTTGTGCTGCTCACAGGGACTGGACCTTTATTTCTCCTATTCACACTTTGGAAAAAGGAATTTGAGGCCCATCTACCCTGACTGGGGTCCTGCTCACTGGTAACTGGAGCAGCCATCCTCCTAGAAAAATTCTCTCTGGTATTTCTTTTAGCTTGCAACTCACGTACTTGTGCCTGTAGGGTACTGGTAGGTTGTCCATGCCATCTGTTCATGTCCTCCCCATAACCACGCAGGGCAAACCACAGGATACCTCGTGATGTGTTCCGTTTCCTTTGAGCTGGTCCTGTAGGAGGGCGTTTTCTCTTAACAGCTGCAACGCGTGCCTGTGTAGGTAGAGAGTCAAGTTTATTCTCGATCCTGGACAGTTTGTCTGACAGTTGTTTAAATGAGTCCTTGTTTTCCTTTGTCAGTTTTTCCACAGCCGAGACACGGGCCTGCAGTGGGGAAGAAATACTATCTTCATACTGTCGCATACAGTTAGCCATTTCATCCACACTAGGTTGTGCCATAGCATTTTCTCCCCAGACTAATATTGACAATGTATGGGTATATGTCGGTGGAGCATTCTTCACAACCTTCCGGAACATGGATCGGTTGCATTCCACTTCATCAGGTTCTACAGGATCTACAATTTCCCGTGGGTGTCTATAAATGATCTCTTGCACAGCTAGTTGTCTAAGGTAGTTAATACCTTTTTCTATAGTGGTCCATTTGCTCAGGTGGCTCATAACATCATCTTTATAGGGATACCTGCTCTTTACAGCTGACAAGAGTCGCCTCCAGAGACTGATAGTGTTTGACTTTCTTGCAAGCGCCTTATCAATACCACCATCTCTGGACAGGGATCCCAACTGTCTGGCTTCTTTGCCGTCTAATTGCATGCTATCCGCCCCATTATCCCAGCATTGGAGCAGCCAGGTAATAATTGGCTCACCATCGTAACGGCTGAAATCTTTCCTTATATTTCTCAGGTCCTTCAGGGATAAGGAGTGGTAGGTTATCTCTACATCCGAGTCCTCCTCCTGTGATAGTTCTGCTTTAGAACGACCTTTCTTCTGTAATGGGTCTGCTTTAAAATGACGATCAAGGGAACTCCCATCTGTGTCGGGCCCTGACTCTGCCTGAGAAGGGCCCTCACCTGGGTCATGTGATGGCTCTGCCTTAGAAGGCTCTGAGTCATCATCCTCCTCTTCACGAGCTGATTTCTTTTGGTATTTCTTCCTGGTTACAGGAGCAATTGGTAGAGATTCAATAGATGCTGGGGTCTGAGTAGATGCAGTGGCTGTCGTGGGAGTGCTGAGACTCGTTAGAGTCTGAGTAGCTGCAGTGGCCATCTTGGGGGGTGTAGCAGCTGTGGTGCAGGCTGCCGAGGTTTCAGTGGATTTAGTGGCTGTAGCGGCAGCACACGCTGTAGGATCTGAGGTAGCTGCACAACACCTACAACTGTCCCTGCACCGATATTTAATCTTATCCCACATCAGAAACACATTCAGGACAACCGAAAATAAAAACATGCCACCTAGACAGCACCATCCTAATTTCACAAAATCTAGAGGAATCAGCTTGGCAGAAAAGGAGAAGGTACTATTTCCTGAAGTAAAACTGGAAGTGTAATCATTAACAGAATCAGCTAAAGGACGCCTGGAGCGTGCAGATGAAGTCGCTGCTACTGATTCGCGATTAAAACTGCCCGTCATTGTGTTATAGAGATAAGAGATCGGAATAGTAACTGCCCAGTTTATCACAGCATAAATCAGTATCAAACCCCATACCAAAACAATACATTTCGACCAGCGCCCACTGCTAAACCGCATGTAAACATTCATAAGAAGCAAACAATAACACAGTGCCCACGGCAGGTAAGGCATCATTGCAATACTCAACTGTGAAAGAAACTCTATAAAAAGACGAGATAACACAGTACTCAAAAATGACATCAGCATCTTCCCTATCTGTTTTAATTTCCAACCCCTCGTAAATCTCAAAGGAAGAAATCTGATACTCTCTCAGCTGAGCTCTCCGGGTCTCCTCCCGCCGGAGCTGGGATTCGACTTATCAGAGGAACCTGTTGGAGCTTCTCTCGAGCCCCACGTTGGGCGCCAATAAATCTGTCACGGTTTAAAGCTGGGCTGGCGATTAAACCTGCAGCAGACGCTCTCTGTTAACCCTCCCCCCCCCCACCCGAAGGGAAAGGGAAAGGGAAAAGGGAGAGAGACTTACGGGTTGGAAAGTTAAAACAGTTTTAATAAACCTATAATAATGAAAAAGAGTATAATAATAATATTGGAATAATCAAATATATACAAATATATATACAAAACCAAGATCGAGCTCCCCCGATGTCGGCAACGTCACCACCGGCACTGCAGGGCAGGCTCCGGGAAGGCCCAGGCTGGGCCTAGCGACGGTCGAGAGCTGGATTCAGGGATGCACAGATCAGGATCGGGGGCAGCAGGAAAACAGACAGAGTCCTCCTTGGACACCGGCCATAGCAGAAAGAGCAAGAGCGAGCAAGAGGGGAGCAAGAGAGAGAGACCCTCGTGATCCCCCCGCTTTATACCGAGAATGACGTGTATGGGATGGAATACCCTCGTTGGTCAATTTTGGGTCACCTGCCCTGTCTGCTCCCCGCTGCAGCTGCGACCCCCCTTCGGCTTTTCACTTGTAAGCAGTGAGGAATTCAGCGGTGACCTTGGTTTCTCTAAGAAAAAAAGTACAGCAAGAGCCTTACTGCACAACATCCCTACCGGTGCCTCAGCGATAACTACAAACTTCGAGCGTTATCAGTCCTGGAAGCAGACACTGTCTGCAAAAACATGCAGTTAGTTTCAGAAAGTGCAGTTATTTAGAGGAGACTTAGCTGAAAAGTAAAAATCACTGAAAGGAAAATCGGCCTGGTTTAGGCCAAACCAGGACAGGTGGCATTTGTGGTTTTTTTCTGGACCGTGGGGAAGAACCTGTACAGTAATGGTTATTTTAACTAGAGGACATGTCTTAGAATTGCATGAGCACTTGTCGATACAGAGAGATGTTATTGTTGATTTGTTTGGTTACTTATTTGTACTTTAATCTTGCTTCTGCACATTAAGTGCTAGAATACAGTTCTTTGTAACAGCAAACTTTACAGAGAGGAAACATGCATACTCTGAATGAAAGCAGTTAGGTAACACTTGAATCAGAGATATTCAGCTCTTATTACTTATGCTGATGTTACAGTGGGCTGTGCTTTTATCTGTGGAAGTTAGTATGACATTGGCTTCTAACGCCCCTTGTTTTAGAAGGATTTTAACAGAAGAAAGTTTGATATTTTTCAGCTTTTTAGGACAGGTAAAGGCCTGTGCTCACTTTCCTTCACCCACAGATTATGTAGCAGCAGTCTGGGAACACTGCAGTATTGAATAGGATTGATGTGGAAATAAAGGTGGAAACATCAAGTTTCTAGAGGTATTGAAGGCAACTGCTGTGACCCAATGCAGGTGCTGCTGGTGCTGGCAGCTCTGCTGCCTGACGCATGAAAGAAGTGCTATTTGGCAAAATCCGGTACTGTTTCCATTTAGTGTGAGGAGGAGCAAAGCATTCTGCCTGCTTTTGGTGCATTTAAATAACAGTAGTTTTATGAAATACTCATGAGTATTGCTCACTTTCAGGTAAGCCATGGCTGAAGGTAATTTCCCATCTGGGGGGTGCTCAGCAGGATCTTTTAATGGAATCAGTCTGGAGCTTTTCAGGTTATTTTGCACCCTATTGTTGATGCTGGTTGGAAATCAGGCTCACGGTCTCAGCAGTAACTGAGCAGGTAGATACTGAGCTGACTTGCAGCTTGCAAAGGCACGTTCCTTGGTTGAGGTATAGCTGTGTTGAAAAGACTCCCTTCCTCTCATTCCCCAGGAAAATACAGGCTATGCAGCCCTTCAAGAAAACTGAGAGCCCAGCAGGTGCCTTACTGTGGTAATCCCCTAATTCTCTTCAGCTTCAAAATAGTTCCTTTGCCTGGATTTACCTCTTACTTTTTATGACATAGGAGGTATAGAATGTGATGGGTTTTAAGCTAAGTAATGGTTTCCAAAATATCAGGCCTGTTGCTCATTTGATTTGGACAGTTATTGTGACACTGCAAAGAGAATTTAAAAACTCCACAAACTGCGTGAACAACCCTTTAGAATATGAAAACTAGACTATTAGTCACATGGAGACTCAGTGAGTGATAACTTCACTGGGATTTTAAAATTTTTTCTTACAGAACATTTGGCCTGAGCAATCACTTTTGGATGTTTTAATTCAACTGTATTTTGTTTAAAGTGCACTCACAGCCTTTTATTAGTTTGCCATTGTAGTTAAAGGGTGTAGCAATAGTTTGCTGTGACTTGATTTCACTCAGGCTGAGTCTACTTTAATTGAAAATGCTCTCTCCAGAGGTAATGGCAGAATGTAGCACAGCTGAGGCAAGAAAATCTTGTTCTGTCACCAGCACAGTAAATATGCCTTCATCTCATTTAGCAAATATTTGGCTGGTTAGGTAGGACTATGTGTATTCTTTGGCAGATCTACATGCATGAACATCTTGATGCCTAATATACTGCTCAATAGGGTTGTACAGGCTCAGGTTCTCTTGTACACTGTATGCATTACATATGTCTAAATATGGTGCATTTGGCACAGCATATGTGAGAATTTTTAAATAGCAGGTCTGATAATGAAC